>NC_138589.1:3060112-4260112 GCF_964289735.1 Phaethon aethereus | reverse complement strand
AAAGAGAAAAACCTGCAGTGACCACATACAGCATCGGTTAAGCTTCTCTGAGACGCCATGTATGAGAATGGAAATCTGGCTGTTGAAGCCATTTCCCTGTGATAAAAAAAAAAGGCAAATTGCACACTTCTTCCCCAAAGCTGCCCTCCACCAAGCTGAGTTCAAGAACCTGTTAACAGAAGGTTTATGCCAGTATTTACAAACGGCAGAAAGATGTTTCAGCAGCTCTGACAGGGCGAGTCCAGTCGCTCAGTGACGGGATGACAAGGTCAATGGTGGCAATCCTCAGAAGAACACAAAGAGCCAGAGTTTGTGGCCTCCTGAAGAGCTGGGGAGCACGGCATTTGTATTTGTTAATGGGAACGCCATTTCATATCCCAGGTTATAAGGGCAATTAAAAGGGTTGCCCAGCTGGCTCTTGGGCATGTATAGAACAAAGTATGCTACAGAAGCATCTCCATAGGGAAGAGTGCCGTCAGTGGAGAGAGCTGGGTTGCAAAAGGCCACCTCTCAAAGCTGGGTTCAGCTACAACGTTCCTGGCAGGTAATGGATGCGTTTTCACGTTGCTTGTGCACGATCAAAGTTGGCAACCACAACGTTTGCATTGATCTGCGTTATGTCTGTTATAAAAGTGCTTTTGCACAGCTAATTCTGCTCCTGTTTCAGCGGCCACTGCGCTTGTCGCATCGGTGAGGAAGGCGAGAGCCTCACATGCAGCCTGCCCACACACACACGGTGCGAGCGACAGCTCCCACGGGCTCTGAGCGCAGGCAGGATGAGTCCTCAGCCGGTCCCGTTGTTTCTTCCAGCAAATAACACAAGAGCTGTTCTGGTGAAAAGCCTAAATTTTGCTGAATTAAGTGCTTTAGAACAAGTGGTTTTATTACTTTATAATTAACATAATTTCCCCCACAGGGATTCTTGCGATTAAATAATTAGCAGTAATGTTACCCAAAGGTGTTCTTCAATGAATTTTCTGAAGTTATTGCTCCCGTTAACGACGACCGAAACGTCTCAGCTTCACGCCGCCTGAGCGCTCCTTCTCGCCGGGCTACGGGCGATGCTGGAGGGCTGTCACGCCCGGCCCGGAGCTCCGGGCCACCCGCTCACCCCGGCGGGGCGGGCATGGCTCGGGCGCCGCGCACCCCTCCCCTCCCGGGCCCGGCGGGCAGCGGCCGGCGCTCAGCTGCCCCGACGGCGCAGACAGCCCGCTCGGCTCTCGGCCCCACGGCCACGGCGAAGCCCCGGGAGCGCCCTGCTCCGGCGAAGGGCCGCTGCCAGCCCCGAGCCGCTCTCCGCCGGCGCTGAGCCGGGGCCCGGCCGCAGCGGGCAGCGCCCCGGGCCGCCCCCGCGCGCGGCTCGGCAGCGCCACCCGTCGGGGAGCGGGCGGCGGCCAGCGGCGGAGCGGGGCCGGGGCCGGGGGGTACGGCCCCGGCCTGCCCGCGATAAGCGCCGCCGCGCCGGCGAACGCCGGTTTGGGGCTTGGTTGGGTTGGGTTTTTCTTCCAATCGCCACCGGCAGGACATCGCGCCCGGCCGGGCCCGGGAGCCCCGCCGCAGGGGGGGGGAATCCCCACTTGCCTCCCCAGGATCTGGCCTCAAAAGCAAGTTCGCAGTATGTAAGTCGCTGCTTAAACAAGGGCACTTCCAGTCGCTAATTGGTGCAATTACGCCGTCGCGGTAACGGGCAGGCCGGGCTGCAGGCAGGCGTCCGCCCTCCGCTGACCCGCCACGGCCTCGCCGCCCGCTGGGGCCATTTCGGGGCTGCGAGCGAAGGGCGGGTGCCCCGCTCCGGGCTGCCCTGCGGCCGGCTCCCGCTCGGGCCTGACCCCGCTCCGCACCCCGGACCGCCGCTCCACGCCGGGGAGCCCAGGGCGGCGGGGGGCGCATAACGGACCGGCTCGGTTGCATCAGCGGTGCCGTGCGGCGGGGCCTGAGGGCAGCGGCAAGGGCCGGGGGCCGCCCCGGCCCCGAGCGTTCCCGGCCCCGCCGCTGCCCCCGCACAGGGCACTTGTGCACGCCGCTCTCCGGGGCGGCACCGGTGGGTGCTGTGACTTCTCCCCCTTTCATTCTCCACCCCAGTTGGGATTGTGTTTAAAAAAGAGATGGGGACAGAGACCCGCCGCGGCACAGCACCAAACCACCGCGAAACAACTGCTGCCACCGGGCGCGGGGCGCTGCCTGCTCCTGCCCGCCGCTGCCTGCTCCTGCCGGCAGGGCCGTGACGTCACCCCGCTCCTCGCCCACCGATGAACGCTAAAGACCTATAGAGCAGAAAATAATACAAGCAAGCTCCCTATCTTGCAAGCCCTACGTGATTTTCCCCCCTCTTTGAAAAAGCCCCTTTGCACTTAAACTCTCGCTACATGTGGGGTGGCTTTCTAAACTCTCTATACAAACATATTTATGAAGAGCGATGGGAAGTGGGGGGTAGCCTATTTTTTTAATCCAGGCACCAACCTCCCCCCCCCCCAGATGTCTGGCTGCTTTTCTTAAGTGCAATCATCTATAATTGAGAAAAAAAAAAGCCATACGTGGAAATGTGTGTGTCAGAAGGTGCATCTTGAAGCAGGGTTTAGTTACAATCGATCTTGGGGGGAAAATATTGCCTATGGTCCAAAAATAAGGAGCAACTATGTCCTTCTCTCAGTTCGGATACCCCTACAGCACCACTTCACAGGTAAGGCGAGTGAGCAGCACTCACTTTTGTTCAGATTCTGCTGCTGCTGTCCAGATGTCTTGTTCCCCCTCCCTTTTTTTCTTCCCTTTCCCTTAGAGTCTTTTTTTAAAAGGGCACATCTGGAGCCTTTTTTTAAAAAATGTGCGTGTGTGTTTATGTCTCGTTTGTGTTGTGTTAGGCTTAAACAAGTAACTCTCAGCGTGCACAGCAAAGGCGTTTAGGAAACCGGCGATTCTCCCTCTCCCTCCCCTCCTCCACCGTTCACTTTTAAGCGCAACAAACAAATAAATACATCAGTCCCGGCGGCGACCGGTATCCCGGCCCGCGGAGCCGCCCCGTGGAGCGGCCGCGCTGCGCCGGGCGCTGCCCGCGGGCACCCGCGGAGAGGGCGCGGGCCAGGGGAGCCCCGCTCGGCGGGCTCGGGATTTCAGTAGCATTCCTGCGGAAGCGGGCTGTGCCGTTTTCTCCACCCTTCCTCCCCGGGTCGGTCCTTGCCCTGTGTTTTATTAGGATCCGTCGGGAGGTTGGGGTTCCCCCCCCCGCTATGATTTCCGAAGGCGAACCCCCCACCCCCACCCAGGCACCCTATATTCACCAAGTCGTCCCTCTTTAGTACCTCGAGTCACGATTTATTTGGGTAGAATTATTTATACACCGTAATCACTGCAAGATGTGCCTCCCTCGCTTGGGAAGTTAGCTGTCCCCTTGAACTTAACTGAAATCAAATGCCTTCGATTGCGTTAGCTGACATATTTACTGCTTTGTCTGTTGTCAAATTAACTGTAATCGCAACTTCTTGCCTTTAAATCGATGCGAACGGACCGGGCGGGAGCGAAGGGGCCGTACGGATCTTTGCCATTTTCGAGAACAGTTCTTTCCTTAAAGTTTTGTCTGCTTTGGTTAATGGTGCCCCCTTCCCAAGGGCTCCCGCTTCCCATTCCCCGCGCTTCCCGGTTTCTATGATTAGTCGCTTCAGCCCGGGTTCCCTACCCCCCTCCTCGCCCCCCCCCGCACATACACGCGCTTTCCCATTCCCCCCCGATGGGGCTGCCTCGACAGTCACCCGCCGCCGCCCCGCTCTCTCCCCTCCTCTCCGCAGTTCTTCGTGCCCGCCAGCCCCAGCACGACCTGCTGCGAGGCCGCCCCCCGCTCCGCGCCGGATGCCTCCCCGGCGCCGGCCGCCGCCTCGCTCTGCTGCGGCCCGTACGAGAGCCGGCTGTTGGCGCCCGGCCGCGCCGAGCTCCATGCGGCGCTGGGCATGTACGCTGCGCCCTACGCCGCCGGGCAGGGCTACGGCAGCTACCTGCCCTGCAGCGCCGAGCCCGCCGCGCTCTACTCCGCGCTGGTGAGTGCGCGCCCGCGCGGCGCACCGGGGGGGGGGGGGGCCGGGGGACAACGGGCGGCAAAGTTCGCGATCGGTGGCGGGGCGGGGGCCGCCGCGGGGCGCGGGACCGGCGCCGTCCCGTCGGGGGGCGGGGGGAGGGCGAGGAGCGAAGGGAGCCGGCGGGGACGCGGGGGGCGGCGGGGCTCCCCCCGGCTCAACGCCAAGCGCCGCCGGTTCCCTTGCAGAACCCCCAGTATGAGATGAAGGAGAGCGCCGGCACGCTGCACTCGGGGATCGCGCAGCCCGCTGCCTACTACTCCTACGACCATTCCTTGGGGCAGTACCAGTACGACAGGTAAAACCCCTCCGCCGGCGCTATTCCCCCGGCCAGGCGGCGGCCGACGGCAAGCGGGGGGGCTCCGACCCGACAAACGTTTGTGAACGGGGCGTCCCCGTCAGCTAAAATCAGACCTCGGCGGCGACGGCAGACGGGCAAGGGCAGGCAGGGGCAAACAGGCAGATAGGCAGGGCCACACCGGCCTGCGGCGGGGCCGGCGGGGGCCCCCGCCGCGCCCCCCTCCCCCCCCCCGGTCTCCTAACCATCTCCCGGCAGGTACGGGACGGTGGATTTCAGTGGTTCGGCCAGACGCAAAAATGCAACGCGGGAGACGACGAGCACCTTGAAGACCTGGTTGTACGAGCACCGCAAAAACCCCTACCCCACCAAAGGAGAGAAAATCATGCTGGCCATTATCACCAAAATGACCCTGACGCAAGTGTCCACTTGGTTTGCTAACGCCCGACGGAGGCTCAAGAAAGAAAACAAAATGACCTGGTCTCCCAAGAACAAAGCGGGGGAAGAGAGAAAAGAAGAAACCGGGCGGGAAGAGGAGGAATACGGCGCGGAGAGAGAGGGCAGAGGTAGGCGGGAGGGGCGGGTCGGGCGCCTGGAAGGAGCCCGAAGTGGCGGCCGAGTGCGGGCCCCGCTCCCCCCCCCCCCCGCGCTGACGGCCTGCCGCTCCCTGCGCCCCGCAGAGCAGCAGAGCTGCAAGGAGGACAAGGAGCTGCGGCTCAGCGACCTGGACGACCTGGAGCAGGAGGAGGAGGAGGAGGAGGCGGAGGCGGGGAAGCCGGAGAAGGGCCGGGCCAGCTCCCTGCAGGAAGCCCCCAGCCTGGTCGCGGCGCTGCCCGAGGCTCCACGGAGCGACTGCGGCCTGCCCGGCCCCTTCCGCGCCTTTCCCTGCGCCAGGGCCCCCGCCGCGGACTTCGCCCCCGTGGCCCTGCCCGGCCCGCCGCCGCCCTACGCGCCCGCGGAGAAGCCGCGCATCTGGTCGCTGGCGCGCACCGCCGGGGCCAGCGCGGCCCGCAGGGGCAGCCCCGAGGGCCGCGGCGCGGAGGGGAGCGGCGGCGCGGTGGGGGAGCCGCCCCTGCCCGCCAAGGCCTTCCGGACCCCCGCTTTCCACCTGCAGCCGCTCCCGCGGAGCTGCGCGTCCCACCGCGGCCTGGGGGAGCCGTGCCAGTACGCGGCGGCGGGCGAAGGTACCCGCGGCGGTGGGGCCGCGGAGACGGGGAGGGCCGCGGGCCGGGCCGGGACACAGGGCGCGGCGTGAGCCCGCTTTCGGGCTGACCCACCCCGGGTTGAGCCGTGCCCGGGTGTCGGGCGCTACAGAGGCCGAGTCTTCCCCGCCGGAGGCGAGCGGGCAGGGGAGGGCGGCCGGGCCGGGCCCACGGCGAGCCGCTTATGTCTGTGCAGGCTTCGTGCGGGGCGCCAAGGGCGGCGCGGGAGGCGCCGAGCTGGGCGGGAGCTGCCTGGACAGGCTGCGGACGGCGTTCCGGCCGGTGCTGCGGAGGTGAGGTAGGTGACGGGCCGGCAGCCGGCCCCGACCTCGCACGAAGCGGCAACCCCGCCCGCTCGGTCCCGGGACACCGCAGCCGTCCCCGTCCCGTCCCCCCCCCCCATCCGGGTGCGGGGAGGGCAGGCGGGGCGCGGCGAGCACCGGAGCCCGCGCGGGAACCTCTCACCAACTGCTTCTCCTTCCCGCAGGGCCGCCCGCCCCTTCCCCGAGCGCTGGCGACGGGGCCCCGGCTGCAGCGAGGTGCTCGGCTAGAAGCCCCGGCAGCACCCCAGCCCGGCGGGACCCCGGCCCGCAGGCCTCGCCCGCCGGCCCAGCCCGGCCGGGCACAACGTGCCGCCCACGTGGGGCCGGGGGGCGGAGCGGCCGCGCCCGCGGGACTGGCCCCACACCCCTCGTTAGCGTGTGTGTGTGTGTGTCCCCAAAAATTAATCTTTTTCTCTGTCTTCCCCGGGTCGTGGCTGGTTTTTCCTTTTCCTGCCGAGCCTGCTGCCCGCCCTCGGCGCCCTGCTCCGCCAAGGTGCGGTCGCTGCGCGCCCGAAGAGGCGGAGGAGGAGGGCGGTGCAGGTGACGCCGGGCTGTTTATTCCCCGTCGCTGTACATAGGTCCCGCTGAAAGTATTTTTCAGAGTCTCTAATGAACGCGGATGGGCTGAACGCCGCGGGGCCGCCCCCTGACCCCGCAGCTCTCCAGCCAGCAGCCGTCGCAGCCTGGGTGGAGCGGAGCGGCCCCGGCACCCCGGGGCAGCGAGCGGCGACCGGGCGGCGAAGTAGGACGTTGTTAGTGGGTCACCGCCGTCAGTCAGTGAAAAGAGCAGTGCTGCACTTTACAGGACAGACGAGAAAGAAAGGGAAACCGTATCTCTGCATTCTTTCTGTTTAATTAAAAGTGTCATCAAACACTTTGTGTTCAGACTAATAAACCAAGCAGGGATGAGGGAAGAATAGTTCTTTGTTCCTGTCTCTAGAAGCAGTGGCAATAATTTAAATTAATAACTGTGGTAATTAAGAGGTCATCCGTAGATCAACCCGATACCTGCTATTTCCAAGTTCACTGGGGTCAACATTTACGTGAAGTCATTTGTGGTCAATAGAGTCCAATGAATTCTGCCTTAATAAATCAGGGAAATCAATCTTGAATATCGAGTAGACTTCTATGTGTTTACCAAAGGCTACTAAAACAAGTGGGGCTGCAGAGATGGGAGTCCTCTGGTTTGTGACCGGAGAAGCAGCTGGCAGCGGAAAGGAGAAGTTGCCCGGCAGCGCAGGGAGAGGCGGCGGGGGCTGCTGGGGCGCGGAGCAGAGCCGGGCTGCGGTGCAGCTGCCAAAGGCGGCTTTGCAGGGGCCAAGGCGGGAACGGGGAACGGTACACGAGGGCCCGCAGGTAACGGGGCGGCCGGGAGAGGGGCTGGGCGCCGCCGGGAGCAGACGGCGGGCCCCGGGGCTTTCCCGCGCTCCGGAGCAGCCCTGGGCAAGCGGCGGGGCAGAGGCCGCAGCTTAGAGCTGGGGAAATTAAGCTGCGAAAAGATAAACATTATTTGAAGTCGGATTTGAAGGATTAGGACTTGTAATAAAGAGTATTAGGACCTTTCGAAAGGTTCTTGCAAGGCGACATTTCCTCCCCTCCTCTCCCACCGGCGGGGACAGGTGGTGGTATTAACTGCCCTGGGCACAAAGCGCAAGTTCCCCACGCGTGTCCGCAGCGGCCGGGCTCCTCGCCGTGTCCCGGCCGCTTCCGCCCAGCGCGCCCGGGAGCCCGGCTCCCTCGGGCGCCGTTTGCCCGCCGGCTTTGGAGGAGGCTCCCGGGGAGGCAGCTGCTTCCAGCGGCCTCCTGGACTGCGCACGAGGGACGAAGACTACATGGCCCCCGCGGCCCAGAGCTCCCCGAGCTGTTGGCTCTGCCCCGCGGCCCCGGTCCGCGGCGGCTCCCGGGGGTGGTTAATGAGCCGGGTGCAGGCGCCGGGGTCTTAGAAGGCGGGCAGGAAGGTAACCTCTGGGGAGTCTTCAGACTTTTTATTTACTACTTTTACTCCCCTTTTAAGGGTCAAGCGAGCGAGATGCAGATTATCCCGCCCGCCCGGGACTCCCCTGCAATCTGTCACACCGGCAAGTTACGTATCGCAAATCTCTCAAAATATAATCTCCGGGAATCGTATTCCGAATACTGTTTTGATTAAAAACCAGAGCGGGGACTGCTGGAGAACTAAATACTGGGAGCGGAGCCCGCGAGCGCCCGGGCACACAACTGAAGTACAGGAACAAGTTCAGCACCTCCGCTGCCACGATAAACATACTGAACCGTCCTCTGGCTGGGCTGGGCTGCGAGCCGGGCTTTCCACCGCCCGCAGAGCTCCGGCAAGGCAGCCCGGCTTGTCGGCTTGTCCGCCGGAGCGGGGGCAGCCCGGCTCTACGGGCCACCGTTCGTTGGGGAGCTCGGAGCCTACTCCTGCTCCTCTGGGGCGGCTCCTGGAGGTGAAGCCGGCGGGACCGCGGCAGCGCCGAGCGCCCCGGCTGCTGCGAGCCCTCCCGCGGCGCGGCCCTCGCCTCAGCGCGCCCGGGCCGGGCACAAGCCAGGCGCGCAAAGGCAGACCCCCGCCGGTGAGCAGGCCCCCCGCCGGCCCTGCCGCTGTCCCTCAGCCCGCGGGGACGCGCCCGGCCCCGGAAGCGCACCGCCGTCAGCCGCGGCGGACGCGTCCCCCGCCGGGGTGAGGAGTGCCAAAACACAGTTGCCGGGCGGCTCACGAGCGGCGGCGGGTAACGAACGAACGGCGGCAGGGCCGCGCACACTCCGCTGCGCCCGCTCAAAGGCAGCGCGACCGCGGGGCCGCCGCCGCCGCGCTCGCTAATGAAGTTTTGTCAAAGACAATTAGGGGCTCGGCGGAGGCAGGGGGCCGCGATGAAAAGGCGGCTTTGTGCGGCCGAGACGGCGCGGCGGCCCCGGCCCCCCCCCGCGCCCCCGCGGTGACCCCCGCGCCCGACCTCGGGTACCGGCGGAGGCGGGCCGTGGCCGGCGGCTCGAGTTCTCCAGCCCGATCCACGGGCGGCCGGGGCAGCCCCGGAAAGCGGAGGGCAGAGTTAACGAGAGCCCGCAGCCCGCCTCTCAACCCCCGCACGCCTTCGGGTAAGGGGCATCTGCCCCCTCCTCTCTCCCCGGGCAGGCTGCGGCGCCGGGTGCTGCCTTAGCTTTGTTGCATTCGGCAAACGGGAGAATTCGTTTGGAAACCGGCCGCCGAGCTGGGAAAAATCTGTTTAAACGTGCCACAGGCAGAGCTGAAACGGGGCTCTCGGACTTTCGGCGGCAGTTGAAGAGAAGAGAGGCGGTCAGGAAGCGCTGGGCGACACTCGGCCCTCGCCGTCCCCCCACCTCCCGCCCGCCCCCGGCCAACGGGGAAGCCTTCAGAAGCCGTGAGACGGTCGGGACAACACAAGTGACAACACAAGTAACCACCCAGCCGGGCGCTTCCCAGCCCTGCGAAGCACAACACTCCTTTCGGGAACGCGGGGGACAGGAAGCCTTCCTCTATTCCCGCACCAGCGCATCGGGAGAGCGGCCCTGACACCGAAATGGTGGGGGACCCCCACCTCACCCCGAGCTGGTTGGTACTACACTGACCCCTCAAACAGATGTCCTCTCCCCCTACGGGCCTTCCATCCCACATGAAAGGGATGATTTTTACTGGCCTTGCAGCAGCAAAACCCTTGGAGATCCCTCTTCAAAGGTGGCTACAGCAGCAGTTTTAGCACAACGTGGCTATCAAGGTTATGGATTGGAGCAATGAGTTCAAAATGATGTCAAGAGCTGTGCAAGCAGCACTCCGGGCCAGGTGTCATGTCAGGATCAAAGCATCTGCTAGGGAAAAATAATTTTTGTCGTTGTATTGCCTTTTTTTTGTGTGTGTGTTGTTGGTTTTGTTTTGTTTTGTTTTTACCTACTGTTCATCTGGAAATAAATTACAGGCCAGAACAGGTGGATAACATTCTGGAATAATTTAATGATTTATTTAATCTGGATTCTCTTTCAATCTACTTAGCAGGATGAATACCTTTTTTTTTTTTTTTTTTTAGCCTGAATCCAAAAGCTGGGCTTTTCATCTAAAGAAGAGAAAATACCCTAATACACTGCTCTGCTGCCGTCAAGGTGTACTACCCACTGCCCTTAGTAACCCAGCAGTGATGTTTGCTGTGCTGAAGGGCCTGAAGGGAAAACCTCAAGACAACCTAGCAGAAGATTCTCATTTTCTTTTCTTCCTTTCCATCCTCTTAGTGCTTTAGATGTTACCTGCCTTTCCTGATGCAGTGTCCGGGTAATAAATTAACTGATTGTAGTGTACAATCACTTAAATCTTAGTATGTGTGGGTTTAAGAACTAAGACGACTGCTCTCTGGTTTTCCCTCTCATCGGGACAGCTTTCAGTACTGCTGATTGGGAGTGCAAGTGGGGCAGCGGAGCCTGAACGGACACACGGGAGACTTCTGCTGTAGACACCTACAGATCCGCTGACACCGAATGAGACCAAGAGCAATTCCTTCAGGCACATTCACGCAAGGCTTGCAGCCTGTTCCTCAGCAAGCACACCCTAACATGAGACTTACTTTCTTGAGTAGACACAGTTTTGCTAAGAAGGATTAGCAAAATCATTTCCCGTTTAACTCAGATGTGATTTTCTGATGTTTGGTTTCATTCAGCCAGAATAAGGTGTCTTATGGGAAAGATACTCCCAGGACCTGTAGTATGCTGAAATTCATGGGGTAGCTCCCCAGATGGCTGGGTTGGGTGCTCTGATCCCACGGGAGCGGTAACGCAGGTGTGTGAAGTGTGACAGGAGCAGACAAAATGCTTTTAGATCAGGAGGAAGGTTACAGCATATAGGAGGGAGGGGCAGGAGTTACTATTGCCACTGTGTTTCCCACTCATGTGCCTGTCCAGTTTAGCTTAACAAAATAAATTAAGGTAAACAGATCTTTAAAACATGCTTTAAATACATGAGACTCAGGATATACACCAGCAAAACCATACTTTTTTTTTTTTCTTTTTTTTTAAAACAACACAGCTGTGTGAGTTTGCCAGGCAAGTCCCAAATTAATGCCATGGCACCAGCTCATTCACGGAGAGGTGTATTTGGGAGAATTTCTGCATTACCAGACAAGACAGCCAGGCTGATGAACCTGTCAGCCCCCCACCCTGACTGCCCAGGGTGGCAGAGAAGGGACTTTGCATGATTACCTGTTAGCCTTCTTGGTAAAGGGCAGGTGCTCTCGGCCACGTGGGCCATTTAAAAAAAAACAGGCCCACACAAACTGGCCTCCGGAGTAAACGTGAAACACGTGAAACTTAACTCCAGTTTTTAACAAAAAATTATTTTTGACAGTACAGTCTCCTCCACCAAACCAGGATGCCTCGTTCAAGTGGATTCACTTCTGAATCTTAAATACACACATCATCAATGTACAACATCCAAAAGATGCCATCTGCTTAATGGAACGTCTTAAATTTATTGAACACCTAAGAAACAAACAGCGACTGGTTCTCCTTGTTTGCCACAACCGATCCCACTGTTGCTCACTACACGTGACACAAAAATCAAGCATCCACATCACCAGGCTCAGGTTTTCTCTACACAAACCACATGAGGCGCAGTGGTAAGCAATAGGTTAAGTGCTCAAGGAATCATACGACGAGGAACTCTCAGTCAGCACCCTGCCAGGGATTCATGCTTCCCAGTTAAATCTTGTTTATCTGACCATGTGCTTCCCAGCTCTGCAGCCACCAGCTGCGATTTATTCTGGGGAGGTCTGACAACCTGGTGACCATGCTCAGACAGTACAAGAACAAGTGCTCCACGTACTGCAGGAGGGTAACTCGCTGCCTGCAGCACTCAGACCTTCCTGCCAATGCTCTCTTGCAGTGTTCACAGTAGCAGACCTTTCCTGGTGCTCAATACTGCGCGTGGAGCATGAGTCTCCCTGATGGTGCAGCTGCGGAGCAGCTCCCCTGAGTGAAAAGTGCAGGATAACAGGACAAACAAAGCTCTTTTGAGAAGTGTCACTGGCAGCAGAGCTGCGATCATGTTAAGAATGGACAATTCTCCTGCAGCACTGCACCAGCAGCAAGCCAGTCTGCGAGCCCATGATCCAAAACCAGCAGTGACTAAGTCAGGACAGCTGATTTTCCCTTGAATAGTAAGTACCCAGAGGAAGAGAAGTAGAAGTAACTGCTCCTGCAAGACATGTGATACCACCCTGGCTGGGTAGCACTGCCTGACCGTTACCCAACTGACGCCGGGGACACTGCTGTTCTCAGGGCACTGCTTTATATTTACAAGATCCCTCCTTTGCATGTACAGGCAGGTAATTCTGAAATGGCGCAAAGCACTCCGGGAGTGACAAGATGAATGAAGGAGTCTCCGTGAATCACTGCAGCATGAAGAAAAGACCCAAAACATAAACATCCCATACTTGTTAAGAAATGAAGTGTCGAAACTCTCCCAGAGCAGCAGCAGTTCTGCTGTCCAGCCACCCCCTTGGCATTTATTTGCCTGTTCCCTCCCAAAGAGAGGCCAAGAGCACTGCAGAGTAACCCCGCTGTCAGACAGGAAGGTGGTACCACCGACTCGTGTATTTTCAGCTCTTTTACACTGCCATTGCTACTTTGACTTCAGCAACTTCAGTATCAGCAAAGTGTTTCTGTGATGTTACCATTTAAAAGAAGAAAAGGGATACAGCAACCACACTGTGTATGTCACATCAGCAGGTTCCTATTAAGCAGGTGTTTTTGCACTGAATCCTGACATACCATAACCTCTGTGACTACACGATGTGAAGCAGTGGCACTCTGCAGCACACACATCATCAGGAGCATGTAAAACCAACAGTGTGAAAATCTCTCCCCCTAATTCACCTATAAAAACAAGCACCAGCACAACTGAAAGCAGAAGGTGTCTCATCCACAGGGTCAGACCCTTCTGCTCCTTCCCCGCCTGCCGCTTCCTCCGAGGCCGCAGCGACCAGCTCCCTCGCTCACCCAGAGTCCCCCCAGCAGCGCGGGACAGGAGCCCCAGCGAAGGGACATCATCGTTGCAGACAGAGCTGCCACCTCCTCGAACTACCTGAGCTCATTCTTCCAAGAGCTGTGCAAGCAGGGGCATCCCGCAGACCTCTCCGCAAAGGCCTGTCAGCTCAAGAGCTCAGCAGCATTTACCAGCGCTGAACATCAAGTGGGACTGTTAAATCTTTAGCTGATACTGCACAGAGATACAGAAAGCTAAAGACTTACAAAAACATAGCATAATTAGGGAATGATAGAAAACAATGCTACGTAAAAGTTACACAGACCAGGACCAAGTAGTGTCTATAAAGAGAAATAATTTCTTAAAACACGTGTCAAATTACTAATTTTTTTAATCAGATACTCATATTCTAAATAGTTCTGTGAACCTTCAGCATTCAGAGTAATGCAGATAATGCAGTAGTATCTGCTTTAGCTGAAGGCAAGGTAGCTTCTACAGCTTCTGCAGAATTGCCAGTTTCTCACTGCCTGTCAGAGCAGAGCTGATACACCTTCTGCTTCCATTTCATCGTACCCTTAGCGAGTGCATCACAGTGGAGACACTATATTCAGGGGCACATCTGCCTATCAAGGATCACAATTTACCTGTAGAAAAATCAATTGCTGGTAAAACTCTTCAAGTATCCTCCGGACTTCAGAAATGTAACATATATTACTCTTCTCCCTGAACTTTCCCATAAAATATTGGCTTACTCAGTATTCAGTGGCAGGAAATCAATAAAACTTGTCCTAGTTCCTCTCAATTACAGCAATAATATAACCTCATTTTCTCTTCATACACATTTAAAACTTAGGCTACAAATCTATTACATGGTATTCTGTAAATGAAGCAGATGTAATTACAGCGTGGGAGTGTAGTCTCAGGGACAATTGTACTTGGAGCACAACTCCAAAAGATAATAACAAAGATGCTCTCCAGGTCGCTTTTCACCCCAAATCATGAGGCTAACCGAGGGCTGCACCACCTCCAGCTCCATGCAGCATGGCATTAAGATTGGTTTAACTTGCAAAGTTAAAATGACAGATAACTCACAAATCTCCTCCTGGCTGAGGAGAACCGGGACATAGCAATGACACAGTGTTCCCCACTTCTTTGTAGAACTACACGCTCTCTTTGTACAGAGATGCCCAAGTTTCGCGCCGAATGCCCTGTGGAGCACAATGCAGTGCTTGCTGCTCCCTGCCCCTTCGCTGCCAACTGTCAGGTCAGGCTGATACAGCTGATAAATCAAACCTGTAGCAGTGATTACAAAATCAGCACTGCTTGAATTACTAGTTATGAAATTCGTCGCGCTATAATTTTATGCACTATAGTTTTCTAAGCTTCATTGATAGGCAGTGCTTTTCCCTCCTGGGAAAACTGTGACGAAGTCTAATGGTTTTTTTCTTGACTACTGTATGGATGTCACCAGAGTTTCATTGCATAGACATACACTTCAGGTCTGTATTTTTGCTTATGGCAGCCATGAGTGCAGCAGCCTGTGAAGGAATCTTGAATATCATCTGTCGCATGGTTAGTTCCCTCAGCCTCTCCCCTGAGAAAACTCTGTGCACACCATTTGTTTTCAGAATGCGTTGGTTTTTGTTTTCCAGAATAAAACTTTTGGCCTGATTTGTTATGGAAACAAAGCTCATATAACCACTGTGGGAGAACACAAACATCTGCCCACTATTGCATAATTTCTTAAATAGATTGGCATATCTCAGCCAATCCTAGCTAGTGAGGATGTGTGCGCTCCAGTCTCCATCTCAAATAAATGGAGAAAAAAGTTTCTCCCATCCACAACCGGAACAGTTTCAGAGCCATCTTCTTTTCCAGAGGAACCAGAGCAGCCGTGCACCCGAGTCAGGCAATATGCTGAGATGCCTGAAGTCCAGAGGGATTAATCCCGGCCTCAGGGTTGTACTTGTCCCCTGTGCTCACTCGAGCTGGCTAGGAATGGTGTGTTTCTTTCCTTTTTCCCCTATACGCAACTGCTATGATAGATGACACAAATCACAGCAGTGACGGGCCCAAGTGAAAACACAACCCAAAAGACATTTTTATACAAACTTGTGATGTGCAATACCAGGGGTGAAAAAAACTTTAAAGGACTAAAATGATTTTTTCAACAAGAATTATTTGAGATAGAAAGCAGGGGAAAGACAGAGGGGAGCAAGAAATTAAGCCCCCCAAAACCAGAAGCTATAATGAAATCTCTGCTAGAGCTGACTCATTTTCTTTCAGCCTCCCAGTCAGGTATACCAACAAGTCTATAAAGCTCTGCTAGTGATGGTTATTAGTTCAAAGCCGGGATCACAATTTTACCCTATATAAAGTGGAGAGAAAATCTAGGTATTTTCCTCTATAAGATGTCAAGAGAAGCTAGCATGACCTCCTGAATTCCCCGCCGTGGCTCACAGCAGGTTAAATTGCAGGCTGGCAGCTCCGTGGCCAGTTGCGCCATCCAAAGCAGCACTACAGAGAGGTTCTGCTTAGTACATGGCAAAGGATATGGTTGTTTGCCCTGAGGTATGGTTTCAAGAGAGCTGTTTGGTTTTAGGAGCAAAATACTTGTTTATTATATTGATAAATGACACATTTTTCTGACTTGATTTGTTGGGGACTGAGTGACCTGGCAATAAAACTGACTTGATATTGCCGCTTAACTCTTACTGATGTTTTTTCCGGTTCACCTTTTATTTGCATAAATGAGAAACAGAAAGAAACACCTATTCTTTAACAGAATCACATGGGATTCCCTTAGGAAGCTTGATGGCTGTTGCAGACACATATCTCCCCAGGTACCAAACCGGTAACAACTTTTGCGCCCACACTCTTCCAGACCCCGGTTCAGTGACCCCTCGCCCCACGTTCAGCTAACGCAGAGCTGACAGGCTGGCAGTGTTTCCTCAGGCACAGGCTTGACACTTTAACACACGAATTTTGTGGGAAGGAACAAGTGAGCCAACATTACATTTTACTTTTTGTAATTAACCTTTCAAAAAATATGGGACCTATAAACTATAAACCTAAATATACACCTATAAACCTAAATATATACCTGTGCCTATAAAAAGGCTTTTTTTAATAAATTCAAAGCACTGTGAAGTTTTCTTATGATGGGAGGGACAAGAATAATTGTTTCTAAAAGAACAGAAAGACTGCAAGCACTCACGTATCACAGCATTGCAGCTTGGGGTTTTGTCTCACTGTTGCAAAGATTACAACAATATTCCACAGCTGCATTTCACTTTACAATACCTTAAAATAAAATAATATCAAAAAACCAAAAATAAAACTGAGGACCAGTTTTTGTTGCTTGACTTCGTAAGGAAAAACCACAGTGAATACATTAACATGACTTTTACGTAAGTGGGACTTCCACCAGGAGGGGACTTTGCCAGGGTCAAAACAAAACCTTCAGAGATTCTCAGAAACCTGATCACCACCATAAAATTCCAGTCATTGACCCTGAATACTCCAAAATTTAAGACGTTTTGGATTCAGATCCATATTATTCACTTGCATGTTTGCAGAAAAACTTTGTGGAATTAAATGCAGGATGAAGATAACAGATTAATTTCTATTAATTTTCAAGATGCATATTTTCCTGTCCTGTGAACTCAACAGTAGTGTCATATATTTTTTTTCCTATTTAATTTTATCAGATAGTTCCAAAGTCTTAAAATAAATTATAACTGTCTATAATGCATAGGATTTTTTCCTCATAAGGCACTTCTTTCCCTTTTGTTTACATTTTGGGAGGAAACGTCGGTAGTACAAAGAAATGGTGCTGCACAAAAAAAAACTACCCCAAAAGAGATGCTGCAAAACAACAAAAGAAATGAACACAACCAGGAGGAGAAAGCTCTGCAATGGGGTCCCCGGTGGAAAGAATTGAATGGAGTTTTACATATACAGACTCTTACATTTTTTGATAACCAGAAATCTACTCTTTTACTGTTTCTTTCAATTTGAGTCGTCTCATCTAGGAATCCTCTTTTTGTTTTATAGCAGCATTTGGAGCAAGCTTACTGTTTTTCTTTGCCGACCGCTGGAGTGGGACTCCGGGACCTGGGGGAGGTGGGCTCTGCCAGTCCTTAACTCCCTGTGTTCAGAAGCTCACCTGGTTCAAAAATCAAACCAGGATTTGAAAAAAAAACACAAAGAGAACAAACCCCAAAGCTTGTGCATGTCTTTCCGTGACATGAGCTTTCTCCTGACCCATTTCTTTGTGTATGTGCATCACATACTTAAGGGACAGATGAGTAGTGAGCATTGTGACCTATAAAAACAGCAGAAGACAGGAAAAAACCCCTGCATTTACTTTCAGATTTATAAAAATTAGTATTTATGGATAAACCAGAATGGAAAGGACTGGGTCAGTACAGAAGTTTTGGCTGTTTATAACTCTGTCCTAGGAAAGCTTGCAAACGAGGCAGAAAAGTTTAGGAACCCATGAGCATTGCTCCCCGCCACCAGCTCGCTGTACACAGGCAGAAGCTGTCTCACAGAGGGCTTCGGGTAGTAGGATGACTGGATGTCTTATTTTAACATTCTCCACCAATTTGCTGCATCCTTTTTGATGACACCTAACCATGTCAGGCACTGATATACCCAGAGGAATGAAAACAGTGGACCTTTGCTCACCCCCACTTGTTTTTCTCCTTAAAAAAAACCCCAAAACAAAACAGCCCCTTCCCTCCTGACCACTGACTGACGTGGAACATATTTCCCTCTCGTCACAGGCAGTCCGACACACACCCGAACAATCACAGACTGCATATCCCTGGTGGACCAGACCCCCCTGGGCTCAGAGGTACATCTGGGAACACCTGCCAGTGAATGTACGTATGTCCCATCGTACCGAGACCCAGGAGCTGGTCTCCTCAATGGCAGCAGATTGTCCTGGCGACCAAACGACTGGTGACCCACCGGCTCTCAGTGTCTCCAGCCTAATAAACCTCCAAGTGAGAAAGAACAGCCACCCAACAGCAGAGTGCCATGACTAGGACACAAGCAGAATGCCAGGCTCCTGTTTTCGAAGAAATCTTAAAAGGTTGAAGAGTACAAACATCCACCCTCTCCAAACAGCCTGAGCAAAAAAGAGCTGGAGAATACGGCTCACTTCAGTCTGCGCTGCAGCAAGGAGGTAGGATTTTGTCTAGTTTGGCTTGGTAACACCAGGAGAGATGGCACAGCTGCAGAAGGGTTCAGCATTAACTATATAAGCCCTCCCACCACGTGGCCGGCTTCATCCTGTAGTTGTCCTTTTGCTGTCTTCATTGTGTTTGTTACTAAGTGGACTGGATTAAAGCCAACACGGGTGCATTGCACACTGCCGAGTGCCACTCCGACAGCTCCTTGAAGGGCTGGATCAGTTTAGCTCAACTGAAAAAGAGACAGAGGTAGCACAGTGCATCATAGCCAGGTACCAGAGAAAATCAGAACAGGCTGGAGGTAAAGCAGGAAACTATGCCCAGTAAGGAACGCATTTGAACAGAAGAGTAATTAAGCACTGGATCAGATGATCAAAGGAGATGGTACGTTCTCCATTTCTTGACACCTCCAAATCAAGACCGGGCGTCTTTCTAGAAGACATATTCCATCGGTTCTATCCAGCCACCAGAGCATCATCTGGCCCATGAGCAGACGCAGAGGATCTGAATGTCCTTCCTTGCCTTGAAATATCTGTAAAGCAGCATTATCAGCCCTCTTTGGAAATCAACTTTCCTTAATCCCAGGGTATATACTTTTTCGGGCTTTTTTGGGTTTGGTTTGGTTTTGTTCCCCCCCAACCCCCGTTCATTCAGGGGCATGCATGCATATTACAAAAGAGCAGCACTCCACAGTCGTATGAGATAAGTAAAGATTACTCTAGAGGACAAATATTGCAGAGTATTTTCCCCTTTAACCTGTGCATGCAGTTTGATGGACATTTTTGCACGTATTGTAGCAAAGGCAAATAAATGGCAGGAGTAACTGTGGAAACAGCGGTGCTCAAGCACATAATGAAAAACGTGAAGGAAAGCAAGTTTTGACTGCGTACTTTTGCCTATTAGCCCTGGAGTCATATTTAGCCATGCAGAGAACAAAAAAAAAAAAAAAAGATTTAAACCGATTGTTTACTGCTCAGACGACAGCCTATTAAAAATCACCCTTGTTGCTACAGCAGTAGTACATATTTACAGGGATTGTGGCTGATTTTTATCAGACATACCAAGCCATGCCTCAGCCCATTTCATACTGATTAGAGTCTGGTCATATTTTAAATGTCTATGAAATTATGCAAATGGAATCTGTACCAGAAAATCAGATTGCCAGATAATTGACCATTAATCTTTGATAAAAGTTTAAAAAAATTAAAGCAATCAGAAATCAGCTTAGCATAGAGTCTCTTGGGCCTTATTTTGGTCTAGTAAGTCTGTACACTAAGCTGATTTCTGATTGCTTTAAGTTGTAAAAATTGCTTTTTAACCCACGGATATCAATGAGATTGCACCTGGTGTAAGTCGGGGCTGAATTTGATCTGCTGTGTGCCTTAATCACAGTATATTTTTGTTAAAACCCAGTATTTGTGTGGATCTGTGGATACTGATTTGTTCAAGCGCACGATAATCTCCCCCTAAGCCCGTCAGAATACAGCAGGTTAATAATGCTGTAAGTAGAATCCAATTTATTCATAAAATACCGGAGTGCTCTAACCAAACTGTTCTTTTGTGGCAAGCCCCCTCCCGCCTGGCTGCGGCAGACAAAGGCTCCTGCTGTAGCCAGTGGGAAAGGAGCAGGATAACAATAGCACGGCGTCTGTCATGCCATCCATCCGTCTGTCTGTCTGTCCATTGGGCACCCGGTTCCCTCTCCATCCACCCTTTCGCACAACCAGAGGCACTGTCATGCCCTGTCCCACAGTCCGTGGTGCCTGCTTTTGGGAACTAACTATGGCTCCATGGCCATAACCATTATTTTGAGAAGTGCCCCACCGTTTTTGGTGGCAGCAGGAGAGCGTAATCCTGTGACAACATTTCAGCCCATTAACATTCTATCTTAATTAGCATATATAGCACTTGCTGGGTGCTTATCGGAATTCAATGAGCGCATGCTGTAGAGCTTTTCGCTCCTCTGTGATCAACAAAGTAAATAAAAATCCCTTATGCTTTAGCGGGAAGTTAGATTTGCTTTGCACAGACTTAAGAAAAGCAGAGTATTTTCTGTTTACAGACTCCCTGCGCAAACTGTTACAGCTCATGAACTTTGGGAAACCCTCCACCTGCTTGTCATTCCCCCCCATCAGCATCAGGAGCCCTTGCCAGGAATCACAGCGGTATCACACCTGGTGTCACCACAGCACAGGACAGAGATGATCTTACAGCCAAGGGCACTACAGGCCGGGTAAGAAAAGGAGGACGGAACAGCAGAGACAGACATCAGCCGTCATGAAGAAAGAATTAAACCATACTGGCCAAAACAACAGAACCACCCAAAGCACCACAAAGGAATTCAAGTCGGAGGGGACACCCAGGTTACCTCTGATTAAATTAGCAAGAGGGTGGTTTATTATGGAACTTTGATTTTTCATTAAGATGGATTTTAGGATATTAACCAAATGCATATGTGCAGTCCTGTGCTGCTCATTTGTATGCAGAGCCACAGAGCTGTTCACGAGCCAGGGGCACATCCCGCGCTCATGCCCCCGCGCCCTCCTCCCTTTTCTCACCAGGGCTGGCGGCAGCTGGGAACAGCCGCATGACAGAGAGGGTCATTGCTCACTTCTTCAAGCCATTTCCTTTTGCCAAGCCCCAAGATAACTCCTCTTTCTAGAGCTCCCCTCTGCAATCCTGCTCATAAACACAATTTCAAAGCTGGCAGGTGCCACAGCTGCCCGTGTCCCCCCATCCTCAAAGGGCAGGTACCCGATCTGCACGAGTCATCCTTGCAAAAACACGCGCAGACTGCTGTGTGTGGCCCTTCTGTGATGCCTGGGGAGGGCAAAAGCAACCAACCTGTAATGTAGGCTTCAGATTCATCCAAAATTAAAAGCTTTTGAAAAAATTACTGGTTAAGATAATTAATAAATTGAACAGGGTACTGAGAAGGAGGCCCGTCATTCAATGTGCTCTGGGATTCCTAGAAAATAAACCATTCAGCATGCTTTAATCCAAGTGAGCGCTCGTGGGTGCCGCAGTAAAAACATAAACCCAAAATCTATGTCCTGCATTACACAGGTGGCCAATCTAGATGTTCATAACATTTTCTCCCAGGATAATAAAATCACTTTGCTGATGTGATAATTTTTTGGCAAAAAACAGAAGTCCAATCACTTTCGGCTCCCAGCAATGTTGCAGTAATGAAGTTTGCCACAAGCTGGTAGGGATCCAAATGTTATAATACTGTTGCTACAGCTGTACCCAACGACACTATCGCACCTAATCAACACGGGTAAACGCAGTAGCCAGAGAGCAGCAAAAACTCCATGAAGTTATATTTGGGACAAGCCATCCAAAATTTCTCTCGGGTTAAGATACACTTGTGTAAATCATTTGAGCTAGTGTACATCCGCAACAGTTTTGAGAAACTCATTTTTTTGTGTGCTTGAAAGTAAAAAGAGAGAAGGGGCCCAATTTATTGTTATAAAAAAGCAGCTCAGTGACTCCTGGGGTACCAGGTACTCTCAAGCAAATCCTGCAGCGATGGGGGAGCGGCTGCTGGGAATGGTGTCTAGAGAGACACAGCACATGATGGCCCCAGCGCTGATCCTGAAGGAAAGCCCCAGGGCATTGGTCATTGGTCCCTGCCATTGACCAAATGCGGGAGATGGACAAAAGTTATGTGGAAACACAAAGGAGCCCTGATCACTCCAGCGATGAGTACTGCAGTAGTGACCAGTACGACGCCACGCAACTCTGTTAGTGGGTGCCACGGAATGGGTCAACAAATGCACGGGTACCAAGAATGAGCTGAAAATGTCAAAAGGTTAATTGGAGATCATGGCTGACTTCCAGAAATGCTACAAAATACTGACACTGAAGGATAAGTCTGCAACTCCAAAGTAAAGCAGTCCTTATCACCTAGGAGTTGTTATTAGATTCCTGTCTATGTTTAAAACAATTTTTAAAAGAATTGTACCATTACAGGCATTTTCCGGCAGCATTTTCTCATGTGCACAACAAAGACTAACAGGGAACACTGTCAAATTCTCCTGTGACCTCAATGCATTACGGCAGCAACTGATTTCAAACCACTTTCTCCATTCTCATCAATATGACAATCGTAGCCCACTTCTGCGGAATTTCTCCTTTCACCTTCCTTCATAAAATTGTCTGCTCCATTTTATAGCTTTTGGTCTATGCACATAATAGGAGGTGACTGTCTTGCTGATGATTTTCCAGTGCTTAGGTGACTAAAAGGCAATATAAACTAGTGCAAAATGAGATGATCCAGTGAGAAGGAAGGCAATTCAAAACTGAGGTAGGAGATGGAGAATGTCCATCTAATTCAGCGCAACTCCCCAACAGCAGAACATAATTTTCAGTAGTGGCAACACCTTTGGCGAGCTTTGACCTGCTAGACTAGAGGTAATACATTTGGGCAGGAGTAACCTGTGGTATCTTGTTTTATTTTTGCAGAAAAGCTTCTTTGTTTCATAAAAATTCAGAGGCACAAATCACCATCATCCTCTGGCATGTACTAAGGATCTAATGAATAGTTTCTGCGGGCCACTTGAAAACTGAAGTTATGAGAATGCATGAGCCTCCATGCACAGAGCATAAAAATCCATCTCCAAATGTTCAGATATGGCAAAAATAACTCTTGATGTGGATGGAAACATTACCACAACTGGAGAGTAAAGGCTGTTTCTCCTCGGGCATCTTTGTCCGGTGCCAGGGCTGGGCTTCAGCTGGGTGGATGCAGCGACTTGCATATGCTGGCCTCCATGAACAGCAATTCTCTTCCGAGTCCTCTAATTGAGCAATTCACGATCCTGCTCTTTTATCAGGGCAAAAAAGCCTCATCTAAAACTACCCCCTACTGATAAAGGGCTATAGGACCGCTGCAGTGAGGCTTAAGACACTTTGAAACGTGCTTGAAGATTGTCAGGGAAGTATTCCTAGATTAGCAATGCTATTTGATCTGAATGTTTCAAACTTTGAAATTTTTCACATGAACTTTACTTCTTGCTTGATTGTTTGCATGAGTATGCTTGCTCATCCCTTGCCTTTGCCAGTAACCCTGAGGCATATGGGACTGGAATTTCTCCCCACCTGCTACAGCAAGACTGTAGAAGTAGCAGAGCATTGGCAGAAAGCTTTGTTAGAGGAGGGGGAAAACACAAGACTATAAAGTAAAATTTTACATTCATAAGAAAAGGTTCTCTGGATTTACATAAATCTACTTGGCAGTGAACATGTTAACAGTTGACCGTAACTGTTCAGAGGGAAACAAGCTGCTTGGATGCTGGCAGAAAAAAGAGTGCTTTATCCAATTCCTACCGTGCCAAGTTCCTCCACCCTCTCTCAGAGCAGCATTTAGACAAATGCCAACATTTTAAAATTAAGTGGCCCCATCATTATTAATTCATTTGGTATTCATTGTAACAACATTAATCATAGTAAACTGCAGCAGCCTTATTACACATGTAATGTGTACTTTCCTAGATTTTCCCTGTAAAATCTCTGACATTGCTAACAATGTAAAGACAATGAGACGTTACAACCAAGCAAAAGAATAATAAACACACAACTTAATAAATCATTATTCTGCCCACAAGTATGTTAAAAAATAAACCATTTCAAAACTAGAGGAAAAAACAACATGCACTAAGTGACATCAGTGAGTTTGAGGCTTTTGGTTGCAACAAAGAAACAAAACAGCATGCTAATATGACATTTACAAATAATACCTAACCGCAGCCTAATTAACTTATTGTGTGCTTACTAAACTAGCATACATATTATATTAGAAGAAAAACACTTATTTGTTCTGTTGCTAAGAAACTTCAGACATTTGCATATTTAACAAATTGTTAGAGTGTTTTTAACCAGAACCCATCACTATTTATAAAAGACAAATTTAAAACGTGAGATCAAAGACACAACATTAATTTTTCTTTTGTCAACTGTCTTTGTTCAATGGCTCAAAGAAGCAGTTTTATAGCCAGCTGATACATAATGAAACATCTGGTATTATTCTAAATTACAGTGGAACCCACTAATAGTCAAGGGCTTTTCTTTATTTCGTAGACACCAGTCAATGCACTACAGGGACCAATCCAGCAGCACTTGAAGAACACGCCTTTGAAATCGCTGCAAGGTTTTTCTGAATAAGGAGTTCAAGATCCACCTCTAGAACAGGAATACCACTAACTTTTTTTCCTTTAGGCTCCAGATGTCAGCCGATTTTACTTGGTCTCCTAAGTTGTGCAAGAGCAGAGAACGAAAGCACAGTATTAGGGCGCGAGGCAGTGATTAAAGCCCGAGGGTTCTCCGCTATCTGGGAGACAACAGTGGAAGCCAGCGCCCTGACACTGCTGCTCACTGCGCCCGTGGGTCCCATCTGCCGCATGGCAACTCAGGGCTCCTTGGACATTAATCCAGAGCAGCACTGGGTCACTATTTTACACACCATGAGCAAGGCTGTTTGCCAGCTCACCAGGGATGAGCATAACGACTGGCAGAGCGTGAATCCCCTTCTCCCATCCCATTTACACTAGACACTAATACAGCGGGAGGCCTGGGCCAGTATGCTCTGTGCGTGCGATATCTCAGGCATGTCCACACGCTGCTGAGCGGGCTGCGCCAGTGTGGACAGATCCAAAAATGCTCTTGGGGTGTCTCTACCCTGCTCTGCCACCTCCAGCATAGACATATTCTAGGAGGAGCAAGACGAAAAAGGAAAGCAAAGAGACACTGGAAGGAAACCTAAAAACTCAAGGAGCTGTAACAAAACCAAGGTAATCTTAAATTTGCTATCTCCGGGCTAATTAAAGGACCTAAAGTGGAAAGGAATCACAGAATCACAGAATCACTAGGTTGGAAAGGACCTTCAAAATCATCAAGTCCAACCATTAATCCAGCGCCACCATGTTCCCTAAACCATGTCCTGAAGTGCCACATCCACATGTTTTTTGAACATTTCCAGAGATGGCGACTCCACCATCTCCCTGGGCAGCCTGTTCCAATGCCTGACCACCCTCTCAGTGAAGAAATTTTTCCTAATATCCAATCTAAACCTCCCCTGGCCCAACGTGAGGCCATTTCCTCTCGTCCTATCGCTAGTTACTTGGGAGAAGAGGCCAACACCCTTGTCACCACAACCCCCTTTCAGGTAGTTGTAGAGAGCGATGAGGTCTCCCCTCAGCCTCCTCTTCTCCAGACTGAACACCCCCAGTTCCCTCAGCCACTCCTCATAAGACTTGTGCTCCAGACCCCTCACCAGCTTCGTTGCCCTTCTCTGGACATGCCCCAGCACCTCAGCATCCTTCTTGTAGTGAGGGGCCCAAAGCTGAACACAGGATTCAAGCTGCAGCCTCACCAGTGCCGAGTACAGGGGCACAATCGCTTCCCTACTCCTGCTGGCCACACTATTTCTGATACAGGCCAGGACGCTGTTGGCCTTCTTGGCCACCTGGGCACACTGCTGGCTCATGTTCAGCCGGCTGTCAACCAGCTCCCCCAGGTCCCTTTCCGCCGGGCAGCTCTCCAGCCACTCCTCCCCAAGCCTGTAGCGTTGCCTGGGGTTGTTGTGGCCAAAGTGCAGGACCCTGCACTTGGCCTTATTAAACCTCATACAGCTGGCCTCTGCCCATCGATCCAGCCTGTCCAGATCCCTCTGCAGAGCCCTCCTACCCTCCGGCAGATCAACACTCCCACCCAACTTGGTGTCATCTGCAAACTTACTGAGGGAGCACTCGATTCCTTCATCCAGATCATCAATAAAGATATTGAACAAGACTGGCCCCAGAACCGAGCCCTGGGGAACACCGCTTGTGACGGGCCGCCAGCCGGATTTAACGCCGTTCACCACAACTCTCTGGGCTCGGCCATCCAGCCAGTTCCTCACCCAGCGAAGAGTAAACCTGTCTAAGCCACGAGCTGCCAGTTTCTCCAGGAGAATGCTGTGGAAGACGCTGTCAAAGGCTTTACTAAAGTCCAGGTAGACAATGTCCACAGCTTTCCCCTCATCCACTAGGTGGGTCACCTGGTCATAGAAGGAGACCAGGTTGGTCAAGCAAGGACCTGCCTTTCATGAACCCATGTAGGATGTCATATGGAGTTAAAGCTCTCTTCACAAAGCTACCACAGGGACTGTCATCCTAGGGCTGCGTTTTCCACTTACCAAAGGTCCCTACCTTTGGGGTAGTCTGGCATCTCCTTCCTCCCCTACCCTCCCTGCTCTGCCTGTCTTGCTAAAAATCCAGGAAGAAGGAGTTCCTGTGGCAGGACAATATCCTGATACACTCTTGGAAACAAGCTAATGAAATCTGTGCTTCCTCCTCAGTTAGCTTAGATTTACCATTTGAAACAAAGAACTCCCAAAGAAAACATGTGACAATCAAAATCATTATTTATGAGAGTAAACACTGAAAAAATAATAATTCTGCTAAACTGCAGCATTAACCAAATAAAAGTAATAGTTTACCTCAGTCACCAACAGAGGTTTCTGGAGGATTTTAAGAGAGTTCCAAAACAAAACCTCCTTGCAAGGAAAACCAGTTTGGAACAGCTTCAGTAACAATCACGTACAAACTTTATTAACTAGAAGCAGCAGGTGACGAGAGCACAGGCAGCAGTTTAAGCTGTGCAAGGCTGAAGACGACTTTGCTGTCGAGAAGAGCCGGGTGCGATCACAGCACCAACCCCGGGTTTGGATGCGACCAACTGCAGCTCTTCCCTGTGCCCGAAGAGCTCTCACCTACGGCATACAGAGGGGAGGATGATGAAGAACACTGCATTTTCAGCGAGACTCGGCCGGTCCTGCCAGCTCTCTCCCTCGGGGAGGAGCAGCTCGTACCTGCAGCTCTCCCCAGCTCCCTGCCGCACCGCACAAACTCCCTCGCAGCAGGGAGCGCATTTTACAGTGGTCTCCACCACAGGAATATGTTACTTCACGCTAAGGGGTAGAGTTGGAAGAACATGTACAAGAAGAATGTGCACAGTTTTAAAGCCTTCACAGAATCACAGAATCACAGAATCACTAGGTTGGAAAGGACCTTTAAGATCATCAAGTCCAACCATTAATCCAGAACCACCATGTCCCCTAAACCATGTCCTGAAGCGCCACATCCACACGTTTTTTGAACACTTCCAGGGATGGCGACTCCACCACCTCCCTGGGCAGCCTGTTCCAATGCCTGACCACCCTCTCAGTGAAGAAATTTTTCCTAATATCCAATCTAAACCTCCCCTGGCGCAACTTGAGGCCATTTCCTCTTGTCCTAACTAGTTACTTGGGAGAAGAGACCAACACCCTCATCGCCACAACCCCCTTTCAGGTAGTTGTAGAGAGCGATAAGGTCTCCCCTCAGCCTCCTCTTCTCCAGACTAAACAACCCCAGTTCCCTCAGCCGCTCCTCATATGACATGTGCTCCAGACCCCTCACCAGCTTCGTTGCCCTTCTCTGGACACGCTCCAGCACCTCAACATCCTTCTTGTAGTGAGGGGCCCAAAACTGAACACAGTATTCAAGGTGCGGCCTCACCAGTGCCGAGTACAGGGGCACAATCACTTCCCTGCTCCTGCTGGCCACACTATTCCTGATACAGGCCAGGACGCTGTTGGCCTTCTTGGCCACCTGGGCACACTGCCGGCTCATATTCAGCCGGCTGTCAACCAGCACCCCCAGGTCCCTTTCCGCCGGGCTGCTCTCCAGCCACTCCTCCCCAAGCCTGTAGCATTGCATGGGGTTGTTGTGGCCAAAGTGCAGGACCCTGCACTTGGCCTTATTAAACCTCATACAGTTGGCCTCTGCCCATCGATCCAGCCTGTCCAGATCCCTCTGCAGAGCCCTCCTACCCTCCAGCAGATCAACACTCCCACTCAGCTTGGTGTCATCTGCAAACTTACTGAGGGAGCACTCGATTCCCTCATCCAGATCATCTATAAAGATATTGAACAAGACTGGTCCCAGAACCGAGCCCTGGGGAACACCACTCGTGACCGGCCGCCAGCCGGATTTAACGCCATTCACCACAACTCTCTGGGCTCGGCCATCCAGCCAGTTCCTCACCCAGCGAAGAGTAAACCCGTCTAAGCCTCGAGCCGCCAGTTTCTCCAGGAGAATGCTGTGGGAGACGCTGTCAAAGGCTTTACTAAAGTCCAGGTAGACAACGTCCACAGCCTTTCCCTCATCCACTAGGCGGGTCACCTGGTCATAGAAGGAGATCAGGTTGGTCAAGCAGGACCTGCCTTTCATGAACCCATGCTGGCTGGGCCTGATCCTTTGGCTGTTCTGCAGATGCCCTGTGAGCACTCTCAAAACCAACCGCTCCATAATCTTCCCTGGAACAGAGGTCAGGCTGACAGGCCTGTAGTTCCCAGGATCCTCCTTCCGGCCTTTCTTGTAGACGGGCGTCACATTGGCAAGCCTCCAGTCTTCTGGGACCTCCCCTGTTAACCAGGACTGCTGATAAATGATGGAGAGTGGCTTGGCAAGCTCCTCCGCCAGCTCTCTCAGTACTCTCGGGTGGATCCCATCAGGCCCCATAGACTTGTGGATGTCCAGGTGGCTTAGCATGTCCTTGACTGCTTCCTCCTGGATTATGAGGAGTACATTGTGCTCTCCATCCCCGTCTTCCAGCTCAGGGGGCTGAATATCCTGTGGATACCTGGAGTGGCTATTAAAGACTGAGGCGAAGAAGGCATTAAGTACCTCAGCCTTGTCCTCGTCCTTGGAGACAATGTTCCCCGCCATATCCAGTAGGGGATGGAGATTCTCCTTGCCTCTCTTCTTGTTGTTAATATACACACAAGTCTATGGCCTGCAGTGACATTTGTCCATTAAAATTTCATGACATGACTCCATCTGCGACTCTGCTGGCTGGTTAAAAGCTCAGTTCTTCCATGAGAACGTCCTCCGTGCTTACAGCCCAGCACCTATGTGCGTTATTTAAGACAGAGCAAACTTTGTCCCAAAAAGCTTACCACTGATGTCAGGCTGTGGCCCTGCTGGGCACTTTCATACTGGCTTTAATCTGCCCAGTTGGTGGCCCATGGCTCCACGCCTTCACTGCTAATAACTTATCTCCCTTTTACCTGTGTTGCCACATTTGCACTGCAATCTTTCCCCGGCAGCCAAGCCGTGTTACGAGTACACCTGGATTTGTTGCACAGACATATGCTCAACAGGACAAGACGGCAATTGCCAGCAAGGCAGGAGAGTGCTGCCCACAGTCTTCTAATTACAAGTGAACAGCTACATTCAGCTATATTATAAACAACGGAGAATTGAACATGAAATGAAAAGGGGGTAGCCTTAATAGAAAGACCGCCAACAGTCTCTGTACTTAGAACACACATACAAATACAAAGCTTTCAGTAATAGCATCAGGCACTGCTGTTTCTATTTGAGGCAGTTCTGCTGAAAGTACTACTACTATTACTACTACTACTACAATGTTGGTATGTAACTCCCAGAAGACGGTCCATAAACTACCAAAGTTCTTTCAGTGGAAAGTGCCAAGGCTCTGCAGTCAGTTGTTATGGGATGGGCTGAAGCAAAGCCTGACTGAACACAGAAAAAAAGCAGTTGCCACTTCCCTCAGTTCTGCCTGGTTGCAGGTACGGAGCAGCCCCCTTCTGCCGGTCTCCATCGCTCGCTCTGGCAGCGCAGACCAAGAGGCACACAGGGAATTTCAGGCAACAGCAAAATTCCAGGCATGCGCTGGACACACAGCCAAGTTCTACCAACCATCCTTCATGGGAATCCTACCCCCCTCAAAATTATTTAATCCAAGTTTTATTTTGCAAACATGCAATACGTCCCTGCTGGAGCACTACAGCATTTCTAACCTGGACTTTCTTGTTTGCTTTCTTCAGAAGAATAAAATGAGTCAAAGGTGCATTCTGGGCTTGGTGGACAGCTGTAGCTGGTTATGACATCACATTAACCACAAGGGAACAGAGCACCGCGAGAACAAATTCAAGAAGCTCCAAGCATTTAATTTCGCATTTTCAGTACACAGCATTCAACACTCAAACGTGTTTTGAAAAAATAAAGTAGATCTATTTCAAGCACGTAGATTCACAAGTAGTCATCTCCCAATCATTTGGTAGGCAAAGTAGGGTTTCATTTTTCAAAGAGCTCTAACTCCTACTAACTTATGAGCGCTGTGATCTCGGGTACAGTTCTCCACCCATCAGTACCTACATGAGATTTTTTAAAAATTTCCCTTTGTAAAAACTTACTGGATCCTTATTAGTACAAGAAAAATAAGTAACTACTGACTTGGAAGCAGTCTATGGCTTTACCTGTCAATAATCTACTTCATGAGACCTTGAATAGAGAGTATAAATTTCACGGAGCTCAGAAATATATATTCCATAAAATGACCATAATGTCACCTTTATGTTAGTTCACCGTGGGCTGTGTTACCTATTTTCTCAGGATTTTTTTTTTTTTTTAACTCTTTTCTAAAGCTCCCATCCAGCCACAGGAATAAAGGTATAGGAGAGCTTTATGATATTTTTGCTTGTTCTCCCTCCCCTGAAGAATATTTCTATGATCCAACTTCATCTGCATAATGGATTTGCAGCTCTTTATGACAAACACAGTAAAACTTCTTCATGTAACCCGTGTGACTGCCTGGCCCAGTCAGGGACACTGGCACAAGGGACACGCAAATTGGCAGCAAAAGGTCTCATCTACTACCTAACGTTCCCTAGCCCCCTGTGTTCCCTCCCATCCTGTACTGGTTAAGCCACATCTCTCTTGCAACCTTCTAATTATTATAGACTAATTATTATTATTGTTAGTCTATAGGCTTCTAACCATTATTAGACTTTTTTTGCACTAGCTCTTGCATGCCTTAGGTAGAATGAGCGCTTGGGTACAACTCTGCCACAGCAGTGGAAGCTCTGAGATATTTCATCCTTGTGGCAGCAGTGCAGTTTATTGTTTCTTGAAAAAGGAGTGGGATGACAAGCTGCATTTAATCAACTTTCAAAGAAAGCCAAAAATCAAATGTCTGTAAATACTTGGATCCTTTCCTCCTAGGGTAAGACGGTGTCCAGCAGAGAAAATCTCACAGAGAAAACCAGAAACTCGGGAGGCAAATGCAGATGATGATACTGAGATTTTGATACTGAGATGTACTCTGACAATTTAGTGCTTAAGCAAGGAGTGGGCTGGGTCTGCGGAGGGTTTGTGTGCAGGTCAGACAGGGGCTGTTGTCAGCCTCCTCCAGAGGAGCCTGTTCCTTCACTGGCCTTCGCAGGAAGCAGCGCAGAGAAGTCTTGCCATGACAAAAATTCATCACTGCATTCACTGATGGGTAAAGAGGGACAGTCCACGAGAAACCCTCTGGTTTGGGTGGGTGGGACTGAGACTCCACCAAACAGCAAGAGGAAAAAATTGTTAGTGCCTGTGACTGTGGGCACTAGGACGGTATTGCATGGCTCTCAACATGTGTACTCAACAGCATGCCCAGCCTCGGCAAAAGCCCAGCTCTCCGCCAGCTGGATTCAACACTAAAATGCATAACCTAAAGCTGTCTGGGGTGGTTTTAATTTATCCTCTCAGTGCTAGTGCGTAATGTGTTTTTAATGGGGGGCAGCGCTGCAGGGGCAGAGGAGAGTGGTGCCACTGGCTTTTTCCTAGAACTCTCCCTCTTTCCTAGAACTCCGCCAGCTCCGGGGTAAAAGCACTACGGGCTGCGCACGGTATTACCAGAAAAATCACAAAATGCTACTTGAACTTTCACATTTTGATGCCACGCAAACTGGGTCACCAAAGTCCTTTTTGCATTCAGAGGGCAACATTTACAGTGGCAGAGAGAGAGGTTTAAGGAGATGAGGAGACTTTTATATTGTGCAAATTGAAGTAAAAAGAAAATCCCTTGGAAGAGTGTGGAGAGAAGGAAAGGTGAAAAACAGTTAATGTGAAATCTAATTGGTAATTGCAGGAAAATCACCAGGCAACTTTACACCTCCCCTAGATGACACCTAACACAGTACTGCTCCCTCAGTATCACTCGTGGGCCATAGCCCATCTTTTAGACTGTAGGTACTTCCATAGTGCTTTGTGTCCCTCCTATAAAGATTAACCTTTTCCACACATGACCAATTCCACAGACAGTCCAGGTTTCCTGGCAGAACGTTTTGGCTTCAAATCCTTTATGATGGGCTTCCTGTGACTCTCCATCATCCCAAACAGGTACTAGATTTGGCGAATGTTAAAAATGGAGATGATGTAATTTACAGTCCACTATATAAAGCACACTGAGTGTTGCCGCTCATCAACCATTGTCATATGTATACAATACAAGGTATTATTATTGCAATTGGGAAATAACATCGTTAGGGAGTGCATAAATAGTTCACGATTTTTTGGTTGGTTGTCTGGTTTTTTTTAATTATGAGTGCCTTCGAAATATTCTTTACTCAAACTTGCTTTCTGTGTTTGAGTCAGGACAATTTATCACTTGGCTGTTTGTAGGCAGTGGACAGCAGAGCATCAACACGACAGAGACAAGCTAGTTAAAAATCTTGTTCACTACTTGCAACCAAATGATCATTTACCTCTAATCGCCCTATGACTATGCCTCCCCATTTTTATTTATGCAGTTCATTAAGTCATTCAGGTTTTCTGAAGCTTTGCAGTAAAGCTGGAGCAAATATAACTTTATATTAAATCAATATATTCAGTGGTTATTCAATCATTTCCTTTGGCAATATCACGTGTATTGGATCTAGGAGCTACAGGCCAGAGGATGGCACTTCTTGTTTGGAAATGAAGAGCCATGTTGCACGTTTTAAAAAATTCGTAATGAAACCTTCATTATAGAGACATATATCTCACCATCCATCATCTCCAAACATGCAGGCTTGGAAATGAAAACCTGCCTGCGTTTAATTTGATGGGCCGAGCGTACAGCGTTCCCGTCCTGTCAGGGGGAGGGGAACGGCACTTTATTTATTCACACGCCTGAAAATAGACAGGTACATTTCAGAGCATCATCTTGCCTTGAAATCCTGGAACCACTTATTTGAAAACAACCCCGAATCACACGCCCTTGTTTCCCGTCGCACCGAGGGCTCCATTATTTGCTCCCATTAGCGGGGCGGGGGGGGGGTCCTGCGCTGCGCTCCCCTCCTAAGCTGCACAGCATCTGCTACGGGGGGGTATTTCCTTTTTTGTTTATTTATTTCCCCGATTTTGTTTCTAATCTCTGTTTCTTTGTGGTTTCCTGGAGTCGTCCTGACAAAGCCACATATTCTGTTCCTGTCCTTTATAGCACTGGAGGGCACTGCAGAACACATGAAATTTGTTTCTAATTTTACATCTGCCAAAAAGCATTCCTGGGTTACAAATACACGCCAGCAAAATTGGTAGGGCCTATCCCGCTAATGCCACAAGACAAACAAAGCCAAAAGGAAATAAAAAAGACTAAAATACAGCACAAATATTTTTGCACTTCTTTTAGCTTGTGAAGCCTTTCCTTTTCCCCCTCCCTCTCCCACATTTTACCCAAGTTAAGCTTTCTGGTATTACATATTTATCTGTTTATATTTAGAAAAAAATAACTACAATACAAGAAAATGAGAAGGAACGATTCAGTTTCTCCTCTTCTGCAAGTCCCATACAGAAGAAGATGGCTAGAAATACCTTCAGCCAGAAGCACGTGGAGGATGACTCCTCCCGATGTATCACTGAAACACTGAACGTTTCAAGCAACTGGCCAAAATCCTGATGCTCCAAAATCCATTTGAACTCAAAGACTGATCTCAGCTGCACTGCTGCCATTTATATATGCAATGTGCTTTACAGCAGCTGTTTCTTCTCATCATCAAAGTTTCCTAAATAGTATTTTAGCTAAATTATCCTAAACTTTGTAACCACGGCAGGGCAAGCCCTGAGGTAGCCCCTAAGGCAGTGAGAGCAGCATCCCAGCCGGGACAAAGCTGCCGGGGCAAAGCTGCCGGGGCAAAGCTGCCGGGGCAGCAAGGCCCAGGACCAGCTGGGGGACGGGCAGCAGCGCAGCTGCCGCCCCACCGATTTCTGCCACAGGTCTGAAGTTCAGGTTGTGCTCCGGTTGTCTCACTGTGGCCTGTATTTGCTGCAGCGAAGTTTCACCTATGCATAAGCAGCAGTTCCCAGGCTGGCTCAGACTTCACGGCTGTAAATGTCAACAGACCAAGGAACACAACTCCGGGTTTATTTTCATTAGTAGTAGCACAGTGTCATGGTATTTCAGTGCTCTGCAAGCACTAATTAAAGACCTTGCCATAAGGAACTTGAAAGAACATTTCAAAGCTGGATCCAGCTCTGCAGCTCGGGTTTATCAGACAAAATGTAATAGCACAGATATTCCAGCACTTCCTACAAACCACGGAGGGGACCCTTGCATTTTCACACTTGCAGAATTTTACACTAGATAAAAATACACAGCTCTTCGTGGAGAACATCAGATCCTGCCTGGCCTGGGCGGCGGTGCCCACTGGCTGCCCGCAGGCGTGCTGGCTGTGCAGCGCTGCTGTTAGGGAGCCGGCGCTGCGGCTAGAGGCCGGCTTCCTCCGGCGGCCAGAGCAGCTCGGACCGTTACAGACGGCAGCCAGAGCAGTTGTCTCCATCTGATCCACAAGAGCCCATGTCACAAAGTTAAGACTCAGTTCCTTCCACTGAAACACACTGGGCAAAACTTAGCCTGAACCACACAAAATTCATCAACTTGTGCATGATTCTCGTTCAAAACTTCAACCATTCCCACAAGATTTCCCCAGATACCAGTGTATGTGATCCAACATCTCCATTTAGGACCAGATCTGAAGAGCGTGCTGCTTTTCAAATTGCATTACAGAAATTTTACAGGGCTGAACTGAAAAAACATTTTTTTCAGTTGTGTTTGGCCCTTCATGTTCTAACTTCCCCAGTGATCACTCTCAGTCAGAAATTTCAACTATGCAGGCTTGCTGGAGACTAATCTGCCTGCGTCCGCACATGCACAGCGTATCTTGTACTGTACAAATGTCTTTTTCAATATGGATTACGGGCTAATAAGCTATATGGTTCTGCAAATCTTCCTGGCCTTTACTTTTTAGCTGTTATATAAGAGTCATATTTCCTAAAAGGAGAAACATATGGATTGTATCTATCCAGCACTAGATGATCACAGAGTCTGCTGTTGAAACGTATTTGGAGAAAAATAAAGCCATCTATAGGAGAACTGTGAGAAAATCGATTGGGGGGGGGGGGGTGTGTCTCCTGTCTGGAGTGAAAAATGTTAAAGGGAAAAAATTAAAAGGGGTTTGTGTTGGAATAAGCTGACACTACACATTCACTGTTTGTGGTTTTATATCCTTTTAAAATATTTTCATTGAACTTCCGAGATGCTAAAGTGAAAATGTTATTTCAAAATTCCTGTTTGGAAAATACTTCAGGCTTTTGGGAAAATGAACTCTTTGCTTGAAGCAGTTCAATACATTTCACACAAAGCATTTCTCTCTTTCCCTTCAGTCACCACTGTATTTTCAGTTATTTTACACACTGTTTACTGTAAATACTAGGGAAAAAAACCCCAAGCAACCCACAAGCAAGTCTAGTTGTAGTCTCCAAAAGACAGCTTTAAAAGAGATGCAAATACCAAGACTTTATCTTAATTTTTATCAGCAACTACCCATTAATGCAAGGCTTCACTGGTTTAAACTTTTCATCCTAACTTTGACATAAATATATGCACTTCTGCTAACTATTCATCTCAATTTTCTTATCTGTAACACAGGGATAATAATACTTGCCTCAGTGGAGGGGATTAGTTGGTATCTACATGGATCCTGCCTGTATAAAGCACAATGATTATTGCCTGAATGTCGATATCTCCTCTGCTAGCCTTGAAAAGTATCATATGCCTCAAAATTAAAAAATAACTTCAGTATTTAAAATCTTTTATTTTTGCTACATCAGAAAGAAAATCTGCAGTCAAGCAGGAAGTTTGCAGAGCGGCCAGCGCAGAAGCACGCAGCATCCTAAGGACACGATCACAGATTATGAGTCCAGATACGCAAGTTGTTTCGTTTCTTAAGTGATCAGTGCCAGACCACCGGCACACAAAGCAGTATGTTTGCCATGTTTCCGTGATATCACAGTATCCAGTCCTGGCCATTCAGAAAAAAAGAAGTAAAAAATAAAAACAAACAAACAAACAAAATCACACATTTCCCTCCATACTTGCGTACTCATCCTACTTTACTCCATTTCTTCTCTAACAATTTGCTTAAGAATTATACCTAATTTTTTTTTAATGACATGCAAGTTATCTGTATTTTTACATCTGCAGATGGAGTTCCAGCCTTAGTTCTGGATGCCCAGCTTTTTGACAGTTTATTGCAGGAATGAGATGTGAAATATATATATATTTTTATTGATAAAGGTAAACATGATTTGTAAGGTGAGTCAAATTAACAATCGATTACACACTAATGGGCTCTAATCAATACATTAATTTAACTAAAAGGGAGGGAAGAGAAGGAAAGATAGAAGAGTAATTTAAAATAACAGGACTCTTCTGCTGGTATTAATAAAACAGAGTATAAAATAAAACTGAGCAGCCCTTTGTGCAAGAATGCAATATCCTCTCTCTCATTCTCTCACCTTGTTTCTCTGTATGATGTGGCGTGTGTTTATTAAAGAATAAAAGAGCAATTATTACATTTCCAGCAGATTGCAGGGCCTCAGCCGGCGCGGCGGCAGCGGTACAGCAGTGTCAGCCTGCTCTCTAGTGTTGCTGGAGGTGTGCGGCATCCGGCAGCCGCCACGCACCCCGTCTGCGCTTCCAGCTGCACCCGCTTAAAGCGCAGCCCAAACCCTGAAGAATCCCCTTGCTGTCTTCTGGGTGGTAAGGAAATGGCAATTATGCACACAAGGGATGTGGTTAGGGGAAAAAAGGAGAAAGAATGTTTAAATTGTATATGTAAACTGTTTTGTTTTACAAGCTGGAGTAAATCAGCACATTTGTAGGCCATATTTATCTGATCCACTCAATAATAATCTCTCTCAATGAACACCATTGATGTGGCATTTATGCCATTGCAAAACATAACCAATCCCTTAAATTCAATTAAAGCATTAGTGAAAAAATAAGAATTTTTGCTTCTGGGCAAGTCAGTAGTGCTAAATGACACAAATCTCTGCCATGCTGCCATCAGGGGTCGAGATGAGAGACAATGGAGGCGAACACAGAGGACCCCCTGCTCTCTCCACCCTCCAAATTCAGTCCTCACTCGCAGCCCCGTAACATTAATAGAGATGCTATGGTCTAAAAATAAATCAACTGACTCCCCTCACAAAAGGATCAAGAAAGGAATCCAGTCCTTTTACCACCAGCTTCCTAATGGGAGGCGCAATCCCACAGGCTGGTGCTAACGGAGCCTCGCACGGACCCTGGTGAGAATCTGGGTATAATGAGGGGGCACAAGCAGACGAGCAGCTCCATCACCCAGTTTCATTTTGCGTATAGTTCAAGACTTACACGTCCAGCCCTTCTTAGCTCTTGTAACATGGGGCCTTTGTGCTCTTAAGCCCTGTTACACATACAGAGAGTGAAAAGGGAGATGGTTCCAATTTATGCCAAGTAATTCCAAGAAAATTCAAACAGAAGCAACAGAGCTGTTGCAGCAGCACACAAAGTTGCCATCTCCTAGCAAAAACAGAGAGATAAGGCAGCAAGTGTGTGTTACACACTGCTTTGGTAAGAGAGCACTTTGGTAAGAGAGCACACCTAGTCTTTGAAAAGAGATGCTGAGCTCAGTTACACTTACGTAAATTGGGAGAGATGCAAGTGGAGCTACTCCTGTTTGCTAACACTAAAACCTCATGTCCAAGACTTCAGTGCAATTGCAGTAATACAGCGTACTCTCCGCAGGCTCGCAGGTCAGGAAATGAGACTGGAGCAGAAGAGCCCTCTTAGTCTCTTTTAAAATTATTCTACTGATTGACTCTGAAACATCTTCATTTGAATATAGTCAATAGCAGCTTAAAAAAAAAAAAATATCATGTCTTTTTCTAAAGCCCTTTGTCAGCTCAGGCAAAGACACGGGTATGGGTTTCAGTGGAGGCCAGCAAAGCCCCCTGAGCAAGCTGGCGGCAGGGAGTTCATCCTACCAACTAGGATGCGCTCCGATGGGAAGCTCCTATCTCAGCAGCAGTCCGAGAGCTACAGGCACCTACGGCAGCTTATCGACACTAGCCAGAATTACAGTTCCTGGGCTGAAGGTTGGGGACCAAAATGGAAATCATGCCAATATAGTACATCCATAACCAGTGGCACTTCTGCGACTAGCGTTTCTCAGACCCTTCCCAAACCCAAAGTTTCTTGTCAGTCGAATACCACTGCAGAGATGCCCAACCACCAGCCTCCTCTTGGAGAACAGAACTACCCAGTACTAGCTGGTATTACAGGTGAAACAGCTACAACTGCCCGAGTTTCATTAGATGTAATCAAATAGTCAGTTAATATCCACTGTATACCTATAATCAGCTCAGTCTTAGGAAGTCTTCCCCCATATATGCACAGCTGCTCGAAATGGATGACTTCTTTCATTAATATTTGCTTCTGAAAGTAAGAAACTAATTCAGTTTGGCTGTGTTTGTGTGCTTTCTATGACAACAGCAATGAATCAGTGTGCTGGGAAGACCATTTCACAGAAAAGGCAAATCTTAGGTGGGCATTAAACAATACTTACTCAGAATGAACTGAGTGAAATGAAATCTGAAGATTATATGAAAAAAATCTGCTAATCTAGATGGTGAGAACAATATGATGTTAGAACTACAGATATTGAAGATACTATCTTTGATTAAGTGCAGCCACAAACTATTCACAGCAAAATACTCACAGCCAGTTTGCTTAAAACAACTGAAAATAATTTTGCTCTGTAGTAACAACTGTCTTGATATATAAATACGCCATTTTTATTAATAATTTAAATTGTTTGTTGACAACAGCTGATCAGATTCACAAACTAAATTTAGCAACTGGTGGTTAGTTTAAATTAAGTTTTCTTATTATTTAGTTTAAATTATTATAAAGGGCACTGAAACCTACACACACATACAACCACCCAGGCAAAAATGGGCTCTGCTGTCATCATGTTTACAGCAGATCAACCTTTGGCTGTGCTGGGTAATACCCTGCCTCGCTCCACCTCTGCTCACTGGGCACAGTTTACGTAAGTTGTTTTCATAGCTAAAAATATGAGAGTTTTATAAGCAGGGAGCAGAAGCCTCTTGTTTTGTTTGTTTTACTGCAAGTCCTATGGGGCATTATTTTGATTTCTCTGACACTGGATAAACTTTCTTGATGTCAGTGAACTCTGAACCTATACGCATGAATATTTTCAAAATAATCTCTCTGTACAGAAAGTGAGACCAGTTAGGATCAAGCAGAACACTACACCATAAATCCAATGTGTCTATTAAAAACCATCTCCAATTAGCAAGAGAAAACATTTACAATCTGCTTTCTCAAAACAATTTACTGGTGTCAGTTTAAAGAGAATTAACTTTTTCTTAAATACTATTTAATTTACTAATACATGTCACACTTTACCAAATTTATTCAGCTTTTTGAGTTTATCAGAGAGGCAGATTTTCCCAATAGCTCAGCCCTAGCAAGTAGTTAAAACTCCGGCAGCAGCCCTGGTTTTAAGAAAGCCCCCCGCCACGCAGTGCCTGAAACCCCTCAGGTTTATTTTCAGGAAGGGAAGGGCAAGAACAACCTTGTGTATAACTACTACTTTTATGGCAGTACTGGAAAGTTAAATAACCAAATGTAATCGCTCCATGCACACCTTAGCTAGGTACCTGGGATATGCTGATTATTTTTCCCAAATCAATTAGTACTGTGTAACACCGCTTTAAGGCGCTTTTCCTTTATATAAATTCCTACCGGCATCTGTCTTCTGACTTGTATAGTCTGACCATCTCTGTGCCTTGCAAGCGTTATCTCAAGCCTGATAGGTCCTAAAATCGCAGGAGTATCTTTGCCGGCTGTTTACGATGAAGATTTCTCCAGTTTTATTTTATTAAGCAGAGCAGAGTTAAGCTTGGGGCCAGAAGCTAAGGACGACTCTGGACTTCAGAGGAGTAGCAGATCCCATGCACTAGGCTCCCGCTAAAGCAAAGCAGCTGCGTTATTCTGCAGCTCCCTCTACTTGCTGCATCCCATCATGGCAGCGTGACAACCTGCCTCTAACCTCCCACTCACTCTTTCATAGGTCGGATCATCAGACCAATATGAACAAGAAAAAAGGAGACATCTACTATTATAAGAAAAGCCAGGAAGTTCAAAGTTATAGCTGACAGTCTAGATTTAACTATGACTGATCTGGGAAACAAAAGTAGAGTGGTGACATGAACGAAAGTTGAAGTATCAGACTGTCAAGCCCTCACAATGATTAAACCCAAATTTCTCATATTATGTAGAAAAAACAAAACAGAAGAAATAATGCTTTCATAAACGTTTACACAAGACAGCTCTGCAGCTCTGAAATGGATACATTAGTAATTTAGCCATTTAAAAAATTAGAGCAGTGCTTTCTGTACAAGAGACGTTTCTCCACATATGTGACGGTGCCCAAACAACGTTGCTTACGCTGACAGACCAGCATTTCCACTTCTGTGTGATTTGCCTGAGCATACAGTGCATTTCACAAGTACAAAGAAAACAGCAAGTCAAAAAGAGAGGACTAAAACGCATGCTGTACAACAACCATAGCAGAGAAGGGCTAGCTCTTCAAATACTGAACTGAGCATCAGCATAAATGGTCTCGACGGGCGCATACTGCTTTCCCTGATCCCTGCCACCAAGCCTGACAAACCCACCGGTGGAAAATGCTTCCCTTACTGTTGCTCTGACAAAGGAGTAGATGAGCAGAAGTTTAAGATTAAATTACTGCACTAGGATTCGGGGAAAAGCCTGGCTGAGATCACCGAGTTTAGAATCAGATACCTTATTAATTGCCTGCACAAGTGCAGGAGCTCTGCACATAGAGTAAGACTGCGCTCGGGATGCCCAGCAGCCTCCGAGCGCAGCCCCGGCACACTGCGCTCTCTGCAGCTGCACCATCACAGCTGAGGGATCTCACTGGGCTTACTATTTCCAGCTCGTGTTCAGGTGGTGATTCCACCCAAAACCACATCCTCAGACTTTCTGAAAACACTGCCACGGATCCCTACAGCTGCATTTGTTATTCGCTTTTCCACAGGTAGCTTCTGGGCATTTCACAAACGTTCTGTGATATATTCATTACTTAGCAAATAAACTCCTTTACTATATTGATGGGAGGAGATAAAAAACATACAAGTTTTTAACGCAGCTGCCTCAGTTTCACATGATTAAAGGGATCTCCTGAAAGAGTCCATTCAGTTTCATGACTCAATGAGTATTTATATTGTTTTAAAGAAAAAGAAAATTTGAGAGCCTTGTTTTGCAAGATTAAGCAACAAATGTCTTATATTTCAAATGAACTGCTAAGACTTAATCCTGCAATTCTTTTCTAATCCAAGCAGTCCTAAGGATCCATGAGATCAAGGACTCCTGACAGGAGTGTGTTTGCAGGGTCAGGGCTTTCATCTGTGTAGAATGCATGCAGCCAGCCACCAGGTGAACTAATTTTTCCAAATTTCTAAACCACTTGAGATTGATGGGTTTCAAAGTTCAGATAAAAATAAAATCTAAAAAAAGAAACTAACCAAGCCCCTCCCCCACACACACTTTGAATTTACTTTCCACTTAAGACAATGAAATAGCAATGGGGAAGATGAAAAACTTGTTCAATGAGAATGTGATGAAATATGTAACGGGACCCAGAAATTGGGGTGCTGCTCTTCAGAGTAAAGCAAGTACAAATTGCCCTGCTTATACGTTTCCCCCTTAAACAGAGCATTCCCCACCTCCAGTCACACACACATGTGAAATTCCATTGACCTACGCAGGAGCTATCAGTAGGCTCCTTCCCTGCCATCTTCCCTCCCATGATAACAATAATTCGTCTCCTGCTGTTACAGCAGCCCTTCCGAACAGGAGCAATGCAGTGGTGAAGGACAGGGCTGCTCTACCCTACATTTGGATTTTCCTTATAGGCACCCGGGTGCAGGCAAGATGAGAGCAAAGGAGAAAACGAAGCAGCTGTACCTGTTTCTACCTTTGTTTCTACAACAAGCAGCAATCATGCAGCCTTGACTAGAGGCCCTGGCCAGAGCCCACCCCCCAGAGCCCTTCAAGGAGGACCAGAACACCTTGTGAGGAACTGGGAACACCTTCACTTATGCATTAGACCCCTATGGAAACAGGCACAAGACCACCTCAGATATCATCCATCGAGGTCCCCCCAGCCAGCAGCTTAACCCCTCACTCTGAAAGGGCCTGCCTCTATTTCCCACCCACCCAGTGGTCCCAGAGCAGGGCTCTGGCCTGCGATGCCAACGGAAGCACAGGGCAGCACAAGCATCTCTAAGAACAGACTCATGCAGAAAAAGATTTGTAACAGGGCTGCAAAGGCATCCCTGGGGGAGTGGGGAGGCAGGGCAGCATGCAGGGGCACCCGGGGGTGGCTGATGGGGATGGCCCCTTGCAGCTCAAAGAGCTGCTCCAGCTCCAGGTGTAGGAGTTCACTGCAACTTATCAGACTTTTTTTTTCCTGCTACTTTATATCAAATTTGTTGTCCCTCGATATTTTATTTTAAACCCAACATTTGTATATTCCTATCAGATCAGCTACTTGTTTCTAAACTGAAATAAAAAGTATGTTGTAGTCAAGTATAATAATAAAGAGGCTTTTACAGATTTTGGTCATTGTTAGAAAACTTACTTGATTATTTGAAAGGTTTGCTCTGAGTTTAAATCATTACAACTCTTACGAAATCACCAGAACTGTGATAATTTCTGAGGTTTTTGTGCTTCTTGGCCTTTTAAAATGTAAGAGGAATTCATAGGCTGCTTAGTCTGAACACAGCATCTGAATCTGTGAGTAGTGCTCCTCCATCCACAGGCTTATACTGAACACATAGTTGTGATTGCAGCTGGGTCACAGGGTAAATTCATTAATTAGAGTACCCAATAAATTGTTATTGATATTGTTCAGTTGTTTGTCAGCACCCAAAATGGTCAATAATGTCAACAACTGAAAAGAGAACATGGCAAAAGCCAAGCTATGCTCACATAAATTACCTGAGGAAAAAGCACAGAAGAGGATAGCAGCAGCCATGGACTGAATGAGGGGGAAGAAAAGAGGTGGTCAGAGGATTTGTGTGTCCTGAAACATTACACTCAGCTAGTATTTCCAGTGGCAATTCACAGGGTCCCACTCAGCAGTAGCAGGACAGAACAGAGTTGGCTTTTCTCCTCAGCTGCCTGCATAAAAAAACAATATTTACTGTGAGCTGAAGGAGAACTGGGCCTTCTCTGCAATACCTCAGGTAGGCTAGACTCATCTTTGTGTGGGTAAAATGAAGAAGTCTATGTAGCAGGAAGACATTTTTCCATTTGATTTTGCAGATGTGGCTGGGAGGAAATGCTCCTTTGGAACATCAAAGCCTTTCATGAATATATGTTATTTTGGTAAAGATCCTTCTGTAATCTAAAAAGTTTAAAAGAATCATTTTGGGGAGGCTTCAATTTTTCTATTACTTTTCTTTACAAGTATTTTCTATAAAACAAGGATCCAGATCTTGACACGGAAATGAAACATTGGTTTTAATTATATATATCCATAGGTCACAAATAATTTCCCCCTTCACCTTTTTTAAACACAAGGGTTTTTTACTCTGAACCAGAATTGTGCAGAATTCTTTAGACTGCTGCTGAGGAAGACAAAACCCAGCTTTCAGCCAGCAGCAGCATTTAGTTGCAATTCAAACCGTGTTGCTCTTTTTCAACATGGAGTGTGACACCTATGTCTGCTTTTACTTAATATTTGTACCATCTTCCTCCATCCCCACTTGAGGTGGCTCTCGTATTGACATTGCAAGGAAAATCCTGACTGCTCGACACTGCCTTTCCTTCTGGCCCCTCTGAAATGCAGCCTGTCGAGAGACCCAACAATCCTGGACTGGTTCAGGTCTGAGCCCTTGAAGGTTTGTTCCTCACTGTAGTATCTAAGGGCTTTCCAGGCACAGATAGCAGTAATGAGAAGGTAAAAGTAATGAGAAGCAGGGAAGGGGGTTTCTTGTGGGGCTGCAGGGAGCTGGGGCGGCTGAGCTGCAAGACAAGCTGGGGCTCAAGTGGGGCCACTTCTGTAGGATTTTCAAATTTTGCAGAAAGAGGCAACATCAATGCCTAATTTTATGCAATTGAAAATTACCACAACCAATACTGGGATCAAAAAAACAGATTTATGCATTTTCAGTTTACCAGGAAGAGTTTTTTTCCCCCCATTAGTTGCATTCCTTACAGCTCCCAGAAGGAAATGATCTTTCATAGGCAGAACTAGAACAGCCTGTCATAATCCCTCATGCCTAATGATAGATATTTATTGCTGTCACCAGAGACTTAAGGTCTAACAATCCCATCATATAAAAATAAAAAAAGAATGTAATGACTTCACTGATCCGTTGCTGCTAAATCTGGAGTACGTGGAGAATTTGGATTAATTCACATGTTAAAACTGATAAAATATGTTGGACTGACCTCAGTGGCTGCAATGTGGAATATTTGGAATACTAGATGTATATACAAGTATGCACTTGATCATAATTTTTCGAACTCGCTGCCAGTTTGCTTCAGTTTGTTTCCACTAAGCTGATGCAAGGTTCGTAACTGTGTTAAATGGGAAGATCGTTAGGCCAAACATCTTGCATTTGAAAATCCTGCCCATGCACTACAAATACAGTCAAAGTTTTGGGGGCCTGAGTTGTTTTGGGCTGAGAGTTTGTGGTTTGTTTTTTCTAAATATACAATGGAAACTATTTACTAGGAGCTCATCTGGCCCTACCTGCTTCAGCAGGGCAGCGGCAGTAGCCCCACTCTGAGCACTGTAAGCCCTTCCCAGGCACATCCGAACTGCTGCTCTATCCCCACTTGAACAGCAGACACCAGATTCTTCCTACCAAACTGCACCGCAGTATTCATATGCACGATACTGACTTTATGAAGATGATCCTTTTTAAATGGCAGATACAGAAACAACTCTCTCGGACGACAGCACCTTTCAGCTCTGATTCTTACATTTTAGATACCAGATGTGAAAAATTTATATACTCATTATTCAACTATCTAAAGAGCATACTTGGGTATCTGGAATAGTTTGGGTTTTTGAGTGACAAAAAGACAGTGCATTTGGAAATACGGGTCTGAAAAAATGAACTAACAAGAAAAGAAGTGGAAAGCAGGTATATAAATAACAAGGAACAAAGTAAAATGAGATTACAGATAAGAGGGGACAGTTCTGCTTCACATTATTTTTTCTTAGTAGTAGTGACAACACTTCTAAGGCACCTACTTAATCTGCTTTCACTTCTTTCTTCTCTCTTTATCTTTTACTTCATTAGAAATGTTTTATTGATACTTTATTTTAGATGATAGCTTATTTTGTCCTGTGGACAACCAATGGGATGCCTATATCCATTTTAAAAGCTTTAACTCAGTTATACAACACAGACACACATATAAAGACTATGTTTTTTTATCCTCTGAAATTTCAAGATACCCTAAAAGACTTTCTACACTTTTACCCTTGGCTACGGTTATCCTCTCATTTGGGGAGTCTTAATTCAAGGAAGTCAAAGGACTTTGCATCAGGGCAATAATTTACTTTACAACTCGATGACTTTGGTGGACTTGCACTCAATTTTCCACTAGCCCAGTGATGTTGGGCCCCGAAATACAGACAGAGCTCTCAACTCTCTGTCATCTCCTTAGGAGCAGAGCAATGCGTGAACTCTTTTCCTTTTACCATACACATCATTCCCTTTTATCTCTAAGAAAATAGTTTCCTGTTATTTCTAGCTCAAATCACAGCTTCATTTCTCAAAAAAATCCAGAGTCTACACTGTTTCTTAGTAGTCCCCCAAACTTAATTTCCTGGGCTGCAAAAGAAAGCTGAAAAAGGTGAAAACAACATTGGCTTTTGATCTGTTTTCGTTAAGAACATGCCAGGCTTCTCACATCCAGTTCATAGTCCTCTTTTAAGTACCTTAAGGTAAAGGATGCAAGTCACAGCTATGTCAGAACATGCTTTGCTCACCTCTTCCTCCCACCCCCCTGCCCCAACCATTCCTGACCCTGCTTTGGGGGACAATATTGAAAACAGTGAAAATATAACCCTGCTAAAAACATGAATCAAAAAGTCACTGCTTGTGGACATGTTTTTAAAATTGCTTAGTTGCATGGAAGTCCCTTTAGTGCTTGAAGGACTTTAATAAAATTGATTTTCTGAGTATAGCCTTTTAGCAGCTACTGTATAAGCTTGAAATATGAACCCTTCATTGTTGAAAGTGTTTCATTTTTGCCCTGTAACTAATGATCAAGGGAAAGAATGTGTTCAGAATTCTCCATGGTTGCCATTTTCATAATTAAATCGTGCTAATAATAAAGCTTTGCAGACTTTAAACAAACTGGCACTAGAGTGGAATGTGGTTTGCGGTGTTTCATTTAGAGACCTCTGCAATTAGCCCTTAATGAATAAGCATACCACAGTGATAAGTAAGACATCTCTGTGAACCGGTTATTTACCAAGCACAAAGCACAAAACTGTGACATTTTCATTCCAATGACTGGAAATTATTCTCCAGATTTCTTCTGAAGGCTCTTAAGTAATTTGGGAAGCTAAAGCCCATTAATTGTCTTTAATGCCTGATGTGTAATGCCAGCAATACTGCAGCAGCCTCTCCATTGTTTAACCTAAGTACAACGTCTTAAAAATAAGTAGCTGAGTCAGAAAGAAACAAGTAGCTGAATATGAGCTGCATACATTGCATATCTGCTATTTTTGGTAAGCTATACAGAACTTCAAAATACTAGAATCACATTCATTGCTGAAACACAGCTGCAGGTTATATTTTTCCCTCACATGCCGTATACTTACTTAAACTAAGACTCACATTAAAAGATTCTTTTTTTATATTTGCTCATTAATAAAAGATCCTTTTTAAAACAACCGAAGCCATACACATCCCAGGACATTTTACGGTAGTGCAAAGCTGGGAACAATGCTGATTCCAGTGAGGAATCCAGCCCTTTGTGACTGAATGCACAGAATTAGGAGATTTGGGTTAGTTCACTGACTGTGCCTTTCTTACAAATGTAGTACACTGCCTGTAGGAGGGAGTCATTATTTTCTGGCAAAACTCATTTCAGCATCTAACGAACCAGATGTAGTGGACTCTAAAACCCACGCTTTGGCTCATATAGCACAGCAGAGTATAGCATCCTGGGACTTTTTCCATGGACTTCAGTGGGTGTTGGACCTGGGTCTAGAAAGAGGAACATGGTGACTGCTGATAAAAGGAAGTATTGAGAAGAACAGACAGACGACCCAACAGACTGTCAGCACACCATTCTCTCACATAGCTATCAGAGGGCAACAGGAAGATAATACGGTATCTCCAAAAGTAACTGTGCTTCAGCCAAGGTTATCAAACCCCAGTTTCTCTAAGTTGCATTTTCCTGACAGGATCACAGCCACTATGGATCGTCTAAGCGTGTTTCCTCTCTCAAATACTTGGGTAGGCAACTTTGTACTGTAACATTTCAATTCCACTTGCGAATGTTTTTTTTTCTCCTCTGCACAGTCATCTTTCTTTTCTTTTGTAAAAAAAGACAAGAACAGCAGAAAAAGAAGCTGGTGTACATTAAAACATTAGAGCCTCTGATATATTTTAGGCTCCCTTCCGTAACAATCTGACACAATTCTTTCCCAAAAAGAAATGTAAGATAAAGACATAGGGGAATATGAAATATGGAAAAGATTTAGACATGCAATCTCCAGAGCCACAAACAACAGACAGCAGTTTTGTGCGCTTTACAGTAATTCTTGTGGCAATGCTTGGTGCAGAAACATTGCAAACGCTAACCTGGACCCATGCAGGAGTCTACCACGTCCCAAGTTCTCCCTGTGGTAGTGGTCAGCCCAAGCTGGTCAGCCTGTACAGACAGGTACAGCATATACTGACCAAGGTAGATATGGAATTACCCATCCAGGTACTTTCTACTTAGAAAATGTGAGACCACAAGGTCTCTGAAGTCACCACTGCCTTTACAAAATATCTTAAGGACCTGCTTTCAAAATCTGATCAGGCCCCATTATCCATGCAAACAAGGGATGCTAGGATACACCACACAATGGGAACAAGTAAAAAAAATAGATATTAAGGCACACAGTGCAGCTCATGATACAGAGACACCCCAGTGCCTCCGTATAAATGAGCTCAGGTCCATCAGGGCTTAATTAGCTTCAGCTCACCACCGGCAGCAGGATAGTTATGTTCACGTCACGAATGTCCAGCTCAGTCGGACACGATCTGGCTCTTCAGAGCGCCAGCTCAGATGCCTCTGTGTCTGTAGTACCATTAATCTGAAACTCAGACAGTTAACTCATGGAGTACTAAATTTGGGCTGTAGTTGGACTTTTTATTTCAAATGTGTCTCTTGAAGTTGCTGAACTTCATTCCTCAGACAGGCAGAAATCATCTGCTTTAAGCTTAAATCTACACTTGGCCATCTTACACCCATTTATTATCCTGCTGGAGTTGTCCCTTAAATAGTCTTCTCCTTTTTCTCTAGTGTTTATATTCCCAATATGTTTGAATACAGAAAACTTAAACCACATTTGTTAAATGCAGAGCCATGGTTAGAAGCACATATTTGTGTTATCCACTGCATTTAAAAAAAAATCCTTCCTCCTAAAATTCTGGCTATTTCTGCAATAGATAAACTTACTTTATGACAAGGGACGTCATACCCAGCGACAATAGGGACAAGCGTCCCGGCACTCTAGACATGTTTCCCAGGCATGAGAAATTGGTACTTGGCTGTGATGACACATGCTATCATGCCAGGTGAGAAGCATCTTGTCAAAATCACATCCAAAGTCCCTCGTGAGCAGCCTTCTCTAATGAGGCCAGGCAGCAGATGGATCAGAAGAGCTGTTTCATGGGCATCTTAATCCTACCATCTTGTGGATTCAACAGATCCTGGGTGTCAGTAGGTTTGGCATAGAGATTGTCTTGGGAATGGTGCTTTTGATCATGGTGCAGCCATTTCCCAGACTATTACCAGAAAACTGGTTCGGGTATTGCGCGTCCAGGCGCTGTCTTTTTAAAATTTTGTGTAAGAAAGGAATAGGTTTTGGAAAGTAATGAAAACTTAGAACTTGAAAGTAACATTCCTGTCATAAAACTAGTACAGCACAGACAGAAACTTTTACACACATCTCTTCACCTCTTTCAGGCTTGCCAAAATCCAGCCCCTATAGGGGCTGCACTGATGGGAGCTTTCAGGTGTCTCCAGGGCAAAACTCAGATCCCTAAACTGGAACCCCAAAAATGAGTGAGGTGGTGACATGTTTTATTTATACCAAGGTTGTACCTTGGTACCAGGATAGCTGTTCTACTTACTTTTATTCATAGAAGAGTCCCATGAATGCCTAATAGTATTCCTGCATATAGCAGTTCTATGACCAATCGTGGAAAGCACCAAGAGGCAGTAACCTCTAAAGTAACTTCTTCTTCATCCCTGTTATAATGTACAGACTCTTTTCTATTTAAACTTTATACATCAGACTAAAATATTTAGCGCATAGAAATGGGACAAGCAGAAGTGCTTTTCTTAAACAGAAACCTCATACAGTTATTCATAAAGCAAATCAATTGAGGCAGGCAAAGAGAATACACCTTAGATGGGCCCGGGTGAAAAAAGGAGAAGTAATACATTGTGTTCATTAAAGCAATATCAAAATTAAATTTAATACAAAGTACCTGAGACAAAACCCCAAAACTATTAACCCCAAAGCCACTAACTATTCATTAGCCAAGTCAATTTTGCATCCCATTATGATTCACAATGTGTAAATTCCCATTGAAATTGATTTAGTAAACCAGCTCTTTGATGGGCCTGAAATTAAAAGGATAGAAGAAAAGATACAACTAATTGAAGAACATAATTTGATGCTTGTACAGGGTGTGAAATTTACTGAGAGCAGACTGGAGCTTTAATTAAAGACAACAGGCCAAATTCACACCTGGGATAATAATTGAGGAATTTTGCTGAGGTCAGAAGAATTGCAGCCACTCGTGGCAGGCCTGAATGCAGCTCCTGGTAGTAGTCCGTTTCAAAAAGGAGCTAGGGGAAACAGCCTTAAAAAAGAAAAAACAAAACAAAACAAAACAGGTAAGTATGTATTTCCCTGTCTGGAAGTTACCCTGACTAGGTTCAACCTTGCTCTACACTGAGCACGGGGAATTCCTTCCTGCTCACAGCAGCTGAGGGGATCAAAATATGAGATGAGGGCACTCCTGCTGGGACTCCCAAATTAAGAGTAATGAGAAGAGCTGAAGTTTCACAGGAGAACTGCCAGGAAAGATACCTGTTTTTTACATTGGGAGCAGAGAAATAAGACTGCATGGTAAACCACAGCCTTTTGAAGAAGGTCTTTTCATACACATATCAAGGATATTCAGGCTGTTTGAAACAATTTCATAACTTCTGTTTTGTCTTGGAAAATTAAGCATTTGAGCACATACAGTTTCACAATTACTTTGTGATGAACATTTCTTAGAATATTCATACTTGGGAATCTGATAATTTTATCAACTTTACATCATTCGGATTTTGTTCTGTGAAAGGTCTCACCTTTATGAAAGAAAGAATAGCTGAAGAAATGATGATGTTCTGCATATTTTTGTGGAAGAATATTCATCAAGACATGAAGACATTTTACATTATTTTCCAATGAATGTTAGGACCGAAGACAATATTCTAATTAGCAATTTTAGAGTATGAAGGCCAGGATTAAAAATTATATTTGGGCCGCTTCCTTACTAAGAAATAGAGGCTTAAGCCACAGGCATTAATTTTAATGTATAGCTGCTTAAACTATTCATTGTAGATCTAGATGATGAATTCCACTTATCTTTGTTATTGCAGATGGACGGTAAATAAGCCAACATTATCTCTCAACTTGTTTATAATTTATAATTATTTAATGAAATCATGTACCTAAGTTCAGAATTAGTCCATATGAAAAATGCTCACCATCAGGAATCACTAATTATTAATCAGTGGTTGCTCAGCTGATGAATTCTCTGCATAGGCACTGCTGTTCCCCAAAATAGTCTGAACCTAATGTTCTCAGTGAAGAAGTTGTAACCAAATGGTTACTGGCAGCATCAAAAGGAAGAATCTGTGATTGACAATGTCTTTAGTGTCGTAAAGCAAAATAATGACATGTTAGCTTTAGCTAAACAGAAGAATTTAACACTTGCTATTTCCTATGGCTCTTCGGTACGAAGCTAAGGAGTAAGCACTTAAAATGGCATGAGGAGAGACAGGAGAGAAGCATTAAGTTCTCTTTTGCCAGCAAAAATGTTTTGTGTTGGTTTTTTGGCTCACTTTTTGGTATTTCAACTGATTTAACACTGAGCTTCCCCTTGCTATAAGGTTGATTCATGAATGCATTCCTGAGCTGGGCCTGTCTTCCTCAGCAGACTGGAATGCTCCAGTACAGATCTGTGGAATAATTTGCTCAAGAAGCTGTTTTGTTTTTTGGGGTTTTTTTTGAGTGATCATAAATAGAGGACTACAATGCTTAGCCTTGAAATTTCAGGAATAGTCTATGTCTGAGATACTATCTGCAGCCATGTCATGGGGATTGCTGTAAAGGGGTTTAAAGGATCCAAAGCAATGTGAGGAGAAAAACAGACATAGTTAGAAAATCTTCACCTATCATAAAATTTACGTGAAGTTTAGATTCTTGGTGTCCAACACTCAGACAGGCAGACTGGGATGATCCAGAGACACGATCTAAGCCCAGCACCGCATACATTCACTATGCAGGAATGGTAGGAGCTGATTTCGATTCAGTTTTGCCCACTTTATTTAAGCACTGACAACAGAGTTTGCAACAGGCCTTAAGCAGGTGCAGGACAAACAGCAATCTGTGGCTGTACAAATATGCTCTTTAACTGCCCTGTATAGCTTTAAAACACACAGTTAAATCTACAGAAACATGAGCTTAAAAATTGAAGTATTTGGAGCACAACTCACTGGCTGGCAGCCTTTGTTGCGTAAATCTGTGCTGACATGGATGCGTTTCTACCTTTATCTGCTGGTGCGGACTCTCATCTCCACAGTGAAAGAAGGTATTCTTATCCAGAAAGTATCACCAAACTTAGGAAGGGGCTGAAAGGCAGTCACATTCAGTACTAAGCGATATCTGTTTGAGCTCCATCAACAACACCCACATCAAAGCTGTTGTGCAGGAGCAAATAAGAAAAGTTGAATTCTTTGCTTAGTGTAATTCACTTAATTTACTGACTTTTTTCCCTTTCGTTTGTCAGTGGTTCTGAGACGCCTGGCATTCAGGATGATTTGTAATGTAAATTATATAATTGTACTTTCACATATTTTAACATCAAATGGAATGATTGACTACAGAATTTGAGCTGTCTACAGGTGGGGGTCAATTATCATCTGAATAATCACACTGCCACACAAGAATAGCATGGCCATGGAGTGTGACATATTTTTATCTCTATGCATTTCAATGAAGTCAGGCTGGTACATAAAAGGTTATCACCTAGGAAACATATTTTCCTAAGCACAAGTTAAACATGCAAGCAAGATCAGCATAGATATTCAATTTAGCCAGTCAACCCTAACCTATTAATATTTTAACAAAATCCAGTGAGGATAATTTTTTTTCTTTGATCCCATTTCATTTGAGCAGCCTGGAAAGGGAAGAAAAATTAAAAACAAAATAGTCAAGCATACAGAATGAGGTTATGTATTAAGTGGGCTATTTAATGTTTTTGGCATATTATAGCCCTAGGGAAAGTATGGATGGATTTAACAATCAAGATCTGTGTTCCCTGGGCCCACAAAGTTCGAGAAACATAAAATAATCTATACTTCCGAGCTGACAAATCTTACCTGACACTCTGCTTCATCTCACTGGGACTCTCTAGCTCAGCATTAATCATATGTTACAGGGAGTAAAAAGAAAGGTAAATCACACTAAGCTGGAAAGTGAGATGGAAGGTCTTTGGGCAAAGCTTTTAATCAATAATATGTGGGATAATAACCAGGAGCTATTGTTTGAATCTTCAGATACGAAAAGGTAGCAATGCAAAACACAAAGCAACTACAAACCGCTGCCGCTTCAAAGGGGTCTGATGGAAAAAAACCCAGCTTGGTTTGCCCTGAACCCCACCTTCCCCCCTTCCCCTTCCCAGTCCATTAGCAAAATTCTGTATTCATCGTTCACCAGTATTTTGATCTAACCCCAAAACAGCAATTAAAAGTGTCTATTTGATCCTAGAGATAGATTCAGAGAATGCAGTGGTATCACTTGCATTAATTTTTGTGTGTCTAATCTGAGATCCTTTGCAAGCCATTGAGATTCAGAGAACATTCCAAAAAAGGTCTTATTTCTCATGTCAGACAATTCCCCTCTTTCCCTACTAGCTTCTCTTCATATGATTACTACTAAGACACAGAACAGGTTATTATTTTGCCCTGAATTCTACCTCATTTCCCAATTACTACACCTACCCTCATGTCTGTAGCTTCTCTTCCCTCCACTCTTCCCCAAACATTAATTAAAGGCAAAAATAATGTTTCAGTTTCTCGTCTATTAAACATTGAAAAATTCTTTAGTTTATATATTTCTTAGCTATTTAATTTAATTTGTGGTTTAAATTAGAATATGTGATCAGCTGGTAGAAGGCAGTATAACTAAACCAGTCTCTATGGGCTGAAGCCTCAGCCGCGGAATACATGGCTGTGATTGATCTGATCTCCAGCTATTCATGCAGCTCAGTTCATGACCTCTAACTTTCCTCACCCCTTCAATAATGTATGTAATAATATTTGGTTTGCTCAGTTATGAACAGGAGGTGGAGACGCTAGTCCTATCTCATACTTTTGTAATTATTATTATTATTTTAGGGGGTGGAGAGAGAGAGTTACAGCTCAGAGTGAAACCTAACCCAAATCCAGTTCAGGCTGTCCATTAATGCAAAACAGTTCTGAAACTGTGAATGGAGCTCCAGTAATTCCTCCACTGTTGCACAGCAGGAGCTCAGCGACACACCGCTTGCATGACTATGGTAAAAAAAAAAAAAAAAAAAAAAAGTCTCTCAACCATGAAAACATTCGGGGACCATTTTCACAAGCAACCCTATCAGTGAGGCAATACTCTTTTACTGTTGAGTGTGTAGCTACATTCTCTTCCTTTTACTTTGCCTCTTCTTTGGAATAGAGATACATTTTTTTCTCCCTTTACTTTTTTTTTTGCATATGAGTAAAATGAAAGATACTTAATAATGGTCCTGCTCTGCAATAAAAAAAGATATTTTTTCTGCTTTAGACACAGCAATATCTGTAAAGTTTATCTTTTAAACAGCTCCTATGTTGAAGTCAGAAAAATCTTTCACATTTTAAACTTTTCAACATTCTAAGAATTTCTTACTCAAAATAAATAAAACAATAACTAGAATTTTTAAAAAGTTTAAATTAATCAAACTATTTTTGAAGGGTTAAGATGAACTACTGGAGAAAAAAATCTGTCCCTACTTTTAAGACTATTTAGTTGGCTTATCAGTGACATCTTCTGTTTTTGTTTCAAAGCTCCCTTAGCAGTTTCCTCTCATTAAACCCAGTGAAAACAGAGACAGTCCTAGTGAATTCACAGGTTCTTAAAATGAAAGGCCTAATTAACCCACAACTTTATATTAGTAGTTAAAAATAATTTGTAACAAATTGTTTCTCTGATGGACTTTTTTCTCTGTTTATCATAAATTTATAAGAAAAAATTAATCCACGTTTGCTAGAGCATTGTCTAACAGATATTTGGGAATGTTTTATCATACCAGCGCCCACTGACTCGCTGCCAATACTCCTCGGGAGCATGTCACTCCCAGCGTGCATCTCCTTGACAAACTCTGTGTTGGTGACAACCAAAAAATCTCTGCATTACCCTGGGTCCAGAGCAGATCCTGCTCACTGGGCAGGAGCACACCTCTCTTCTCGGCATTAGCAAAAGTGAAGGCGCCCTTTCTCCACCCTCCGGGAACTCCCGATGGGCTCCATTGCTGCTTTTTGGCCCGGTAGATGGACCGTTGCTATATAGTCACAAATGCAGACACACATTTTCCTGGAGTTTGATTTTCCAGGTAACATCAAACCAGAAAGAGCAGCAACCCCCTTGCAAGGAGTCATCGCCAGGCTTGGCTGGTGTCAGGCTTTCTCCATGTGGCCTCGCCACCATGTGGCACAGTCTGTCTTCAGTTCCTGCAACGCTAGACAAATTTCCAATTCCCGTGCATGCAGCTGACACAGGTCTTCCTGAGACCCAAGTTCAGGAAGGATTTAGGTCCTATACATTGTATTGTTATCCTTATTTTATGGAAGAACAATCTCCTTCAAGAATTTTTCTACTGATGGGAAGCAAAAAGAATTTGTATGCACCTTGAAATTACCAGCTGAAATGTGATTTTTATTAATTTTTGTAAATTATAATGAGACACAATGATGTCAAAGATGTTGTGGCAACTCAGAAGCCTTCATTTTTCAACAGGACTTGCACAGCATCACCCACAGTGATTGCTTATGAGTCTGCTCTTACCTCAAATGGTGACCCACCTTTTTCATTTTGTGGGACTTTAAATGCAGAATAAGTGACAGGCAGGAGATGATGCAGTAATTCCTGCACTAATTTATTAATACCTGCACACATTGATCTGCCCAGGCTGCTTTGTGCGATGGGATGTGGGGGATGACACCCAGGGCAGGCGCTCTCCCGCACACAGGTTTTGCCGGGCTGCAGTCACCCTCTGTGAGCATCACGGAAGCATCAGTGCTGCTAATAGTTTTTTTTTAAAGACTATGCAAAAAACATACAGTTTTGAAAACAAACAGCAAGTTCTCGTCCCTTTCTTCCTCTCTTGTATTTGTACACGTTCTACAGTGGTTCCTATTATAGAGCCAGCATTTGTTAACAGCTACTTACAGAAATCTCCTTTAAAAAAGGAGCCGTCGTTCTCTGATGCTACATTATAGTGAGAGCTGGCATTCAAAGCCACCATTTCTTACTTTGCTAATAGATATCACTCCCCTGCAGCCTTGGTCTCATTTGTAAGAACTCCATTCTGCAATGAACCAGTCAGGAAAGCACATACGGGCAGAGGATGCAGTCAAAAAACTCATCAGGTTTTCTGATGGTTTTTATTTTACGTAAAGGAATATCTAAACACACTAATGTCTCTGAAATCAGAATTAATTGCTTACAATGAACAGATATGGAAAAAAAAAATCCATTTCTTTAAAATACAGTAAGCTTTTGTATATCCTTCAAAAAACTGATAGTGCTGTCTGAATTTAGTCTCAGTGAAATGTTGAAACGGTTAAATTTAGTGGTGTTTCCTGTTCTAATCTCTAAAGAACTGGACGTAGTAAAGACTAATGACCAACCCTTTGAACCTCCAAGTCTCATAAGGTTTAATTTGTTATTTCTGAGGAGGAAAAAAAAAGCATGAATAAATAATGAGAATAAGGGACACAGCGACCAGAGACAATTCACCAGTGTCATTTACATATACGGCAGGGTTCCCAATTTCTAGAATTACTCCTTACCACGATACTATAGAAAAAATTAACCCGAGTCCAGGGTGACAGCTAAAATCAAAGACTACTGTATTCCAAAGTTATCTTGAAAGGTTCACAATATTCTCTGAAGCTACTTAAACTCCATAACATTTGTAACATGGAGACTTAACACAGACTGGAGAAACCAACATAAGAACTTAAACCTGTAGTGTGTTACGAGTCAAAATTCACTTGGTTAAAGGAAAGAGAAAGAAATAGCTGAACAAAATAACCTCTAATATTTTTCAGAAAACATCTATTTGCAGGAAATAAAACTTTTACAAGAACATACCAGTTCTGACAATCCTTTCTGTGGGAGAGTTTTGTTAGGTATTCAACTAAATTTCTTTTTTCAAACCTAGAAAGCACAGCACTGTTGTAGCAGTTAGAACAGTTGTTCGATGCATGAAAAATCTGGGTTTAAGTCCTTGATTTAGACCAGGGACTTCAACCTCGATCTTTCCCATCTTACACAATTGCACTAGCAATTAGGTTTTTGCTTATTCTGGGCTGGATCTATGTATCGCTCTTGGGTTTTACTATATTTTTATTATATATCTTTGTCTCATGCTTAGAAGATATTATTGCTAGAGCAAAATTGTTTGAAGATGGAAAATGCATTCTGCAGGAAGAGGGAGCAGTGCAGTAAATGCATTGCTAGAGCTTAGTTTGCTTTTATTTAAATCCTTCTTGAGGCAGTGAAAAAAACAGAAAAATACAATAGTGTTGCAGGAAAAAGGCTTTGCTCACAAAGCAAATTTTCTTCCTGAAGAGCAGTTTATCGCAATGTAGAAAGCTCACTAATTGGATTTATGGCAGGCAAACAGTGATGGCAAAAATGAATAATGTGAGCAGAGAAAAATAAATGCATATTAAATCTTACAGACACCTACGCATTTCCTGTGCTTTCCTGAAGAGATACCAAGTACCCACTGTTTCCAGATTTCTGTCAATTCTTAGTTTGCTTGGCAGAAAAGAGAAGGAATGTGGTTACATGTAAAGTAACTAAGCACACAGAATGGTCTACAGTCAGCAGAAAGGCTTATCTAAGCTAATATGGAGATCGCCATGTTAAGCTCCAGAATATGTAGCCGATGGAGACAAGAAATGCATTGTGCTAATGTGTTGTACTGACTTTTCTGGAGCTTAAGCATATGCTCAACTGCTTTGCTGAACCAGGTGCAATGAAGGGTGTAAGAACTCCCTAATTGAAATACTTGAGCAATTTTAACGAGGCTCTCTTTTTAGACAGTATTGTGCAAGCCTGGTATTTCTTTGACTTGCATACCAAGTCATCTACACATTTTACCCTCCTTTATACACTCTGGCAGAACTGCATCACCTTCTAAAATGTAGCTTTTCATTTTGAGAGTTGCTGCATTTTTACCGTTCAGTGTAGGGCTGGATGAACAGCGCAGTCAGGGTAGTTCTGTAGTATCTTGAGTTGCAGTGTAACCTATCTAATCTTGGCAGGCTGCAATGTTTTAAAACATAGCTGAAATTCTGCAAAAAGTGCTACTGAAAGAGTGTGGCTGCAGTAGTCACCTAGAAATCCTGCGCTTATTTCTCACTTTAATTTAGTGTCATAAAAGACCTCAGCATCAATCATTAACAAGCTATTAACACATGCAGCTGATAAAGTGTTCAGTCTGGTCAATAACAATGACGGAAATTCCTGTTTTACAGCTGGTTTAATCTAAGCCTACGGAGCCCACGCCGGTTATTTTCTTGGCTAAAAAGTGCTTCTCCGTTCTTTTGCTTTCATCTCTGCCTGTGTAACACACACAGAGGCTGCGTTTTCTCATCTCCTCCATGCAAAACTAGCCATTTCCCTCCGCTGCCTTTCCCTCTCGTTCTTAAAAGTGGTTTGTGAGCGAACGGAGCCAGGAAACAACTTCATTCAAATGCCATACGATTTTAATATGTTATTACCTTGTAGAGAAGGTGCTAGTAAAGGAATGAGAAATCTCAGCTCAATTTGCAATTTGTAAACACAATAAAATAGTACTTATTAACAACAACGAACTAACAGGCTGTAATTTAGACAGCATCCTTCTAAGGTGTTTCCTTCCAATTCTCTAAATTGTACCAAAACTCAGCCATGATTCAAGAATGAATAAAGCCAGAAACAGCTTTGGCTGCCTGAACAAAAATATATTTAGCATTTTGTAATTCACTGGGTTTGATCGCTCATTTTGTCAAATAAAATCTCTGCTGTCATGAAACCTGAACAGCTGCTCAATTAGCTCATTACCCTGTGTGTTACAAACGTCACTGGCTTGTGTCTGTGTTACTGATGGTTTTGTCATTGCCCCCTGCTGCTAGTAACACTTGTCAGTAACTGCATTTACTCCGCGATAGCTTCTTGCCCCTATGCATAGGAATTTAAGGGTAGACTATACAGAAAATGACATCACAAACATAACGTAGGCTCAGAAAAACATGAAAACCCCTAGCCTCCATCTGCTCAAGTGTGATACACTTCAGAGCTCCCATTTCACATGTAAAACAGAGTATGATTTATAATTTATACCTCATTGGTGCAATCCTTCTTGAAGAAAAAATTTTTTTGATGAAACACTGGCTTTATGTTATCATAAAACTATTGAGAAAAATCACAGAACATTCGGCAATTTACCTCTACTACAGCATCTTTGAAGTTTGGATATTTATATTTTATGCACTTTTCAAATAAACTGTACTGCTGAACACAAACACAAAAAAGCCTGAGTGTGACTCAATGCTGAAATGTAATTACAGCATTAGCAGCAGTAAACTACTGCAGATATTTACAGACTTCCAGGTAACAGTTAAGGCCCCGTTCTAGTAAGATTTTAAATATTCTGTGTAGAATTTATACATTTTCCCTGATTTATTTAGTATCTGTAACACATGAAAAAAAAAAAACAAAGAACAAAGGCAGAAGCAATGCAGCTCCTAGATTCTGCAGAACCACCATTCTTGCTTATACCGTTGGTGCTTTTCATTAACAAAATTACAGATTTCTGAAAGCATACCTGGAAGCTGATTCTGCATCCTTCATACCTGTGACACCTCAGTGATTAGCAGTGATTATGTGCGATAGGGTGAAATTCACTTCTGAATAAAATAACCTTTAAAAGGTTTAAATTAAACTTCTGCTGGCGCACAGGCTGAGAGTGCACAGAAATGAATTACTTATGTGAAAAGCCATTTCAAATCTACAGGATTATTTATTAACGTAAAAGACATACGATCAAGGAGCAAACAGGGATGTAGGGTGTTGAAATCTGCAAGGATCAACCTCTTCATCATATAGGAAAGCCACATGCTTCTTTACTTAAATTCTGTAATTTTCAAAGCACCTGTCCTGTGATGTCTCAGTTACAATCCTGGCTGCTGTGCTCCAACAGGCAGAGAAGTCAGAGTGGTTTGTCTTTGCTCTGACAGGTTCATCAACATATCACAACTGAGAGAACTACTGCACTCCTACTTTATTTTCAGTCCATGTACTAAAGAAATGCATCGCTCTGGCGCGATACATTTCACACCACTGGCTAATTTCTAAGGCTGTGCTGAGTGCTAGCCAGAACTTTAAGAAAGGACCAAATTAGGGTGATTCTCAAACATCTTTCCTTTTGCTTCTGACAGAACTAGTCAGAAGAGCTATTTGAAAAATGTCAAAATATTGTGGGTTGTTTGGTTTGATGAAAAGTGTTATTTTCAAAGAAATGACACATTTGAAAAGCATAAATTAAATCTCCTTTAGTGAATCTGCAGATTTGTGACGATGTTGAGACATAATTCTGTGAGTATATTGAAAGATGAAGAGATTTGATTTTGCTTCCTTTCCTAACTGCCCAAAATAAATTACATATTTGCAGTGAAGAAAACAAATACAAAAACGAAAAAGGTTAAAAGCAGAAATCAAAAGCTTTTTAAATCTGACTTTACAGGATATTTTCTTTATTTTTTTATATATAACCTCTTCAGTCTAGGGGGAGAAAAAAAATTAAAAGTGGATCTTATGCAACTTAACTTGACTGGGCAGAGACGCACTGCCCTCCTCGTTTCTCAAGAAGTACAAGTCAGTCCAAGGGGGGCGGGGGTATGAGGGCAACCCAGGGTACAGGCTCATCTCCTTCCACAGCCGGCTGCAGGCTGTGCTCCCAAAGGCGTGTTACCTCCAAAGCTGCCGAGAGGCTCTGGGCCATGTGCCACCAGCACAATCGAGCTGAAAATGATTACATTCCACTGAAATTGTAGTTTGTTCATATTTTACAAAAACATCTCTTTATTGATACAAAGAGTCGGGTAGTAGCATACAAATTCCTGCTACATCTAGCTGGACTTTGCTTTTACCATATGGATCACAACCCTCTTGTATGGGATGAGCTTTCCACAGGGTCCTAGAGGACCCAAGCACCCAAATACTGTTGATGCTCAGTGGCATCCATGAGCCAGGTCATGACAAGCCATCAAATTGGGGTGTGCTAGGAATGTTTTTACCCTTCATTTGGAAGCTGCCACCGGCTCAGCTGGGAGACTGCTTTTCAAGCTCTCTTAGTCCATTGCTACATGAAGTAAAACAGATTCACAAGTGCTTTCATTATGCTTTGAAATCTCATCCACAGTGCAAACTACTACACTCCCTGCGAAATCGGTGAAACTTCTTAAGAGTTGTAATAACCTAGCAGTATTAAGGGTTATAAGGCCAGCCAGTCTGGAAAAGGAGAAGGTGAATAACTCTTGTAACCAAGGATTTTATACAAAACCTTTTCAAGTGTTTCAGCTTTTGCTTTGTGCGTCTGCATGTTCACTTACATAAAGATTGAAGACCACTGCTCTTCCCCATATGAGAAGCCTTTGCAGCAAGGTACAGAAGCGATCCATTGCCTGGTGAAATTGTGATGTTCAAAAATAAGCAAAAGCAATGCCAAATTTGTTAATTTGATGGGCAGCGTTACAAGAAGAGGAAAGAGACTGCATATGAAAGTCCTGGGGCTTCTCCTCCTTTTTTAAGTTTTTTAATACTAAACCCATCATTGACGCACTTGCAGCTGTTCCACCGAACATTTCAGCCTTAGAGAGCAGCAGTTTCTGGAGCACGCCGGGGACGGCCACAGCCGCAGCACCTGTACCTGGGCAGGCCACTGCCTCCTGTGGGGCGGACATCTGCGGGACGATGACAGTCCTGGAGGCTGATGTCTTCATGGGAGATCAAAGGAATTCTTGTGGGGTCAGGAGAGGATGACATGAGGGTCGGACAGCCGTACTACTTTGAGAGCCTTTCAGGCAGGTGATCCACTTACACTGTCATTTTTGGTCTATGTCAAGCAAGCATTTTTTTCTTTATAAAGTGGCTCTGGCTCAAAAAATGCCTTCACATTATACCGGCAGCTTTTAGCTGAGCGCTTGGCAGATGGGTTTTTATGTAAACGGGATCTGCAAGAACTGTGAAGGGAGCCAATGTGCTCCCATTGGCAGGCAATGGCTTCAGAAGCCTTGCAAGGAGAGCTATTTGTTTACAGGTGATTATTCCTCTAAAAAACAAGAATTTCTTGATTTATTTAAAGGACCCAAGTGCTAAAGGACTTGTCTGAAATGACTCATTTCAGTAGAAACTGCAAGGATTTTCTCAGATTCCCTATGCATGTCATATTGAAGATTTAATTTTAGTGACAATTCTTCAAGGCCTTTTTTGCTTGCCTCTATAAAAAGTCCGTCTTGGTTAAGCATGACATCTCCACCAAGAAAATGTTGCCAGTTCACTACCTTCTAATGTAGGTAAACCTCAGCCAAGTCAAGCTAATGGAAACCTGTCATAGCATCTGACAGTTTACTGAATGCAAAATCTCATCCTGTCCAGCCTCTGCTACTCCACTTCCAGAGAAAGAGGTTTGTTAATTCCTTTTGAATTAATCTTTTGAATCTACCTGCAATCATGCTTGAGACCTAGGTTCTTTTAGCAAGTTTTTGAAACGCCAACCAAAAGCACCATTAACTTTAAACCACTAAGACAACATTAACAACTAAGACAACTTTTGGAGAACACATGGTCATTACTTAAATATTGTTTGCATTTATATTTCATGGAGAAGGTAGCATTCAACATTACAAAATTCCGGAACAAGAGGCAGGACTGGGCTTTAAAATCACCATCCTCTACAAAGCTTTCATGGTTTCAGCTTCCTGAGAACTTGCCATTGCTATTCAAAGGTGTGCAAAACTTTCATATGGAAACTCTAAGCCAGGAAAAGCCCATTTAGTTGAACTTAGATGCAATTTTAATTAAACCTGGGCTGATTTATGCTTTCAAATATAAGTCATAAAGAACTCATCGGTTGCAACATGACTTCTTTTTGAAAATTGCCATCTCCATCTTTCATCTCTCTTCCTGCTCTGCTCAGCTGGTTTGTGTGGTCTTTTGAGACCTTAAAACAGAACCAAAGTCCTGGGGAAATAAAAGCAGCAGTTACTTCATCTGAGGTTGCCAGCCCTGTTCTGAGACCCTAGCATGAATTTAAAAAATAACTAGGTAGCCCACTGTGCATCAGGAAGAGAGAACTTAAAGAGTTATGTACCTGAACAATTTGAACTTAAAAGAGGTTTTATTCAGGTGAAGAAGAGCGCTGCATTTCTGCCATTTAGTGTATTTCAAAATAAATTCACTATCCAGGGTAAAAACGTAGTTTTTCTTATAATGCTAAAAGCAAAGCAACATCTGAAAAATATTACTTGCCAAAGGCTAGATTCTTTAAATATTTTGTGAGAGCTAATACTATTGTGGTTACTTATGTGAGTGCTCTTGTCACAAGGGTGACAAGTTTAACTTACCCAGATGCGTTTCAGGGGAACTCTCTGCTAACAGTCACACAAAACAAAAGCTAAAGCACAAAACTTGGTGTCTCACATCTGCAGCTTTCATTGATTTTAAATGGGTGCATGTGCCACTGGAGACAGGATTTGCCCCTAGCTGAGGACAACTATAATGCATACACTAAGATGCTTAAATCATCTAGATCTTGAGTTTAAGCAGCCTCTTCTATCCACACAGATCCATGCTGCTTTATCAGCTCGCTGCTGCTCATTTCAGGACTGTAATTTCTAAGAACATGAGTTCACCTTTGTACCCATTCCAATGTCTCCAATTTTTTACATTACCTTCTTTGCTTTCATTTTATCCTCCACCCACACTCTACCTGGCAAGTTCTGTGACACAAACACCCAGCTAAAGCTGATTTCATATGCTTGGACAGGGAAATGAAATATTACGAATGCACCCCCTCCCCCCCGCCCTGGAAAAAAAAAAAATATCTGAGAAACATAGGGTGTGCATAAGCAAGGACAACTGATCTAAGTCAGTCCTTCTGATGCTAATCTTACTGCAAATAATATGCAGGGTACATGAGAAAATGTCAAATCCACACTACCTCACAATTGCTGGCTTTCACTCCAACTTGAAACTAATCCAAAGAAAAAATACAGGGGAAAGTCTGAAAGTTAGATCGTTATTTCGAAAGCTTAAAAGAAATAAAAATGTAGCTCCCTTGAAACTACGTTAGACAAACCATCTCACAAACTCCCCAAATAATATCAGTGTCTACAGCTATTAAAGTTTATAGGTGCACAAAGAATGCAATTAAAACAGGTTATATTGAAATCAAACAATTCCTTCTAATTAAAATGTAGAGAAATACCTTATACAACGTGGAATGTTCCATATAATTATTCTTCAAAGCTAAAATTTTGTGATGAATAAAATAAACCTAGACTTTCACTGAAAAACAAACATTTCTGAAATGCATCAGACTTCATCCAAACATCTTGTCAGAGCAAAGTATCGCTGTTTTGAACACAATCCTATTCCATTGAAGTTACAGTAAGGTGAGTGTCTCCATTAAAAAAAAATCATAGCACATAAAATACTTTCAGCTTTAGCATCAAAGATGTGTTTACTGCAAACACAGAAATGTAAGGGAAATGAAATGGTGAAAGGGGTTGCAACATTTTTAAGGATTTTTTTTTAGAACTTTTACATTGGAGACCTACTAACCATGAAGTCTAGTTTTCATACACAGCACACATCAGTGTTTCATCTCCTCTGCCAACTGGATGTTGCTGCATGTTTCCAATCCCTAGAAAGTTTTATAAAGGCAAAATGAACTTTACATGACTGCTCTCCCCTGCTTCCCTTTCCTTGCTGGGTCCCATCCTGCCAAATCCTCCGAGCCCACCAACAGCTACCAACTGCAGGGAGTGCGGGTGCTGCGTGCTCCCTCCCCAGCGTCCCGCCTGCGGGAGCTCTCAGCGCCCGCTGCCGCTCGCAGGGCAGCGAGCACGGCTCACTAACGTGCGCAGGATGAGGCCCTTAATCACTAACAGTTCCTCTGGAAACTCTAGCAGAGATAAAAAGTACAAAGACACTGTTGGTTCCAGTCCCCTTATTGAATTTTCATTGCTCCTTTTATTGTAACTATGAATTCAGTCCATAATGTCACGTGCTCTTTGTTCTCCAGCCTGACATACATTTTAATACCCAGCACAATATCTATGCAAAGACTAAGTGTGTTCATGTGTAGGAGAGTTAACACTTCACTACAAACATGGTTATAGTTATAGATTAAAAGCAACACTTTCAATGATTCTACAGCTTAGTATTTCCAACTCCCATCTCCTTCTGAAGGTCCTCCTCCCCTTCTCTCCCCCCCTACAAAAATCTCTGCACAAGAAATGCTGAGCATACAAATTATGTCACTGACATCTGGAAAGAGACATGACTACCCGAGTAAAAAATAAACCCAACGGAGGTCATGGCTTTAACAGACTGTCGCTCTATATTTAAACTGATTGATTCATACAAAAATGTAATTATAGAGAACATTAGAATCAGCAGCTCACAGCACTTGGGTTTGCAGGCACAATCGTGTTTACAGGAAATATATTTTAAAGGCTACATCTGGCATAAGCTAATTGATACACTCAATATTATGATACACAATATTTTAAACTTAAATTGTGAATAACGCCTACTTACTTTCCTGCCTAGATAATAACAACTTTCTTTCAACTGTACATGATCATGTATCATTTTTCAGGATATTCTTTGCATAAAATCTATTGGTTATGCAAATAAAAGGCTTTGGAGAATAATGTACAGTAACTAATTTGTATAATCAGTTTCCCTCAATTCAGCGTGATAATGATATGTAAAGCACATCACTACAGACTGTCTGTGAAATGAATTCTGTCTTAATATGCTAGTCAACTAGCCACTCGACCTTTGCACAGGCTCACTGTAAGAGGAGCAGAAAAACCCACACACATTCTTTCAATTTCTAAAGGGAAATTCGACTCTAGCCGTAGAACAAAGAAAGAAGAAATAGAAGTAAAAGAAAATCAAAGAAAAAGTGATTTGGATTCAAGGGGATCAGATGTTTCATTTATTGCAGGTTGGAGACCTTCAATCAGTCAAATGAAAGACACATTTGTATTAAAATACCTACAAGGCAGAGAGAAAGCCTTGATCAGGTGTATTAGATTTAAGTTACAGCGCTCTTGCTGAGAGATGTGAACCTACCTTCCAGTCTATCTGTTCTCAATATTGAAGGTTTTCTATGTTACAAACATTAGATGAAAGGTAGCTTGCTTGCCTTCCCACATTATCTGCTGGATATTAACCGTACATTTGAAGCATACACTACAAGGAGATGTGAACTTAGTGTGCACCACGAATAGCTGCCCACAGAAAGGGATGTTGAAACCACGTCAGGGCTGCGACACGAACTGCAGCAGAGAGGCACGCCAGCAGAGAGGCCGCAGATCCACTGGTTACTAAAAGCACGGTGTTTCTGAAGGTAAATCTCTTCATTGCTTTAATGGGAAATGTGTTACTTCTCCTGTGACAGGGCTGTAAACCCTGTTACACAGGTGGAAGAAGCAACACCACGGCAAGAGCCCCTGCCCTCGTTCCTGCTGTGTGAGGACAACGGTGTGTCTCTTGACTTCTTGTTACTTGTGGTAACAAGCAAAGTCGTGATCTCATTCCTCACTTTTCACACCATTAATTCCTTTCAAAAACTCCTTCAACCCACTGTGCTTGCCCAGAGCAGCACTGGGCCTGATGGCAGAGGTCAGGTCTTCGGAACACAACCTAGAATGGCAGTTTGTTTGGAGGAGGCTCCCAAAGTGCTTTAAAAATTTATTACCATTGCTTGTAAAATACTGGACCAAGATTATTAAAAAATATTTTATCTTATTAATGGGTTCCCTTCAATGTACTTACTGGTTTTGATTAAACTTTGGGGAAGATCAATTAGGACCAGAGCAAATTTTCTGCAGAGAGGCAGAGACTCTGTTACTGCTGGCTACATCACTCATCTTGATTTTGGAAACCCAAGACTTACTTACCCAGAGCAAGGATTTGAGCCTGGATCCCTCCTAGCAGTGTCAATAATTCCTGTCACTGCAGCACTGCCTCTTCTGGCAAGGCAGCATCCTCTCTCTTTTACCTTGTCCCAATGTAAGGAACTTACAAACACAGCATACACAGGAAAAATCGTCCCTCAGCCTGCCACGATCTCGCACAGACCCCACACGCCAGCACACTAACACCCAAGGAGTTACTGCCAGAGCGGGTTTGCACATAAGCTTCAGACCCAAATATTGGTCATCTCAACCCAAAGACAAGTTCTTTCCGCCATTATACAGAGCATTTCAGTAATTTAGTAATAAGACTAATCCCAGAGGTGCCAGAACTAGGCTCTTTGGCAAGAGAAACACATTACACAAATAAATTACAAGTTATAGAGAGAAACTGTTTCACTGGAAAGCCTACTTCTGGACGTCGTTTCTCAGGCTTCACCCTGATATACAACTATTGCATTCCAGAAAGTAAAACACCAAAAATACAGTCTTAACTCAGGCCCCAATTTTAAACATTAGCTTCTCATATCCGACTGCCTTTCTAAACAAGCCACTATAACTCTGAACTCTGCTTTCATGTACACATATCTGCAAATACTGCAGTGGTATGAAAATTTTAAAGCCATCCTGCTTGTTAAATAAAATGTCTGTCGTTGTAAAGTTTAGCTGATCTTTTAATTTATATACCCATAAATTCTCCATCAGTCCAGAAAAGGAGTTATTTTTCTTTTATTCCCTTATTTTTAATATTTTCTTTTGAAATAAAAATAAATATCGCCCCAATAACATTTGAAAAATGTAGCAATTCAGTGATATGTTGTCTCTGTTTTGGAGTTGGTCAAAGGGTGAACAGGCATAAGTAAACAAAGGACTTGAATAAAGTTTGTTTTCTTTTTATTACAGCTATATTTTTTTGGATTAAGCAGAGGACCTATAACAGTACGACTTCCAAAGCTGAATGGGGGAAATCTGCACAGATATTTGTATCCTCCTTACGTATGATAACACATCATACAATTTTCACAAGTGGATTACAAAGCAGCAGCCAGTACATAGCAGTACAGCTGATAGACTAAGATAAATGCTACATCTCAGATACGGTGTTTCATGTACAGTTAAAACCTACTCAGAAGGAAAGGAACTAAAATGCAAGGCTCCCTTTTTAACAAAGTGAACAAAAGGACCCAATATTGTGCAATGAATTCCAGAGGGGCTTCATTCTACGTATAGTGAAATCTCTTGCAGTGCATGGACATTTAGTGGTTTAGCTTGATATGTCTTTTTTCCATTTAAAAAAGATCAAAACATGTTTCTCTGTCTAAAGAACTTTGTATTTGAAGTTAGGGGATGCGGCCACAGAAGAACAACATACAAATTCTCCATGGAGCGCACAAGGGCACAGCAAGCCTCTGTTACTCTCTGTTGTGTCCAAACCGAAACACAAGATGGTAGCAAGGGTACTGCCTTGCCTTCAGAACACAGTGCACTGAAAGGCGGTCTTATCGGCCTGTTTTCTACCAAGTACCTTCATACCATCTCCATAGTGCTGAGGAGCTATTACCCATAACCGGGTAACAAAGGGAGAGAAGGCAGATCATTGATATTGCCCCCCCAAATTACAATATAGAAAGCAGCGACACGTCCCCTAGAGAGGAGGAAAACAGAACAGTGCAGAAAAGCCAGCACGCAGTCCTCAAGCCATTGAGTAAGCAGCTCCTGGTATGACACAACAAAACCCTTCTTAGGAAATGAAAAGGAAAAAAAAATGTGCTTTGCTATGAAGTGATACAGATTTCTCCAGAAGCCCATTGACTTCAACAGTGCACAGTCGAGCCCCAGTATTGTCATTACTACACAAGAACCATCCTTTGAAATGCTTTGCAGCAGCAGCAGTTACTGTCATACCATTTACAGCTCTTGCCATTTGCCTTCTGAACAATTCTGATCCAAGCAACAACAAAAGCAGGAAGACTGGAGCTTCATAGAACACCCCAAAGTAGTCTTAATATTTCTTGAGCAGACACATTATTCTCACTCAATTTTCTGAATATCTTCGTTAACACGTTTCAAAAATACCTGAATACCTTATGAGGCTGTTGTCCAAAAAACACGAGACTATCTGTCTGTGGAACACCCAGTGCGGCTACTATTTGCTTTTAGCCCAGAAACACCATGCCCTAAGAAACTCTGACAGTCACCTTGGTTTGTTACCAAGTGGAGGCTCCACATCTCAAACCTTAACCTTTAACCACACTTCAGCAAAACATATACAGCTATTCTGACGTAGTACTCCTTTCACGTGGAGAATATCACATGCTATTTAAAGCACTTCAGATTCATCACAGCAAGCAAAACTTGCCTTCTGCGGGGAAATCACCTAAAGATTGGAAAGTGGTTAGTTAATTCAACAAGTGAAAGATCTCCCGTGGTAACCCTCGTGATGGGAGTACAGATCAACAGCAACCATTGTCAGAAAATCCTCAGATTTCTAAGGAGAGGAGAGCTTATGAAAGCCTTGCTTCTGAATTACCTGCAAGTAGCTGCTCCATCCGAGTCTCAGCCAGCACTACCTACTGGAGGTCGCAGAACTGTGACCTCCCCTTACAGACAGGAGAGCACAAAAGCAAGTAGGAAGTGTTTTCTAATGACCTTCCGGGTTTGAGCAAGGCCATTTAAACTATGTTAGGAGATCACAGTTTTACGTGGCTCCTAAGTTTTTAGCAGCGAATATGAAATCCTGGCTCAAGCTCCATTTAAAAAGTAAAAGAAAGCAAAAAAGAAAAGGTTTGCCTAGAAAGGAAGCTCAGGTTTTTACTCTACGTTTGGATTTCTTTTAATTCACATTCAGCACAGTGAAAACAGGACTGTGCTCAGGGTTTTTAGTGGTGTAACCTACATTTTGTATCAGTTCACTTCACACGTGACAACCTTGGCAACCTGCAATGAAGAGAGGTGTACGGACGTGGTGGACATGGAGAGGAAAGCATTGCTGTGCTGTGCCAGCACTGCAGTGAAGGTACAGGCTTGCTCCCAGGCTGAGGTTCAGGGCTCGTTGCCATTGCCTCCTCCCTCCCTGGACGAGCAGAGCCTGCCCATTAGAAGCAGCAGAACATTTGAAAGGGAAGATTGTGCATTTGGCAACTTTGCTTGCTTCTCATCTCAAGGGGGAAATCTGCTTCCACCCCACATGGACATTGATCACTAGAAGGATGCTCTCATAAACAAAATGCTGGAGGCCATGTAATCTTCAGCCTTCCCCTTCTCCCCAGCTCCCAGCAATCCAAATGTAATGCATGAAACAGCAGGGATGTAGCTGGCAAAATGTCCTTGAGTGCAAGGGAGATGTGTGAAAACATATCATCTACACCAACATGAACCAGGAATTCTTGCTAATCTGCCCACATTGTTTCAGGGACACAGTTAAACATTAAGGATGGAATAATCATCTTCTAATCACAGCCTGCCAAAACAGGGCAGAATGACAGCTCAAACAAACAGAATCTACCATCTAACCTAAGGTGAATCCAATTGCTTTTTTTATTGAACATTAGAGACTTTTAGGAGACTGTAACCTGCCTTGACATATGCCTCCGATTTTGGTAAATAATCACAATCATCTTTGCTTTGATGTAGAGATACGTGATAAGTAAGAAATATTTTCCAATTCCAGTTTGTTAAAGTGGAAGCCAGACTTTCATCCATGCCAAATTGTTGTATTAGAAGATAATCTCAGAAATATCTGGAACTTCTTATAAGCTAAAGGTTTTAGCTAGACAATGTTATCATGTCACTTGTGGCCATTTCAAAAACAGACTAAAATTAAAATTAAATAATGGTATCAGAACCTATAACATATGGGGTTTTAGGCCAAAGCAAATTAATTTACATCTTAAAAATAAATAAAGGCCTTACTGTTGCTGAACATTGCCACCACACTGCAGAGCAGAGCTGTCAGACGCTGTCACGTCACTGCCACTTCCACATAGAATGTCATGTCTCCTGTACGTAAGAGACACATTGCATAATGTTACAGATGGCACAGCTCGTAACAGTCAGGATTACATTTATTAAAATCAGTTGAAACGATTATTACTGTATTCGATGATTTTCCATACAAGGTGGCCTGAGCTGCTTTTTTCTGAGCAGTGCCACAATAAGATTTTCCTGCTGTAGAAAACAGCTACAGGTACAGGGTACCCATTACTGTGCCTCGATACCAATTATTACAGACACTTGCTCTAAAACTACATTCATAAACATTTGAGTTTACAAAAAACCTGGATCTTCATTGTCACTTTTTATTCACTTTCACCATAATTATTCATGCAACTGCGTTTTTGTTTACGTGAGAGCTGAAGCAATGGCTGCTATCTTCACAAACCATTATTCACATAGGAACAGTTCTGTATGAGTCTCAGGGGTGGCCTTTGCTTTTTTTTTTTCCCCCCCCATCTCCAGTTAAAATGGTTGCGGACAAGGTGCAGGGAACCAAAAAAGCCCTAGCAACACCACCTTCTTCCATTAGCCTGGACCATGACCTTCAAATGGAAAAAACAAACTAAATTTTTCACTAGCGAACCACAACCCAAAATGTGTTTATGCAATAGCCAAATTGTTATAGCTAAAATAAAGGCATTTATGAAAACAGACCCCTCAGCTTTGTATCTGGTGAAAAGGACTGCACTTGATGGCCGGTCTGAACCCAGGGATTACCACCCTGCCAGCATACACATACATACATGTGTGGGTCCACACTAAATGTAAAATCTCACACATAGTTTTTCAAAACAACAGATTAACCACAGTAGAGCAGTTTTTTCTTGGGCATACATCGATACAGCTGCATTTTTATAGCAGGCCAGCGGTGAAGGCACGGAAGCAGTGGAGGCGTAGAGACCTGTGGAAAACAGCCTGCAGGACTGAGGCCATAACTGCGCTATGTTCACACAGAGCTGGGTATTTTCCTCCGCAAACACTGAAGAGAATACTCACGCCACCCTTGCGAGGTGTGCATTAAGTATCGGTTCTCTCCGGCCGCTACCGAGGAGGGAAACGCCTCAGGCGGTGCGGGCCTTGCCCAGGCCCACCCTGCGCCTCAGGTGCGGAGCTTGCAGCTGGGCCCGAGGGGGCGCAGGCTCCGGCCCGGCCCTCGGCCCGGCCGCCCTGCCCGCATACTTTATATTTATTTCTCTCTCTCCTCCTTTGCGGTGGCTGTTGTAAATCTACCTTTCTCAAAATTCAATAAAAAATTAATTGAAAAAAAGAAAAGTCATTTCATCCCTAACGATAAAAGGCCAATTGACTTCTCAATTTTCTGGTGGGCAGGAGAGGAAATCAGGCATACGGCAGGGAGAAACTCAATTCTCCGAAGCGCTCCCCTTCAGGTTTTCCAGACCTGCAGTCTCAAGGGTGCTGTGTCCCTTACCACTCGCTCAATTCCAGCCGGGTATTATTTTCTCAGCTCTGAGGGAAGCAAGAATTCATTCTGCATTATTGATGACTCGGCACTCTGCCGCTACCAGGGCCTTTGGTTCAGTGCTTCCCGCTGGCTGTCACTCAGCTGCTCCAGCAGCTCCCGCTATGCCGGGGCAGGCGGCTCGCTTTCGTCTCTCCCCAAACATCTCCCTTTCATACACGATCAGAAGAAAGCAACTGAAACAAAAACCGAGGGGACACGGCACGACGATGGACCTCGGCCCCGTTAAGGCATCGGCCACGTGAACTTGCGCGTTAAAGGCAGCAGAGGGACGCGCACGGCTGAGAGGAAGGGAGCCTTGGAAAGGCTGGGGTTTGGCTGCCATGGGGCAGGCGGTCAATCCATATTTCGATTAGCAATTAAACACGATGCTGAGCTCCTGAGCATGGCACAAACAGTTTGAGGCAGACTGAGTTTCTTGAATTCTTCCAAAAGAACGTATCTGATCCCAGAAACAGCAAACCCTGACTGAGCACCCCGCAGAGGAGAGGTAGGAGGACGCGTGCTCCTCACAGGGCCAGATTCATCTCTTCCTCTTTCTGTTCTTTGCCTCTTACCCTCCTTTTTTCTCTTTCTTTTTTTTTTTCTTTCTTGCTTTCCTTCCCTTCTTCCCTACCCTAAACAATTATTTAATTTTCTTTTGGAAATCCTGGCACTAAACAAGTGCAGATCCACACACACCTACAGGTACAGAGGCTGCACCGTCGTCATTAAGCCTCAGTGTGTTTCAGGTAGGAACGTTGGATGCCAGAGGTATGTTTAATTAATGAACAAGCTCCACAGATCTAGTAATTACCAACTAGACTTTTCATCCATAGCCACTGACAATGCAAAATACATGCACAGTTTTTGCAGAAATCCGTTCTGTCCGTCAATGTAAAGCTGAGTTGCAGTGTAGTTCAAAGAAGTATAGCACTTTCCTTGGTTCTACGAAAAACAAAACTAATAGTTGTCCGCAACTTTGAAGAACAGGTTCACAACTAAAAAGCAACTGCAACAAATACACTCGGTCTATTCTAAATGAATTGAGGAAACCTCAAGTTGATTTTTATGATACAGGTCTAGCATGACAAGTGGTTTCTTCTATGTTTTTTTACACAGTTCTAGGAAATTTGGGGAGGAAAACCTTTTAAAAAAATATAGATGGGTAGTATTCAGGCAGAGTGCTAGATCTGAGGTTTCAAAGTACCAAAGGAAGGAAGTTAAAAATTTGTGTTCAGGTTCATGTTTTTCTCCTTCCTAGAGCTAGGGGCTATCCTCCGCTTGTAATAGTGCAAGAAAATGACTTTTAAGAATTCTATAATGTCTTTATTGCTGTGAGTATATTTGTATCAGCTAAAGCTGCCTCCATATTATTACAATATATGATTACAATCTGAATGCAGAGTAGGAGCAACAGTAGAAGCTCTCTTAGTTGCCCAATTTGTGGATGTTTTATAGAATTGATTTCTAAATATTTGGCACTGACTATTCACTAAAGCCTTGTATATTTTTGCTTCCTCACCCCAATGCACTCTTCGCATGCTCTGTGCAATACCTGAACAGCTTGTGACTCACCTTTGAACCCCTCTGTCCAAATTTCTTACATTATCAGTTTTAACCGTGCCCTCAAACTTGTATAAAATGGGGAGAGGTAGGGGTTATTCGAACTGTTCACTGAAAGAGAACAATTTAAAGAATCTTTACAATGAAATTCTATCTTAGTCCAACAGTTTCAGTGATTGTGAAAAAACACCTTAAAAAAAAAGTTAAGCAATTTCACACAGTGGAAAACAGCCCAGGGCACAAGAAAACTAAAACCAAACAGTTTGCCGTCAGTGCTGTAGACTGTGTTCAGTAAAAACAAAAGATCAAACAAGTTCTGTAATCATTATATAAAGCACATTTGCTATGGCATGTGAAGAAAACATACTTCCTTCCTAATACTAATTAACATTAGAGAGTTGTGGGCTGAAATGCAGGATAAAAATAGCTGTTTAAACTAATCACTCAGCAAGATGTAAATGTTACATATAAAGTATACCTAACGGGTTGGAATATTTATCCCAGAAGTAAAGAAAGCTTTCACTACTCATGAATTATAAAAGTTTATCTTCCTGCCTCACTGCAACAATACATGGACCCTTTGCAAGTATGTGACCACTTTTCATAGACTGTCTACAGTTTCCCTTATTTGTAAGTATTAAAATATTTTTGTAGCAGCCAAAGTTGTGGGAAGGGAAGTGTGAGCAGACAACATGATACCAAATTGTTTTATAAACAGCACAAAGATATTCCAGTGGAGTAAGCCACACTAACTATCAGTCAATGCATAGGTTTGAGGGTTGCAGACGATGCAGAAAAGCGGCCCACAACCAATAGCAGCATCATCAGCTTCACCTGAACAGCACTTATATATCCCTTCAAAGTGTGTTACTAATGCACACAAATCAGCCAGCTCCACATAACAGGGGATGACATTCTCAGATCTACCTTTTTTTCCTGAGATTATTGCTCCTTCCATATGTGCTCCATCCTTCCACAAATAAATGCAGACAAATTTTTTCCTTCTGATCACCCCTAGCTATTCCTTCCCCTTTCCCCATCCTACGGTTTCCCCATGGCCACCAGCACCGCTAGATGACTCCTCATGGGTAGGAGCCAGCGCTGAACAGAAGGCATTCACAGCTGTCATGATACCAACCAGCCCACCAGAGTCTCAAAAATATTCCTGAGCATAAACTATATTAAAAAGTTCAAGATGCCAAATGTTATTGACATAGCATTTCAATAGTTTCCTAGTAACAACGTTTCAGAAGTTTCCTAGAAATTTCCCCTAGCAAGAATTCAAGGTAGGATAACAACTGTAGAAAAGGCGTTGAAATGTGCAATGCTTAAGCACCGCATTTGAAAAGCTAACGCTTTCCTTTCTGTTTAGAGAGGTGCCGTATTTCCATCCTCCAAGATTTTTAACCACCCATCGAGCTCAGTGTCTAATACAGATATCAATGAAATATATTCCTGAGTAACAACAGTGTTCTCAGGACTCAGGTGAAATTCATGAGCAGAGCACATGAAGACATCTGCGTGAACACTGCCCCTCTCATTGCACATTTGGCTGCTTTGGGCTGGCTTCAAGAGCTCTTAATTTATCCAGCAGAACATTAATTGCAACAAGATACACTTCACAACCAGCCTATATGAATCAAGCTATTAGGAAGGCAAGACTGTCCATTGGGTGCTAGGCCAATGAAAAAGAAAATGTTTTTTTTCTTCATCAGTCAGGGAGAAAAACCCACCCCTGTAAGCAACAAACTCAAGCTACCTGGCACTCCGATCACCTGCTGTAAGTGTCACAGGAGTACAATTTCAGACTGTAACAATTAAATAAAAGAAAACAGTCCTTAGGAGGCAGAGAGTACAACCCAGGACACCATGTTCTTATGTCCTCTTCCAGAGCTCTGTCAACAGATGCTTTAGACCAAGAGAGCAGATGAGCAGGAACTCTGATGGCAAATCTTCAGGAGCAGAGTCTTAACATGATAGAAAGAGAAAACCGTTCAACAGCACTGTTTTAAGATTACTCTAAACTGACAATATAATTCAAACAATCTGGCCATGTAAACTGAGTCACAAGGCTCCTATGCCAGCCAGCCCTCCCCCCCCGCCACACACACAAATCAAAACAAACAAACAAAAAAATCGCTGAAATTTAAAAAGTAATTAGTCATAACTAGTCCCAAACCTTCTCTACAACAGACTCACTCCACTGAAAATGGAATTGTTCACGGCAACACAAACACCACCTCTGCCATCTTACGACATGATTCATACCCCTAAGTGCTTTGTTTCCCTCTTGTAGCATGTAATGTTTGGTCTTCTTAAAAGGGTCATATTGAATTAACAGGTTCACCTTGAAACTACACAGTGGAACAAAAAGCTGCGTGCCAAACGGCACTCCAGAGGGGACCCGCTTGCAAGAATGCAATTCTCCCGGGTTCAGTAAGAAGAACAAGTGTCTTGACAACCTTTAAATGCTCAGGTCCAAAACACAGATCTCCTCCCAGGTCCCTTTCAGCTTGCAGCACAGCATCCAAAATGTGCAGCCCGCATTATGAGCACCAGGCAAGAGAGCCCGCAGGGAAGCACTGGGGGAGCTGTATATCTAACCACAGACATACTGCAAGGATCAGCTATCAGACACTGGTTATATGGCTGTCACAGCTCATTGGATTTCTTTGTCTTTATCCACTGTAAGCATTTAAAAGACAGCGCTGTGTTCCTGTGGCTGAAAGTACTCGGCAAAGCTCATATATCCTTCGGCATCTAAGGGGGAGGGAGTGGGAAACAAACTCAAAAAACTGACTTAAAACAGCATTAAATAGTAGTTTTCTTCAGCAAAGTTGAGAACAGGTTGTGGGAGAGTGACAGTGGTGCTAACATCTTAGAAGGATTTAGTTTACACATGTGACCTATTTGGTGCATTGTCTCAGCCATGTAGTGCATGGGAAGCTGGAAGCATAACAACAGATCAAAGATACAGCTTACACTGCTAAAAACGTTAGCCACTTCAGCCTCTCTTGTACAGCTATGAATAGCTCATTTGAATTGCAGAGGGAGGATTTTTCCAGCAGAAGGAACCTGATCCAGAAAGTTCTTCTGAGAAGGAATTTTTTCCAAACTGTAATGCAGAGCATCACTTATGAAACGAGTCCCTCAATAAACATTTTGCAGACCAAAACACTCAGCTCTCTTCTACGGATTGAGATGAATCTAGTAAGCCTCAACACTGATTTCTGAGACTGATGCCAGGCAGGCCCTCTACAGCTTCACACCCCACAGCAGGGAACGCTCAAGCTTTCTGAGCGTTTTCTGCATTTTACGGAATAAAGAATAAATTAGAAGCAGCATTTCGATATGGAAGCAGCTTAACTCAAAGCGGGCCCGGCCATCTATTCTGCGATGCAAACAGATATGCAGGATGATTGCTTCTGGGCTTTCCTCTGCGAGTGTGTGCTTGTGTAAAATGTGTAGGTGCTTTAATGCGCATCTTCCTTCCCTGAGATTTGTCATGTTGATGATGAATATGGAGACTTGGAAAGCCTCATCATGGTCCATGACTAGAAGAACGAGTAGTGCAGTAAGATGTTCATCCACAGAGTCTGCTTCTAATGTCAGCTTTCCATGTGCTCCAGCACTGCACATCCCGTGTTCTCCTGGGATCAACCGAGACAACGCCATGGACCTCCCCGCGGGAGGTACTAGGCTGCCCTGCAGCAATGGCCCTGTACCCCCAGGGAGCTTTTCCAGAGCTGGCTGTTCAGACCACAGCAAAGCGGCTACATGGTGTGAAACGGCAAACGAGTTCTCACTTGGGGAACCGCGAGGGGAAGTCTCAGGTTCTGCCTTTACTTCATAACAAAATATAAGGATGTTGTTGTTATGTGCTGTACCACAGTAGCTAAGTCGCCCGCAGCAAGCGGGAGTCGAAACGTGTAGGGCAGAGCCGCGCACATAGGGGTTTACAGTCCCGGAAGAAAACAAGGGTCAGCAGCACAGCCTGGGAAAAGCGGAGCACAGGACCAAGTGCAGGCGAAGCTGGTCAGCCCACGGGCACCACTCACAGAGCGCCAGTGGCCTGACCACTCGCACGGTTATTCAAGAAGTAGAGCGCGCAATTTTCAACGTAGTAAGGTGGGAAGGTTTAAGGGAAGAAAAGACGACAGCTTTGTAGGCTTTTGAGGGAAATCCTCCTTAGTCCGGCTAGCCCTCACCCCACAACCGTGTCTCCATTTCTGTCCTTCCACCTTGTTTTGCCCTTAATCTCACTGTGCATTCTTCCTCCCAGCTCAAAGAGCAAACCCACAAGGGAGCCAGATGTGCTGAACGTATGGATAGAAAGAGAGAATCCGCATAACAAGAAGAACCATGTGAAATAATCTCCTTTTATCCAACTTGCTTCTATTTTTTTTTCCAGTGGAAAAAAAATAAGATATAGATCTAGTTCATAGTTTGTTCTTTTCAAAGCAGTTTCATTTTCTTTAATTCCTACCTCCACCTTTCAGGGTTTGGATATAATATACGGCTATATAAATACTCTCCATCCACACGCACATGTGCATTACTGTTTTGCAGCTATATTTCAAAGTTCCTTTTTCTCCAAATGGTATCATCAGAAGTGAAAGACAAGTGCCCATAATGGTCAGGCAAGCAACCTTTTGTTCAAATTATAATTACATAGAGTCCCATTAGTCCCACAACAAGCCTCGTGTAAGCCCAAAGAACTCAGTAGCAAAATTCCTTCGGTAGCAGCAGCAATTCACTTCTAGCAGTTTTGAGGAGAGAGAATGATGAAGAGAGGAAAAAGAAAATTACGGGTCTGTTAACTGAAAAAAAAAAAGAAAAGATTATTCGCTTTTGATCTATGGTGGTAGAAGCCCATAGGAGATCCTGAATATGGAGATAAGGCTCGCAGTCAGGACATTTGGATACACAAATATGAATGCTATCTTAACCTAGACCACATGTTCCTCTTAAGGACTCACATTTTCTCCCATTATATCTTGAAAGTGGTTCATCAGCTTCCTACACTCAAAGAGCTGAAACTGGGAGCAAAGGGAACCTTCACAGGGAAGAGTTTCACCCAGGGGATGCTCTCATCCTGGCCATACTGACAGTGAAGAGAAGTGAGTGATTCAAGAGGCAGAACAAGTATTACAGCTTAAATTCAGGTGCTCCGAGGGGTCTCTGCAAGACCTTCTCTCTTTGCCGCTTAAGGAGACTGGACTTTGCAAGTACCTTCCAACCACCACCATGCACTGTTAAGCGCTGAGCACCTATAAAAATCTGGCCTCGACTGTGGGTGTTGAAGACCTACAAATGTAGCCAAAGAAAATCTGGTCTGCTGGATCTGACCCAAAGCCAATTGAATCAAGCTTTGGACTGGGCTTTAAGAATTTTTGTTATAAGATGTAAGAAACTGGACCTTCCCCTTGTGCTATGCACCATGCAAATGTGCCCTGAGAGGCAGCCAGCACTGCAAGGAGCCAGCAGGCTGAGGAGGGATGAAGAGGGGCGAGGAAGTTCTGGTCAAGGCACGTTGGTTGCAGGGCCATGGACAGGAGACAGCATTTATTTAAAAAGCAGTTAAACATTAGAATTTAGTGCCTCTGATCATTTTGCTGTTACCAATGTGCTGCTTCTACCTCCAGCCTACTTTATTTTGTTCGTTGTTCAGAACAGACCACCACTGAAGTTGTCATTTTAAAATGTTTTCCACTGTGATTAAACAGCTGCTGCAGTCAAGTAGTTCTATCTTCTTTGAAAGTTTGTAAATCACAGTATTTTAAAAAGATGCGAGAAGTAAATAATCTGGTGTATAATAGTTATTTGATTTTTTACATATGTGTAGAGAAAATAAGCACATTAGATCTCTAGCCTTTAATTAAAAAATAGTTGGGGGGAGGGAGTAATATCTTAATAAGTAACATCTGACTAAAACCTATTTAGTAAATCATACCCTAAGTGTGGCCAAAAACTGTAAGATTTACTGCAAGTAAATCATTATTGCTATCTGAGTCTGAATAGCTTCCATCTGATTTCTATATGAAAATACACTCCATGGAAGCACAGCCTTGAACTTCAAAGGACATGCAGGATGCTACTAATTTCTGTATCTGACAGTGAGATGCAATGTTTGGATTTGCATCTCTGCACTTCAAAGTGTGGTGCTCTCTAGATAAGGTCTCCGTTTATTTTGACATGGATTTGCAGAGGTGAACAAGAAAGCAGCACCCAAAACAGACAGCGAACACCCCAAAAAACAGAAACACACCCCCCCCCCCAGCCCCCAAAACCTGCTCTGTTTGCTTCTCTCTAAATTCAGTAATGCCCTGGAGAACAAGGATTACAGACAAAGTGTACAAGTCATGGTTGCGGTACTTCAAGTAATCTCCAGTGTCCAAAACGCAGTGTCAACATATGGTACTCAAATGCAGATTTAGAATATCTTTGAAGTAATATTGAATCTGACTATCGGGTAAAATGTAGACCTAGCTGCCGTTTGGTTTTTTTTTTTCCATACGGAGGTCGTCAAAATTTCAAGTAGGGCAGCCAGATATTGGTGCATCTTTATTCAGTGTATTGCACAGAGTTTTATCTAAAAATTACCACCAAGATGAATTCTGATGGTCCACTTTACTTTTTGCAACCTAACAATGCTGGGACTCTACACTACAGTGATATAAAAGCTTTTGCCCTAATGACACTATAATGACACTTAAAAATTCATATTGTGTATGTGTACAATTTCTATAATGTTAAAGACCTAAAGAAAACTCTAAATGCTGGGATATGATCACAACTGCAACAGAAATCTTATTCATTCAATCAAAATACATAAAAAGGTCTTCTGCAGCTATAGCTTCTAGAACTGTTCTCACTTCCCTTGTATAAAGCATCAAAGTATTTTTCAATATCAACAGCTGCTGACCAGGAGCATATATACAACCATTATAATTATTTATAATTAATTAATTAAGCACTGATCATGCAAAAACATTTGGGAGGAAAAAAAAAGTATCTTAAAAATCTGACAGAGCAGAGGTGTTGAGGAACAAAAGTGTAAAAATCTTCAAGATGAAAATCCAGGAGGAAATCACTGGCATTTTGAAGCATTGCGTAATGCAGGTTCAAATAGCCGCACCTAAAATTACGTTATATAAGATACCAACTGTCACTAAGGTTTCTGAGGTGTAATTATCAAGTATCCCGTATCCTAGGTGTATACTGTCCTTACAATTACGTTTGCATAATATGCCACTACATTAAAAAGACTGCCTTTATATTTAATTATCTTTGATTTTTTTTTTTGTTTTTAAGGAGAAAAGAGAAAAACATATCTATCAAAGTTAATAGGACTCAGAAGATTTGTGTAATAAATATCATATGCAGATTTTTATTTCTCAATTCAGCTGGAGACCAATGTAGTATTTTGAAGTTTGATTAAGGCAGTTCAGCCTCTCAAAAGTTCCTGTTTCAACATTAAAAATAAGTTGCACGGCACTGTTCTACTAGTTATTTCTACAAAGGCATAGCAAGTTTCATTTGCTCAAGTAAAAGACCAAAAATCAAACACTGTTCAAAGAAAGAATTCAAAATTAGTGTGCTACCTCTTACTCATTACGATTAGTTATCATTTGCTCGGTGCAATATTTACACACGTTGCCAAATCCCTCAGTGCTTCTTTAGGCGAAAAAGGTCAGTGGGAGTTCTGACTAAGTCCTTCAGGATTTGGGCCATATCGAATTAGAAACCTATATAATTCCAAACATTTTCTCTATTATATAGAATTCTTGCATACTTAAGCAACTTTGTATTTAGAATGAAACTCGGAGCTTAAATGCAACTCGCATCTGGATCGTAGATTGTGCTTTACATTATACAATCTGCAGTTACTGGAAATGTTTGTATCCTTTACTGAGAAAGAATGATTCATTTCATAGAAATTTTCATCTGCTATTAATCTTCCAGGATATAGTTAGTGTTCTGATATTTTCAGATATTGTTTTATGGAGGGATTTAAAGTAGCTCTCCCTTGGCAGCCTGCAAGATTACTCAGTGATTATAAGCAACTCAATACTGTATGACAGCATTTCCATGCAAGGGACTTACAATCATGTTTCATTAATTCGGCTTGAATGAAGCCTCATTTCAGGCCTTGAGGAGCTTAAGATTTATGTGAAATTAATAACATAACAGATGTCTTCACAATTTGGTTCCTCTGAAAAAAACTGATTACTTTGAAAACTTCAATGCTTTAAAATGCAGACTGAGGGAGTTTTTACTCTAGGGTAAAGAGTTATTCGTTTATATCAACCGTATCTCAGAAATAAGTGGAATTTAAATGTCAGATTTATATTAAATAGTCATATTCACCATTATTACATGTAATAAACAAAAGCCTATTACTTTTATTAATAAGCAGTGTTGGACATTTAAACTAAAGCTTAGAGAGATAGAGTCAGCACCTTTGCTAAGCAGCAGGAATAAGTGAGACACAAGGGAGGTAAAAGAAGAATATCCAGGAAGCCCTGTTTTTTTTATCTTTGTTTCTGATAATTTAATCATCTTGTCCTCATAGGAAAACAAAATGCATCTGTGCTCACACAAAACTCCCCACTTTATAAGAGTTGAAGCTGTCTCTTGTGGATGCACATGCCTAAGGCCAAATGCCTTCTTTCTTTCACAGGACACTTTAAACGCCGGTTTCTCTTCTTTTTCTTTTTTCTTTTTTTGTTTTCTTTTTTCGTTTTTTCAAAAATTCAATTCTTTTATCTAGGCTTCAGCCACACTAGGTGCCTTGCAAGCTGAATTTTAACGCGTGCATGAGCAAGGGGTTTATCTTTAAGGTAACTGTCTATGCGATTACGTCTCCAAGTCCGAAAAAAAATAATTGAAATAAAAATTATCTCTTAGCTTTGCTTTTTGATCCGATATGCTGAAGGGCACGGGGAACAATGCATTTTTGATTCACACACTCAAGTACAGCTGATAGGATAGTCACTGCGATGGTTCGATATGCAAATGTGTTACATTAAGGGTTGAAAAATTGACACAGTGCAGGATATTACAGCTAAGACACTATCAGCAAAATCATAACAATTAGCTGTTTGATTGCCGCAGACACGGTTCGTGCACCAGCCTCACATTTATAATGAGGTATCCCCCAATCCCTTTCTTGTCTCGCCCCACCCTCAGCACCGCGTCCACATCGATACGGTGCTTCGCCAAGAGGTAAGGGCCCCGAGATAAAGACGAAATATCAAAAGCATTAGTATAAATTACAGTTGTACATTATTAGCTATTTAATTACATGAGCTATCAGAGTGGAGCTTGCTGATTTCATGCTTATGTTAAAAGTTACCATGGCAGTATTCCTCCCCTGTGAGACGGCATCAGGAATTATTGTTAGCACATGCTAAAACAGACAAAGCAATGTACTCTCGCCGCATTCTCTCCCCGTCTCTCTCTAAGTTTAATACCGAGGAATTCCTTAGGCATCTGAAAAAAAAAGCACACGTCTGGAATGGGGCTGTGAACCAGGAGATCTGAATTTGGAGATAAAGTCGGCATCCTAGGCCTAAGGCGGGTGGCTGCTGTGCCGACCGCGGAGGTACTTGTTCTGCTCTCCATGAGGGACGCCCGGATGCCCCTGCTCCGGCACCCCCCTCCTCGCCCACGCCCCCCAGGGATGGCATTAGCTGCGCCTCCAAAACCAGCTGCTTATCAGCTCCTCTGGCGGGAGGGAGCAGCGGTGGGCGGCAGAAGGTTGCAAGGAGGGGAGGATGGAGGGGGAGAGAGAGAAAGGAAGAGGACCAAGAAAAAGGAGACATTAATAAGGATGGAGGAAAAGGGGAGGAACGGTACTCTACCCAAACACGCGCACAGACGAACGTCTGATCAAGCAGCACACTTACTCACGTGCCACTGATTTCTCCATACGTACAAACGTGCAAGATAATGCCTAAATATACACATCAATGCACCACAGAGAGACGAAATCCAGATTGAGAGATGTCTTTTGGCAACTTGTCTCTTTTTAAAGGAGGGAAACGGGCATTTTACACTCAACAACTAAAAAACTCCTCTGTGATGAAACGTAGCAAATGGTGGTTACACATTAAGTTTTTCCACCCAGTTCCCCCATCTGGCACCGTCCCCAGTGCCTGTGTGCCACAGCTCTGCAAAGCCATCTTCAAAGGTGCTGGGATGCCCCTAATCGGGTACAGGGAACAGTGTCAGCATGGCTGGATTGGAAAGGCTTGAATTTAACGCAAGGCTTTTACCTCTCTTCGGTCTTCTGCATGAGGTCTCTATGGACGGTTTGGTTAACAAGGACAGGCGCTGACAGATGTTGTCACCCACCACGGCAGAAACCTTTCAGTTCAGAGAAGATAGATTTAAAGCTAAATAAGCACCACGAATTGAATCAATTAATGAATCACAAACAGCTGAGATGGCAAAGCCTGTCTTAAGCCCCGTGCCAGCGAAGTATTCTCACCCTTGACATACAGGCTCTTTTCTGGCAGGAGTACGCTGAAGCACACCAAAAACCTCACCTGGAAAGGAATCATCCGCCACCGAATTGCAGACGAATGGACCAGGTCTCATCTTACCTCATCTGTTTTTCGCAGGTTCATACAGCATTAGGTTGGAAAGGGAAAGTAACATAAAACTTATCACTTATTATGTTTAATCATAGGAGTGCTATGACCTCAGGTACCAGCTCCTTTATCAATGATGAGGAAGGATGGAAGGGCTTGAAGCTGTTGCTGGGATCAACCTGGCCCCAAAGACATTTGGATGAATCTTACTTAAAAGCCTTGCCCTTACAGTGTGGCTATAAAAGGTAAAAGTGCGGAACATTTCGAACGCAATCCTGAAAAAGGAAGGGAAACCTGAAAAGGGATGAGAAACCCTGAATGCAGCACTTGCCCATTTTTTATCCCACTGCAATGTATTAATAGCAAGTATAAAAAAAATAAAATCCATGCTCTTTGCATTAAAATGGCCTAATTTGAAGATAATTTTTAGACATTTCCCCATCTGTGAACACATCCACCGATAGCCCCAATGACTGAGTGCTGTTCCTCTTCTCCATTCTCCTTTCCTTCATCTACAGATTTCAAGTCAGCTTTGTCTGGTGGTGCTGGTACCAAACAGACAGAGTCCTCATAACTCCTCTGAACAGTTTCACCTCATTTATCAACCTTCTCTAAATTAAAACACCATTTATCACAACAGAACAATACAACCAGTGTTTTAGTGAAGCTGGCTTTCAAGAAAAAGTAGAGCAGCAGAATACCTGGGAATTAGGGTAATTCAGGAGCAAGTCAAAGTTTTCTGCAAGAGGCAAAAGCATTTAATGTGGGGATTGTAAAAATAAGCTGCAAACCCCTTTGCTATCCACCTCCTGCAATACAATCTCCATGCTGATGTGAGAGTGACCCAGAATCTGTTATTCTGGGAATAACCGGGAAAGCTGAGAGGTCTCCGGTTTTCCCTGCTCCATTTGATACTGGGCCAGCAAAAGTTACAATTTTTAAAAGTTGAATGGACAGATAACCTCAAAAACCGTGTACAACTGCAACATTTCATTTATGCCATAAGAATCATGTTTAAACGTTGACTTATTTTCTTCTCCTAACCTTTTTTGCCTAAACTAAAACTTCAGCAATAAAATCTTGTTAGCACAAAATAAATGGAATACTGAAGGCCTTTTTTCTCCAAAACCCTCATCGACACTAACACCTTCTCCACAAAGTTTTGGGTTTGCTGAATCAGAACTTTTGACCAACTGGAACATTCCCGTGTTACACTTACCTACTCTCACTTGTTTGGAGACGGCTATTGAGATATGGAGCAGGACTGCCTGCGCTGACATTCTCATGAGAATAAGCTTTCAAGTCTGGAACTTTCTGGTTTTGACTTGGCCTACTATACAGAAACACTCAGGAGAGGAGAGTCCAACAATAATAATAATAAAAGTGGGTATCAACGTTTACCCTGACTTTGTGCCATGCTTGTGGTTCTCACCCAAGCTGCTTCACGTGACAGCAGTGGCCAGGGCAATTGGCCTGACACCGGAGCATCTCGCCGTAGTACCTTCCCCCGACCACGCACAGGGGCTCCATCAGGTGCTGTGCTAAGTTACATCTTTGAGCTGCCTTAATTTAGTCCCGGAGCAGTATTCACACTTTCTCGTAGTGCTCATGTGCGGGCTCACAACTTGATGTTACTCAAAGTTTTCAAACTCCAGAGTTAGTAAGCATCATTAAACTACATTTGTCAATCCTTTGACACACGGTCCTGTTCCTGGGCCCAAAACAGGACAAATAATCTCCTCTCTCTTGGCTTGCTGGGGCCCCCAGATATTAATAGTAGATGCCAACTTGTCTATTTAAAAAGAAAAATATTCACAGCTCTATCAGTGGTGCAGTTAAATGGATAAGAATTCATTCAGATCAATATTATCAGGGGAACAACATACTTTCAGTTCCAAAAACTTTTATTAAAAAAGAAAATCCAGCAAACAACCACCCCAGTGCACTGTAAATGGAGCCAAGTGATTTCTTCCTACAATGCTTGTTATATTCACTTTAAGGGGAAAAGTAAATGAAGACTATAATAGGAAAAACAAAAACAGGCAGATCTAACTGTACAATAAATACAGAACGTGCCCTATTTAATCTGCTTACAGTAAAATCCACTGAGCAAAATTATAATTTGATATGGCTCAGCTTAGCCAATAGAAACTCATAAAATGTCTTAACATCATAATACATTGTACAAAAGAATCACTAAGTACCATAAAACATATGGGAATATGGGCCTGTATTCATCCATTACTCTTTGCCAGTGTAGCATATTAAAATGGTTTCTATTTAAGTGCAGAGATCCCTGAAGTATACTACAGTCTTAATTAAAATGTCAATAAAATGCAAAAGTGCATTGGGGACCTTATCTGATTTTTTTTTGTTAACTCTTTCAGAGAGTTATGTCTTAATAGCTTCATTACACTACTGAGGTTTGGAGCAATTAAAAATAAACATAAGTAAGCCATTTTTAATAATTAGCTGCAATCTGAGCATGATCTGTATCCTTTCTCTCTAGCACAAGTTCCTGCAGGAGTCGCTGGCAGGTTAAATCAAGACTGGAAAAGTAGGTCCTTATCCGAGCCCAGGAAACAATGCTTTAGGTATTCTCATTTCCAATATTTGATTTTCATTCAGTAAATTTTAAAAAAAGGAGCAAGATCTTTTGTGACACTTTTTCTGTTATCAGAGACCTTAGCCAGGTAAGAAGCTCTCGGGTTTGCAGTGACACTTACAGTGGACAGCTTTCGCTAGCATGGGAGACGCTGACCTGAGAGGCCGGCTGTCTCTCTGAAGTTCTTGCCCTGCCTTTCCATGGGGCATCAAACCCACCATAAATGGAAATAAAAACTGGCCAAGAAATTATTATATATTTTCTTTTCTGTTTCTTTCAATGAATTTAAAATCGCCTTAGAAAATTTCCTTTTTAAAAAACAAAACAAGATACACCATGATGTTTTTCCAAAACCTGAAACAAAACTCAGTTGTACGGAGAAGAGAAGAAGATCCTGCCCTTGCTTTTTGTAGTATTGAAAGGATGACAAGAGAACAACTAATAAAAGCTTTAATCTTTCCTCCTCTTCTATTCTCCCAACCTCTTGTACCAGAAGTAGTATTTTCAAAGATAAATTTATTTTTCCCCACTTCTCTAAAATGCTACAGTATTTTCCTAAAATATGCATTCCCTTGAGGAAAGAAAGTGTATCTTTGGAATGGAATTTGCCTATTGCTAGCAAATCTCGCCAAAAATCGTGATAGCGGGAGCAAGCCCGGCGTGCCGTCAGCACGGCCCGAGGCGCTGACGCGGGGTCCTGGATGGCCGATTCGGTGCAGGAGGGCTTTCCCGGGAGGCGTGAGGCTGGGACAAGGCTGATTCTGCTTCAGGACAGCGTGGAGAGCACTCTGAAGCCGGTGGCAGCGTATGTAATCCAGCCTGGAAAATAAACTGAAGGATCAGAGCCTCTGTTCTGTAACCCTGTAGTACCTACAGCACTGTGTAACAACGGCCACTAACTCACTAGATAGGGTTGGAATTACCTTCCTTGTACCAGGATAAGATGGAAAACAAAACATAGCACTGGTTTTGAAATCTGTGCTTAGTGCCTAGATACAGAACGTGCCTATCTTTTTAGTGGGCTGGGGAAGCAGAGAAAGGAAAAAACAGAAGACAGACAAGAAAAGTTTACCAGATTAACATGCCTTCAGATTGCGTCCTGATCTGTTTCTCTTTCTACTTCATCCCCCTCTAAATCCACTTTATGTCAAGTGACAAGCAGTTGGCAGGTTTTGCAGATATATTGACAATAGTAGACATATGATACAGCTGTGAAGATTTGTCTTACCAGGATTTCAGCTGGTTTCTACTAGCTAACAGCCAACAGCCAGATTTTGGGGGTTATGACCTCTAGTTATTTGAAAGAAACCAGGGGGAGGAGGCAAGCAACACATTTTATGCGCTAGTCTGCTCTTCCTAGAATATTTTTAGGATTTACTCACATAAAACGGACTCCATTTAATGATTCCTTTAAAAAAGAAATGATTGGAAAGAACGTATCTTGTGAACAGAATTGGGAAATTTAAACAGCTATGGGGCCCTATCTTGTATGGTGCTGAGCAAGCGCTTCCTGCAGAGTGCCAAATATTCTTACCTCCTAGCGGGTTATATGGAAGGTGAAGGTATTTAGCTCGGTATATTGTATTCCCTTTGGTGAGGATAGTCTACACTGTTTCTCAGCTCCTCCAACTCTTTGATTTTTTTTTTTTTTTTTTTTTTTTAAGCTGAAATAATAAAGGATTTGGACTTCTAACAGCAGAGATGCTCAACTCTGCTGTCAACTTCATGTGCACTACATGGGATTCTTACAGACACGCTATTCTCTGTAATCCTAAAGATCTCATTTAACATTACTATATGCATCACCTCCACGTCCTGTCACTGTTACCAGTTTGGGAGGAAAAGGAAGAACTGCAGTTCTAGGATGGACCAGTGGCATCAGTCAAACTCAGACCCCAATTTCAGCTTAAATGAATGATAAATCAAATTACGATTGTCAAACAGATGTACAAGCTCCCACAAAGCATGTGGATATTACATCATGACTTGACTAAGTTACTCCTGTCAAGTGTAAAAGTAATGGAAAACTTGAAATATATATTAACTGTCCGACAAATAATTTAACCTTAAAATACTTAATTAAAACACTGGATTAGGCTCAACAGAGCTCAGTAACCTACTTGGCTCTCCTAGTGAAATGGGCAGACTACCAGAAAAGCCTCTCTCCTGGCTACTCCAAATATAAAAGACAGAGGAAATCCTCTAACAGCTTTAGCTTCTGTTCCCTGATGAATTATGTGCTCAGGTAAATGGAAATATATCTTATTATGTCACTGTTATATGTGGGGTTTAGTTATTTTCTGCTATATGTTCCATGCAGCAATGTCCACATATTGTCCAGCTGAGCAGAGGTGGCAATTTGGCAGGAAGGCAGGGGAAACACATCTCACCTGAAGGCACCCAGTGGATTTCAGGCATTGCTTTGTAGTGTGGGAGCTACCACAGAATCACACAGGATCATTAAGGTTGGAAAAGACCTTTAAGATCATCAAGTCCAACCACCAACCCAACACCACCAAGCCCACTGAACCATGTCCCGAAGCGCCACATCCACACGTTTTTTGAACACTTCCAGTGACGGTGACTCCACCACCTCCCTGGGCAGCCTGTTCCAATGCTTGACCGCCTTCTCCGTAAAGAAATTTTTCCTAATATCCAATCTAAACCTCCCCTGGCACAACGTGAGGCCATTTCCTCTCGTCCTATCACAAGTGATCACAAGATACCGTTGCTACCTTGGCAATGAAGCACTGAATGCTGGGAGGTGTAGTTGGTTTGGGCCTAAGGAAACGTGAAAAGAATCTAAATATCTGAATTAAGTGACTGATGTTGGTAAATCGCTCCTGGGTACCAACTTCTGGAGATGGGAGTTTGAAAGCCTTGTTGGTGGCTGCTTTGGAGAAAGGAGTTGGAAGATTGTAGAATAGGCCACAGTCTAGTGTGAGTTGAATACCACCCCCATATATTCAATAGGGAGAATTTCCCTGGGACCCCTCTGGTTTTTAGAAGACAAGGGGGGGAAACTAAAACTTGACAAATGCAAAAAGGAGGAATCTCCTTGTTTTTCTCTAAACCAGGCCGCTCGTTGTTCCTTGTCAATGCCAAGAATTCTATTATTACCAGAGGACATACCACAACAATTACAAATTTTCAACTGAATTAGACTTAAGGAGACCGGTCTATAGTAACATATTTACATGACTGGTTTCTGAAGTCATAGTTAATTATAAAAATAACTTGCCTGCAGCTAACACATGCACATATATATTTAAATAAGTCTTCTTTGGCTTATTAAGAAGTGAGCTAGCAAAGACAACATTGCTGTTATTTAATGTTTATTAATAAACCATTAAGCTAAAACCAGTGTGCAAATCTGGTTTTGCATCTTTACTCTATATACACTGTAGTCAAAAACATTACAGCTGGTATGTACAAAATATTCTTCAGGAACGGCTTGCATGCAGTAAGCTTATATCCTATTCATATCTGAATTAACATTCACCTGTAGACGCGTGAATCGGAGACCTGTGTTGAAGTCTCTTAATCACAAATGCCTTCTCATCAAATTACGAAATAAATGGGGATAGGCCAGACATATAAGAACCCACCACTAACATCACACTGTTTGATGCTAATCCTGTCTTGAAAGAACTCCATAACAAATACCCTACAGTATTTCTTTGCTGTATGAAACGCTGTCAACGTTCAGGTCTTTCCGAAGTTACCATGCTGCTGGAGATGCTGCAGGAAGTATTGAAGGAAAACAATGTCAATTGGTCCTCATTTCCCCTGTCCGCCCCCCATCCCCGGATCAAAGTGCAAAGTCTTGAATTTTAAGGTCATCAACTCCTCCCCCTCCTCGCACCCTTTAATAAAAGAAAGGGACAAGCGTATTTTCCTCGCCCATCAATAACGTTCCATCCTCTCCACGCAGCATAACCAGTGTTTCTTTCCAGCAGGACACACGCATTTCAGAATATGCTTCCAGTTCCTACCCTCAAGGACAGACGTCCCCCACCTAACACCGGAGCTGTGGTAAGAGGAGCTCCCTGACCTACCCTTCTTACATTGGGGTGATGCTTGAGCTCTGGAAAATAGAAACAACAACATCTGGGACACCAGAAAACTCTTCTCCTATGTTGTTCCTTCCTAAGTGTAGCAACTCTTTCTTTCATTGTATCTTAACAGCAGTTTAGAAATTTTGTGCTGATAAATCTGGGGACGGGTTATTTGTGCAAACACTTGCCAAGACACACATAACAGCTGCGGAAAAAGTTCTCACCCACTAACTGAAAAATATGTGACATGTTCTGGCCGTATCAGATTTTTAGTAGGCTTTGATTTGAAAGGCAGCATCTGTAAGTCAACTACTTCCATTTGTTAAGAAAACAGATGCATTTGTTTCCCAGCAAAAATAAGGAAAACATTGTCAAGTTCAGAGGCAGAAAAAAAATTGAGAGCATTTTGCCAGAGTGGAATTTTAACATTTTAGACTGCATCAAAAGGTATGAATCGCCTTGATGTGCCCTTGATTTTTCTCCAGTACTCAAATAAATAATTGACAATTTTCCCAGCAGAGTATGTGATGCTCAGGAAAAATATAAGTGAATTCCAGGTTAAACACACAAATATTTCTTTATCTGTCAGACCTGTTTCAGGAAGATAAGTATATTTTTTCTTTGGCGGAACCTTTATGATGCCCCCAAGGATGATTTGTATCCTGGTCTCTGATGCATGAAGGTTGGAGTCTCAAAGTCCTACCGAAGTCAATGGGACTCAACTCTGGTATGAACTGTATCAACATAAGTAGTCATGAGAAAAACTGTGACACATTTTTCTGACTTAAAATAATTCATGTGTTATGCACTGTGATTTATTGTAGAGCAGTAAAAGTCTCAGTTTCCATCACGACACAGCAAAAGAGTTTCCAAGGGCTTTTTGATTGTTTTGACAATCTCAGCCTCAGGCTTTCAAAGACAGGAATTTACATTGCATAACTGAATGGCTAAGTATCTTAATAAGCCCAAAACGGTGATAAAAGATGAAGCTGTGATGTGGACAGAGCGGAAATAGGAAATGCTGTACCAGCAGTAGAAACACAGAAAAGTACCTGATCTCAGGAACACAGTCCTGCAAGATGCTGAGGGTACTGGGAACGTTACCGAGATTTGTGGCCATCCTCTGAAGCTAGAGAGTGCTCGGCTGCATTCAGAATGAAACCAAATGACTGGCAATTGCTGAAAGAGTGGTGATGGTGGGAATTGCATTTCATTTCATGTGCTTTACTAGCAGCCCTTCAGTGTTAAAATGACAATCTTTGGGGTTTTTTAAGGCGAATCACAAAGGTAATAGACAAGAGAAGAAAACAAACAAACCAGAGCTGGGTAAGAAAATCCCTGAGCAACAGGAGCGAGTCCCAGTTAGTGGTGTTTATGTTGTTAGTGCAAAAGAAAGGGTCATTGTAAAAGTTTTTGCCTGTCCCCAGCCTACAGGAAAGCTTGCGCTTTACAGAGAGCAGCCACGGTCTGCGGTCCGTGAGGCCGCTTGTGTATGTTCACTCCCAAAGATCCAAAGCCTTTCCTTTACTCAGGCAAGTTCCCCAGCCATGTGAACATGCACGTGGAACATTTTCCAATATATATGTAAAACTGTCGACATACCTTTAAATAATCTTTGTCATAGTATCCTGTACAAGTTAACAGGGAGGCTGTCCAGTGTTGTAAGTATCATTTCAAATAAATATTTGTATTTAAATTCTATTGTGTTACCACAACCTGATCTAGTTGAAGATGTCCCTGCTCATTGCAGGAAGGTTGGACTAGATGGCCTTTAAAGGTCCCTTCCAACCCAAACTATTCTATGATTCTATCATCTTTAAGTAGATTGGCAAATCATAAAATATTTACATATATTTGAGACATCACGAAATGTATTTGGGGTGGTGGGTGCGTAAGGGACATCTGCAATCCATTTTCTGAAGTATGAATGCTTACATTTTTGTTGTTGTTGAGGAAAAAAAAAAAAAACTGCTTCAACAGATATGGGCATCTCCTCCATCCTCAGGCATTGCTAATGTGTATTAGTTGCCCAGCGCCTGGGATATACATGAGTTAGTTTTTCTGTACTTTCTGAAAAATACAGTTCTTTAGTGATTTTATTTATTTTTGTAAAGACAGAATAAGCAGCACAAAGCAGGCTATTAGGAAAATATTTCCAACATATTTCTCATGTGAGAAAGATCCTCTCAGTATCTTTTCAAGAAGCCAAAGTAGGCTTTCAGAATTTGGAAGGAAAAAAGAAAAAAACAACACAGACGTCGTAGAACAAATTTAGCACTATTCTGTGATGCATGTTATGTCCAGAGGAAAAGAAATCAAGAAGAATGTGATCAAGAGAAGTAAAGGGATGTGGCACTATCACAGACAAGACATAAATAAGGACAGATCTGATCTCATCTTTATAGTTTTCATATGGTACTTAACAATTCAAAATTCACTGTATATTTGTAAGGCAAGAGCCAATTGTTGGTTCACCTATCAACTCCCCACGCCACCCCCGTTCGCACAAATTGGAGTAAGCAAGCACAGATATACGGATAAAATATACAGCTGTATCCTCCATAACCCCTGCTGATACACGCTAATTCCCAATTGTTCATACCCTCATGGATTTTTTAAATTTTTTTTAAAACACCCGATTCTGCAGTCATCACTTACGCGTCACTAATTCCTCAATCTCATCCCTTCCGATAGGAACGGCTGCTCAGGGAGTTTATGACTCTGCTCAGAAGACAGCAGGTCACAGGCCCTGGCTACACAGAGGACATTTAGTGCCTACGCTGAACGCACTGTGGGATCTTTGCGATATGACCATCAAATTTACCTGACACAGTATACGATAGGAATAAAGCCTAATCTTATTTAAACCTCTTATCCAAGGATCATATTTCTTTGCCATATATCTTTAGCTATAAAATTTAAGAACAATCCGATCACCTGCATAATATTTCATGTTCAAATATGAAACAGAGGATGTAGATCATTACTCATTCATCACCCTACATTTTCCTGAATCTTGAAAACAGAGTCACTAAAATACAAGAAATGTGATTCTCTCACTGAGGGCCAAGCTGCCGACCTCCCCATTTGCTACGCTTGTACCATGTGTAAGGTAGAAAAGCGCCGGTTTCTGCTTGCTTCCCCCACATCTGGGGTAGGATGACTGGGTAGGATGACATGGATGGTCCATACAGCATCAGATCGTACATCTTAAATACTGCTTTTCAGCTAATTCTAAAAATGGCATGTTAATGACTATTTTTAGCAATGGCAACAGTATCTTTTAATGGCACTATTTCAGCCTCCTAATTAAATGGACAGATTCGTGCTAGATAAATATCCATTCTTTTTAGGCAGCTAATTAAGAACTTTCATCATCTGGGCTGTGCACATACCTCCAGCTACAAGGTCTCCCAAGGAGTGCAGCCGCAGTGGGCCAGCTCATCCAGGGAGCACCCAGGCCCACAGCTGGGTACGTTTGCTGTCATTTGCCTTACAGATTTTCAGCAGAAACTGCAGCCCTTCACATCCGTCTCCATTCTGACAGAGTCCTTCCGAACTTCTGTTTCTGACTATACAGCTGGCAAAGAAGTCTTAGACTGACAGGAGATATTTCTCTTCTGCACAACTCAAGGATATCTCCTGAAATGGACTGCTCAGGTTGGTGAAAAATACTCTTTCAGCACCTGATCAAACACGATTCAATACGCCAGCATTGTCAAGTAACTGATTTTACTTTTACTTATGCTGCACAATGAAGGTTTACTAATGGATGTCATTAGGATACAAACTAAAGACTGTATAGTGAACACGCGAGCAAGCTGCCCCTAAATGATCTTGATTTTCAGCCACATAATTTTGCTTGCAGGCCAGCATACATTAATTTAGGATGTTCCATCGATCACTACATATTGCCCTGAATAATTCTTTATTTACTGCACTTGACTGCCGTCTATTCTCTCTCAGACTTTGAAGAAAGAGTAGCATGTGAGAAGGGCTGGATGGTTCAATACACAAGGCTGGATGATAGCAGACCCTGGTTATAAATTCAGTGTAACGGCTAATTTGCCATGTCACCTCACTTCTCTGGGCCTTGGTCTCACCATGCTGCTTTTACCTGATTTAGCTACAGAAATTATAAATTCCTTAAGGCAAGGACTGTCCTTCATCAGCTGGGTGTTTCTGCTCCTGTGTCAAAATAAGAAAATTACCGCTATTTGCTGTAGGTAGAGAAACTGTTCAGCATTATAGGCCGTCTTTAAGCACGCTGTCTTCATCTAACAGGTCACAGAAGCACCAGTTTCTCTCTAACTCTCCTGATAACCCACCACTATCAATCCTGTTTCAGCCTTCTCACTCTTTTGAGTACAACCACCCCATAAAGCATTCAGCCCTAACAAAGCAGCCAGCTCCTACCCCTGTTCAAAACCAACTGCCTTTGTACCAAAGCATACCTACAGTTTCACTATATTTGCACAAAAAAGGCTCTTTACCTCCTCTTGGACTGGTTGCTTTTTTTTTTTTTTTTTTAATTATTTCTCTTAGATTTCCAGTTTCCAAGTTGATTTGACACCATTCAATCCTCTTTTGCCCAGTTACTCCTTTACTACCTTCAGTTAGGGAGGCTGAATTGGGCTAAAGGGTATAATTTGACACAGAAGTGAAATGTTACTATTTGCATGGGGAAATAGAAAGTTAAAGAAGAGTTGCTAAATGGCTTAACGACCTACTGAAGGGAAGGTAGTTCAATATGAGTACTGCCTTCCTCCAGCCCAAGAGCAGTTTTTACCACGTGAATGACCTGTTTTTCACTGCACATTTCATCTCTAAGTCTTCAGTTTCCTATTGACTCTGGACCATCCCACAAGCTTTCCCAAGGGTCAGATGATCTTGACATTAAAGTTTAGCTGCACAGCTTCATATGTTCTGATGTAACTTGATATCTATATATGCTGAAGTAAAATGCTGGCCAGATCATGCTCATTAAAATGAGTCGTATAGCTTACGGTCTTCTTCTCTCCCAGAGCATGGGAGTGCAGTACAGGCCCTAGACGTGTATTGGCAGCTTATCCCACCTGGTCATCCTCAGGGAAGAGGCTGGCATACAAAGTCGCATGATGGTGGCATTCTGAGGCAAACGAGAAGGGAAGGACTTGCAGGTCTTGGGCACAGCAGCAGCGCTCAGCTCCTGTGCAAATCATAAGCATATGGGCTCCTCTTGGGTGCTGCCTGCTGGTGAGCAAACACGTACCACTCCCACATGCACCCGCCACACGTGCAGTGCCCCACAGGCAGTAACGCAGCCCACCCAGGCCGAAAGAGCCGGCACAACTGCTCTGCGTCCTCAGCAGAAAGTAATTCAGAGGTCCCTGCAGCACCAACAAACCAACTGGGGATAGGAGGTAGGGCTCCATGAGACTGTTCCCAAACCCAGCAGTGATTCGATCCTCTGATAGTCTGAACTGCCCCAACTAGGCAAAGGATTGTTACCTTCTCTATACTTTTCACGTAAGGGCCCGGAAGAAGAAATTACTCTTATTATTCAACGCGCACACACATCTAAACGATTATACATACTGGTCACCTACAGCTGCAGTAGTGGGGCAGTGGCAGAAGAAGGAGGACACACTGTGAGGGACGGCCGTTCGATGAGCATCCTTCCAGCTCCCCCAACAGAGCAGCGAGGATCTGACCCACTGACTTTAACACTGAAATTTTAAAGCCTGAGCTTCTGCTTTAGTGAAATAATAGTGCAGTTGTGATAATAATGGCAAGAAATACATCAGGTTCTTAGGTATCTTATTAATGAGAAACATTAAGCTGAGTAAGTGATACACTTCAGCTTTTATTGAACCAACACCCACAAATAAATATACTTGTTCCCACCAATAGGGATTAATTCTTCAGTTGAATGAGTCTATAATTTAATCCATTGTTACACCCTAACCAGAGCCAATATTTAACATCTTTTCTAATCGAGCTATAATTTAATATTTTTTAATTTCTTTTAAATTAGTTGAAATCCTTTCATTTTTTCTTTTATGAAGGGAAGTTCTCCTTTTTGCCTATGATTGAGTTTGATCTGGCTTTGTTACAGCCCTCTTAAGATATACAGTACACACTTTTGTTCTTCTTATCTAAGTTTCCAGGACTTGATCAATAGTGGAGCATATTTTTCTATCCATGAACTAACCAAATTTATTCAACAGATTATACATTAATTTTACCATTAGAACATAATATGAGCAGATAATCCACAAAAATGCTTCAGATTTTTTGAAAGTGAATTTAATTATAACTAGTAATGTGCATTTGAGAATTATAATTACGGAAAGTCATGTTCTATAAATCTGAAATGACAGATTATATTTCAAAGCCTTATTGCAGAGGAATTAGAGTACCGATTTATTAGTTGTAAATGTCTGCTTATTGCAGCTTTGCTAAAAAACATGATCACAGCATATTCTAGCTGGATTTAACAAGTTTAATCCTTCCGACAAGAATCATATTTTGAACAGAAAGCAGCACTGTGTTAATTTGTTTATGAGACAGATTTAGACAACTAATCTTTGTCTTATGATCCCTGAACAGTAATAATTTAAAAACACTTTACATCCTTATATTTTCCCAGCTGCAGACTGCAGCTGATTATGAAATATATATTCACCTATAAGCACCATGACGATCGCTCAGCATTAGGAAGGGTACTTCACATGATTTGCAATTTCTCTGCTACTGAGGGACACCCCATACACACGAAGTCTGAATCACCTCTGTGAAGGACTTATCTGGTCACATGGAGAAAGCTATGGGGGGCAACCGTGATGTTGGGCATCTCTCTTCTGCCCCACATAGAAGCACCACTTCCCAGCAAATCCAAAAGTGACAAGCAAACTTAATGTGCTGGCATTTACTGAAAATAAAGCCCTGTGTTTAACTAACCAAACATAATGGTGTACGGTACAGGTCGGGTTTCCCTCGAATCAACTAGTGTTGCAGTTTCTCGAGAGGTTCCCTCAATGGAAAGACGTGCCAAGTTTTACACTAAAAATTGACATTTCTGCATCTGTCAAGTAGTAAAGCCTTAAATGAGGACATTTACCAATCTCGAATGACTTACTACTAAACTATTTGATATATATTTAAAAAGTCTTCCTACTGGACTTAATTTTTGTATGCACTGTTGTAAAAACCTTCTCCAGGTGCCCGTTATCTGGATTTTTATTAGGAATTAGAATTCATCTCAAGAGAAATTTGTTTAGATTTCTTTAAACAAAGAACCCTTCTGGAGGTTATTTCCTGGCCAGTGATGCCATGTCAGTCTGGGTACAACCTCACTCTGAGGGGAGCTCTACCCCTCAGATGATCCAGCAGACATCCCTCGGACTGGCTGCACTGGGCAAAGGTTCGTGTTTTCCAGGGCAGAAACTGGTAACTGAACGGCACAGACCTCCCCAGGCTCCCATCACCATACACACACGTCCCTGTGACCTGTGGAGGTGAGAAGCAGATGGTGGGACCACGCTAACATGGATTTACATAATTTTTCCCTTCTTAGACACTTCCAAACCCCCACTCAAAAACAAAGGCAATGTAAGTGCTGCACGAGCCTACAAATAGTCCAAATTCTGCTGCTTTCTGGAGAGGGAAAGCATATTTCTGCTATGATGATACCAGGCTCCTAGACGCTTTAAATATTCCTTGTTGGTATATAGGTATAATCAGAGTAATAAAAAGGAAACAGACTTTATTCAGTAAGAACGGAAAGATCCCATTTACAGCCTTGCCATTCAGTTGTCTATCAACCTTGCAGTACATGGCACACCTTCATTTGCTGTTACATAGTTTCTAAAAATAGATGAATAAATTAAAAAAAAAAATCTGATGGCAGGCTGAACTTCAAAAAAACCCACCTCACTTTATGTCAAGTATAATCTGGCAGCACTTGGCAATCATTAATTTTGTTCATTTATCAGAGGTGCTGCAAACTGAACTGCCAGTGGAGTAAGCTGATAGCACACTACAAGCAATCCAGCATGTATTTTTAAAACAATATTACAATATTTAATCAGTCAGCTGTTTCCAGTGAAAAATCAGAAGCAACAGACTGCTTTCTCAAGACCAAAACACGTGAATATTCCTGGAAGCCTTTTCTACAGCATCTTTCCCAGCTTGTATTGCTATCTCCAGTGGAAGACACATTTGTTACAATACTAGAGTCACCCCAGAGGTGCGTTGCAATGTTTAGACCTTGCCATTCAGTACAAGCCTTCGCAACAACAAATAAGTCTCGTACCAGCTTCATAGATCACTGTAGCTAACGTAAATGAAGAAAATCCCCTTGTTTACAAAAAACCCCCAACAAAAAACTCCACCTCTACAGAGGATAGGGCTTGGCAACTTGGAATTCTCTATCGTGTATACTCACCATGCATACAGGGTATTTCATTTGTGCTGTGATCAGGTCTGCTCCATCCCTGAGGGGGTTAACAAATGCGTTTTCAACAGACCTGTTTGTCACCCATAATGACTTGAATAAGCTTATGCTGTGACAGTTTCACTGAGCCCAGCAGGACCGCTCAAGGAGCAAGGTGCTCATGAGGGAGGTTAGCAGGCTTTGATCCACATCATCTGATGCTCAATGAGCTAGATTTCCTTGAAAAAAGTGTTAACTGTACCCTTCACTGAAAGATATACAATAAGTAAGAAAGAAACATTTGCTTGTCTTTCACAAATTTCCTTGTTATTTTTCTGTCTATATATTCAGCCAGAGAGTGAAATAGAAAAGCCTGCATCCTTCTTTTAGAGACCAGTGTAAATCACTCTTTGCACTCAGAGGATAACCTTTTTCAGGTTCTACTGCAGAATAAATCTCAGCGCCAGACTTTTTATTTTTTTTTTCCCTTCTCTTATGATAAAGGTCTTTTGACAACTTTTAGCAAAGACAAAGAATATACACACGCACCTCAGCCAGCATAACACCGCAAAACCTACCTGAGAAACCGGGCCAGTATGTTGTCCCATGCTGAGCTCCGTGAGGCTATGGTTACATTCCTAATTTAGAGCTGGCTCAGATGCATCTACGAACTATAGTCCTGCATGACTGTGCAGCCATATCCAAAGAAACACATTGAATTCTTTGGGAGTTGCCAGTCCAATTCCTACTAAGTCAAGAGGTTTGCTAGCAAAAAAGGAAGTTTAGAAAGTCTTATAGACCTACGTTTCTGGCAGGTTTAAGGTGCTCACCTACCTTCATTCACAGTCTGACCTTTTCTCATGCTGAGAAGTTTTTAAATAATTGGTACATTGTGCAGCTAGTAAAAATGTAGTACGTTGATTTTAACAAGGACTGTATATGATCCATATATTATATTCAGCATCTCTTAGAGCAAAAAATAGGATGGAAAAGCTGTTACAGTTTTTCTCAGTCCATGCAATTGGGTTACTCTGCTTCTCTTCAGAGAGTCCAAATGTATGCATGGCAGGCCAAATTGCTCCCTGAGGTTGTTTTATTTGCTTGAAGGGACAAACTTGGCCAGCAATATCTTAGGACAGACTCCAAGTACTCTAATTCTGCTTGCATTATGTTCCATTTGCTTATTTCTGTGTTTTCAGTATTCATTTCATCTTCCTCCAGCTTCTTTTTCCAGCTCAGCAGTTCTTACACTGAGCGGCTCAGCATTTTGCTGCGGTACAAATATCCATCCCCTGATATCTTTACACAAGTCAACGACTGAAAGAAGCAGTGGTGCTACAGCTTCATCCCCTCCCCAAGGGAATTCCAACAACTAAAGCCGGTTTTGTGTGGGGAGAGATAGAGGCGAAGGGGGAAGGGATCTTAAGGGTGTCTTTTCCAGCCTTCCCATTTTGCCAAATAAGCACCAATCCAGTACGAATTCTGGATGCTTTGTTGCTTTTTTTATTCTACCCTTACCAGACACACACACCCCTCGCTGCCACCAGGCTGCAGAAATATTTGTTAGGAGCATTGTTACAACTGTACTATCCTGAGCTTGTGAGCAAACTAGGTTGGAATATATTTGCTATATTACCGTTTAGTCCAGATGAGACAGAGAACAGGCCTACGGGACAGCTTTTCAACTTGAGCAAGTCATCTCAGTTCAGCTGAAATTAGTGGCACTACCACATTTTATACCTGGCTGGGGACAGGCACCCGGCAAGTTAGCTGGTAAGCATTTCCCAAAAACCAGCACGCAGCTTTCACACAGGTCTTAGATTTTGGAGGTTTTTTTAATGGATCCAAAGGACAGATCACAATTCAAATACACTTGAAGATACATGCGAGTCTTACCCAGGTTGGTAAGACACATCCTGATCTGGGAGCGAGCATGAACTTATAGGGGTATCATAAATTTGGTTTTCAAATGTTTAGGAGAAAGGTCTGTGTTCCCTATGCTTTCCGCAACTACCAAAGGCATCTGGGTGTCACCAAAGACTGGAGGAACTGATATGAAGAGGGAAAGACAGTCTTTTCTAGGAATTGCTTAATAATAAATAAAGACGCTGCATTACTGGCAATCTAGCATACATGCCAGGGGATACCTCCCTTTCCTCCCCAACACTTTTGAGCAAAACAAAGCTTGTCAGTATGGCTAAATCCAAGGAGTGCCTTTAGACACATTGAGCATCCTAGTTCAAGAGTGGGTTTGATTACTTGATACATAATAAATTATCCAAAAGCAACCTTTGAAGACATACAACCCCTAACACTTTAAAATTAAGACTAAATTCAATTTAGAAAAATTGTAAAACAGTTTCCCTGAAATTAATCTTAAATGAAGTTTCTTGCTTGGCCTCTCGCTCGCTGCAGATAATCAATCTCGACGCGGCTGTGTGAGAAACGGAGGCTACTGAAAGGGAAGTGAAATTAAAGAGAGGAGCTAGGCGAGCAACATGAAAAGAGATATCTAATTATCAGCATTTTATTAGAAACAATTAACTAATATTCAATTAGTTGCCGTCCCTGAAGCAAAGTGACAGTTAGGAAAACAGAAAACGAACCTTGACAAGGTGTTCATTTTCTAATAAATGGGAGATGAGGGGAATCATTTATTGGTGTTTTACCCCCGGTCAGAGCCTTGGGGCAACTCACCCAGCGTGAGGCAATGGGACTGGCTGGTTGCCAACATTAACTGTACTTATTACATTCATCCCATGCAGAACACATCCATCTCCTGCTCTGCCTTGACATCCCATTTATTCTGAGATTCATTTGTCATGTCCCCAATCACCAAAATGAATAGAAACTTTCCAGCGTGATGGATTGTGGTTCTAATTAGGACTAAAGAAAAGATCCACACTAAAGTAGAGCCCTTTTTCTTTTTCTTCTGCTCCTAATAAAATAGTATTCCTAGCCAACTTTGTGACTAATGTCCTTTTGTGGTGGCTGTCCACTGTAGGTCACCCAGTCAAAAAAAAATAGTAGTTCTTCCAGAATGGATTATTCCTCCCCTAACAACTACAAAAATTATTATAGAAACAAGACTAAATACACTGAAGACCGTGCACACACAGTTTGTTGATGTGTGGCAGATGTCTAGAATACCAAACTTTGGACAACATTTATCCCTTGTTTGCCCCAGAATTTCTTTTACCAAAATGCAGATAAATAGAAATCCCCAGAATGAGGAACAAGCTATAATTTGCCTGGCAACTATTAAAACTCTTGATAAAGAAATCTATTTTTTGTTAACGGAGTTAAATTTGATGTCAGCATTTTAAAGTAATGGCAGGAAATGAAGTGCCATTATTTCAAACTCTAAAGTAAGCCTAACAGATATTTGGTTGTGTTGCATCTCATTATTAGCACATATATCAGAAGTACACGTATGCCCTGATATAACAGATATTTTTTTAAAGTGCCCTTTGAGGTCTTTCTTATGTTTCTCATGTATCAGTACTTCAGTAATTGTGTCTTTAATGTAAGAAAAATGCAATTCCTTGTCATAGCAATCTTAGCATATTTTCTGTTCTTTTGTATGTCTGCTATAGAAGAATGCCAAACCATGACAGTACAAAGAAATCAGAGTGTAGCGAGACCAGCACTAACTATTGTGTTTAAAAAACTTTAAAAGTTAAGGATAACACCTTAGTTAGTGGTAAGTAAATAAAAAATTGTAATGCCACAAGCAGAGGACCTTAGCCAATAAAGAGATTTGCACGCACTGAAAAATCACCATTCTAATTTGCATTTAAAAGTCAGAAGAAGGTAGACTACAGTTACAAAAGCATTAAGGAATTCATAGATACATGAAGAATATTCCAAATCATTAAAGCAGCCTGATGACTACTTTAAAACACCACAAAGGGTATACGCTGACTTACTACAAGACAGACTGTAAGCATTAAGTACCAACAATCTGCTACAAATTATCTCGTGCTTCGCAAGATGAACATTCTGTCCAATATATTATCTGTACTACCTTTACATAGCAGAACATAACATTTCCATTAGAAACAATGGAAACATTTCACAAAGAGTCTGTTTTAATATGTACTATTTAAAGCGCAGCTATTTTTTGATAGGGAAAAGAACAACTTCCTAGCTGCCCCAAAATAAAACATTTTGCATTATCCTGAAATTTAACTTAGCATTCTCTATAAAGGTTAAATAAACTAGGTGCCAAAAGAAATTTCAGTGCAAAAAAGCATATGAATTTGAAGAAAGCTTGATGGCAAAGACCAAATTTCTTTTGGCAGAACTCATCATGGAAGTATTAGGACCTGTAGTAAGTCCAATTTCTCATGGCCTTGTGCAGAAGTGCTATGCCCATGCAAACACACCTAGCCAAATACACACCGAGCGTACAGGAACCCCTACACCATCGCTGCAGGAGGAGCTATGCAACTGCTATTTGTAAAAGCGGTCTTCATCTGATTTTGGAGATCAAACTCTTGTCCCCTGCCATTTACTGCAACTAAAATATAGACCTCCAGTTTTTCTCCTGAATATTAACCTTTATCTTGGCAAGCATGACTAACTTGATGTGTTGGACATATTGTAATTTTTTTTACCATAAAACCCTATATGTAGGAATACAGAGATATTTTCCATTCCTAGTGCTAGAAGATAGACAGCAAGCGTGTGTACATGCAAGAACAGGTACAGGGATTGCTATGGAAAACATTCATCTGGTGGGAAGGGAAACAGGTGATGACATTATTGTCTATTCTTATTTTATAGCAAAGTTACCTACGAACTTGGTTAGGCATTTTAAAAATGCCTAATGTAAATGCAAAATGCCTACTCTAAATGCACATGCTAGTATAAACACATGGAAAATGAGGTGGTTCAGTTTTGCTAAAAGCCCACTAATTTAAGTGATGCTTTCAATGAGATTTGCATCTTTTTTCCATGCTTGCTTGAGTCCATGCTGGTACTGAACAATTTCCCACTGAAATACCTTCCCAAATCACGATTTTATCCTTTCCATTTCTTCTCAATTATTCTATGCAACTTCATGAATATGTGATGGATTTATGACAATAATCCAGTACGTAGGTAGCTGCTGTATCGTTCCAAACAACAGTGAAACGTTCCCAGAGACAACGAAGAAGTCTAACGTTAAACACTTCTCGAATGCAAAACTCATTTAGGTTGGAAAAGACCCTTAAGATCATTGCGTCCAACTGTTAATCTAGCACTACCAAGTCCACTACCACTAAACTATGTCTATAAGTGCCAGATTATGTTGAAGAATTTTATCCAGATAATATATATGGGAAAGTATCTTCATAGGCCATTGATCTGATTCATCCTATGTCGCAGTTTCTCACATATCAGTGTACCCACAGAGGCATATCACACCCTCACTTGTCACCCCAAGATAAAAAAAAAAGAAAATAAGTCCAAATGCAGCATGCTTGCCCCCCCGAAAAGTTTGGAAATAACATAAAAGTGTCTATCCATTGCTAAAGGCACTGGGGCCTTGATGGCTCTTGTACTGGCTCTAGCAAGTTTCCATAGATGTACCCTTCAGTGTATTCTGAGAATAACACTCCTGCATAATTTAAATGAGCGCTATAAATTGTCACTTAAATTGCATGAGAATCTGAGATAAGTTTGGCAGAAGATCCAGAAAGAGCCCTTGAGTGTCAGATTAACACAGCAGGCAAGAGACAAAACCAGGCACTTTCTTTTCTTTTTGACTAAAAATCTCTCAGCGAGAAACTCAAAGCTTCTCTAATTCCTGACCTTTCATTTCAATGAAGAACAAGCAACCTGCAATCTTCTGCTGTAATTGATCTGTGTTTAAAATGAACAAATTGTAGATTAATATAATATACTCAGGCCAGAAAAGCAAGATCGTGAAGAGCACTCTTCGAAGCAGATCCCTCGCTTCCACAAAGATGGATAATTTAATCTTTGTCATTGGCCTGTCTCTGTCAAAGAGAACAATGAATAGTCCATTCGCAATTGATGACTATATTGAAATTAATATTAGTAAAAGGTGTCCATTTAGTGTCTCACCTTCTGTGCTAAAGGTGACATCCATGATGGATGCATCCCAAGACAATGGATTTATCTTTAAAATGGAGTAATTACACAGTGGATGCATGGGTGACATAATGACATTGTGGTTTTATATTAATAAAAGAAAGAAATATTCCTACTGAAGAAGGAAAAAAAAATATGACTAACATGGTCATTTATGAGATTTTTGGCAGCTACTTTGTAACTGCAACAAGCACTTTTGAATTGTTCAGTTACAAATTGGAGTTCTACACATTTTAAGTAATTGATGATTAGCTTTCCTGTGACAAACCCCAGTTTACAAAATTTAAGGCACTCATGGACTCCTACAGCTCCCACCTTTGTACGGCGGGTCTTTAAAATAGGTGGCCCCATGTTACAGAAATAAAAGGTAAAGCAGACAAGATTTGAGGGCAAGGATAAAGGGATGTGACTTGACTTCCAGCTCTACCACTGGCCCCTCTCAGGGCCACCATGTTTTCTGTTCAGCAAGCAAATACCTCAGTGCTCCCTCCGCCGTCCTGTGAAATCCAGCCTTGCCTCAGAGAAGCATTTGCAAATTGACCAGTCACTGCAGGAATTCTGCGGAAACTAATTTGGCACAGATATTCTACAAAAACAGGCCTCAGGTTGCCAATTCAAGGTCCCACTGGTATTAAACTGCAGCTGTTCATAGCATTATTTATTACTGTGTCTTGCTAATGCTTGGAAGAATGACACCCATTTGGTGAGGTGCGGTTTGCGATTCCCCCACCCCATCAAAACGCACAATTTCGCCCATTAATAAACATTTTTTATGTCCTGTACCTGATTTTTCAGTCTCATCCATATTGCTGTTTTCTGAAAATTTGAATTCAAAACAGAAATCAAAATACAGCATCTCATACAGAAAATTTGAAATTTTCTCATTTTGAAGCTTCCTTTAAGACAGAAACCTAAATTTTGAACTAAAACCAGTCTGTCTTTATGTTGGTCCCATAAAATGTCTAATTAGACCTAAATAAGACTTGTTAATTTCCCCAACTTAATCCTCAAGAAAAACCAGCAAACTGAAACTAAATCCCCTGTTATTTGTACAGTCCCCAGTAATCTCTGGCACTTCAAGAAATTTAAAGTGCAATCTTTGGCAGACGTTTTTGCCATTAGAATAATTTAGATTCAGGGTTCAATGGCAAGGTTTTATTTCTCTTTTTTATATAAATATATATAAAATTTTCAATGTTAGCTTTTTAAAACCTTAAATAACTGAAAGCAAAAAAAAAAGTGCTCATGTTAAGATTATAATTTTCTTAAAATTTAAAATTTATTAAAAAGCTAGTAAACATTCACATTAGGCAAGAAGCCAAAATTCACCCTCTGTTGCTTTGTCGGGGTTTCAGTGAGAATTAACAGCAAACTTTAGATGCCAAAATCGTGCAGTTCTGAAGGATAAGGAACAATATAAGGTTTCTTTTTAATAATATCTCATACTCGGGTTAGTTCTCATTTATACACTGAACTGTAAGAGTTCAAGAATGGATAGTACTACACAAACAAACAAAAAATTAACTTAAGTCTTCATTGCGAGGTACAGCAGAAAGGAAACATCATGTCTCTTATCTCGCGCAGACTTAAGACTTATCTTGTGCACGCCAGCTGAACTGACTGCTACTCCTTACTAAAGCGCTGTCCAGTTACGAAGGTTTACCTATCGCAGGCAGTCTTTACAACAAACTTCTGAAACTGTTTTCTCTGGAGAGCTCCCATTCCCAGCTCCTAAGTTCTATTAAAAAGGCAGCGAAAAACAGTAAATACTTTCCAGCTTCTACTTTTCTATTAACCCACAGCTACAGCTGCCACGGGGGTTTTATGAGTTAGGCAGCGAGATGGGAGCGGACCGTGAAAAACGACATTATGATGTAGTCCACAGTTTGAAGGCATTTGAAGTCTAAATTTAAGAAAAGAACAAATACTGGCTTTGAGTTTAAAGCAATGATTCAATACCATTTCTCTTTTTAATTTGAATTAATTTGCTGATCCATGCTTCATATACTTTCCTTTCAAGGCTGACTGTTAATTTAGTAAAGGACATATCTTCTACTGCTCAAAGAGAAAACGTTTCCAGCACCAGTTAAACATTCGGCCACCTCTTCCCAGGTCATCAGGCTGGAAGCTAATGACTAAACCCATCAGCTTACTTGAGTTTTCTGACTAGGCAGGCAGAGGGATTTTCTTGCAGGTTTTTCCTGAAATGCCGTTCAGGAAGAACAATGTGTAACAAGACCAACAGGAGTGGCTTGGTGTGTCTCCAAAGAAATTTTCACTTTCTTCATGCAAACAAATGTACATAAAATTTGAAATATTATCTAGAGACATCTCTCCTACTTTCAATCCATTAATTATCCTATTAATGCCAGTCATTTAAATGCCAAGAATTGCTTCAGGTCTTCAAAGGAGACACTCGGCGATAGTAACTAGGAAGCGATTTGCAAAGACAATTCTGCTAAGATTATGAAGATTATGAACAACAAAATACATTCAAATAAAATGGCTTGTACAGCTGTAAGCAATAACTAAAAAGACCATACCAAAGGTATACAAGAGGCATTGAGTTATTTGAAGGAATATATGAACAGCTTATAAATTCTGGTTAAAATTATGCTGCTGTTATTACGAAAGCGGTGCATCATGGCCTAATGCAGGAAGAACTGTGTCATTAAGTGAGGAGAGAGGAACAAAGCTTTACAGTAGGGAGAAATCAACTTATCTGAAGGATCAGCCAAGGTTGAACTAGTACAACTATAGGAAAACTAAGAGATGAAATACAGGACTGCATTATTAGCATATTTTTTCCTCACTCTCAAGTCTCTCCTTCCCCAGAAAATGAAGAATTTTGCTCCCAAACCATGATCATATGTATTTTCAGAAGCAGCCTCCTCCTCAAAGTGATCCCAGAACTTGGAGAGTTACTAGTGACTCCACACAACTGCTTCTTATATATGAAGTTTAATGTGCCCAGTGTCAAAAGCAAGATTTTAACATTTTAGAAGTGGAACCAAGGTAAAGGCTGAGATTTTGAGACCTAAGGAACTTGGGCTTTAAAGTTCTATTGAATCAAATTAACTGAATTGAACTTGATTTAGTGATAACATTAAAAGGATCCCCCTCAAAACATCCATTCTTTTGAGAGTTCTGTTTTTCCTGAAACCCATTTTGTCCCCTTTAAGCACTCTGACCAGAAGGCACCATTTCAATATCAGTCTTTCAGATATTCCTTAATTTTGAATCACACATTTATCCCATGACTTGACCCTGCAGCGTCCAACCATGATTACATGTTTATAGGGATTGTTTGTTTGTCCTTCCCTCTTACAGTCTAGGGAAAAAAAACTTTTTTCTACCAGAAAATACGGAAATCGCTAGGAGAAAATGGATCAATTTTTGTTATTATTTACATGTGTTATTCTGGATTTTAATAAATTAGTCTATTTATTTATATGACTTGTTTAAATGACGTGTTTCTGCGGATGTTTCTGGTACAGCTGATAGGATGCGAAGTGCCTAAGAGACCCTGCCTTTTGTATACAGTTGGACTATAAAATTTGTGACTTTTTCACAATCTAAACCAGCTTTGGTTTATTTGAAAAATAAATCCATCAAAAAAAGACTGATCTTTAGCTCATCTTTTTACTGGATTTCAGTCCTAGCCTTTTTTCCACTGTAAAGGGAAAAATAGTACTGAAATACATATAAAGATTAGGGTTAAGATGACAGCGTTGACTCTCTCCTCTGAGTTGCGTTATGGAGCCTGGCATGGTGCAGGGTGTACTTGCCACTGGAGAAGACAAGAACTCTGTTTCCACTTTTGTGCTCCAAGGCCACTGCAGTCCATTTGGACATTTAAGGGCCAAATATTTCGAGGAACCTCCCCAGCACTGGCCAAACACAGACTAACCATATCCTCCAAACTACAATAATCAATGGTCCTGCCTCTTCCACTTGGGCAAACTCCTTGTCTGGAGCCAATGCAGTTCCTTTAACTTTTAGAAGCCTTCTACACTAAGTTCGCTTTATTTGGAGCTTAGGTCAGGAGCACAACCACTCACTGTGCCCATTCTCGAAGATCTAATGGTCTGGCAACCGTGGCTGGACACGTAGCTACTTACATCATACAGCTGGTTCAAGCTGCCTCAGTGCATTCAAGAGATGATGGGCAGCACCTACCTTGGCTTTATATCACACTTGGTCCTTTATAGTAGTACAAAGCACTAAAGCAAAATGGTAATGATTTACACTTACTTTACCCTAGTGTAATCAACAAAATGAGGTTTAATGCTATGAAAACCCAGAACCTGGCTCTTTTTAAAATTCTGTTTTCAGCCAAAAAGACAGCCACTGGGAAAAATTCAGTCGCTGATGAAGTTCTGCAGTTTCATTTTACTCACTCCCTTCAAAAGTTTTAATATAGTTGTAGTTATCACAAACATTTGCCCCACAGAGACTTTTCCGCTTTGAAAAACAGCAGAGTGCTCCCAGGCTGACTCTTACCCTGGTATTTCATATAAACATACAAAGTGCAATCTGTGACACAGCACCAAGGGTCATTTAGAGGTCTTGTGCCATGTTGAACTAATTATAAAAAAAACGGCAAGAAAGTAACACATGACAGTTTTATATATTTCAGAGATACCTTCCGCAGAAAACTGAGAAACAGTTCAAGCAAACAGAAGAAATTATGACCTAAGTCTATAAAGAAAATCTGACTTTTTTTATTTTTCAAGTTTTGATAACGATTACTTTTTCACCATTATGAACACTACAAACTTTTGGGTAGCTTCTGATCTAAGCAGCATAATCTTATTATCATTAGCAGATTGCTGTTCCCACTCTACCGCCACCGACAATTTTTCTGATGTTCCGGGCACACTGGATATAATTGGGCATAATTCCCACTGACCTCACCTTAGCAAAGGTAAAGGTAGAAAGAAAAAGCATCGTCCTTTCTCATTTCCAGCTGTATTACCTCTCCCCCAATCCTGTTATTAGAAAAATCAAGTCTGGCATCCTTGCTGTATCTAATAGCTCTGTGCTGTCAGTTTTGGTTACTTCCTCCAAAACAAAATCTTCTCACGCTTCGTGGCCATGCACAGCAAATTCTTTTTGTCAAAATACCATGTTTTACCTTCTTTCTTTGTTTACTATCATTTAAAAACTGTTTCTTTAAAGCAAGCACCACACATAAAGCTGGTTTAACCAGGCATCCTCGCTGTTTAGCGTGTAGAACGCAGCCAGCTGTAAACCAGCCACACAGTCGCTGTCAGATGAGCTGCCTGGCCCTGGAGTCAGGTTGTGATGTTAGCACCTTCCTAAACATCTGACCTCTGGGTTAGGAGCCGCACAGCTCGGGTCTGCGGTGTTGCAGTGCCTGACCCAAAGCACCCGCCCGTTTTAAGGAAGCCTTCCCCGCGCCAGAGGCGGGCTCCGGAAAGCTGGTTGCTGCTCGCGATGCAGTATGTCGCCGGAGAAGAACCGAGTGTTTGGTAATAGTCACAGATGTATGCTTTGTCTAGGCAATTGTAAACAGATTAGTTTAATGGTCTCCGACCTTCTGGTTTGCAAACGTCAATATATTTTTCAACAGAGATCCAGACCCCAGAAGAATTATGCTTTGAATTTGTTATTTTAGTTATTTTTGAGAGCACCTTAGTGGTGACCCATACCGGACTAAAACCCACCAATTAGATGGTTTGTATATGTATGTGTATATATATGTGTGTATGTGTGCGTATATATATACATAATCTCGTGAGCAAATATTTTCAGACACTAGAAACTTCAAAGGCAAACAAACCACCAAGCCTGTCTGAAAATCAGAAGCAGGGGTAATTAGCGTGGCCTAAACATCAGCACTTAAGATTTAATTCCAAGAATAAAAATATCCCTGTTTCTCAGTGAAAATTAATTTGATATCTCATACCAGTTTCAGTAAAAAAAAAAAACAACTAGCTTCAAAAGTATTAGTTAGCTGGGAGCACAGAACTCTTAAAACAGGTTTGAGCTTTTCATCACAGACATTCATGGAAACTAAATGCTCTACCAGCTTTGCAGTTGTACGGGCTGAAACCAGAGAGTGAACATTGTATGATGGAAGGAAAAGAAGGTATTTTACACAGGACAGATGTTAAGATGTTGCTTTTTTGGCAGTCTTTTCTCCTGTGATCATGTTTGCTTTTATACCGAGCGCCAGGCAAGCCAGCCTTTCTGAATATTGCCCAAAGCCCCTCCTCAGCCTACTGCTACATCTGCCATCCAGAACCGTCAGCACCTCAGCAACTATTCACCCGAGCCATAAAACACCACATACTTCACATTTTCAATCCCACCAGAATGTACAAGTTACATACAGATGGTTAGAGGAACCCAACAAATGAGACACCCAGGTCAATAAACCAGAAAGCAAACAAACCCCCAGAAAGGAGTGCTTCTTTTCACCACTTTCGTAACTATTTCCCTATCCTTGAGTCTTTGTATTTTAACGGGTGTGATGGTGTATATAATGTGAAGCCATACATTGCTACGAGAAGTAATAGTTGTAGAAAGCCAATACTGGGCTAGCTGATAGAGATGAAGAAAGTGGACAGTCTTTTGGATGCCCATTTATCTCCTGATGTTTTATACCTTTGAATTGAGTCACAGCACTGCTGACGCACAGGTGAAGAGCGTATTGAACTCCGAGCGAAACACTTACGGTAGGAACTCAGTGCTGATCAGAGCAGTGGTGACCTGTAACTGCCCTTCCCAGTCTTGTTCAATATTTAGACCCAGATCAGTGTTTGGATACAGAGCACAAAAAGGCTGTACTCACCACTGAAACATAGATGTGATTTGCAGAAAGGTCAATGCCATCATAGGTATACTAATTTCTCTGACAACTAATGCTAGCAGGGACAATCCAAAGAGAATGATTGTACGTAGCTACAACTGAATTAAAACCAAACATTTGATGGCTGAGCAATTTTTTTGGCATCACATGACTAAGAGAAGCAGAAGCTGAAGTGAGGACGATCACCTATTCCGAGATTGCCTTACTGGTCTAAAAAGGCTGCAAGGCTACACTTTTTTTTTTGGCTACTTGTTCAAACTACATCTCACTTGCTGCATTTTTGCTAATAATAAAGCAGTACCTGTGTAGCCTTTAGACCTTACAGCTTCATGACAATGTTAATTATGAAAGATGCTGTAATAATTCAAATGGACCTTATAAGCCTTATTTATGTCCACTTTATTACTAGCTAGAACGGTTTTTGGTTTACTTGATGGACATCACTTGATACAGTGTTTGCATTGTTAAAAACGCCACATCAGCTGGTACTTTTATGAAATCAGTGAAAATCCTCCTAACATGGACGAGAAAACAACCAATTGCTTCAGTTAAGACCCAGCTCACCATCCAATTTTACTTCTTCTAGTTGACTGTCTTAGCATGCGATACAGAGATAGTGCAGTCAGGGAAGAAAAAAGCCATGATCATATGTGGAAATGCAACAGGTACAAGTAGACTGAAGGAAACATTCAGATTTGTACCATTTGTGGAAGTACAGTTTCACTTTACTGATTCCTTTCAACTCGACTGCCTGTACAGAAACCAAACTTCAGATGAGATATAGACACAAGCAGTCAGGGTTTAGCGGTAGCTCAGATAAAAATGAAAGCTACGTGCAAATATTCATTCTAAAGTTACAATGGGGAAATGAGATTTCTTTTCCCAATGATCCCATAAAAACCAAAAAGTTTCTCCTTTGAGGACCAGGTGCCCGTCCTTACATTTTACTTATTAATAAAAATACTAAAGGCTTCATATAACTATCAGTTGTAAGCAAACTGGTGCAGTTAACATTTCAAATATATGTTTGAGGCATGACCTGAATGATATCACAGTCAACTCTTTTATGTTTCCATTTTCATTTAACTTTGATACGGAATAAAAGACATGAGTATATAAATACAGAAGTGTACTATTAAATTAATAAAATATTATGCTTGCTTTTGGCTGGGTAGCATCATGTGCAAAGCTATAAAAATTGAATTAAGACAAATTTGAAATGCTCTTTGTTTTTCTGCTGTTTTAATTTCCATTTTTCATGTTTTTTCCGGAGGCTGGTTTTAGCCTATTACACACAATACCTGTCTGTTTCTTGCCCTGTCGATCATTTGGCCATGTGTTTTACTGTTCATTGATGCTTGCAGATCTTCAGGTTTTGTATTCTGCAGCAAGCAATATGAAATATATTTGTTGCTCTTAAAAAAGTATGTCTTTCACAGATATGTGCTCTAGTTAAATCAGAGCTATAAGTATTAAAATTTCTGCTAGCTTTGTGCAGCAGGGTACAGCACGGGAGTTTTTCAGACACTAATGGGAAGCTGGTGGCAAGCCCTGCAACCATTACCCGCAGCAGATCAAGATTTTTAAACACATCGCTTCTTTTTTAGTCATTAGTGTCTTCTTAAAACAACATCATGCTTTGTTTTCTTGATCAAAGCCACAGACTTAGGAGTTTGAAAATAAATTTCACTTTGGTGTTTTCCTTTCAAAACACATCAGTCTCATAAGCAGGCTAACCTTTGCTGAAGTATTGTGATGGATTGCGCTTATCCATGCAAATTGTCTAGATAGACAGTTTGCCACTCATTAAAACGGATTATTCTCTCCCACACACACGAGCACCACATGCGTGCTCGCACACGGGTGAGAGCTAGATGGACCTAAGTGTTCACATATGAGTCCTGAGGAAACACTGCTTTTCCTGGATCGACCGCAGGACCGGGAGCAGCAGCCTGGCTGGAGCTTAGGGGACACCTACCATTCCACAGGCGCCGCTCCTTCACCCGGGCTGCCTCCGCACCCTTCCTTCACCCGGGCTGCCTCCGCACCCTTCCTTCACCCGGGCTGCCTCCGACGCCTGCACAGCGCATTACCACGGGCTACACAGAGATGCCGAACTAGTCTGGAACGGCAAATTGCGGCTCCAAAGGATTATCTTTGCAACTTGTTGTGTCTGTATGACCTCATCCACTGCTGACCTCAGCAGCTGCATTCGCAACACCTTTACACACAGATTATTATTCACTAGTTTATGAAAGCGCTTCTCCCCATTTCTAGGTGTGAACATCCTGCTTCTGGACTTCAGGGCAAATTTTGTTTGAATAAAGGCATAGTATTAACCTATGACTACTTCAAGAGCTCAGGTATTTCTCTTCAAACATATTAAAGCTCTGACTTTGTTTAAAAAAAAAAAGTGGAAAGATTTAAACTACCCATATTTGCATAAAATAAAAATTCTTTACTTGCTGTCTCTTCTATCACATACAAAAGAAAGACTACGTTTTGTAAATTAGGGCAGAGCTTGATATTCCAGAAAAAGGTAGAATCCTTCAGCTGGGGAAGGAAAAAAAGCTATCAGTGAAATTACTAAACACAGCTGATCTCCTATTAAATCTCTATGCAGTCATATTAGAACAAATACCCGATTAATTATATTCTTGCGTGCTGTGATCCAGAATACTTTATTTATCTCTTTAAACTGCATCTACAGCTAGACATTTAATGAGCAGTAGCTTTTCCCAGTAATACAGATAATCTCTTTGCAGAGAATTAGTTCTTGGAAAGTAGAAATGCACCTTTCCTCAAATTCCATTTTATACTTTCAATTCCCAGGAGAATGTGGAGTGGATCATGAGGAAGGAAGGGAAGAGGGAAAGACAGATTAAGGATGTTACAGTAATATTCTTTTGTTCAACATCTGCATGCTAGAGAGATTACACAATCTTCAGCAGATCAGCAAAAGAAGATTTGAAGTGACTAGTGTTAAACCTTCTGAGCAACTGAAACACTCCGCCTTCTTCCTTACTGCCCACCCCAACATTTCCAGGTCCACAGCTAGGAAATATTCCAAATCCCATGTAGCTGTTTGGATTTTTTTTTCTATCTTTTAAAACCCACTGAATGTCGTACACCCATGACCTTGGAGTAAACGTGGTGGTAGCAGCAAAGACTCTCAAAAAGATCCAAAATCTGCTGGGAGATCTCTTCTACCCCCACAACAATATCAAGTAAATTTCTAGGAAGAATTTTAAAATTCCACAAAGCACAGCTAGCCTCTTTTGTTTGCATCATAAAACCAGAATATTTGACACAGAAATACAATTTTCCATGATCCTCATCAGCAACACAATCCACCCAGAAAATGAAAAATGGTTGAGCTCGTGAAATCAATGGAGGAGCTCCGAAGCTTTTGTTTCTGCCACTATGTAGTGAACATGGAGACAACAAATGTGTTATAGCACCTAAAAGAGGAGAGGTACAGCTGACCTGCACAGGCATTGTGGGATAATACTGACAAGTAGACATTTATCACGTCAAAACCAATTTCTTATCGTATTCATGATGAATCGGATCAGCTAGCTGCTGAAACGTTAAGGAACACTACAGCTCCCATTTGCCCAATGCTTGACTCTACGGGCAGGAGGCCTCGGTTCATGCACCAAGAGGCACGTGAATTAATCTGGGATATCTCTTCTCCCCACCACATCTAATATTAATTTGCTCGTTTGTTCCGTACTCTGTGTTTACAGCAACGTAACTGGTCTGAACGACACACAACAGCGCAAGGAGGTCACAACTCATAATCCTCTAACGCCTATAAATCCAGCAAGAGAACTTCAAAGGCGGCTGGGCTCAGGCCAGCGAAGACAAGCCGGGACAATTCACTTTCCCCCTCGGAGGCTGCTGCGAAGCCCTGCCAGGCCGCGGAGCTGGCTGCACAGTGCAGCAGCCCAGACCTCCAGAGATCAGTCCACCCCACAGCGAAACACCCAAACCTTACAACAGAAGGATATTTCTACTTATATTATGTAAACAGAGCCTGTATTTTTTTAAATACCAGGCAATTGCCGGGATACAAAAGTACAGCACAAGCTTTGATGCCGAATACGTGATTCCTAAGGTATAGCTCAGCCTGCGCAAGCTAAATTACAAGAATACAATGCTGCTGGGGAAGCGAAAGGAGAAGATCACCCGCTTAACTTCACCTCTTCGGTAAGGCAGAGCATAAAAATTACATTCCAAATGTTCAAACAAAGCAAGATGATGGAAAACCACTGTATGCCCAGGGGTAAATCTGCCTCTTGCTTGCACAGGTGTTGAGAGCCCCTGACAAAACCATTTGTGGTAGAACTGGGCACACGGAGGACATGAGCTTATGCAGGGCTCACCTGTATGCTGAGGCCATAAGGACATCATTGAAGAAAATAGGAGGCTTTTTTTTTTTTAGGGGAAAAATAGAGGTTTCAGGGATGATCTGCCATAACTCCAGACAACAGGTAACGCGGTAACCCTGTGGTAGTCTGCTCTGGACCTCGCGGGTCATTCTCCCTCCTTCACAGCCTGAGCGCGGCAGCCCCAGAGCAGGGATGATCGCTTTGTGCAGAGATCTCAGTGGATTCGCTGCAGTCGGATGAACCCCTGTTTATGTATCACTGCAGTAGATTAGGCCATTACACCAGCGTAGTGACGCCACTTCCCTTAATGTAAACGAAGCCTTGAGCCTCCTAAAAAGCACACCAGGCACGCCCTAAAGAGAGGCAAGATGGATTCTGAAGCAAGTAGTAAAATCAATCGATTATATTACTAAAGCATATTAATAAAGTATAATTCTGCTGAGAACAAATTCCCCAAGATTTACCTTGCAAATAGCTCTTCTGCTAAATTTCTCGTGACTTTAATATTTGCCACCTAATATTTCACATCTGATCAACAACAACAACAAAAAAAAAAAGCGCTGCTTTGACCTGACACATAGTAACGTGGTGTGAGGCAATAAGAGTCAATTTGCTGGGCATCACTGAGACAGTGTGTGGAGGAACACTATGTCGATTTGCAGGGTGAATCAAAATGCTTGAGCTTTCTCTTTTGTGATATCTGCAAATCGCTGAATAATGTGGTTCACTGACCAAGTGAATTATTTTCGAGGAGTTTGGCACATCTTTAATTACAAGGTATGTAAAGATGAAATGGAAACACGCTGTGCATATTTCTTTATGGCTGCTGAACTTTTCTTATGGAAAAGCACCTGTTTTTATTAAACTGTCTCTAGAAGGCATAAAATGTACAAGGTATAGGTTGACAATATATTTCTCAATGCATATAACTTAACAGCTGAGCAACCTTATAAGGTATGGATCAACCATGTATACATATTGTACCTACACATGCATAAAAACACAAATATGCAGAAAATAGAATTCTACCTGTTACAAATATCTTTAAATTTAGGCAGCATACCAACAGTATTATAATGTGCCTCTTGCAACTGACGAAGACAAAAAAAAATTCACATTCACTCTTTACTAAACATTTATGTGCCCTTTATGCTTCAAGGAATTTGCATGCTGACAATGATTCTGTAAATGCCCTGTTTTGAGAATCAGGTCCCAGAGGATTCCCCAGCTGAAAGCAATTCTCCTTTAAAGGTTCCATCATGGTCCCAATCAGTGGTTCTTAAGACCCCCTTTTCAGTATTGCAATAAATACCCTGTTAGATGATTGCCATTTGCTTTCCTCTCAAGCAGTGAGCCCTTCTTGCTTCGCAAAAGCAGCCCCAAGTAAAGGGTCTCTTTTTGCTGATTTTGAAGGGCTGTGGCAGATGACATGCATGTTTTAAACATCCTCTCTGGGCAAAATGCTGCAGTCTTGACTCAACTGACCAAAATTCATAGCTGACCCTGCTTGGAGCAGGGGGTGGGTCTAGATGACCTCCTGAGGTCCCTCTTAACCTGAATTATTCCATGATCCTACCATCCTCAGGTAGCTGAACCCTCCAGGCTGGGGCAGACATGCTGCAGAAACACATATCTAATAATATTCTGGCCTCACTCTGTGCAGCTGGACTATTTTGATCACTTAAGTCAGGGCTGCAAAGTTTAATCTAAAGGGAATATTCAAAACACATATGCCATCAGTGTTACTGAAGTGTGCCTTAAATTTGGTAACAAATATTGTGAAGGAAGCATGAGTTCTCATCCCCTGTTCTGTTAGAGATGCTGTGCTTGGACACGCCAAAAGCATACCATCAAGGCTTTATCCTAACCTAAATGCTTAAAGCAGAAATAGATGGAGATTTAAAGCACTGCTGAATTCTGTGTAACTTTGGCAACGTGCTCAAATGTGCATTCTAAGAAACTAGTTTTATAGGAAAAAAGCTGATGTAACAACCGTGGGGGTTTTTCATACTGTAAGCACCTAATGTGAAAATGTATCTCTGAAATTTATCCTACTTCAACAGAAAGATCATTAAAAAATAAGGGACATTAGAACAAATTCTGAAACTATAAACTGTTACATGTTAATTTGACTGACGTATTACAACATTCCTTCATTTGTTCAGGTAGCCAGAACTTGGAAGGGAAGTACAGCACCAGTCAATCCACAGACTGAATGAATCCCCATCTCTTTTGGTTTTATACACCTGCAATCTCTGTTCATGGGAGTGCAGGATCTAAGTGGTGTGTTTCACTTATTAAAAACACTTCCCTGCCATTCCTCTCACTTGAAAATAGATAGATTTTTTTTTTTAATTTGAAAACCCAAACAAGTAAACCACTATTCTCCATTATTGAAACCTCAAACTCCTGTTTTGAAGTTAGATAGAAAGCATGATAGAAAGCATGAACTAAAAAAACAAGCTCAATCAGCTGTTCAGCTTTCTCTCCCGCCCCGAATGTCCAGTGCCACAGATGAGAACATGCAGACCCCAACCTCAACCCTCAACCAGGAACCTTAATGGACAACAAGTTCTCACACGGATTTCTGTGTCCCCACCTGGAGAGATTGCACATACAGCAACCGGCACCGCACAGAACGGCCATTACAGACTGCGCATGATTGACTGCGAGGAAATAGCTCAGCATTACCTTGTACCTTCACAGCCTGTCGTTGCTTCAAACCCAGGTACACTTTCGATGAGCATCTTGAACCAAACCATGTCAAGATATTTGCATCAAGAACAAAATAAATACAGGGTGGACGGGGACAAGCAGGTTCACAGTTGCCAAGAGACACACCACTGGGTCCAGTCACACATGTAGCCATGCCCATAAACAGCTCAGCCTAATTTCATTGCTCGTGTATAGTCCTATTTTAACAATTACATCGTAGTGATTGCAGAGTGCAATTAGCTTAATGCTAGCTTGAATATGCCTGGAGCTGGCATGTGGTGATGTCATGCACAGTGAAGGCACCACACTTTCAGGAACACCTCAGCAGCCAAGGATGGTTGTCCTGCTCTTGTCCTGTTGAGAAAGCTTTAGGCTTGGAAGCATAAACTGACCGGCATAGTGAATGTATTAAGCAACAGAAAATATATTACAGGCTTGATTTCTCAAGCATCTTATACTATCGCTAAGTAAGGGTACCCAGCGTTAGGCGTTGCAGACAAAGACCCCGTAAGTCAGAGAGCAGCAGGACAGCGTAGTCCAAGAGCATCTAACAGAGCAGAGCAGGCCTGCTTGGTGTGCAGCCCACCATACTGGTGTACAGCTCTGCCCCATCCCGGGACACAAACAGCAGCAGACCATCTCCTTCTGTGCTTTGATTTCTTTTGGAAAGAAACCAGGTGCAGAGAGGCAGGAAACCACAACACGCTCCCAGAGGTGCTGCAGTCTGGATGGGCAGAGGCCCAAGATCACAGGGCTTACCCAAAAGCCTGTGCTTCCCTCTGCACAGGCACAACCACACGGACCTGGTGCTATTTCAAGGAATCCTTTTATTCCACCAGCTGCTACTACTGAGGTCTGAAACCAAGACCCAGTGTGCGATCTCATGGATGAGCGCAAAGCTCACAAGCTCTCAAGTCTTAACAGAGGAGAAAAAAGGCTCTGTTTAGTTGTGCCAGAATAAATGAAGTGCAAAGGTAGGTGGGATGCCTCTCCAAGCTGTTTAGTGCTGGCAGTCAATTTGAATCACTTTGAAGAAAAGCTTAAGATTTCTTAGGGAAAGTACTACGCCTCAATGCCTTTAAACTATTTTTGTGCTTCTGTGATCCTGGGCTGCTCTGCATTGCGAGGATGTGGACGGGCTGCCTGTTTCCTCCTGTTGTTTTCTGCACACGGCAGCGAGAGGATCTGTCCCCAAATGGACGTGGGGCTTTTCAGATGCTCCACGCTTTTCCTACAGCCTAGGTGCAGTCTGTGAGGGGCAGGAGCAGTGGGGCTCACCCATGCTATTTTATGGCAGTTTTTCAAAAGGGTCATCTGGAAATGTCACTCCCTGTGTTCAGACAGGGGAAAAAAGAGAAGGAAAAAGCCCAACCAACCAGCAGCAGTGTGGGACAGTGACCAAGTGTTCAGATGAATTTATACTTTATCATTTAAGGACAATTTTTCAAAACGGTTGTGACATATATCTGCCAGGAAACTAAAAGAAACAGTTTGGACAAGGCTCTCGTCTACAGTTTAAAATTCAGATTTATAACAAATAACCAAGCCCCAGTAGAACACAAGCTTGTAGCTCTTCATTTAAGAAATTAATCAATGCATACTTTTCTTTAATTCATCTGCATAAATACTCTGGGTTTGGGTCCTACCAGCTACACACTGTACTCGGAGAGACAGCAGCATAACCGCTTTGAAAAAGTATCAGTGAGCACCAAAATAACAAAAAAAAAAAAAAAACAAAAAAAAAAAAAAATCAATCCTTCTCCATGCTTCAGTCCACACACACTTCAGGAATTTCTGTAGGAGGTGATGCAAAAGCAATTTCACACCGGAGAACAATACAAACCCCTGTCTCAGCCTCCAGGGTGAGCACCAGTAACAATACAAACGCATCCTCTCCTGGTCACACACGAATGGTGAATGATCACTGCGCAAAACAAGTTCTTTCATCAATAACGATCTGTCAGATATGCTTCCTTCTTTCTTTCTTCCTGTAATTCATTTGTAAAATCAACAGCACCACATACATTGCCTCCTAGAAAATAATTGATCCCACTGCCCTGGATAGAAGCCACTATATTGGATGCTGGCAACGATTAGAATTTCAAGCATATTATTTCCGTTTGCAGAAGGCTGACGCCAATGCACACATGCAGGCTTATGTGAGAAGTTCCACTGAAAAAAAGAATTAAGGAAAACAAACCAGAAAAGTTATCATATGATGTAAGACTTGTTGATTTATTTGCCACCTTTTGTGCTAAAGAAAATAAACCATCTACTTGGTCAACATGTGCTACCAATAAGTTGGGCTAATTAATGGTAAACTGCTGAGAAACTGAGTATCAGCATAGGAAGGAAGCCCAAGTTGCCTTCTGACATTCAAAGTTAGTTGCAGGAAACTACGTAGCCAGGCAGAGCTGCAAACCCTGCTTGTCTTTCAGAAAGAGGAGGGAAAAAAGGTAATGCCAGTTTTACTTCAAGCAATGCCAGGACCCATAAGAAGGTGTGTTAAGAGCATTTGTGTGAAAGCAGCATGACACCTCCACTTTCTCTGTAATGGATTTTCTTCCCCATGCTGTTAGCTAACATGAAGTGTAAAGAAATAATTAAAAAAAAAAAACCCAAACATTAATCCAAAGGATTTTTAGGAGGATGAAAATATATACAGATAATATTATATTTAGCTTTTAATAGTCTGCCAATCAGCACAAGTGCCCATTGGCTTCAACGTTGCTTAAAACCTGTACGTTTGTAAATGATTCACAGTGAACAATGGAGTCTGGTGCGATAACCTGGAAGTTACACAAATCAGTTATATACAGGTAGGGTAATCCTGTCCTTATTAACTATGCAAAGCTCTTGCCAAAGAAAAAAAAAGGAAAAAAAAAAAAAAAAAGAAGTACAAGTCATTTAATTAAAATGGTTGTGTCCTATCATCCAGAATCTCAGGTTTATAAAGTAAAGATTAAAATCAAATTAATGGAGTCTTATGGCTGATTTGCCTTCCCACGGTTTGTCAGCACAGATAATAGAGATCTTCTCTTCCTGCAAGAAAATGCATTCTCCCCAGTTCCCACATCTAAATCTTTGGTACAGAAAACCGTCGTCAGTGCTGCATAAGTCTGTGGTGAAGAGATTCACTATGGTCCAAAATGTTGCAGGCACTTAAGAACTCGTTTGGGACAACTTTTTGTTTGTTTGTTCATTTAAAGGGAGAGATGCAATAATTTCAGAAGAAAAGTCCATTAACATAAATCAGTCACCACCAAATCACTAAGCATCAAAGATTCCTATTACCTCTGGCTTTCAATGAAAAGAAAGCATTAACTCCCAAGATTTGCCTTTCTCTATCTCCTAAAATAATAGTACTAACAAAACTATCATTCTGGAGTGCAGGGAAGTAAAGTAATATTAAAACCAGCTTTCTCTCCACAAGGTAATGCATATGACTTCTTTCATGGGAGGATTAACTTCTTCATGTTCAAAGAAAACTAGGGCAAGCAGAAATGCAAGCATGGAAATCTAAAAATATTCTCTCAGTCCACAGAAAAGTAATCCTATATGAAATCTGTGGGATGAGAAGTAGAGCATCTCCAAAAGAAACTTGCACACAGTGGAGACATGGGAAGAAATATTTCTTTAAAACAGAAGCGTGGCTTGAAACCCATAGCTACATTACATTAAAAAGTAAAAATAGTTATGACTGAGTAAAATATTGTTTTGAAGGACCCTGGATAGCTTTCCACACCTTACACATAAATAGACACTGTCAATCAAGGAACGCATCCAACACCGAGCTGAAACCTTGCAGACATTTTAAGCCCACAGTGGAGGGAAGTGCTGGTGAGCACATTTTTCCAGGGACTGAAGGAAAAGAGGGGATATAGAATGACAGGACACTTTCTTAAAATTGAATTTTAGGTGGAGACGCAAAGACAAAGTTCATAACATTCAAAGGCTCACATATGTATCACTAGACAGTGGCTAGAAAAGCAACAAACAGATAATGGATCTCTACCTTTCCACTGGGGAAAATAAACTTATTCAAGAACGAATGATGCCAGACTGAATGTCTCTTTAGAACTAGTATCTCATACCATTAAAAACTCGCTTCACACAACATGTACTTTTCTGTGGGTAGACAGAGTGATGCAGGGTAAAGTGTGCTGGAAATGACGGTTCTTGCCACAGACAGAAAGACCAGTTGTGATTAACTCAGAGCTTCATGCAACTCAAGACTGAGTTTTGTCACACAGGAAAACAGTGTTCTGGTTTTAATATCTGTGTAATTTCTAGTTTAATAGTTTTCCCCTTGAAATAACTTTTCAGTAGATTCCTAGAGTAGGTGTTATCTTTCCTCCATAAACCTTGAGATAATGTAACTATAATGATTTTCCAAATAAAAAGTGAAAGGCTATCAGGACAAATATGTCCATTTTTATTCCATTGAGATATTATTATGGTGATGGTAATAATTCCACAGAGGAATTACTTAGAATACACACTCAGCTCTGACCTGACCCAGCTATAACTCAGATGATACCTTTCCTAAGTTGGAAGAATTTATTTTCATTTTCAACTGAGCTCATCTAATCAAAATGCTTCATTGTGACAAAGAGTTCATTGTTCCTGTGCAAATTGCAGTTACCACTAAAGCCCTGCTATTAAGAACCAGACACTGCTACAGCAAATTCAGCCAACGGGGAGCTCAACTTGGGAAGAGAATTTTCAGACGAGCAAAACAAACAGTACATTATATTTTGTTATTAACAAAGTGTACATTTAACACCCCCTGTTGGTAATTGCCTGTATTAATCCAACACTAACATAAGATGTAGACATAAAACTTAAGAGTGGAACACCACCTACTCCTAAATTCTGCCTGTTGCAGACTGCTGTAACCCAGATGGTGAAGGGACCCAAGGCAAGGCTGGTGAAGAGCAGCAGTGTGTTTTATTAAGCCAGTTTTTGGGAACACAAGGTTTCCTCAGGGTCAGGACTTCACAAGTTTTTATACTTCCAAAGACTCATCTGTATCCCGCAACCACATCCATTGATTTAACAAAAGACATTACCCTTTCCTATAAGCACTGTCTTATTTCGGACATTACCATATGGGTACTCAGGAAATGAGGACTCAGTTCTGATCACCTGCCTTGCTGGGTCATGCGGGCCAAGGCATTTAATACCACCTGGGCATCAATGGCTTATCAGTAGAGGAAAATGTATCTTCCTCCTGAAAATACTGTTTAAGTCATCATCCAAATTAATATTAAGGCAAAAATCTCCTAGAATCTGTCAGTGGCAAGAGTAACTCCAGCAACAACTGACATCAGAAAAAGAGGACGATTATAGACTTTATTTCTTTTTCTGTTATTGATTAGTCCTCAGATATACTGATAGACAACATAGAGAAACCTAGACTGATAAGAACTGACCGATTTGCATCCAGCTGAACACAACGGCAGTTGCCTCTGCAATATCGCATATATACAGTTGCTTATAGACAACCACAGTGGAGGCATGTTGCAGACACACAGCAAGACACAAGACTAACAGACAAAGCATGTATTTTTTTCTGCTTAAATGGTATATCTGAATCACATTTTTGTACTACAGAAATTTTTGCAGCACTTAAGTTATGATTTGAGCAAAACATTTCATTCAACAAGAAAACCGTAGCTTTTTTAAAAAACAAACAACCCATCCCAGTGGCATGCAATTATGGATTTAGAGCTTGACTCCTCCTCTTTAGCAGACCAGGATGTTAACAACTGTACAACTTAAAATAATAATCAGCGATAGCAGGGAGAAAAAAGGTGAAGCGATACGTCCAAATCGTATTTCCGTAAGAAAAGTTCCCAAGTTTGCAGCAGGGAAATATACTTTGCATTCTCTGCTTACTGAATGAATTGCTATGTGGGCAGGTCAGAGCTGCCTTGTCCCCATCCCAGAGGAGGCAGGAACGTTACTGGGCTGAGATCGTTCTGATCATTCTGACACGGTGACTCACTCCTTCACATCAGATCAGTCCAAGCGGATTCCTTTAGACAGTGAGAATAAATTTTGAGTTCTTGGCGTAAATGACGCCCTCTCCAAACAAGGTCCCATGCCAAACAAGCTATGGAAATAGTTTTAAGCTTTTCAGTTTTTCACAGGTCATTTTATAACAAAATAATGGGGGAAACACATTTTTAGTTCGTTCTTGGTATGAGAAAGTCAGTGAGAAACATCCGTTCTCTCACATTGTCCTGCAGAACAGCTAGCGCTGGCCGCTGGTGTTAACGCTCTTCTGATTTCAGCTCTCAGCAGCTGCAAATCCATCTCACGCTGTTACTGCTCAGCCCCGTCACTTAGAAGTTACAAAGGACTTGGAGACAAGCTAGATCAGAGCCTTGAATAACGGTGATCATATTCACCAGGATTTATGTTCTTGTAATTGCTGCCTATTAAATGGATACTCTGGTGAATCTGCTGGAGCCTAAGGCTCTCGGTACCACCGCCTCAGTTCCTGCCAGGTGGGATTTCTGCCACCTGCTGCTTTGCAGCTCTGCCACCGTGCCAGGTTCAGCAAGCGGTCCCAGCTTTTGGGTGGTGATCCCAGGCGTATAGAATACTCTACAGCCCAAAATCAAGCTCATTTTCTACGCTGTGCTCCAGCAGATACACTTCTAAATGAATACTGCTGTGCTTGCTGATTGTTTTATGGTTTGTTTACTTCTTGAGTATGTAATATTGTTGGGGTAATGTTGTTTTTAATTAGTTGGAAGAACTATTGTTTCAGAAGGCTGAATGCATTTGCTAGCAAGGAGTCTTTATAAATACAGTGAATGTTATTGGTTATGCATCCACAGATGGGTACTGACAGCTGCCAGCCAGCTCTGCCCATGCTCAGACTTGGACTGGACCCAAGCCAGTGCCAGTTCAGAAGCTGTATTAGTTGCATTAGCACAGCATTGGGTGCAAAAGCCTCTTGGAAAAAACTAATCTGAAAAATGGGAGTGTTTCAGTTCTTCGAAGAAGTCTCATTTGTAGTAAGTTATTCAACAAAGATGTCATAGATTGTCATTGTTTCAACTGTACAAAGTGACAGAACCCAGAAAATAACCATGAAATAAATAATCAAGTAAGTTATCAAAAAAATAACTTCAATAACAGATGAAGATATGCTATAAGTGGAGACAGGAAGGGTGATCACATATACAAAAGAATGTTATATGTTAGCATATATACGTATTAGATATAAGTACATACATGTTATACACATACATCAGAGCCCTGGTTTCTTCAGTAGTCCTTTTCTGCACCTCCCTGTGAAAAGGCATTAGAGGGACACCGTGAATGGGACAGCTGGGCTCCGTCTGTGTCAGCAGAGGAAAGAGATGGAGCTTCCAGAGCTTGTCACTGCACAGGAGAGCCCTCACTAGATAAGCACCTCCAGCAAGTCCGACGGGTCAGACAGAACTGATAGGGGAGCACAAGGCCACCCCAAGAGAACATTGGCTGCTCAGGTCCTCTGATAGCACCAGATCACCCCCATCCTCCCAGCAGTGGAACAATGAAGCATAATGCAATTCAGACTTCCTTCCTCTCAGGTCCATGTTGCACGTTTGCCTATAAATACTACTTTGACCTAGTTCTTGGAGCAGTTGATCTGAATCTCAGTGCCTGGTGTAGTTTACAATGAGAAACTCAGTAGCTTGAGACTGAAGCACATGTGTTTTCTTCAGCTCTAAGAGTTGTAACCTCTAATGGTTTTGCTCTGGAGTATTTTATATCTACAGAAGTGTAGATTATTATGAATACGTACAGATCAGGATGAACTATCGCATGTATGTGCCTACTCCGTTCTCTCCCAGTAAAGGGAGTAACTCGCTGCTGGAGTCCAGACCTTCCTGGCAGCTTAGAGGCCATGATAATGCAAGTTCTGTCTAAACGCAAACATCTGGTAACCTCATTATACAGAACTTACACTTTTCTACAAAGAACAGGGAGGCAGAAATATGTACCCACATGGGAAAGGATCTAGGACCAAGCGCCAGCTCACTCTTTGCAGGTCACAGTATGGATACTCCATGCCAGGACTAATTCTACCGGAACACATGTTCACTCAGTAAAGGACAGAGCAGAGGGATCAACAGAAGAGACTCCTGACTTCAGGGAAAATGAAGCATGTAGGTGGAACTCCATCCTTGGAAGCACTTACTATTACACAGAATAAAATAAACATCACGAGGATTCATGTGGTAGGCTCAAGGTCTCCTCCCCCATTTTGTTTTCTATGCGAGTATAAAATTACCTCATATTTCTTAAAAAGTTGGTATAATAAGCATCCGGTTCATGGTGTTTATGTCACTTTTGCTGCCCAAGAAAAATTACATTATTGTGGGTGGTTGTCTGGAACATACTGCTAGAGTGCTTGTATTGCTGTTAAATTCTTGGTGTAATATTTCCCCAAATCAGAAAGCTAAGTGGAGATAACACAAAGGCAAGTTTCATGAACACATTCTTTAAGAAAAGCATATCCTACAAATCCCGCAACAAGCACTTATTGGCACTTCCACTAATGTAAATAAAAATCTATTGGGTTCTCGGAAAAACAATCACTTCAGTCTTGTTATCAGAGGACAGAATCTGGGTCAACAGATGCGTTTTGGATATGCACCAATTCTTAACTGATTTAGTATTCTGATCTGTGGATACAAAAAGCAATTTCCTACATCAGCCGTACCCTTAGCACAGTGTGCAATTTCATCCTACCACCTACACTGTTGTAATCATTAAATGTTATAAAACGTCTCTGATAAAAGAAAAAAGATTCTGATATATGACTATAATGTAAATCAGTGCTTTGGATTATGGTGTGATACTAGTTCAGTTATTTATATGTGTTTCAACTAAAAACATCCAACTGGATTTCAACTATCACAAGATTAATCTCACTAATACTTTATATATACAGATGGTCAGACAAGAAAAATTAGACAAATATGAAAAATTAATATATTCTTCTTGTATAATATAAAATATGATTTGTCTCCTAGAAGATTATAGCTGGAGCTTCTAGTACCAAGAATAACTAGACTAACCAATACGGGCCCTCTGCTTTGTGGGAAGTTTTTCATTCTGTCCCAGCTCAAAAGTTATTGTAAGACACGGGAGATCTACAAAGCGCACAAATGCAATACAAAACACAAAGCATAGGTTTGCTTTTGCCTGGATATAGGTTAGGAACTAATCAGTTACTTATAGCTGGAGTCTTATTCACATTCATCCAACAGCAGGACAGTTCCATGAATTACATATTTCAGCACTGTAACCTGCTATCTAAAAAGATACTCTGCATCAATGTACCGCGGTCACTGAATTTAACTAACATTATGCATCCAGTAGCACTTGCTGTGCCAAATAGTCTCATCATCGAGCAAAGGCAGAGGACCCAAATTCAGGTTCTACATGTGCCACCTATTGTCATGGTTTACAAATTAATTTACATGTTTAAAAACACTGAGACGTCTGGACAGAAACAGGTGCCTGAGACATACACTCTAAATTTAATCAAATTAAAGACCTTGATTCTTACAACCTGTGGCAAAACAGTTGATCTGCTAGAAAGGAGGAGCACAGCTGGAGCAAACATTTCTGGCAGCATGAGGATCAAAGAGGTCTCAAATAGCCAGAAAAAACAAAGGATGCTGACATAAAAACATTGGCAGCATTCATTGTTGCTTTTCTTTCCAAATAGAATGGGCAGAGAAAAGGACTAGCTTTCCTATCCAAGCTCAATCCTCCAGTGAGCAGCATTCTGTAGCTGTAATTATAATCTTGTATTTGTATACACACTAACTAATTTCCTGGGCAAGTTACATTTCAGCTTGAACATGTTGGCATGGAGAGACCAACCTCAATAACAAAAATAGCTGCTGAGTTCAGCAACCTGCAGTTTTTTATAGTTGACCTTGCAGTTTGCAAGACAGTGGCTCTGGGCCACTTCATTATTTCAAAGAAGGAAATGTGGCTCTGGGAGTCTTACAGGGACTAACAAGACCCAAAAGATAAGTGGTTTCCTGGCTAAGTTCTTTTTGTTTGTTTTATCTTGGACATTCTCATTTCAAAAGTATTCTGGTCCTCTTAATATTCCTCATTCTGGCTGTGATTGGTGGAGCTAATCTTGCTTGCGTAGTTTCGTTTGCTCCATGGACTTTCCCTTAGTTTCTGCAGTTTATTATGCAGCTGGTTGCATTTGAACTCTCTTCCATGTTGTACTCCGGCCACAGCAAGTAATCATCATTGCAATTAATCATATTTCAGTTTGACTTCAATCCCCCAAATTACTATAGTCTATATATGTCATTTTATTGCTAAGAACAACAAATAAATGCTAAGCAGTTGCATGACAGTCTGATTCTGTCGGTCTCCTTATCTGCTTGATTGTGCTATTCTGGCTATCAGCATACCCAGTTGGCTGCAAATGTGTAATGGAAAAGGAATATATAGACTTTGGTCCAGTTCCTTCTCTTTTGCATTTGAGTAGCAAGAAAGTTAAGAGAACTATTCTAACTTTCTACTAAAAGTCCGACTGCAGTAGGAGCTAGAGCTATTTGCTGTTGGCTGGTCCACTACAGATACGAGTGACTGAAAACCTACTCCTCTCCTCTACCCGCGCCCCTCAGCAGAAGCTCTGGAAAAGAACAGATTTCAATAGGAACAGGAACTGGGGCACCCAGACTCCTGCACTCTGTAATTTACTCATTCCCATCCCCTTTTTCCGCATCATTAAAAAAAAAAAAAAAAACCCAAAACCCAAAAAAACTTGAAGATAACATTAAAAAAAAAAGCTTTCCAGTCCTGTTGATGCCAAAAGAAACCACATCCTCAGCCACATAAGTAGAGATATTAGTCACTCATATAATAGTCACGTTACAGTATGCTCATGTGTACAAAAATCCTTGCTTAGTCTGACCACACCAGAAACTGAAAAACGAAAGGAGCAGCATCTTCACTGCTTTCTTACAGTTACTGCCAACCATTGCTGATACCAACCCCAGGCATACTGGCAAGAGATTAATTATGGACATACCAGATAAAACACACAGAGAGCTAACTTAGTTGGAAAATAATTTATCTCCATGTTCTCTTAGAGGATTACCATTCTGAGAGTCCCAGTTAGGAGAAATGTTTATCTAGTGTGCTCTCTGCCTCCAGAAGAGGGGGTCCCCAGCTAGCAGGCATGTGGAAAGGCGTATTTCCATTGTCCAAGTTCACAATGTTTCATTTGTGTAACACTGAATCCCAACTTAATTAAATAGCACCAGAGACCAGGCAAATCTCAATATACATGGGCAAGTGGTCGAACAGCCCCACTTACATCTGCGTGTCAGCTCCCGGGGTATCGCTCCAAAAAGCATCTGTCTCAACAGTCTCATCTGATTCTTGCAAACAAGCTACACTTTGCATTTTTGAATTTAACAAAGATCACACAGCTGCCAACGTACTATCAAAGCCTAAAGACCAAATAAATGTTTGGCTTCCCTCCAACCGTCCTTGCTGTGGTATTATTACTGACAATTGAGCCAGAGCAGCAAAAGCAATGAGATGGCAAATTTACACATGTGCCATGTTTTTATACACTGTCTACATTTTCTGCTACAAGACTGTAAGCAGAACACTGGTGAGCATCTTCTGGTTGCGAAATCTGACCTATTTTAGGGCTTTATGAAAGCTGTACAATGTTATTAGTGTATAAAAAACTGCAGATGGGCAAAATGATCTAAGAAAAACAATTCAAAGGTGTTTTGTTTATTTTCCCATGTGGGTAGTAGAAATAGATCAGAACTCCATATTCTCAGGGCTGCATTTTGCACTTTTTGAAGAAACCATGTAATATCCATAAAAACTGGAGACCCAACAGTTGATGTTTCCCTTGGCATCTGCTCGTCCACTTTAATACAGGCATTCCTAGTCCTCAGGGTAGGAGCAGCACGCATATATTCAAGGGTAGTAGTTCTATTTGACCCGTGTAGGGCAGCTCCGCTGCATTCTTATGCTCGGTTAATATCCCACCCACCCTCATGAAAAGTCAATTGCATCGCAGATAAGCAGCCCTTCCTATAGATAGTAATATAACTTTTTGATCTGTATCAGATGATTAGGACAGTGAATAAAGACAACTCCTCCTTTACTACCTATCCTATTTGGTGAATTTCCACACTGCATGAAGATCTGCAGGAAGCAAGTGGTTAAGAAAACAGAGCCAGAGGCTGGAGGCGACTCATGACATTACCTGGAGCAGAGCCCAGGCCCAATCTCGAAAAACGCTTTGTGCGAAACCCTGAACGCTCACAGAACCCATGAACTGGAAGAATGTCAAGCATGTAGCACCTTGCTGCTCTGCCCACGATGTCACATACAGCTGTGCTTTGGTCCCCTTCCCTTAAATTCAATCTACATGTAGAGAGAGGGTGAAGACAAGGCACAGTCACAGCCTGAAAAGGCAGCAATATGTTGCCGTTCCCACCTGCTGTTGCCAACGCACAACAAAGCAGTGAACTGCACTTGCAATTATTAGGCTCTGGTGACACAGGGCAAGTCATTTGGCACTGTCCCTCCATCTTGCCTTGCCGCAATCCCCCAGTACGTGACACACCTTATCTTTCATAGAGCCCACCCCCGCAAGCAAGCCAGGCCTGGCACCTACCCCTCCGCCTTCGGCGTGGAGGGGGCTCCTATTGTTCGCCACCGCTCTGGTCTCCAGCTCTTCCTTCCCCCAGCTCTCCTCGCTTGCCCATCTCCCCTTGATTTAAATGCAGCTTGCCCTAGGCTTGCAAGCTGTAAAGACACCCCCTCCCAAAATAGAAAGAAAAAGCAGGAGCAGTGGTTTTGCTTGGAAGGTTGCACTACCCTAAATTACTTTAGGGTCATTTCACAGCATTTTGAGAGGAGCAGCTCCTGGAAAGAACGGCAAATGGGACAAAAAACAGACTTGTGTGTTGCTGGAAACATTTGCTAAAGACATCCCATTGCCCCTGTAGATTTTCAAGCTTGAGATTTTGGTTTTTTTCCTCCAAGGCTTCTTTTAATATATTCTTTCTTCAAAGTTTGCAGTATCTGTGTAGTTTTTCAATCAGGGATTAGAGAGGATTAAGTCCCTGCTAGCCTGTGTCTCTCAGGGAGTGTTGGCTTTACGCACATTTCCAGTGCAAGTGCTCACACTTATCTCAATAAAGATGAGTAGTGGCTTGTTTTATACACTACAGAATAAAATCAGGACCTGCCCAACTGTATATTTTAGCTCCTCTCCGGTCTGTCCTTCATGTCCTTTACCTTCTGTGTGTTTTTTACATAAAAAAAACACTTCATGAAGTAATTGCCTTTGTATTGTGCCAGCTGCCTGAGATACAAGGGTGATTCACAAGCAAAACTAAGCTCCAGCTACATGATACAATGAGGTCTCCCAGGTCTATCACATACCTATGCCAGAAGGAAATTCCCTATCTTTTCTAGGTTTGTGGATCCAAAAAGTCTACTTACTCTTGCTTGTTTTGGGCCATATCCCCTCACATGTACATTTGCAGAGAATAATGCCAATCCAACAGCACTTTGTTTGACATCTGTGTAGTTCCTCTATTAAATTTGTGGAAATTGAACTTGATTCTGTTGTTAAGCAATACAGAAATAAACAGCAAAGAGTATTTACATGGACAAATTCAGTTTCACTTGTATTCTGTTCCACACTTCCAGATAAGCAAGCAACTCGGCTAGAGACATTCACGCCAGCTTCAGCCAGCCAAAATAACTCACAGTATTAGTGACAAGGCAGTCAAAATATCAAATTCAAGCCCACCAGAATTGCTGGAGGTCTCCTCTAGGCACTAGTTTACATGGAAGCCCGTCTTGCTATTCCTACACTGCTCTGGTTAGTCATGATGTCTAGATAAAGCCTAATGTATCCTTATCTGCAGACATACCCACGTTCTCCATTTCCCTGAGGATATTTCATATTTCACATCCATCGTAACCATACTCAGCAGGAGTTTATTAATTAGGTGCAATTGGTCAAATAAAATCACATTTGTGTATTATTGCCTGCCCTGACTAGACAAGTATGTATCAGTTCCCAGACAGCTCAAGTTTATTTCACATGGAAACTCATAACAGCAAATTGAACAAACAAAATACCATAAATAACGTTAGAATGGCCAACACTAATTCCTTAAACCACCAGGTATTCATAAAAAGATTTGCATCCATTTATAGTGATTGGCATAGACTAACATCCTGAAAAATAAGAATTTAAGGAGAGTAACAGCACTAGCAGGAATTAATGATTGTGTAACTCTTCCAAGCTTCTTCATATATTAAGATAAATATTAATTCAAGAACATGATGTTTTTAATATTACAGGGAAAAAATAGTAGTTTAGATCATAAGTTGGGCGGGGGCGGGGGGGGAAGTTGCTTGGGTTATGTTGCCCAGACTTGAATTCCTTTATCATTTGAGATCCTTATTAAGTCACTTGCATGGTATAGATTACAGCTCAATCCTAAAATTCCTCTACATTTATGTTTCTTATGTTTTTTACTTTGATATCCTGCCTGTTTTAATGAAGAACAGGATGTGCAATAGCTTGTTACTTACGGCAGTACTTTGACAAGGAACCTGGATCTTAATAAAAACCAGGAAATAAAATCCTTCATATTAAATCAATTCTTTAAAAAATAAGCATGTGAATGTCATATTTAAGATTAAAGGTATTTCTCTTTCCAGGAAAGGATCATAATAAGGTGGGCATGTGGCTATTTCAGAAACTGCACACATTTGGTAAAGAGCTTATAGAAAACAGTGTCAAATCCCATATTGAACCCAGCTGCTGGTACTTACTTTTTGATGTAAGGCTTACTTCCTGCAGATATACATCAAATTAAATTCTTTACTAAGCTCACAATGGTGTTTTCCCTTTAAGCAGAAAGGCAATACTTACCTGAATGAAATATTATCTCTCTTTAATGGGTTTCTACAGCGAAGCCACATTTTACATTTAAAAAGGTGCACTGACAGTAGGAACGAAGAGAGAAACGTGCTGTCTATTAAACCAGTTTATTTTCTCAAAAATAGCTTTAATGAGGCCAAATGGGGTTTGTTACACTGATGAGATATCTGATGTCCTAAGAGCAATTTGGATAGGACTGTTCCTATACTGTCACTTGGCCAATACCCACGGTTTGTACCACTGATGATTTTAAGAGGGTTCCTCTGAATGGAAGCATGGAGTGTTGTAATGGCAGATGCACCTCAAAAATAAGAGTAATGGACAAGAATACAGAGACAAAGGAAATGGACAGATTAAGACAGGTTACATAGTTTTCCGTGTTTTGTTTCAAGGGCTTGAAACATTTAGTGCTTTTGATTGCAAGAAAGAATTCCCACTAGATACAAACCAGAAAGGTTTAGCTTCTAATTTTGATTCAGTAACATCTGCAAATGTCTGTCTGGAGTGATAATACAGTGTCTCCTATCAAGAAAACAAATGAGTGAGGAATAATGGAGCAGAATCAACAAAGAGGTGCAATATGTTTTATATTAAGCTCCCTTACATTCTGTCAGTCTCCTTTGCCTTTTGGATATATTTATCAGTAGATACAGGTTTCTTAGTAGATGTCAAAAAGTTATAAAATTATTCAAGTGCAAGTTAAAATACAGAGCAGAACTCACCGATCGTTGCATTAGTCAATGCACACTCTTTCTGTGGCCCTTAATTTAGAAGATAGTCCATTTGAGGATCCTGATATTCATCTAAAATGCTCTGGTGGTGATGTGGGAGGAAGCATGTAAGCAGTATAACAAGGGGCAGGAACAAGCTCAACCACTCTAAGCTAATTTTCCAAAATTCCAGCAGAGCCTTAACATCTTAAGGTGCAGAAGGCACTGGACAGAGGTCCCTCTAACTCCATTTTACAATAGTGTTTGTCTGAACTTTTTTCCAGATGTGGTAGTTCAGAAAGAAGATGGCTGGCGGGTGCTGCAAGCCCTCAACACTGCTGTGTGACTATAAAAAACAGAAACAGTGAGAAAGGCAGTGCTTCCACTGTGAGTCTCCCACATGCTGAAAGATTTTAAAAGTTTAAAAGGCATGTTCATTCTTAAAATAGAGTTGATCATCTATAAAAAGCAAAATAAAACCCTTTGGTAGATTTATGCCTAGCAGTTTTCAGGGTGTTTCTCTTCTAAGAGCCAGGTCTGGATTGAGCAGTGTTAAGTGGGCTCTTCCTAAATTGAAACCTGGCTCAGAAACTCTCATGACTACTATTTTTGGGTTCCAAATTCATCTTTTTGCAACCAAATTACCTCACTGTGAAAATGCTTATTTCTGACATTAAGTCTTCATATCTTAACATTATATAAACCCATATTAAAGCTACATATCAAGGAACATTCACTCACAACTGATGTTGTCATTCTGTTAATCCTGTCCTTTGGATAAGAGATAAATTGTCAAGCACCAAGTTCCTCCTGAAAGTTTTGAGTCCAGTTCCAATATGAGGTCAGCTGATGGGAGCATTCGACATTTGACAGACCCCATCGGAACTTCCCTGTTTTCATGCCTAAAGCCAGCTCTCTGCTCTTAGCCCAGCTGATTTTGAATAAGCACTGCTTTCACAAGTAACCTTCCCAAAGCCTTCAGGCCAAGCTTTAAATGAAGATATCAGTAAGTTGCTCACCAGTTGTTCATTTTTATCTAGCACTGACAAAAAGTCTGTAAGATCAGACCAAAGCCCAAATGAGCATTCTGCAAGGTTCTCATTACTAATATCACTGAAAAGCCAAGGCAAAACAAAACACCATAATGATGATAACTACCAGCTCTGATTTGCAGCGAAGAAGCTTTGCCAGACAAACAGGATAGGCAAAACTGAGAACACCACATAACTAAAATATATTACTAAGAATTTCCCTATTTCACACCCAAGGTATCTTCACAGTATTTAAATCCCAGAGTTCAATTTGAACTCTCCAAATCTCAGCAATCCAACCCAACCCTCCCAGTTGAGAATGGACACAAATTGGACTCTCATTTGGAGACTGCCACAGCTATGCTGACAACTTTCGCTGGAGCCAAACTCCTGGGAGCATGAAGGCCAGCCGGGTCTTTCCTCTTTACGTTGTTAGTTAACTTCACCATTTCTAGGACTCACTTTCCAGTAGTGCTGGCTTCTATCTGCAGTGGAGACAAATGCCAGCTGGGCATAAGCCTGCACATGGAGCCAGGCAGATTTATAAGGGCTCGGGGGGCTTTTTGTAGATGAGCGGCTCTTAGCATAACCCAGCATCTCTCCCTCCCTTCCCCGCACAAATTGCTTTGCTAAGACTGTTGTATGCAGTTGCATTTCTATACAATACACAGCCGGGGAGGCGGCTCAGATCTGGCAAAACTGAACATTGGCTTCACTGCACAATTTTCTTGGGTTAGTTTGATGGATAGAGCAGACTTCTCCTGGCCCTGTGGGTGTTTGGCTGCTTTTCCTAGAGGGTTTCTAATAAGACTTCTCCAGCCACTACTTATCTGCTACAGCCAGCCATTTTCCATCCTCACAGCTACTTTCTCTTGTATGTTTACTTTCAGCAGACTGTCATGGCTTCTACAATGCCAAAAACGCCTGAATTTTTTTTTTTTTTTAAATATCTCTCTCTCTGTGTATATATGTATGGACTAATGCTAAAACAGCAGTCAAAGTCTTCTCAAGGCGGTACATGTACATCTGGTTCCCCATCTTCAGCCTAACTTGCAGTGCTTTCTTCCAAGCAATTCCCTCTTGCTTGAGTTAATCTCACTTCATGTCTTCCGGATAGGCTGCTTGCCATGCACAAGCCTGGGCAAAGACAAAACTTAAGGCTTCTTGTTGCTCACAGGGTTGTAGGCAAAACCTAAGCCAGAGTCCAACAGGACAGTATTAGGCAGAAGCATGATTAATGCAATGGTGCCAAGAAGAGAAAGCCCTGGGGAGGATCTGTGGTGAAATTCACCAAAAAATAAGAAAAGGAAAAAGCGTAAAAGGATGGGGCAAAATTGAGTACAAACAAAAGCGGGAGTCCCTGCAAAACCACCGACACTTCAAAATAGTAGAGATTTAATTTTTTTTAAAGCTTGGCTTGACCAAAGTGGTATCAAGCAGCTCTGGCAAATCTTACTCCTGTTGCATTTTAGTATTGCTCTAATTTCAGCTGTGCACTTGCAGCTTCTGCCTATGAATATTTTCTGAGCCAGAGACTTTAAACACACTATGAAGGTCTTTAGCACAGCAGGACATTTGTACCAGTAGATCACACGGAAACCCAGTGGCAAAGAGCCCTTCCAGCACAAGTCATAGGAGAGCACCCGCATCTTACTGGGATCGAGGAGTCCCTGCACAAGAGGTTACTCAGGAGGGAGAGGGCAGTTACAAGCTACTCTGATTGTTTCTCCACCACTGCAGTTCAGGTGTTAGGCTGAAAAACAATGTAACCTATTCAGAAATCCTTTATAGGCTGCTCTCCAGTATGGATAATTCAGTTACGTATTTCAACTGATTTCAGACACAACGTAAAAGCGAGAAAAGCATTTTATCCAGAGACACGGTTTTCACAAGGCAGAAGATAAAAGTATTGTCTCCCACCAACAGTACCCGGCACAGCACCACGAGCTCCTCGTCACAGGGTGCAGAGCCACGAGCTCTGTGGCTGCCGGCCCTATCCCCGCCAGAGCTGCATCCACCCACACACCAGGATTTGCTTGTGGGGCACCACATGTGAAGCTGTTAAACTCTGGAGTGGAACCGTGTGTGAAACTCTGCTTGCGCATCACAGGGGTTCGCAAAAATGTTTTTCTTTGGTTCCAATGCATTCAATATGGGCTTGACATCCTGACATTTCATGCTGAAATGAATCTAGACATACAGAGTGGAGCCTTTGACAGAAGAGCTCAGCCCAGAGTCACGCAAAGCTGGGACAGTCATATAACATGTAAATGTAAAATGCAGTGTTTTCTTTTATATAGCAATGTAGAACAGGTATTATTACTTTATTGCTCACCAGGTGGCAACTGTGTACGTGGTGCTCAGGCAACTTAAAAACCATTTGACAAACTTCAGAAGACTTGGAACCACAGAAAAAATGAAGAGCCAAACACACACACACACCCTTTTGACCAAACGCCCTCACGAATGTTATCGTTGAATTGCTCAATTATCACTAATGAGGCTAAAAAGATGTGGCCCTTTAGGAACATTACAAAGGGTTGCCTGCCCTTTATGAATTTGAAACAAAAAACACGGCTATCAAGGCAAAGAGAAAAAAAAGGGGGAGAAAAGGAAAGAGGTTAAGTTTCCTCAACAGAACATGGCCATGCCAACCCAAGGGCATTTCCTCGCTGACAGTCCTTGCGGCTGATGCTGGGCACCTTCAGTTCCTTACAGCACTTCCATGGCCTGGAGAGCCTGCTCCTTGGGCAGCAGTAGCAGCAATAGCGGCTGAGGTTTGGCCACATCTACCTCACTCCTTTTCTTTTTCCCACAAGCCCATATGAAAGTAAAACAACAGAGAGACAAGTATCTTTCCACATCTTTACTGATGATATGAACGTGAAGATGTGAAGGTCTTCATAAAATAAAAAAGTGAACAACAAAACAAAATGTAGGTCAGATGAACTGAACATTATTTCTTGACATTTCAATACTTTATTATTAGTTTGAGTTTCTAACCCAAAAGTTATTGCAAACCCAGACAAAAGTTTTCCAATATCAGCTGTTTTGAAGCAAAGTTAAACTCATGCAAAACTTTATTCTATCTCCTTTAAAAATAGGAAATTCATTAAGCAACACCCTAAAGACTTTTATTTTGGGTCATATTATCTTTTCGGGGAAAAATTTCATGAAATTATTTTTAACCAATGCTAGTTCATATTTTTCTCCGCAATACTACTACTCCATTATCAATCCTAGAAACTTGCTGTTATTTGGGAAAGAGCAGATGATAAAGAGAATTTTCATCTCTTTTACTAGAAATCTTTTACTTAGCCAATGAGAAAATCAGATGGATCGGTAATTTAAAAGAAAGAAGTACTCCTACCTGTATTAATACTTCAGCACACGCCTCTCAGTGGGCTTTGCAAATGCAGAAAAAGCAACTTCCGAGCATGAATAATTTTTCTTCTCCCCCCAGCCCCTCCAAGAAACTAGTACGGGAAAGAACACTGGTCTAAGCCTGAGACTCCTCCCATTCCCAGGATGCTTTACTAAGAAAAAGTTTGCTAAGCCAGACTTCTCTGTAACATGACTGATACATGTTCTCAAAATGAAGACCGTCTTCTCAGAATCTACTTTCTCCTGTCTCTGCAAGAGGCCAGGTATGCTAAATGTAGCTATTTCTGATTAAAAGGGCTTTTTAGCTGAGGTAGGAACATGAAATGATCCTGACTGATTTCCCTGGTGTTAAAACTGCCAGTTTGTGACTGTATAAGTGGACAAAGATGAACTTAACATTAATTTGAGGAAATGGTCCATTTTATCTGAAGAAACCTTTGAATTATATAAATTTCCTTTAAAATCATCCTTCAAAGGAGGGTGCTGAAAAGAATAGTGCAGTGTGTGTGAAAGGAGGACAGAAGAATTAGCATGCTGGCTGAAATTCGGCCTCTGGTTTTCTCAGAGAGGAATAAATCCCATTATATGAACCAGTTTCCACTGTAACGATAGAACTGTTACCCAGACTGTCCCTGAGACATTCTGCACTGTGGTAATAGAAACACTTTGCATTACTTGCTATCATAGTAACACGCAGAGTACTCGGGCTTCCTGCAAACTGGATTCAAGGCAGTAACTTACTCAGACAATCCTAAACCAATGACTTCCGTTGTTCATTTTTTAACTAAAAGGTAAATTGAATTTTCTATGCTACCTTTTTCAGAAAAGAAGAAAAAGATACAGACATTACAGATAAGAGAGTGCAGCAGAATTACAAAAAGTATAGTAACGGCTTCATTTGCAAAGCATTTGAGGATCCCTAGAGTAAAAGCACTTACTATTTTATAACAAGTCATAGCAAGAAGCAATGGTTACAGACCCTCAGTAAATGTAAACGAAGCCTAACCTTCGTTAAAAAAAAAAGTTTTCCTAGCCTGTTGATCCCCCATAATCTCTATTTTCACAGCTAACTTATGTGGAAGTTATTAACTGCCCTATTTCCATTAGGATTTTACTCAGTATGTTTCGGCAGGTGAGCTAACACAAGCAACATCATCTTCTTACAAAAACCACAGGTGATTACATTAACTTCTTTTTTATCTGTCTACACTTCAACGTTCAACTCATAGATGTCAGTGGTTTCTCATGTTGCATCAGGAAGCCCAACTATCAGCTATCATCCCAGATAGGCAGAGAGATTTAAAATCTTTTTCTGCTGTTATATCTCATACAGAATCCCATTCAAAGGGAGACTCTATGGAGCACACTGCAGGACGGTGCCGCTTGGTGCCTCAGGATGCGTCCTTCCCACGTTCAATATTTTGTGGAAAACACAACATTTGAATTTCTACTTGTCTGTCTGAATTTCTCCAGGTACTTGGCAAACAAAAGGAGGTATCCTGGCTGTATACACCGGAGTAAGCGAGGTGGCCCGGCGTGCCTGCACTTCTGCTACCCAGTGCGGGTCCTTGGATGTACGTGGCCACTAGATGGTGCAAGGAAATAAAAATAAAAATAAGGGCTTGAAACGCCACGGCTTAATGTTTGGTTCCAAACATCCTTAGTCCTCATTTTAGCTGATAAACACGATAAATATTGTATAACCATGCACTTCCGTGTCAGTTATTACCGATTTACTTTGAAAATTCTGTCCTTAAAATAAATTAAATTCTAATATTCCTTCAGTGTGACCGTTACAAAGGCCGCTTGCTTGTTTTGAGGACCCCACATAGGAAATACTTCAGGCCTGAGTTTTCAGTATTAAAAGGCAGATCTCTAAACAGAAAATATACAAGTAGTTCTTAAAGTAGGTACTGCATTACCATGACTAGTAGCATGTCCAGAAAGGGCTTCCCTAGCTGGAGCCCCGCAGTGTACTGCCTGTTACGTGTGACAGGGTTCAGACATGGCTCAAGTGTAAGACATCTCCGTGACTGTTAATGGCACATAATCCACGTGGGTCAGTCAGAGCTTCTGCATCTGCCTCCTTTGGCATAGGCAAACTGGCAAGTGTCCACCATTCACAATAACGTACATGGAAGTATTCCAGTAAGCATTTTATTGTACTGACAACTATTACAAGAAGAAAACAGAACCTTTGGCATCCCTTTAATGAGAAGTGAGAGTACATTTTATTGTCCTGTGCTCTGACGCTGCTAAATATGGTGTCTCTACCTATGCATACGTTGGCTGCAAGCACAGAACTCGTGAGTAACCACCTCAGATCTGCACCCCTGAGAACATGTAGAAGGCAGTAGAAGGCAGAAGGGGACAAATGTGGAGCACAGTTCTGGCACCATCATCCACAGTGAACACCACGTCTCCTCTGCACAGTTCATTTAATTCACTGGCATAATTCCTCAACAAAAGTACCCTCATTAAGCAGTTCTGAAACCATATTTCTCTTAAACCTACACAGGTATTGAAGTCAGCTCTCTGACTCCTCAGAGATGGCTTTGCAGCAGTGGCAGCGGGGGAAAACGCACTCTGGCTTTAGGCTCACCAGCAGCACTGTGCAGCTTTCCAGGAACTTAGGAGCTGCTCCATGCAAAGTGTAGTGCCACACCACTTGACTTGTTCCAGGCTGATGTCAAATTTCATATGCAAATCAAAGTAGTATCTTTCTAAACTGCAGCAGCTGAGGAAGTTGACAGCTATGGCTTTTACTTGCAAATATCTTCCCCGCTAAGAGTCAGAACATGGCCACGGGAAACCTTTGCACCTCTAGCGGCTTAGAGTTTCCCTTCCGATTGGATCTAGTTGCACAAATTTCTTCAGATGCTTCTTTTCAGGTTACTTTCTTATGTTCTCAAACTTCACCAGAAGAATACCTGTCGAGTATGAGCCCATCCCGGCATGCAATCTTTATTCCTGCTGTCTGTGCTGCCGGAGCAATAATTAATCTACCAGGGCAATAATGATCTTAGTCATTCTCATAAGGTGACCTAGCTTTGAAGCTTGCTTTCCTCCTAGCTCATTTTATTTCAGACGCCTTATCCAAAATCCCATTTGCCACTAGAGGGCACTTCAAGCCAAGCTGTCATTTCATATTAGTACAATTTATAAACGTGGACACTTACACCTGGCCTAGAAAAAGTTCCTCTGGCTCCTAGTAAATGTGCACTGCGTATCTAATATAACTTCTCTCATGTTAGACAAACATGAGTTTAAAATAAAAGTTTCCTACAGTTGGAGAGCCAAGCTGGGTCCAGACCCTGTCTTGCAAGTCTAAAACAAGGCTGTAGGTAGTATAAAACGCCTTCTTTTGTTTAAAATAATTTGTACAAAGAACCAAACCTTTTTACTCACTGTTGCTTAACAGATTCAGTCTTACTACAATAAGGAGCACTTTGTTTGTTTGCTTTTAACTTCTGAATCAGAGACATTAAAAAACATGAGTCAGGACTGAAAAGGGATTAGAAATTAATCTTACTGAAAGGAAAGTCTAGAACTGATCAAATACTACATGGAGCAAGACTAATCTGTTCATGTTTAGATAACTGATGCCCAAATTCGCCAAAAGCTACTCACTGAGAGCTGCCTGACTTCTTAAGAACTGTAGGTGAGCCAGTTTTGTCCTATGCATTTGATGTCATATTTGCCAAGTTCTTTAAAAGCTTGGAGTACAACTGCACGGAAGTCCTGCTCAAGTTGTGTCACAGTCAAAAGCTAAGACTTGAGGGAAGCAAAGACTACTTTCAAAGCCTCAATGACATTTGACTTCTTGGCACTACATAAACAAGCAGTTTATTAATGACAGCAGGGTAGAGAGATTACCTGCCAGCCCTACAGAAGTGGCAGTGAGCAGCTCCCCATGGTATAGCAACGTGAACGGTAGCTGCCCAGCAGGCTCGAAATGTTAAGTAGGCTGGATCATACATCTTCAGGGGGGAGGAGAAAAAAGCAAAAAATCTGTTTTCCTCCTGAAACTAATTTTCTAAGAAGCAGAAAGTACTTTTAGAAGCTCAAGCACACACTCTAGTAGAAAGGAGAACGGTAAAATACACTGAAGTGAAATGCTGAACACAGCTGTAAAGCTGGCAGCTGTTATCACTGTTATCTGGCTTTTTCTCTGTTTATTTTGTAGGGGATCCACCTCATTATCTAATGTCTATGCACAGAACTGGGAAGTGTTCAGTCATCGCTGCTTTTCAATATTGCAAATTTTGACACTACACCTTTATATATTAAAAAAAAAAAAAAAAAAAAGCAGGGGGTGCCAGAAAAGGAAACAACTGAAATTGCAGTGACAATTTTTCTAAAGTGAATTACAAAGCCCTTGGACCCATCTAAAGCAAGTTATTTATACAGCAAGGTACCTTATCTTAGTAGAACATACTTGTTCCTCAACAGCATACCACTGAAGTGCCAGTACTGATCAAAATGTATGTGTATGACAAAACTCGCACGAGACGCAAGAACATGTTCTGTGTTTCCATGCTTAATCCCACGCGCCCTGTTCCCTAGAAGGGAAAAGAATATGCTTTTGGATTTTTAAAATGTGCAACACACATATGGTAGTTTTATCTATAGAAATATTTTATACATTCCATAAATCTGCTTTAAATAGGTGATAATGTTAACCAAATTGAGTCGATTTCATATCAATGCTCAATCAACATAAAACACTTAAAATTCCTATCATTCCAGATTATTAAAATGTAAGTAACTTCTTAAAATCCAATTTGTGTTTTGTCACATGCTTTCTGGATATACTGTTCAGCCTCAATGAATTCCAAAATTAGACTGGTCATTTTTCCTTGCTGGCCTCCAATGCCAGCAAAACCAGACTGAGCAAATGAATAATCAACCCTGTAGAAGAATGGCTAATCAAAAAATGAAATTCAATTCAAACTTTTCATGGCTTAGTTTATTTAGCTCATAATTTTAAGGAAATCCGCTCTTTCAGTTGCCAACCCAACTTGACTGTCACTACGGCAGTATTTGTTTCCTAAGAAGACCTAGCTTTTACAGCTGTATGACTATGTGAGGCTCTGTTTTAGTTCTTGTTGTTTTCAAGGCCATCAAAATGTGAAAATTTGCGTGAAAGTTTGCCAGTTTGCAACTTGAAGGCTGTTGAAAAGTGACATTTTTGCAAAAATTTGTGAAAACTTCAAAACATGCATTGTGAATGACTAAAACCTGTGAACAAGTTACAAGATATAAACCCCTACTGCTTTCAAAATCTCATGATTTTTTTGAGGGTCGAGCCTCAATTTGTGAGGGTTGGCAATATTGACTCCACCAAAATGTTTTCAGCTACTGAGCAATTAGTTCCAGATCCACGTAGCGTGGATATACGGGAGAGTCTCTTGCAAAGTCTGAGCATAAGTTCTTCAAGAATATCTACATGACTGTTTGGTATCAAATCTACAGGAACTATGCTTTCTAATACCACTTGGCTACATTCAGGAGTAGTTCTATATTCAGATTAGCTTCTGCAACACCTGCTGCCACCTACACACCTTTCATCAAACTCAAAAATAGTTCGATTCTACACTTTCTGACAATGCCCCTTTAAGTGTGGCCTGATCACAAGTTGGAAACAGTGAGCAATCCCAGGCAAGAAGACAGCAGTCTGCTTATCTGATAAGGCTTCATTAGAATAGGTAGCTGCATTTTGCAGCAGAAAATCTAATTCCAATTCCAGATGAAGTCATTTGAACCAAAAGCAAAAAGTCAAAAGAGAGGGCTCAGGGGAAGATGTGAAATATTTTCAGTATAATATCAAAGAAATAAAATCTAATTTTGTGTGAAAGTTTGCCAGTTTGCAACTTCAAGGCTGTTGAAAAGTGACAACAAAAAAATAAAACTCCCAGTTTAAGTTTCAACTTTTTTGAAAAGGTCCTCATGGGAAAAATATTAACCATCCTCCCTAAAATTTCAACTGCAACTTGGCTTCAGAACCTATATAAACTTTCTATCAGCTTTTCTTTTTGTTTCCCACTTATTCAGAGCAGAGAGCTGAGAACAATGCCCAGGATCTGGGGACTTGTTAGCTGCGTCCCACCGCAGTCTTCCCAGGGAGAGCCGCACTGCAGCCTCTTCTACTGGAAGGGGTGCAGGTGGGGAAACCTGGAAGGAAGCAGCTCCTTAGGAAAGAGCATGCAAAGTTCTGCAGAAAACATCTCCAGAAGGAAAACTTGGGAGGCCATAACCCTGAGCACATATTGGAAGGTTTTCAGAAGTAACAGAAGGCCTTAGGGAGCTCAGGCTGAGTCACCAGTCCTGCAGCCCTGAAGCACAGTATGTAGAGTTGCATGCATGGAGCAGTGAAGCTCCCTTCAACTGAGAAAACACCCAGAAACAAAGTTTAATATCCTTCCCCCCACCAAGAGTAATTCAGGAAAAAATATCTGAATAAGCCCACAACATAGAATTACCCATAAGTTTTTGTTTCCTTGCATTTTTTGTGCATCCCATGTCACAAGAGTAAGACCCTGTGATGTTTGATGGCAGCCTGGACCACTACTGCTGGTTAAAGAGGTGTTTCACATAGATAGCCAGGGGATTCACATTTCTTCTCCATGCAGATGGAATTCTGAGAATGAGTGTTGCTCATTAGAAAGGTCATCATAACATAACCCAGGTTTTATATTCCCACTATAGGTGCTGAGGTTGTGAGTGGAGGCAAGTGCTCTCACGTCGGTGATGAACCTCAGGACTGGAAGTGAGCTAAGAGTGGCTGGAGCAGCTGTCTGCCAGTACTAATATGTACACAAAGGGTGTTGCTCCAGCTTCTTCTGCATGCAACTTTTACCAAAGGTACTAAAACAGCAGCACTGTGCAGTCCTTCAGAGATCGGGCTAGCCTTGCAGAAATCTTTACAACAGTAAAAGATGCTTAGGGCCCACAAAAACATCATTGCACACATGTAAAACTTCAGAACATATTGGTTTCTTGGCCAAAGGCCACAAACCAATTGTTAAGCATGGAGGAAATTGTAGTTCATGAAAAGACCCAAGCCAAGCTGAGCTCAGGTCTGTCCAACTCTGTGAAATCAGAGTAACAAATAATAAGATTTGGGCCTAAACACTTCCATTGTCTTTATGAACACAGCATTTAATGAAGGTTTCTGGGGAGTGCCAGTTCCCCCCCATGTTCTCTTTACTTCTGCAATGACATACCCATGGGATTCCCAGTTCTATCATAGGACCAAAACCAGTGCAATGATAGTGAACCACTGCGTGTTTTCAAACCCTAGACAGGGGTGATTGCAAAATGATATGATTTTGGTTTTCTACAATACAGAAGGAAAGGTACGTGCTTCTGAAAAGCTAGTAAATTGTATATAGGCACTTACTTAAAATATGTACTAGCCATTCTCCAAGCTGCAACTTTGCTCCTGAGTGTAAGAAGGAAGCAATACATTTGGGAAGGCTGATGCAGCTTAACTGGTTCTTGCTTTGGGCTGCACCTAAAGGCACAGGCTTGCCTAAATAAACAATCATTCCCAGGAGATCTGCAGCACTGGATATGTTTCCATATAACAGCAGATAGGTTTGGTGAAACCTTGTGAAGAAATTCTGAAATCAACTTGTATAAACCCCTAAGATTATTACCAACTGACACATATTCTCTTCCTGCCAAGAATCAGTTCTACCACACCCAAGTTTCTCCTTGATTTTCCTAAATTCAGGAGAATATTGCATCAGACACCATGTAAATAATTGGTCAGGCAGACTTTGCTGGATGTGCAACAAGGATGTCCAGATGTCACTAATCTGCTGGTCACTGAGCTGTTTAAGTGTGTAACAAGCATCCCTGCATCTGTAAGAATACCACTTTGCACTTTCTACTATTAAAAACCTTACTCATTTCTAATATTTCAGTTCTTGTGGTTATCCAAGTGGGTAATTTTCCTGACTCACCACAGCTTTGTCTGAACAATATTCTACATTCAACTCTTCCAATTTTTGCATTTATGCTAGTACTTTAAAAAAATAAATTGGGCAGATACTTGAGGAACCCTAGCCATGTTTCTGATGCACACACTGGTAGCTGTGATCTTCCTGTAAAAGCTTTAGATCATACCTTAATCTCTATTCAGTTAAATTCACTGCTTCAGAGGAAGCAGACTTCTGGAGTTAACCATTTCCTATAATCTCAACAGAGAACAGAGATGAAAAGTTCAAAATTTTGATCCAAATTTGAACCAGACTTTACTTGCAGTTCAAAATTGTCTAGCCAACTGCTGTCTTCAATTTCTGTTCCTGGTTGTGGCTAACTAAGAAAAAATATCAAGACTGTCTCCAGAAAATTACCAGATTACTCTGGAAGATCAAAGGTATTGGTGCATTTCAAAGAAGAATCCCAAATGCTTGATATTGCACATCCAAATCTCATATTCACCTCTCATTAGAGAAAACAAAATATTCCAGTTGGTGAACACTCTGCAAAATAGGAATCCTTTAAACAAACCAATAAAAACTAAACCACACCATGACTGGCTTTGCAGATACATTTGTGATCTCATTATGGTTATTTAAGCTGAACATCTAAATCAGTAAGTGCTTAACTTTCAGAAGGAAATCAAGGAAGAATAAAAATTGATTTAGTGATATAAATACTGGAAGTAATAAAGACTTCACGTGATGTTTGACCTCCTGATAAACTGTGCTACTAAATGATTCCTAGTTTCAGAGCAGTGATGGCATAGTTTGGCAAGTAAGACATTGCTTCTATAATGTACACATGGGTAAAATAATTTATTCACTGTAGACTGAAGACAGACTTTTGGGGAAGAATTTAGTAGACCAAAAGGGATCAACCTCATACATGTTTTTCTAAGTCTGCATCCATCCAAAGCGTGTAGTGATTCCTCTGATGTGACTCAACTATGCAAAATGATAAATCCAGACAATTTTATTCTTTGAAAACATAACTTAATAAAATCCCTAGTTGCCAGCTTTTTTTTTTTTTTTTTAACAATACTCCTATCTTATACATAGTGGTGGAATATAGAAAGATGCTTTGGAGTCTCTTGCAAGATTGGTTCCATCCTTAGTTCTATTACAGGCTTTGCATCATGCTTCATCAGGGAGAAAAAGGCAAAAATTTTCTGGGGGGAGGGAGTTGGGCGGTGTCAAAATAGTACAAAAATAGAAAGAAAAAAAAAAAAGCACTATCAGATGCAAGTCAGTAAGCAACAGGACAGGAGAAATTGGGAGTTCAGTAGTACCAGGCCAGAAGTAGGGCATAGGACCAGTAATCTAGGTTTTCTTTTCTCCTTCAAATTTATGAAGTTTATATTCCCTAGGAGGCCCAAAAGTACTCCTTTCAAGTGTAAAAATCCCCTTTTGGAAGTACTAATAGTTCAGGAACAAACCAGGACTAGAGTTCAGTGGAGCACAGTGTGTGAACTCTTAAACAAGCCGGACCCCAAACTAGCTCTCCTATGCCCACAAATCCTTCTATAACCCTGCTGTGGAACACAGCTACTATACACGTACATATGGCAACCTCCAGTCAGGATGAATTTCTGGACAGAAAAACCCCTACCAACCAGCACAAGCAGCACTGCAGGCAAACTTCCTCCTTGTTCCCAGATTATTTTGATTTCTAACTATTTCAGCATTTTCTGCACATGGATCCTATGTCTCTTCTTTTTCCAGCTGCATTTAAAAACCAAATTCTAGTGGATTTCAACAGGGACTCTCAAAGGAAAATTAAACATATCCCCAATAGAAGCATCAGAAATAATCCTAAAAATATTCCTTAAAGATTCCCAAATACTTTCTTCTCTTCTGAAGGTTGGAAATAAAACAAGGGACAGTAGGGTCTCTACCCTCTTAAAACTCCTTTCACCAGATTTGTCAGTTTGAGACCATTTATTTATTTGAGGGTTTGTTAAATACTTTGAAACATCTTGCTAGTGGAAGTCCTAGGGAACATGCAAAGAAGAAAATGGCTTAATATTAAAAAAAAAGTGAAACCTGTGCAGTTAACCTTTGAACAAGTGCTGAAAAAGCTCAGTTTCATGATGTTGATTGAGGAATTACAGCACTTGATATGTGCACACATCAAATTTTATTCCCTAATTTGAATGACTAATATTGAATTTTACTAATGTTGTGAAGATAAAGTTATGCCATGCTTTGATGTCTCTTTGTTATAATAAATTCCCTAAATTCATTTAGATGACCTTGATTTCTTTAATCTATAAAAAGGGCAAAGTTCCACGCCACCCTTGTCTTTTAGCCCTGGCACATCACAGTTTTACATTATGTCATTTCAGTTGAGAATCCTCAGAATACCAAAAAAATCTCATTTGCTAATTCAAGGATTCCCTGACCAATCACTCCTTTATGGTAGGATTCAGTTAGGCAATATTCCACAGGAAGATCAACTCAGGAAATATTTTAAAGCAGAGTTTTCTCCCCTTTTCTTTATAACGTCTTTCCTATGTGGACACACGTATTTTGAGAACTGGTGGGAAGCTACCTCCTTTTCCCTTTATTTCCATTCAGGATAAAGCAGACTTGTCAAACCGTAATGAAGCCGTCAGCATAGTTCAGGTAATTAAGGTTAAAGCATGAACCTGATGAAGAGGAAGGGAAGCTCAGTACTGACATTGTCCCCGCGTGTGGGAGCGGCTAGCAGAGATGTTCACCACGGTAAGAGGAAACGTACCGAGAGCTCCACCGGATCTGTTAAGGGTTATGAGTGCCAGCTGTATGGAGCAGCTCTCATGACATGTTTGCACAAATGCACAAGCATTGCGGTGCTCCTTGACTGTTTCACCGGGCTTTAAATGTCACTCCCTCTCAGCCTCCTGCTCACAGGTGGGGCTCTCTAGAGCCACGTGTTGATACAGACACTTTTTTTTTTTCTGGGGAGGTCAGGTGTGTCATATGGAGGTGATTTGAAGGAGACATTCACACTACAAATCCTTATTTACATAAGAAGTGACATCCCACTGCCGTCTTTGGGACAAGCAAAAGTTTAAAGTACTTTTTACACCACACCATGATGCCTGACTGCCTTCATACTTGTGATCAAAAGTCTTCCCGAAACTCTGCTGGTTTTCTAGTCAAGCTGTTTAGTTATTGGTGAAGCCTGAAGATAAGAATGGGAGAGTGAGAGCAGGCTACTCACAGAAGGGTTTCCCTGTCACACTTGGGGCTGGGACCGTGCCCATACAGCAGGGACTGCTCCTTCCTGCCGGCCTCCCCAGCTGTACACCCGGCAGCATCGCCCAAATGTTACGGCCACGTGCTAAGTACGGAAACAATCAAACACCACTTCAAATGCAACATCCAAACCAGGACTTAGTTCAAGATCCAGGAACACTTCTATCGGCTGTAGCCATCTGGCCATCTGAAAACCAGGAGAGCTGCTCGTACCCAGAGTTAATCCAGTCCCCAAAGCAATACTGCGCCGCAGTTACTGGGAGTTATGATTAACTGAGGCTACGAAAGCACTTTCAAAAACAGCCTTTGTTTTTCACACTCATTCTTTCAGAATGTTTGTGAAATATCACCCTGGAGTTGACTGCAGATAGCTGACCTTAGGAAGGACACTTTAGAGCATTTACAATGTGCTAAATAACACTGTACAGACCTGCCAAGCCGTAGTCTTTCTGTGCCACGCTAGTAGGGAACTCCACGTCAAACAGCAAAGCCCTAGCACTGTTTCTTCCTCTCATTCTGCACTTACCCTGCCTGTCTGCATTTGGTATCAAGAGGCTTATGGAACAGAAACGGCCCATCATGACAAGAGCAAAGGAGAAACTGCTGCATTACAGCATTTCAAACATGCTTTACTTTGCTTTTGTTTTTTCCTGTTAAACAAATACCAAATACACACAAAGGCTTTTTGCTTTTAAAGAGAAAATAAATACACAGAAAGGCTTTTTGAAAGTCTCAGGAAAATACCCAAACAAAAAACAACTTTGGATCATGAATATTTACTAAAATAACTTTGTGCCTGTATGTCTTTCAGCTGGGGATTTCAAAGTACTGGTTCCCGAGGTGAGCATTGCACTCTGCAGCATTTCTTCATGCTCAACAGCATTCCTTTTTGAGCTGACCAGTTTATACCATAAAGTCTCTTAAGTTTAAAATGCCCTCATATCTGTTTTAATAGGGTTTTTTGAAACAGAGGCACAGAAGTTGCATCGACTGCTGTAAGTAATGAGACAGTATGGGTACAGAGCCTCCAAGTTTTGACTTCCATTACAATCACTATGCCAAATATTTTCCTCTGCATTGTAGTAAAACATTTAAAGATGGCCTTCTTTAAAGTCAAGGATACATACAAAGTAATCCTGCAGATAAACTAAATCCCTCTATCCCATACTAGTTTTACACCAGAAAAAGTCCCATCTGAATTGAATTGTCTGATGGGCTGGAATAACAAACTGCAGAAGCCCAAAGACAGGCCTAAATCACAGAGTTTGGATTTGACGTTAAACAGAGCCAGGGTTTAGGGCGTCCATTACAGGACCCTGAAATGTCAGGCACTGACCTAAGATTCAGAGAAGAGAGAGTTGTAGCTGTACTGGCCAATAACTGAAAAAACACAGGTTTTAAAAGACATCTCAATTCCTCTATCCCCTTCACATGTGAACAGACGTGGAAAAGTGCCATTTAATTTCCTTCACACTTTTTTTTGTTGCTGTTGATAAGACAAACTTTTAACAGTTTCGAGCTTTGCAGGGGTACGTTAAATTGCTTTGCAATTTTGGAAAGCGTACAGTAATTTATTTAGCTAGACGTTTGTCGTACATTGCCTGAAAGCGGCTTCCCACCAGGACATTCCTTCGCGATGAAATACCGTCTTACCCCCCCCAAACAGCAAAGCGCAACTGCAGGGGAAAAACGCTGACACCTCGTAACTGCAGCTGGTGCACGGCCAGAAACCGCTTCGCAGGCTGCGGCACAGTGATCACCTGCATCAACTGGAGCCTGCAGGACATCTTCACGTTATAAACTCAGAAGGGTTTGAATTTCTGGTGAACTATGAGGGTCAAATTAATTTGTTGGCTTTCCTTCCTCTGACTGTGTATCTGAGCAGCTAGAGTTTAGTTTCACCTGCAATGAAATACCCAGACTTTCTTAATGGATCTGGCCATTTGACAAATTAACCTTTCTTCTCCCCCCCACCGCCTTCCCCTTTTTCCTTTCTGAATACAGGTTCTTCCTTTTTTTACAAAAAATAATAATCTACAAGACCTGTCGCAGCACATCACGGCCACTTAAACTCCTCTAACACGCACATCGGTAATAAAACTGCACTATAATGCACAGAGTAATTTATGTGCAAATCTAAATGGATTCACATGGAAAAAGCAAAAAATTGTAAGGTACAATACAGACAATAAAAATTGCACAGACTAGTATCTAAAATCTGAAAACAACAACTATTACTGGCCCAGCAACAACAATAAAAGAAGATGCAAAAGATCACAAAGATCATGTCAACTGCTTTGATGGACTGAGTGGGTTAACATTCCCAAACTGTACTGGCATCCATCTATATGCCCAAAAGGCCAGAATTATCTTTCTAAAATAAATTTTAAAAAAAAATCTAAATATAGAAAACTATTGTAGAAGAGTTGGGAATTTTTTTTTTCGTCTGAAGAATGATTTGCAGCATTATTTCTCATTATTTCAGTAGACTGATACTTCCAGATTAATAGTAGATTAATACCTCCAGAAAACTAATGTAGAGTTACAGTAGACTTATGCTTCTGAGCTTGACCATTGTGTTTGAGGAACTGCACAATAATCTATTTTTAGTAAGTAAAAGGACCGATATATGCTAGGGAACCCATGTTATTTGTTAACCGAGATCAAATGTCCATACAATGAAGCTGGAAATTAAACATAGCAAGAAAAACAATCCCCAGCAGTGACTGAATTTCAGATGAAGGTATCTGTAATCCTCTGTGCTGGAGTGTACCAGATTTGTTCCAGTATAAGATACAGGTGACCCACATCACCTCTGTGTAGTTCCAGGTACTCTTTAGCCCTGCATGATCTTGTAGCACAGGGGGACCAGCCAAAATCCACTGATTGACTCCACAGCTACAATATTGGAACTTTTCTCGCCTCAAAAGACCAAAACAAAAGAATTTTCTTAAGACTCAGAAAACTGTTTGCAACTGTCAACTTTCAGAACTTGGAAAACTCCGATTCCCAAATTCTCTCAATCAACCAAGTTTCATAACTTCTGTATTCAGGTGAAACCATTTTAAATGGCAGCGTAACTGAACAAGCTGTGCATCACATTCCAGTCCTGTTAATGCACTTTGCATCCACTATGAAACCACACAGAAAATACTCTTCATTCACAGCTAAACTAAGCAATGTTCTACATCAGCATAGAATTCTGCACCCCAAGTTTAGCAGATATTAATACTTGCACACTGTAAATTGCACGTGTAATAGTAACACAATAATTTTAAACAGTATTTCCAAGACAATGCCAGAAGTGCTCTCAAAACTTTCTGGTTTTCAATCCGAGCTGACACAAAATACTCATTTCAGCCCCTTAACCGCAGTTGTTACTGTGCAGTTGCACAGTTACTGACAGTGGCTTAGGTAAAGCCGGCTTCATGAATGAGCATGTCTTCCCGTATGCGTGTATAGTAAAACTGAAAATACAGTCATGAATTCTCTCCATTTTGCTCACCTAGCAATGCCCATTTAATTTTGAGAATTTAATCCCTTACAGCCATTAAGAAATACACATTAAATTTGTGTTTCCCAAAAGTCAGAAGTAATTTACTACAACATTCTCCCAACAAAGACCTGAGTCTGGAAAAGCAAACTGGCTCCTAAAGGCCCAACAGGCTAAAGGCAGAGGGGTCTACATTAAGGCTGGAAGCAGTGAAGAAAAAAACCCCACCAAATTAAAAAGCCCCATAGTCATAGTACCTTTTATGTTGCCCACATAAGCTGCCTAGTGTTGATACTCTTTGTAATTAGAAGTAGTCCAAATAAACTGCTTGGGGGAAATGAGGAATACTTGCTGATCAAAACACATGAGTTTAGAATTGACTGCTTTACCTAAAGTTTGAACTTCTTTATGTTGAGATTACATCAATCCCCATGACAAGGTACAATTTTTAAACAGGAACAAAATACTTGAGATACTGTATTTCATTAGGAAACATTCCATCCCACGCATTTGTTTTCTTCTCAAATGTTGAGAAGCCCCGATACAGTGCCTGCAGTACCGCCAGGGTCTCCTGGCAGAACTTCAATATATAATAGCAATAATAATCATCAACTCAGGCTCAATCATAAGTGTGTGAAAGAAATGCCACCATCATGATTTATCCTTAACCAGACCTGCACACCTCAAAACATTTGATTAACCTAATGAAAAAATCCTGCAAATTTTCAAGCTGCCATGTCAGAAGTTTTTCTTTACTTTCAGAGGTTTAAGGTTTCCAGATGGTCAAATCAGTTTATCGCCGAGACATCCCAAAAGCATGTAGGTCCAGAAACACGCGGTTACTGGCCTCTCCTCTAGTATTACAGCTTTGTCTATGACCTGCTGGGTAAGAAAAAGATACAAGATACCAACAAAGCCAACCCACAAAACAATACTTCTTTTTGAGAGAGAGAAAATTACTAACAAGTTCTTTTGAGTCCCAAACATGGTTTATTATTCGGTAGCCTGAAATTAGTAACTATCTGTCCACTAGTTTTATAACGTTGATTCATAAAGCTTATTACATCTCATTTAAAGAAAGGTATCTAGTTACTTAGTTTCTATGCTTGCCGGACACATTTGAGACTGGACTTTTAACTAGCATAAACTGTCACAGGGCTGCTGACTTCAATGAAGGTATGTTAGCTAGTTTCATTTTTCATAATATTTTTCAATACATAATATTGATACTAACATATTCCCAAATATAAACAAGACCTTTTTTCAGTTAACAAAGAAAAGCTACCAACATATTTAAACAGAAAATTGAGAGTATTTCTCTCTTTTGAGAGAAAGTTTGAAATGGAATTTTGTAACTGGGATTTGTAAAAGTCTTTTGCTCTCTAATGGGAGAAAAGAACAAAATTCTACATTACATATTACAAAATTTTGAAACACACAGGAAAACTGACACTAAAAAATATCCATGATTGAGTAAAACTTACTTTGCAGCGGATAATGCTTTCAACAACAACTCCAACATTCATAAAAGCTAACTCTTCCTAAGTAAAAGTAACCTTTCTGGAGTGAGGGAAAAGAAACCTTAGGTCCATTTGAAATACAGATTATCACTTAGATTTTTCAGCTGTTGCAAATCTAGGTAGCTAAAGTGATTTCAATTCCCTTTGACTTTAATGGAGCTCATTTTGAGTTACATCAGCTGAGGACATCCCTGTAGATGTATTTACTTATGGAGACCTAATGCAGCAAATCAGTCAGGGAATGATGGTCTGTCTATGGGGGCTGCAGAGCTGTAAATCAGCATCCTATCAGCAACTATAGGGATGGCCAGGAACCGAAGCCATTTGCGTGGTTCAGTTCTTGGTCATGTTTGGTTTACGAATGTCTTGTTTGCTTACAAATCAGTGCCTTGTTGCTTTGTAGGAAAATTGTTCAATTTCTCCAGAGAACTAGATAGCAAAAGAAGGCACAGAAATTTTCCCTCCCCACTGATTAAAGGATGCACAGCAGACACCACGAGTGCTCTTAGAGACATAAAGCCTCTGTATGCTTCTGTGAGGTTCACTGGTTCGGTTTCATGCATCTAGCCAAAACTCATTACTAGGAATGCAGCTGCCCTTAGGGTTCCTATCATAGAAGTATTTGGTTTGCTCCGTCAAATGCTCTTGCTATCCTTTACCTGGAAGAAAACTTTATTGTTTTCTTAAGTGACTTTAACTATGCTCAAAACGCCTAGATGGTTTTAATGTTTATATGAAATTCTACAAATAAAATTAACAGAAAAGATGTTTTGTCATGCTTCAATAAACAAAAGACATCCAAGGCTGAGTGATCAGTTCTGCCTACAATTGTCCTGATGCAAATGAAGGGGTGGGGATATTTGTACGACATGACTAAAAGCTAGCCTTGATCTGATCAGATGTAACTGAGAAAAGAATTTGGCCTACAGCTATGAAGCGTTCAAGTTTAAAAATCTAGCTTTATCCTCACAAGCACTGTCTGCACTGCACAGGCAAATGCAATAACATGTAGATTTGGCAAACAATGTACTGCTGGAGAGGGGAACGTCCCAGAGCAGCCCGTAATAACAAATTGTCACTGTTCAGGCTAATAAGAACAAGCACTGAGCAAAGTTGATGCAGAGAACTAGACTGATCTTTACATGGTAGCAGGTGACAGCAGCGACAGAGACATTTATGGAATTTGGAACAGTACATGGAACAAGGGGACTGCTGTCCTCCCACTGTGAGAGTGCCTTAGGCTGTACACAGAAGCATCAGGCTTTAATCTCCTCCATATTGCTCTGAAATGAGACCATAATCAGTATTAGGAAAAGAGGCATTTTCATATTTATTTGTGTTCTGGATGGCAGAGAAATACATGCCATCATTTGAAGCCTTAGAAATCAGATGTGCTAGGGGTTTTGTGCATGTGTCATCAAGTATTAAAGAAAAAGATCTCTCACTAATTTACTAAAAGCTGTGCTAGCAGTTATAAAACAACTTTATAATCATCTCTTTGTGGTGACTGCTCCTTTTCCTCTTTGATGTTGCATCCCAGACAGTACCCAACAGCAGAATACTTAGTGGGATCATCATTTTGTTGCATACCTAGAGTTCATCTGCTTGCTTTTCTCTCACAGGCAGTTACAAGCAGTAAGCCAGGCCTTTGTTTCATTCATTTCTTGCCCACGCTACATGGCCTTGCCCTTTAATTTCACTAAGCAGATACAGCAGCACATAAGAGTCAGAAAGAACATTTCTTACCACAGAAGACCTGAAAAGACCATCGTTCCTCCATGTCTGAGTGAGAAGTTGAGAAAGGATAAGAATAAGGATGAGAATGAGAGATGAGAGACGCATGTTTTGTTCATGGTTAGACAAGCACGAACGGAACAGTTAGAGGTTATAAATGTTTGCATTTTTTAATAGGGTGCTGAAAGTCATTTTGAAGATAAATGCAGACATAAAGTCCATGCTTTGAGGAGCTCAAAATCCAAACATTAAATTTTAGCCAGCTGTTCAGGGCAATGTTGGACTATCCTAGAACAAAAAGATCTTTCTTAACAACTGTTAGCATGTCCCAAAACTAAGACTTGATCTCTTCTATTGCCTCTCTGACCTGTGCTGAATGCAGGAGAGTTGGAAGCAGATGCTGTACAGCAACGCCCTACCGCAGCGTGACTGAGGAAGCTTTACAGACTGGAAATCTCAGAGTGCCCTGTGTAAGGCTGACCCTGTAAGCCAGCCTGAAGGGGCCCACTGAGTGCAGAATGCTTCTCTCAAACCAGGATAGTATGGAATACCTATCCTTTCAGGTCTGCTTCCAATTTACTGATTGGTACAGCAGAAAATGATCTTGATCTAAAAAGACTAGTGCGGTGGGTTTCTGCTAAGCCTGAGAAACTGAATCTCTCTCCAAAGTGGTGTCACTCCCAATGAAATACTCTGGGACACACACAAAAACGTTCCCAAGTTCATGTCAAGAGGCATTTCCTGTTTCTCAATGCTTGTATTCGCATCTCTTCTTGGACCTAAAGTGAAGTTTAGTGGGCACCTTTAGCTTAAGAACGTAAGAAAGACCATGGTAGTTCAAAGAAAAACCCCCATCTAGCTCTGTTGTGGCTGTCCCTGGTGGTCAGGAGTACAGAGGTCTAGAGAAGAACATAAGAGACAAGAAGCACATAGCATGGTTTTTCCTTTTATAAACTTGACAAGCTTCTAAGGGTCAGTGGTTCAGGGGCTACCAGAGCTGGAAGATGCCGTTAGACCACTTTGACAGCAATTGATTGATCTGTGAACTCAGTAAGTTTAGTATGAACTTGATAAGTTCAGTACTAGAGCTAGGATCAGGTCTGGCATTATTCACCATGACTGTATGCATATTCACTGACATTAACATTTCCTACCTCATCTGTGGGCCGTGAACATGAACTGTAGAGGCTGTATTTCACTGCTTAATGGAAGTGAATGATATATAGTTAGTCAGCTCACCTTGACACCCTTATTTTGCAGTAGTTCATAATCCTTCTTGCTCATAAGAGCTCACAGACCTGTAGCATAACAGTTTTCATCACCTCTTAATGAGCAACTCAAGCACCTGAGAAAACACAGCCTACTTGGCAGTTAGACATCATTCTTGGATCTTCTTCTCATGGTTCAGTGATGTGGTATTTGGCACACTCACCAGTCACAGTCAAAGGAAGCACAGAGTTACCAATGTAGCATTTGGGTCACAAGAGAGCTTGTAAAACCGAGGGGTAGCACTAATAACTGCCCTTCACTGTGTTCCCTTTACCGTATACAGCATGTATGGGACTCCCCTAAGTACTTCTGCTGTCAGTGTAAGTGGAGTAAAGGTCTTGTTTGTCTTGGATTAATTTTAAGTTTGGAACAGGGAGAATAAGTTGCAATTTCCTTTTTTCACCCTATTTCACTGTGTCACAATCCCATGCACACTTACCAAGTACGATAACACTTAGCATGGTTCCCTTCTCCTGACACTTCAGCACGGAACCTTTTCAGAAGAAAACCTGACTCAGATACCTCCAGAGTAGAAGCATTAATGCTTTTCAGTTACACATGGTTCCAGGTGATGTGTACTGCACAAGTGTCTGAAGGTCACTCACAGTTGGCTGTAACAAACTTTGATAGGATCTTAGTATCATTTCAGACATTTGTGATGCCTTCATTAACACTTGCTGCCTGCTGAGAGAAAACTATCTTGCATTGGTTGACACAGAGGACACAGAATAGATTATAATGCCAAATCTTTAGAACGTCTCTTTTTCTGCCATTAGTATAGATGATCTTTGAGTAAATACAAGTCTGGAAAATATATATTAACTGTAACTTCAGCAAATTCTGTTTTAAGAGAAAGGAGAAATTAACTTTCACCAGTTAACTTTACCCATGTGTTGGACATATTTAGATGAATTTAACATTCTTGAATTATTTGGGCTCCATATTCTTATAAATATTTATACTCAGTATGAATCCAAGACAGTGTCTCCTTCTAAAAATAGCATGCTGATTTGTGGCTTTGCAAATACGAGATGAGAAGTCAGAGCATTACAAACTACATAATGCAAGTATGTGTAATTCTGCTCATTAAAATACTCTAAGTGGAAAAATTTTCATTACCCTGGGATACAAGAGAAGCCGGGCAGACACCCCCTGGATACTGGTTGCAAGCAACTTTTACCAAGACCATGTAATCTCGTATTTCTAGCAATTTGCTCAGACTCTCAGGGACTTGCTTTTAGTAGCCCTGAAGCTAGAACCTGTCCTTGCAGAGCTGGGGCAGATGCACAGCCGCTTCCGAAGTAAATCCCTGTACAATTACTCTGTGGGTTTCTGGAAGGCTAATGGGGGAACTCTGGTCTGGACTTCCAAGTGCAGAGTTGGAATTTGAAAAATGCCATGGAAAAGCTCTAAGGAGTACATTTAGAAACCTGGTCTCCCAAGATTTTATTGTTTAAAAAGCAATTTGCTTGACTGCAAGCTGAGTATTTAGTGTTGTCACTCAATGGGTTCTGCCTACAAGTGGGATCTTTTGGAAGTAGAAGTATAAATGAAAACACACATGCCCCCATAAGTGCCATTTGTCCAATATTCTGCAGCTGCCTTCGTTAGAATGGACATTTTACTTTCATTCTACTACTGCCTGATTTGGTTTTAAAAGCATAAATCCTCAGTACACATTTTCTCTCCCACACATTTAGACTTTCTCCTTTTCTCCTCCAAACACCTTCACATAGTTTCCCAAAGATCCCAATATGATTCTGCGCTACAAAATGAGGGGAACCACCATCCTTTTCACTTCTCCTCTGAATGAAAGCACAGCAGGAAGAACTCCTGTAATAACGTTTATTCAGCTGTGAAACAGTCTTCTAAAGGAAGTAGCAGAATTGCTAACACCTGAGTCATTTTATCACAGTGACCCAAAGTACTGCAGAATGTACTTCTACAGTACTCCTCTACTAGCAGAGCAGAGCTGATCCTGTATTGTCAAAAACCTACAACCCCTTGCTTCCTTGTTTGAAGAATGCAAAATAAAATACAAATCAATAAAATAAAAGTTGTGCATCGATTCCTCTTATTAGGCAAAAAATGCTTTGTTAAACTGCTGATTCTTATTCTTTTCCAATCCATGTTGCATGGAAATGCACTCAGTTTCATGTCTTGCCTCTGGATAGGTGACTCTGTGCATAGCTAGCAGAAAATGGACACTCTGGAGAACACATACTTACCGAACATCTTAGTATAATGAAGTGACTGGAATTTAACAGTTTTAATCTGATCCCCCAACACACTTTCCTTCTAAGTACTTAGTTATAAACATAAACTTCTTGGTAAACTACTCTCTCTTCCATTTGTCAGGATGTCAGGTACGTTTTTAACACATTTACTCATTTCATTGGCACAGATATGTATCCATAGGAACCATAACATTTACAGTGACAGCAATCATAGTCCTAGTACACACGCTAACTATAGCACTTCTGCTGTATCATAAGTATAATTCTTTGGGCTGCAGCAGAAGCAGAAATAAAAGATGGCAGATAAGGAATCAAATTCGGATGGGTCCATAATGCCCCTTGCCTAACATTTTCTCATGGTCTCACCCATTCTCTGCACATGCAGAGATAGTACGTGGATAGAAATGGATAAGAATATCCATTCTTCATCGATAATACATACATAGATAGTAATCCAAAGGAGTGTGCACTTATTGACTGGTCAGCCTGTAAAAGAAGGTCCTGCTTGTGTTACTGGATTGCTAGCACTGCAATGCAACACATCTTAATGACCTAAATATCCAATCTTTTTAATTAATTTCATGTTGGTGTAAGTGCAGAAACTTCAGATTATGTCTCATTTTTTCAATTTGAATCTTCAGCTAGAGTAAGAAACATCACCCCATTCAGCAGTTGCTGAACCAAGTCAGGGTCCAAACGGTTAACCTCTTCCAAAAAAAAAAAAAAAAAAAAAAAAAAAAAAGCATTTTTCCTTCTGGGCTTCCTCACTATAGCTGAAACTGAAAACAGAAGTGCCAGTATACCACAATAAAAGCTGTCCTTACTGTATTTTTGAACTGACTAGAAGACACAGGAAGATCAAGAAACCCTCTGAGAGATAATAAAAGACAAGCGCTTGAAAACTGAATTGTGATGTGGCCACCAGAAATACCACTCTCAGAGCGAAAATACTTGCAAGTGCATCCCTAGAGAATGGACTGCCAAGCCCTGGCTCAGCAGCTCTGCTCTTTTTTCAAGATAGATTATGCAAGAATCTTCTGTGAGTGCATGGACTGAGAAAAGCAGCAGTGGCTTTTGTCAAGCATCAAGCTATCATGAAAATCTAGGAATTACCATATTAGATTAGGCTATGCCCCCTATCAAGTTCCTCTTAGCAGTCATTAGCCCCAGATGCTCCAGAGGAAGCTGAGACAGTTCTAGTATATCATATTCCCCAGGAGACCTTTCCCCCCAGTTTCCCATAGTCAGCATTTGGATGAAGCACTGAAGCATCAGAGAAGGACTGCCTCCTTCCGCGCTCGTAAGAGCTCCGAGGAAATGCATATAACTTGGCCCCTAAGTGGTAGGTCTCTGGATCCTTTCAGAGTAATTCAGGGTTAGCTCTAGTCCAAAGAACATTTCATTCGTAAATGTTTTTAATAAAGCAATGGAAGCCACCCACATTCTGCTGCGATAGTATGGGTTTGTGTTTCTGAGCTCTTGAACCATGTCAGCAAAAAAACTGATGCACACCAGGATCTTTTTAAATGTCACACCAGGCAGTAAGTGATATTTTGCATGGTGAGCTAATTAATTTTTTAATAAAAAGGAGTCATCCAACTAATTTTTTTCTATGAACACACACACCAGCAGCCCCAGCACAAATGTTTATGCAAGATGAGTACACAGCCCAGTTTTTTCTCCTATTACCTTTTGAGAGGCAGCCTCAGGCAGGCCCCTGTCTCCTTGGGAACGTCACTGGGGAGCTGTACCACTTCAGACTCCTTCAAAATAGGAAAACATTTCAAAACCAACCACACATTTTAATTACTGGCAATTAGAAATTCCTGGTTTTGTGTGTTTACAGCTGAAAAATGTTAATGTGTGCCAGTTGTGTCAGAAAGTTTGATTAAGCTCTTTAAACTGAACTTGAAAAACTTAAAACGCTCCAAACACTGTATGATCAGAGTATCTTGGGGGGCTTTCCAAAGTGACATGTAGAAGTCAGAACTGCTTTAATAGTCTCCTCACTGTTCCCAGTGGACCACAGCATGCCTCGCAAAGACACACACCCAACATAGTTGGCAGAAGACATTTCTATCTGGCAGTTTTACAAAGACTAAGCAGCATCTTAATCACGTCTAAGGTCACCATCTGAATGGTAAAGTAGAGTTACAGCCAAGGTTCAAGTGAATATACCTGGTGTGTAGTGGGGGATATGAGCAGCTATGACATGAGATAAAGGTGAGGCTGTATGGGTTAGCTTCTTTTTCAGCATGCAGCAGAGCTACGTTAGTAGTTCTCTTAGAAAATTAAAGACTGAAAGAAACAGCATCAATAAGAAAGTGGTGTTAGACTAAGTTCACAAGCAAAATACAAAGAGAACAAAAGGTACTTTTTCTGGCCTAACGGAGATTTTATTTCCATAGATATGTAAGGCTGATGATGAATGCTTGCTACAGAGCTCTCCATGTGTCATAAAACATGAGCAATAAAATAAAGTCAAAGAATTGAAAAGACAAATGACAAGCCTCTGTGCATCATTAATGAATGATGAGGGTAGAAAGGCAGAAGATAACCTTCCATGCATATAATAATGATGTCTTTGGTGGTGCTTCTCTATGCCTGCACGTTTAATAAAATGTGTTAGAATTAAAAATTTAAAAATCAAGTCCATGTGCTCCATAAAATATGAGAAAAGAAGCAACTCTACCCTAAGTTAAGAACTTGGCATTGTACACCCTATTAAAGAATGAGATGCCTTTATTTATGCAAATACTCATAAATGAAGCATGGCAGTATTCTAATAATGATAACAAAACAAATCATACAGTCAGTAATCTCATGTCTCATTAAAGGAAGAATTTTGGTACTTAGCAAAGAGTTGGTAGTCCACAGGAAACTATCTGTTATTGTATCAACTGACATTTTGTCAGCTGTTTTACACCTGAAGCTACTACAGACACCAGGCTAACTGGTAGGGTACTGTATTTTTTCCTGAATATCATGCATTAGAGAGAAGAACACGTTCTGCCTGTCACACTGTCCATTGCAAAGGAACTGGACACACTATTTAATGAGCAAACCCACATGGTAGAGTCCTTTCAGTATCACACGTACTTTCTAGAGGAGAAATGAAAGCACTAAAAGTGACAACTTTTTTTTGCACGTCTTTAAGGAGTAGTTTTATGCTGTGCTCTCTATTCCACTGAAATATAACCTAATGCTACCCAATCCAACACGCTTTTACTGGGAGTCAAAACTGCATTTCAAACTTTCTCCAGGACTAATGACATATCCACTATGTTCCCACAGGCATCCTCAAACACACACAAAACAGCTTTCCAGTTATAAATATTTTGGGGGCTTCTGAAAAGTAAGCCTTAAAAGGGTAATGTCAAAGAAGTGGAGGGATGGCAGTGGGACCTCTCAGAACTAGTCTCAAAAGGCAAGGAGACATCAGCAGCCATGGGAGATGTGCTGGGGCTCCTGGTAAGAGTCAGAAGAACATGCAGCTTTGTGCTGTTGATCATGGGTGATCCAGAAGACAGAGTCAGATTGGTCTGAGATTGCAAGTCACAGCTTCATAAAAGTGATAAAGACATGCCTATTTGCCTGCTTTTTTCCTACCACAGTGAGGATAAAACAAATTCACGTCACAGAATCCATAAAATTATGATCTTAGGGGGAAAACTGCACCTCTGCAACATCCAGTTTGAGAGGGATTACCAACCTCCTGCGGGATTACCAACACTCACCACTCCGCACAGCAATACTGGAGCTGGTAGCTCCCCAATTCATGAAGGGAGAGAAATCACCTCTTACAAGTAAATCAAGCCACATAACTACAGCAGATATTTCATCATCCTGTTGACTAAGTATTTAGTTCTTTCCCAAATATTGCCAGGAAGACCAAACCAAAAGGCACCTGATGTTATCCTAATCACACCCCAACCATGCTGGGTTGTTTCTGAATTATCCAGCACCATTGTTTGTGGTTTTTCCCTTTGTTATTGTTATGGGTAGGTTAAAAAATGTGATTTTCACATTCTACTCTCTCTTGTTCATATTACACATACATGCTTGGGTCACTTCCCAACCTGCCTTTGTTGCCTGTCACATTACTCTCATCCCCATGTCTCGTTCACCCAACTACTGAAAGCGCAGGAAAGAACAGGCAGTGATCTCCAGTAAAATATGCAACATTTCCTGTACTCCAGATACTATAGGCACAAATTAAGGTGCCAGTATTACACCCTGGGACAGATTTCACGAGGCTTGGCGTCTCTGCCACCATAATCTCAGCTGAACTTGCTGCCTAAATGGCACTGACAACTGTTTTGCATTACCAGGCAAAAAAAACCAAACCCCAAACCTCCCAATTCTAGCTCTGTATATTAAAGTTGTGCTGAAGAGCAAGGACACAGCAGGTATTTTCTGGCATGTCCAGAATTTGAGAATCTCAGCTCCCCTCGAAGTTCATTTGATTTCATGTTTTCAGACTTAGGACAGGTATTTTGCAAAGCATGCAGCAGTGTCTGCTTCCCACAGGCTAGCGCCTCCAAGGAACATACACATTTGAGAAAGAAGAGAGGTAACTTTGGAAATGTCATATCTGAATGAAACAGTGGCTATACGTTGCTTAGAAGTCTGGGATGTGGCTAAATCATGGGATGGGAGGCCCCCGACTTACCTTAACAACCGTTCAGCAAGTATCTTTGACTTAAATCACCAACAACTCAGTGGTTAAACCACCACAGCTTGGATTTCATTATTACAGCTGGTGCTAAACGTTCTGCCCAAATTTGCAGAAACAACTAATTAATCTCTGAATTATTTTGTACTATGACCTTGACAACAATAAAAAATGGGATTTAAAAAAGTGCTGGTCACAAAAGTTTCTTGTAGTAAAGTAACCAGAAGTAGAAACAGCATGACTGCGATGGTACTCTGAAATGCCATTGCAGTGAGTTTTATACTGAATGCCAAGTGCAAGCTGTGCCTCTGGAGAGTGTGCTGGAGGGGCAGAAAGAAAAGTGGGTGTGTGCAATCAGATGATGGGGTGAGGCTGAAGTCCTGGAGGAGAAACACATCATAAAACAGGTAATGGAGTAAGAGCATGTCACACCTTTTAAAAAGAAAGACGCACAATCCATGACGATATCGTCATAACTTGACATATTTTTTCTACAAACGCCATTAACAACTCTCTTTTTTCCCCCTCCAAACTTTATTTGAAGTTAAAAATGATGAAAATGTCCTTTAATGAACCACTAGTGTCTCTCAATGTCTTCCAGGCTAAGTCTACTCAATTTACAAAGCAAAGCAAGTGATTTTCTTTTCTCCTTTTTTTTCCATGCGGCAGCTCTGCAAATGCAACCTGGAATCAGAATTACAATCCTACGGGCTCAAGTATCATCACCAATAATCTAGTAACTGAAGTTTACCTGAGAGTGATGCTGTTAAAGTGCCAGACAGAGCAGAAAACCAGTTCACTTTCCCACAACGATATTGTCTCTTAATTGCTAGCAATGATAAAAAATGATAAAAGCTCATTTCCGTTAAGTAAGCAGATACGTCAGACATATGGAGCACAGGTCCAGGGGGCAAGTGCCATTGTTTTATAGTCATTTCCCTCACTGTAACGGCATTTAAAAAGTTACTTGCAGCATGTAAACTAGAAGTAGGATATACATGTGGGCATTGTGTGAGAGAGAGACGGACTAAGAAAAGCATCTGGCTTTGATACAATAGAAATCTTAAACCTTAAAGCAATTAAAGGTCTTTAAAGTAAGGAACCCTGTCCTGTTCCCCAGTGAAGCAAATGGCCAACCTTCCAAGGTCTGCAGGAGGAAGAGGCCACTACGAAAACCTTCCAGAGTAAAACACCAGCTATTTGTTTAACTACACTTGAAAAGTTCTCCGTCAAAACACAAGGTTTTTGTTGTAAAGAACTCACAACGTTAAGGTTATGCAATTTTCCTTAGGTTCTAGAAATTCCAGTTTACATAATGAGAACAGAACTATTTTTAGCAGTGTATTCTACACAAAGCAGACTGTAAAAAAATCATTCTCATGATTCACAACGGGGAGAGACGAGAGGCAGCACCCTTAGCCCACAGGGGCTGGGAGAGAGAAAGGCATTGCTGGGTTGTATGATAAACGGTTCTGCCCATGCTTCAGGGGAGTATATTACACACCTTCTAAATATACATTGCTGCATAGCGCTCAGAATGAGAAGCAAGTAACAGACTTCACAACTAGTATTATATGCCAGTAAAAGAGGAATGATTTTTCCACATAGCCTCGCTTAGCCACACTTCTATTATAGCAGTGTGCTAACACTGGACAAGTTGACTTGGCCAGCCCAAATTTACTGTTTGGTGGAAGTGAAAAGCAGAACAAATGCAGTAAAATTTAAATCCAATGTTTGGTGTCATGGGAGAGAAAAAGGCAAACTTCTTATAAAAGGAATTTGGAGAATGGAGAGTAAGAGCTGTACGGAAATCATATTTTAAAATTATTTTTATCCAGCTGAATGACAGAACTTGTCACTTCTGTGTAGTATAAATGACTGAATAGTTGGGATGAGCAATAATACCATGGCAGATTGAGTCAAGCCAAGATTTGATTCTTAGCTCTGCTACCAATTCATGCAGATAAATCATTCAAAGTCTTTGTGCTTTGACTTTCCCATCTGAGAAAGGAGATATTCAGCTTAGTTCACAGAGGTGTTGAAATGTTGATCATTTTTATGCACACAGCAATGTGAACTCGTTGGGTGAAAGGTGCTTTGGAAGTATTAAATATTCTTCTTGCTATTACGCCTGCTTTCCTCTTCGCACTGCTTACGAGTAGTGCTATGCTTTTGACTGAACTTCAGCCCACTATATCTTGACAGTATAGAATTTACATTCTTTGCAATGATAAACGCATTTGATTTTCTTCAAGCAAATACATTCCAGTTCAGCATGTAAGCATAAGACTAATCTCTTTTGTCTCACATGACTACTCAGTAAAGTGCTCAAGTGCTTTGTCAAATTGAGGCCATAAGAGTTTCTGCAAGAATAAGCATCAGTTGGCAGTAGAACCCTGTGATTTGAAAGAAGTTCTCCTCCAAATCTTGAAGAAACTATAAATAATTTGGTTGCCATCCCATCAAAATGGATGTGGTGTAGTATCTGTACACACAGGTTCAAAAAAACCAAAACACCAAAAAGATACAAGTTTCCCATCATAGTTTTGACTCGTCCTGTAGAGCTGCAATATCCCTGTTACATCTTGCTCTGACTTTGGAGGGGAAAGCAGCACTAATTGCAGGTCTAAGAAGTTTGAGGGAAGAGACGGACTCTTCCCTTCACCATCCATACAAGGAACAGATTTTCTTTTGCGGTTATAGCAAGTGTGGTGCATTTCTTAAAACTGTGAGAACCTAATACACCAACAATGTCTCGGACCATTTCTGCTGTCTTCCTGTTTTACACATCAGTAGTAGCTATATTTCTCACACAATCAAAAACTTGATCCAGGGTATGAGGAGGTTTGTGTGACCTATGAGGTATAAACTCATGAATTCCTCTAGAGTACATGCAGTGAAACAAGCTATATACACGCAGATCTGCATATTCACATTAGTAACAAACAGTGTCTATGAATCAGTTCTCATGATATCTGCAATAAACCAGAAAGTAACATAAACAGTGTTCACTTAGACTGGTTTTCCCGAGACGCTGTAGTAGGTCAGAGACTCAGTGTGACAAGGGCTGCAGTTTGTAATCTGCAACATTACAGATTATTAGGATTTCATCTGATTTCAATATACATAGGTTTCCTTGATCAGAATTAAATCCAGAAGGTTGGGGATGATCTTCCTTTTTTTTTTTCCCCATATCAAAACTTTGAAATCTTGAGATATGACAAGCCAAGCAATCATAGCCCCAGTTCTACACACAGTCTCAGGGAAAATTAAAAAGCGTGATGAACTTAGGTGAAACAAATGAAAATGGAAGCTTCTGTGCATACAAGCTAATGTACCTATGAAACAGCCTAGCACAGAACAGCCTACAGGTAAGTCATAGTAAGACTGAATTAATGAGCAATATACACACAAATATTCTTTGAAATGGTGAATTCTGGGAGGGAAATCTGGGCCTGCCTTTCTGGCAGAAAACCGAAAGAGCTAATGTGTAAAAGTCTCCAATGGACACACAATGCAAAACTTAATAAAGCATTTGAGTAGCTGGGACACTTAAAGAGCCCTCCTTCCCCCAAAGTGAGGTGTTGTTAAGGTAAGCAAAAACTAAATTCTCTCATCGGGAAAGGTATTGGGTCAGTTCTTTTAGAAATACGGTGAAGATTAACTTATACACAATAGGCAGCAGCAAATGCTGAGCGTCACTATGCTCAGAAAGGGGTGGAGATGGAGGACTGGGTGTTGGACCAAGAGTGTGAAAAAGCTTCTTGTCTTAATTTATGAGATCTCTGGAGACAAAAATAAATGGTAAATCACTTATTTCATTTCCCAAAGAAGCCTAAATGTCCTACCTTCCCCTTGAGAACCCAGGAAGTTTTTTTTCTAAGGTTACAGATTTCTCATTTGCAAATTACCCAAGTGAGATTTGTAGATTGCAGGCACAAGCACCAGAGGAGTGGACAAAAGCAGCCTCCAGAATTTAACCAGTGTTCTGGGTAAAACATCATGTCTCGTCTCAGGTGACATGTGGACTGCCATTCCCAAAGCTCCTCAGGAGTTCAAGCAGAAGAAGATAATGAACTATGACTGTTGAGGTTGCAAAGACTCTCAATGTGAAGAGCTGAAACCAAGAGGACTTGCTGCATTTTAAAGTATGTCCTTTCCTGGAATAGGAAGATGACTCCATCACAGATGGCAATGCTAAAAAAAAAATAAATAAAAGAAACAGTAATACTGTACAGACACTGCTGCACCGTAGAAGATGTCATGTTTTCAGTAATGCCTTTTAATCCATCATTGTACACAGAAGTTCCCACTGCTTATTTTACTATCATCAAAAAACGTGTATTGATTTGCTTACGATCATAATTCCAAATTCAAATCTTTCTCTATTACATCACAGCAGAGTGGAGAAAAGGAAATGCAGAAATAAAACCAAAGTAAATCTCCATTTAGATTTCAGTGTAAAACCTTAAGCACTTTATTCTTTGAAACAGAGGAAAAAAATAGGTGATCCGGATTTTGTGTGCAGCAGTAATAATATTATTTAATATCATCTTAAAATCAGGAACAAAAGCCAGTATAAAACTTGTGCCAATGGCCTGAGAATCAGTCTTCCTGACAGGAAAATGTAGACATGCTATATGGCCCATCAAGTTGCCTCTGGAAGTAGTTTAGCCATTTATTTGCCCTGTATTAAAAATGGTCAAGTATGAAAGAAATTAATGGCTTATAAAAAGCATAGGAAGTGTAATAAAAATGTTGAGAGACAAAAAGTTGGAATTTAATCCCTTTATAGAAACATTCTCACTGATCATTAAAATGCTGCCTTTTTTCAGGCATTCCCATTAACAACTAACACAGATCGCGAAAGGACAGGCAGGTGGTGCCGCTGGTTCAGGTTTTCACTCTAATGGAGGTTTTCCTTTGAACTCAATACCTCCCTCCCAACCACTGAGGGTTGGCAGACTTTCCACACTTCTCCCCTTTGGGATTCCCATGGTGCCCTTAGATTTTTTTCCTTTCTGGCATCTTTCAGGTTGTGATTCTGTTCCTGAGATCTCCATGATGGACCGATGACCCAGTACGTCTTGTTAAAGGGAAAGAAGCTGACCTTGATACCTAATTATACAAGAAAGGAAGTCACTAAATAAGAGCCGTGAGCCTGATTTACTTAACAGGCTGCTCAAACAGCTGCTGCTACACGTGCAGTGCCAGTAGCGGTCTGAACAATCTTGGGATAGACACTGAACATACTTCTACACATCTGAGCTTGAAAATAATCCAAAGCTTTTCTAGTACGATGCCACAAAATGCTACTCAACCAGAAGAGAGTCTGCAATTAGGTGACATTTACTTTGGTTTAACAGTCTGAAATAGCCCAGCCCCAGCTGCCCTAAGAATGGCTGGACGGGCAGTAACAGCCCGGAGCTATTGACTCATATATCTGCCAGCCCAACAGCCTTAAATTATCAAATATGAGTAAAAGTTTACTGTAGCAAATTGACAATAAAAACAAAAGAAAAAACTCCCGACAAAACTTCCCCCATGATTGTGCCAGTTTAACAGTTTACAAATTGTAGTTTTTAGCAGTTGGTTGAATTACTGCATGAAAAGTTAGTAATGTAAAACCAACACACTTTTTGCAACATTACCAAGAGCAACCACTGAAGAAATCAAGCAATGTCTCCCTTCTAGGGAAGTTACTTTATGTTTAGAAGTTATATTTACATTTTTATATTTCTAACTGAGAAATTATTGCCACTGTAAAGGTAAAGATGGTAACTACAGACAGTTGAATGATGTTTAAAATTTGTCAAGCACATTTTTTCAGCAACTGCTGAAAAACTGTGAATCGTATTTTTCTACTGTTAAACCATTTCTACTGCTAGTAAATAAGACATTTCTGAATTTTTGCCAGCTTGCAGTGACTAATTAATTAAAATGCATTTTTTCCCATTATTCATCTCCCTCTCAAGGCAATTTTTTTGAAAGATCTTGAAATGACTTATTGAAAAATTTCCTTTAGTTTTCTTAAATTGTAAATTTTGTCTAATTTATTAGCTTTTGTATATGTAGCAGGTAGTTATTCTTGTTGGTTGGTTTGTTTCTGATGGGGAAACTTAGCACCCCAAACCACAAACAGAAAGGAAGACCAGATGACAAATCTTAAAATACAAGCCATAGTTGAAAATCAAAGCCACAAATGCCCTCTGAATTTTTACTCTGAGAAAGCAGAGTAACCAGCAAGACAATGAAGTCCGTTCAGAGAACTTCATGGAAGTTACTGCAGTAATGGGACAGCAGTATAAGTTTCCAAGATAAAAAACATATTTGATAAGAAATTCAGGTGAGTCAAGGTACACGGTAAGACCAAATAAACTGTAACAAATTCAACTGCCATAAGAAAACCACATTCTCTGGCACAACAGATTTAATCTACAGCAATATATTCTGCTATATATTTGCTTAAGTCCCATTACCATAACACAGGCCAGAAAGAGATGTAATTGATAACTGCACTCTTCAAAAACACGTGAATTTCCCCTATGTTGTCTGCGTGAAAGCACTGCCTCAGTTTCCCTTTATGTGAATAAGAATCCTTCTACTGCCTTGACAAGAGTCCTAGAGTAACTGCCTGATCCACATACATTTTAGCACCCCATCTCTACAAGCAAGAAGTATGTAAGCATCATACAAATTTGTGTCTGGTTGTTTGGTTTTTTTTTCCTACCAATACAAACATTTTATATATATGAGGATTTTAGAAGGAGAAAAGTGGGTGTGAGGGGGAACCAAATGACTGCAGGCCCCCTGGCCTTACCATTTTTTACAGAGTCTATAACAACAGGGACCTCTCTGTTTCAAAAAAAGCCCATTCTGTTCTCTGAATCTGCTGTAATGAAAAGGAATTTGCATTCAGCATACAGCATTAGTGGTCAGAGGGAATCACTGTCTCCATCAAAGATTGTGCACTTTAAATCCTTTGCTAGTTCAACTGCTATATATTTGATTTTAATTAAAGTTCTGTCATGAATTATAAAAGACCAGATCTTCAAAGTCATTAATTAAGGCCCCTCGGTGTCTGAATACTAACATTGTAATGACAAGTGAGATGTACAGTGCCTATCAACAAGCGGCTGCACGGCAGCAGCAGCAAAGCAAGCAGAACTATTATTCTGACATGTTCAGGGTTGCACTTGCCGATTGTTACAGCAAAGAGATCTCCCGTGAATACAAACAGAACAGCAGTGGGGAATAGTCAAGCTTTGGCGTGGCACTGTTTGTAAGTAATGTGCCTCTTCCCAGAATTTGAGAAATGGGTCACTCAGTGAGGTACTCCTTAGGGTCTGTCTCTGCAATGTGAAAAGCAGAAATGCCACAGCTCTGTACTATGTATGGGGCTTAGGAGCTGATCACACAATCACGTCAGCTTAGCTCTTGCTCTTACTATGTGTGCAGTAGTGGCTACCTTACTAGTTAAGGGCTAGATCCCATCCTGCTTACTCACTTCTTTCACTGCAAGGTGCCTCATCAAGATCAGCAGGCTCACTGACAAAATATGACACAAGCCAACACCAATATGGATGGCAGAATCTGTCCCCAGTGCTGGTTATGACCATGCTGAATTTACCAAGCTTAAGCAGATACGAAAGCATTGAGAATTCATTCTTCTGCTGAGCTACCAGTGATCTGGAGTTTCTTATAAAGACAAATTAGTTCTGCACATTTTATCCACAAGATCCAGTTCTTTTTCAAATAGAGAAGCCATTGGCCGGATGACATTTCACAAAGCGAAATACGAATGAACACAAAATAGTTAGGTGTTTTTCATACGTTGCAGCCAACTAGGCAAACTCTAATGGTAAGTGATAACTTCGTTTGTAAATTGCTGTGGAATTGGATGCTTGAAAATAAGGGGAAGAGTCAATACGTGAAAAGGGAGAAAAAGGAGCAGTGTAAAATCAGATACTAATAGTCATGATGTTTTTCTTTGAAATAATACAAATTGAAACTATTTCTCTGAGTACTTTCACAGTTTCACCATAAAGAATTGCCTCATATTGTGCTCCATTTATGGCAAAATTAGGGATATTTCCCCATTCGCATCCCTTGCATTATTAAACTACGTCATTTTTAGTGAAAGCACTATACTTTCCATTTTACTGGCATAATTTCCACTGAAGACACATTTCAATTAGTGAAGTTAACAATTAATAGGTCAGGCATATGCTTCTTACTATAATCAGTCTCTAAATGGACACACCTAAAATACATACTGTCCTGGTTTCAGCCAGGATAGAGCTGGTTTTCCTCACAGAAGCTAGTGTGAGACTGTGTTTTGGATTTGGGATGAGGAACTGTTGATAATGTGCTGATGTTTTGGGTTGTTGCTGAGCCGTCAAGGACAGTCCAGCTTCTTGTGCTGGCCTGCCAGCGAGCAGGCTGGGGGTGCACGGGGAGCTGGGAGGGGACACAGCCGGGACAGCTGACCCAGACTGGCCAAAGAGATATTCCCTACCATACGACGTCATGCCCAGTACATAAACTGGAGTTGGCCAGGGGGGCGGAAATCGCTGCTCGGGGACGGGCTGTCGATCACGGGGTGGTGAGCAATTTCTGTATTGGGCATCACTTGTTCTTATACATTCCTTTGTTGGTATTATCATTATTGTTCCCTTCTTTCTTTCTGTCCTATTAAACCGTGTTTATCTCAACCCACGAGGTTTTTCCTAATTCTCTCCCCCGTCCCGCTGTGGGAGGGAGAGTGAGCGAGCGGCTGCGTGGTGCTTAGTTGCTGGCTGGGGCTAAACCACGACAATAATACAAATTGAAACTATTTCTCTGAGTACTTTCACAGTTTCACCATAAAGAATTGCCTTATATTGTGCTCCATTTATGGCAAAATTAGGGATATTTCCCCATTCGCATCCCTTGCATTATTAAACTACGTCATTTTTAGTGAAAGCACTATACTTTCCATTTTACTGGCATAATTTCCACTGAAGACACATTTCAATTAGTGAAGTTAACAGTTAATAGGTCAGGCATATGCTTCTTACTATAATCAGTCTCTAAATGGACACACCTAAAATACATATTTTTTTTATTATATCTATTTTCCGTCTGAAATTCAGGAGTGACAAGCAGAAGTGTTTGAAATTGAAATTCCCAAAGGCTTTATGATTCCTGAACTAACTAGCTAGCAGAATGGTCAACAGCAATGAATAATCAGAACGCCCCGAATTCAAGTTACAAGAACTCACCAGATGTCCCATTATCCTACCAGATACTTGAAATCAAAATAGTTAAACCAGGTAAGAACTACATTGGGAAAATGTGTAGGGACAAGAGATAAATTTATCAAAGGAGTCTGCATTTTAAACCTTCTCTAGACTATCTGTCAGTGTTAAAAAGGCACAAAGTTTGTCCTGGCGACACATGTAAACTTGGCCTGGGGTTTTGCCCAAAGTAGTTCAGTGTATATTTCCGCTGAACTAATTCACCCAACAGCAGCTTTGCAATGCCAATTAGCAGCAGCTGAGGACACAAGCAGGAATTTCTGGTTCAGGCAGAAGCATAATGAAGAAATGCCACGGAAAATGCTTTGTTGAGAGTAACAGATTTACTTAAAATTCATTTCTAATTTAAGTAGCAAGCTGACAAATGAAATCCATGTGTCAACGGAACTTCACATCCTTAGGACCTCACTTCCCAAAACAGAAGGGATGAGAGAAACAAAAGCAAAAATATAATTGCTACCTTAAACGCTGAAAATCACATCTGGTACCAACTGTTGACCCTTTGTTCATTGTCCCGCGCTCACCCCGCCATGCACGCACACAGACACACTGATTTCCAACAGTTTAAAGACTCCCTCATGTGGTGGTGAGATATGGTGAATTAGATCACTGGAACCTGAGCCAGCCGTTGAACAGGCAGAGAGCACATCCCGATAACAAATGATGTGGATATTTAAGGTTTACGTTCTGTTAGGATCAACCCTTCAACACACATCCTAGATGAGCTCACTTGCCTGCAATATAAATTGCAATATAACTTGCTGAAGTTATTAGTCCTTTTAAACTCCAAGACTGCTGTGACTAATCATTGCTTCCAGAAAACAACTTTACTAAAACAGATAAACTGCTGATATTATGCCTTCCTCTGCTCCCGCAGGGGCACGTCTCCATCAGTTAACTGCAGCAGACACCCGCTATTTCTGTTACAGGCACTGCATGGCAGGTACTTGGAGCTTAGTGTCCTGCCAGTGCCAAACACCAGGAAGAATGTAGTCTCTTAGTATATTAACACTATTACTTGCATAGATGGTCCATCTTCAGCAGAGGTACCACTAAGAAAGAGCAGTGAGTAGATAAATGATACATATGCACCGCAGGTTCAGTGGGGCTTCAGTCTGGCACCGTGCTGGTAGCCTTGCTACTTTCTAGTGCAGTGCCCTACAAGTCAGATACGTGGCAAAATGCACCAAAATGCTTAGTCCAGCCCCATGCTTTCTTCCATAAGCCCTTTGGTTTCCTGTTCCTTATAAACTCCTCTTCCTCAGACAGGAAGAAAGAAGGCACTGGAATGATGATCCAGGAGAAATTACAGAACAGAATCTGTGCAAAGGAGAATGAGTCACAAGACAACCCTGGCAAACGGAGGAGGAGCCAAAGGCCTGGATAAACTGGACCTGGGATAGTCCCATGGGCACCTTTCCTGAAGCCCAGACAAACTTCTCCACCACCTGAGCTTCAGGTTTTCCAGTCACTTAGAGGTTCTGAATGAAACACTCTGAGAACACCACGTTGGCTCTTTCTGACAGTTTTAATCTGTTACTTTTTTTTGAAGAACACTGCTAAAACCAATGCAAGTCCATCTATGTTATTCAAATCTTTGTTTTGCTTCCTAAACTTGAAGCTATACATTGACAGAGCAGAACGGGGAAGAAGTAACAAATACAAGAAGAGGTTATGTACATGTACCGCAGTAGCTTACTTGGAGACACATATCCCACTGCACCCAGTTACAGCCAGCTGGCTCTGTAATCAGATGATCATCTGCTTTCTTGAGATCTTAATTGTCCTGATGATTATTTATTTCTTCAGCCTAGCAACAGGTTTCAGTTTAAAACATAAAACCCCACTGAGAATAAATCTATTATTCTCCCATGGACTGTGCTCACTGACACTGCTTAATGTATTCCTCTGGAATCACCAGGAACCCATCAGCTTTTGATAAAATTTTGGAATTAGTGACAGTAGGAATCGCTACAGTGCATGTCTGGATGGATGACTACTCTGTCAGCAAATTACTCAGGACACCATCTGAAGTCTAATCCCGAAACTTTTGCGTGCTCCTGAATAATCTCAAAAATAATTTTCTGAAAAGTGAAAAATCCTTTGATAAAAACAGCATGTTAATACACACTCATGTGTCCCTTATCATAGCCAGATCTACTCAGATATGTAGCTTACAGCTCACAGGACATCATGATTCCCTTTTTACTGTTATTACTGAAGTATGTCCTCAAAAGAGGCATTTGGTATCTCAGACTGTGTGGTTTCTGCCATACAGTTCCTATTAATGCATGAAAGTAGGCATTTAAAAATCAAATCTGGCATCTTACTCATAAAGTAGATGGTTTAAAATTTTCAATATGGAGTGGTTCTAATCTGAAACAAACATGTTAACTAGAGAGGAGCTTTTTATGATTCAGGAGAGATAAATTAATGTATATATCAGATAAATATCTTAACTAGTATGTAACTTATATGCAACATTGAAATTAATTTTTTCCACAAATAAAGGCTGTAGTTAGGTTCATTTTCGGTAGATAATCCAGAGTATTAAGGTAAAGAGAAAGGAGATCTAGGTTACTCTCTCAGCTCTTCCATAAAGGTGACAGATGGCCTTATGCTCCCTTCTCAGGCGGGTTTTTTCCTCATTCACTTTGTTTTGTATTGCTTCTTTCCTTAACTTTTAACTCCTAGGAATCTATTCAGAAGTCATTAATTAATGTTAGAGATAATCTCTTCAGAGTACGGAGTGTCAGGGAACGTTTATGCACTAAACATTAATAGCAGTTAAACCATCAATCTGTCAATATCAAAACACTTCCGTTCAAAAGTTTCAGAGTGTGTCTCCCTGCTTTTAAGTGCATCTAGTCTGAGAAGAGAAAACACATCATACCATGTCTTTTCAAATTCAGCAACAGTGGTAGGATCGTGGAATAATTCAAGCTGTAACAGACCTCAGGAAGTCACCTCGCTCAACCTCTGGCTCGAAGCAGAGGCCTGCCAGCAGCAGAATCTCCCTACTTTCAGGATTTAGCCTCACTGAGTTCCTACCCTGAAAAAGCAGCACCTCTGTAGCACACTGAGCACAGGAAGATCCCATGGAGCTTAAAGAGACATATAAGAGATAAGAAACATTTTACCCCAAGTTTAGTCATAATACGACAGGACTTCTACTCTCACAAAGAGGAGTCACCAGCGTTTATTTTGCTTTGCCTATGTGAAAGAGGGCACCTCAGCTAGGTTCTCATCAACTGCTAGTGACCTCCTGTGCTAATGGAAGAGGATGCCTTTCACTGAAAGGTCAGAAACTCAATATATGGGTTCACCCAATACCTATAAATCCAGTTTTCCATTACATATTACATTTCCTAACTGAACATAACTTGCTTAACTGATCAGTAGCTGAAGTAGTACCAGCAAAGCAGTTTACCAGCAAAACTGCAATCAAAGGTGAGAAACAATGCTTCACTGCACGTCTGTATGGTTTCTGTTGCTTTGGTGATTTTTTTGAGGAAATGTATTTAGAAGATGGCGTTCACCTACTCTCACTGCCAGCAAAGAAACAAAACACAGTGAAATTTTCAAACTGCACGGACCTCACAGCCCATTCAAAAGTTTCCTCATCCATTTCTGATGTGATGTCCATTAGGACACACTAAGACTTGAGCATTCATTAGATTTCAATGAGGCTTATAAGTGCAACAGGAATGTGCCAGGACACATTTGGCTTTAAATGGCTTCACTGCAGTGCCCTTCTAAATGAAAGCTACTAAGCCATCATAAATTACATTAAAATTCTTATGAAAATGATGTGGTCCTTATGCTTTATGATTTACAGCAGCCCTTGACCTACTGCAGAGCGCAGCAATAACTGCAGAATCTTGCAACACAACACGTAATATTTTTACTTGCTTAATTAAGGATAAGTTAAGAGTAACTTGGCACATCTAGTGAAGGCTTTCTTAGCCTTTGTTCTCTTACAGTTTCACGTGGCTGGACACAAATATGAGCTGTCATCACAAACAAAGCAGGAGAGTCATTCCCCACAACCAAGTGCAGGGCTACGGAAAAACTGGATCATATTTTCAGAACTGCCATTTATTAAGGCAACTCTTAAAAATGACTGTGGTTTTTTGCTGATGGGGAAAAGCTAAAAAAGAAGATGTGATTTCGAACCCAAACCATTAGGAGAAAGTTGTTCACCGTAACTCAAGTGCCACCAGAACCATACATGAAAGGATGAGAGAGTGTAAATACAAAGCTACTTGCTTACAAAGAAAGCTCCGTTCGTGTATGAAGTTCCTGTAACTCCTTTTCCTCTCTTGAGTGCTAAGTCCTGCTTCGGACGGCTGATTCACCCAGCGGCCATGCATACAGCTGCTGTGTTGGGTTGTCAGCAGAACTGTATGGGCAACAAAAGCTCCTGCTGATGCTTTCTCTCTGAACCCCTCAGCCCACCCTTTGAAATCCTTGCCTTTATGTAAAACTGTTCAGTTCATGGATGATGAGGTCAGCAAAATAGCTTGATATTAGCGTAAATCAAAGAACTGACAATATTAACTATTTAAAATCAAATATCAAAATGTTATGAATGAGTACCAAATACAAGCAAAGCGCTTCCTCTTCATTAACAGCCCTATTTGGTAACAAAAGTCATATCCCCAAACCTTTCATTTAACATTCAGTGGAAAGCCATGACAACCTTTATGCTGACATACAGCTCAGAGGAACCGTGGTGGCTAGACTCATTTTTAATAGAAACTGTTCTGTGACACTTGGCTGGCCAGAACACAGTTTGCATCCACACAGAATTGCCAGCTTCCCATCTTCAAAAGTCATGAGCCAATCTATCCCTAGACTAGGGATACTCAACTAAAAAAAAATATTCTGCTTGTAATATCATCTCAAACCTGGCAATATTATGAATGACACAATAAAAAAACCTGTCCATAAAAATGGCCATATTTACACCAGAATGTCAGACTAAGGCAACTGTACCAGTAGACCAAACCCCCAGCATAAGCAAACCCTGAATTTTCACAATTCCCCTGACATCAATCATAGAGGACAATTTCTCTTGCTGAATCTGCCTGACGATCTCTTACCCCATAGATTAAAATGAAACACCGTGCCTGTTGGTGGCAAAGCCTCAAGCTGGTTCTAAACCCAAACAAGCCACAAGAATCTTATTCAGAGTTCTGCATGTTCTTCTGCACAGACCAGGGAGGGAGCGATGCTCACGCCAAGCGCGGGTGAGCCCTGTGTACACAGACCTACAGTTTGTGTAGCCTAAGCAGGAGAGGGACAAGAAGCCTCACTCGGCTGCACTGGCACATGCAGGGCCTGCCTCAAAATCCGTAATCAAAATGTTTACTGTAAGGGACTGTGTAGGAGTGTAACCACATATGACTAAAGCAGACTGTTATGTCCGTGGCAAAAAAATAGGCTAAAAAATAATAAAAATACTTAACCAGGAAAATAATGTTTAGATATTTATTTATTTTTTGATTTAAGATATATGTAGGACACTTCATCTTCAAGATTAAGTCAGGTTTTGCTTTTTTCTGCTCTCCGGCATAACTAAACACGTTCATATATGCAAATGAGGAGAAAATGTGGCCTCTCTGAGCAGTAATAAGTATCTGCCTGTTGCTACCTTAAAATCACAGCAATCACATCTGGTAACTGCCCTTTTCTCATGTTTCCACTAGTTTTCAGACTTCCTCTTGTGGTAGCTTGAGACTGCGCATCTGGATGTTTTAAACATACAAAGGAATTGCTAGAGCAAGCAAAAGAGAAAACGGTGCAGAGAGTTAAGATGTGCAGATAAGCAACTGGTGCACTGTGCAGCTAAAGGAACTGACAGGCAATCGGGGAAAATCTTTTTCCAAAGAAGAGAGCACAGGGTTAGGCAGAATGAAGACTCACGTCTGTGGCTTCGTTTTTAAAGTACTATTAATCCAAGTATATCTTTTTAACAAAACTTTAGCTGCACCGTCACCAATCATTAAGTTTCCTGGAGACAGCACTCCCAAAACAGACAAAGAACTAGCAGTGGTAAGTGTTGGTTTCATCTTTGCTTCAGATTTATATTGTTGTTTCATAAGCAGATGTTTCTTTCTTGTTTCAGCTGAAGCTAAGGAATGACTGTAGCATTCTCTCCCTAGAGCCTCTGGAAGTGCCAGCTAGCTAGCAAAGGTATCAGCTTTCAAAAGTTAAAGCTAGAGCCAAGTAATGTCTCCTCTCTTAAAATTTTTAAAGGCGGCAAAGAAAGTCTTTTTTTGTCCTTAAGTCTGAACATACAAAATAATTTCATTAAATCATTGTGACTATAATCAAAAGATTGCAATGGTAAGAGGGGAGAAGGGCAAATAAGAGACATCTAATTTTTTTACTTCAATCAAGTAGAAGTGATGGCTGTTGAGACTCACTTAATACATGTACTACAGCTTTCAGAAGTTTGTTTTCCAGATTGTTTACCGTGCGTTGCATAAACACAGCTTTAAGGAACAATTAGAGTTGAAAGCTGGCTCGAGTTTCAGAAGCCATTGTGACTACTTTTGACTTTGAAAAAAAATCTCATCAGAGGTTTAAAGAAATATTATTTTCCAACTTCAATCTGGAACAAAAAAAGGAGTTGGGATTTCTGTGACATTAGCAAATTATAGCTATAACTCCACAGCATTTTATTCTAACCTTATTTTAGCCCTGTGGACCTTCATAAAAATGACATTATGAGGAAGTCCATTTAAGGGGAGATTGAGATGGATTGTCCTTATTTTAGCATGTAAATGATAGACATTTCTCTTCTTCAGCAGTAAGTCCATTTTAAGGAAGATTGAAATAAATTATTCTTATTTTAGGACATGGAGGTTTGAAAGTTGGTCACTTTTATTTAGCAGTTGGTGTGCATCTTGGGAAAGCTTGCCAGGTTAAAGAAGGTTTGGGGGAGGGTAGAGAGACAATTTCCAGATGGGAGCTGTGGTGGAAAGTTTAGGAAAAACAGATAAACTACCCAAAAAGGGCATTCCTCAGCCTTTAACAAAACAAATTCACCCAAGGTTTTGCCTTAGCAGCACAGCAGCCTGGGGATGAGAGGGGGGGATTGGGGGGGGGGGGGGGGGGCAGTGCATGTGGGAGAAGAGAGTGGGGTCCCACATGTCTAATAGTTATTTAACCACTCTTAAATAATCTATTTTATTAGACACAGTCGGGCTTTTATTCAGTAACAGCAATCCGCATCTCCCCTCATCTCTGTTTCTTTCGAACAACCTATTTATTATGTGTACTCAGAGGAAAATTACAAGCTGGTTTAACTCTGCAGTTGTTCTTTGTCTTTCTTGTAGTATTCCTGGGTAATGCTAACTGGCTGCCTTTCCCTCACACCCTCCATCGGAACAGCCCCAACACTCAGCATCAGAACACAAATTGCTATGTTGCAGCTGGACCCTGTTTCATTAATGGTCTGGATCAAAATTCCAGATCACCACAGCTCCCTGCTGACTCTGGGGAAACTGAATTTTGCAGCCTAGGCCAAGATGTGGTTTACATAGACACTACATTTTCTTCAAGATTCTCTTCTCATAGAACAGCTGGTTATGTTCATTTCTCATCTTCAGTAAAATCTCCATTTTAGGAAAAACTGAGAGGGGTTAGCTTTTTATTTAGAATCCTAGCAAGTAAAATTCTTCACCATGCCTCATTTTATATTTTTGGTTGTATATCTTACTCCCAAACCTAAAATGGCAAGAGCAGCAGCCTGCTTCTTCAGCAAACTTGAGTTCTGATGTATAGCCTATATATTATATCATGGTACCTCTTTGGGAGATGCAAGCAGAAGCATAATGAAATATAAAAAACTCCATTAAAATGAAAATTGGGATAAGAACAGATCCTCCAAACTGGCCTGTTTGATTATGTTCGTAATGCATTCCACACAATTTCCACCAGGCCTCATTATCTAGGAGCAGACAAGGTAAAACCATTCTGTGTCCATTATTTGCCAGTGCCACAGTCTCCACTGGAGAAATACCCCATCAGAAGTTATAAAAATCACAAAAACTTGTCATAGTCTGTGCTTAGTCAGTAGGTGGATGGAGGACCTTCTGAAGGAAATGGTGTAACATCTTGATTAAATCCTTTTTCTGAGTAAGCTCTGAACCATTTCCTATGCAGGGTAGATGAGGTACGCCTGGACTTAACAAGGAGGTGGGGAAATCCAGGCTTGACCAACTGCAGTCATCAAATACCCTTTGCTGTGTTTTGCTGATGTAGTGGTCTCATCCCTAGTCTCCTGGGTGACCTTCAGTCAATTAATTAGATACATAAAGTAAGGTTTCCCTCAGCGATACTTCCTGGCACAAGAACTTAAATATGAAGTCATCTTGTCAGGCTTCTTGTGATCCTCAGAAATAATTCTCTCTGATACTTCTGATACATTTTTGGAAAATATACCTTTACCTTATTTAGGGTGTTTTCCTACCTTGGATTTATAGTTAGTATTCTGGATACAATACCTGGAGGATACTTCTTCCTCCGCTACAGACAGTTTTACTGGGAAGATCAGTAAATTGCAACCTTCCTGTCTAACAGCATCATTGTCAAGGGCATCTCTCAGCTCTGTGCCACGCTGAGCACCAGTTTGGGTGGCTCACCCATCAGTTTGGGAACACCTGCCATTTGACATGGCTGTAGCTCTTCTTTTAGAGAAAGGCATAAAATATTGCAAACCCGGACTTGAGTGTGGAGTTCCTGAAAATTCTGTGCAAAAGAACCATAAGGTTCACTTATACTGGATAAAGCTTAGAACTCCAGATAGTTTAGTCAAGCTGTTTAGAACCTGTGAATGAAAGTAATTAGGTAATGATAGGTTATTATCATTATAGAAGTACCCAAACTAGTATCTTCATCATAATCCATTTATCTACTCCTCAATGAGGATATAAATTCAACAATCTAAAGCTGTATGTAATCTAAACAGCATGACTGTGCCTATCTGTGCAATAGTCCAAGCTAAGGCAACAGCTTGAGCTACAGGTTTTCTCAAATTCAGTCTGGATCCAAACACGGAATCCAAAACCTCTAGCTAGCCAGCAGCCTGCTGTGTGGCCATGTTTGTTAGTCTCCAGTTAGGAACAGAGCTGATAAAGGATTTTAGACAGTTGCTGAAGATATAACTTCTTGTCACTCTCTTTCATTTGAATGACTATGCTTTTATGGCAGGCTTCACCACGTGCTAGAGACTGCCGGGCATTCCCTCAGGGCTGGTCCCTACCCCGAGATGCTCACAGTTATTCTGCCAGTCAACACTGAACTTACAAACACTGAATAGTTTGTGCGATCTCACTTGTGTATTGCACAGAAGATGGGGACCATGTACAGATAATCAGGACCACGGCTGTTTAACTTTAAATATTATATTTAAATATTTAATTCATTTAAATATTATATTTAAAATTATATTTAAACAGTTTAGTTTAACATAATTACACAACTTATCAACACACATCTGAAAGACACGGCTGCTTAACTGAAACAATTGCCAGGGAACAGACTAACCCATTGCTCAGACTTTTTTTTTTCAACTGCACTTCACCTGCTAATCACTACACCTGCTAATTGGGTCATACTGATCAAAATGGAAAATGGAAGAGACTTGGGTGGGTATATTTTAAATAAGAGATTAAAATAATGGTATTTGTGCTGTCTTTTTGATCCCTTATGACCACAGTTTTCAAAGGAGAGATAACTTTGTGATCTGCCACCATGGTGTATCAGAAAGATCAGTCTGGCCACAATCTGCTGGAGTGTTTGATGGAGTTTTAAGTATGCAGATCTTGTTCGGCTGCAGTGTCCAGCCAACTGAGATGTTACCAAACACCTTCTTCCTCAGGTCTTCGCAATGTTTGACTGAAAAGCAAACACACACAACATTCAAATAGCTCTATGCAATCTGAATAAACAATGTTTTTTTTCTTTTCCATTAATGTGGTCTCGTTTGTGTGGTTGCTTTGATACCTTGACAAGTTTCTCAATAATCCGTAGAGTCTTCCAAGAAAAAAAATACACAAAATCTAAAACTGTAGGCAGATTTATACATCATAAAGAAGCCAAAAAAGATAAAACCATTTTACTTTGTAGTTCTACATTAAAGCTCTGTGCTCTACTTACTAATAAAGCAATTCATTAAGTAAAGGTGATACCTAATAGTGGAAATGATTGCTCAATTAGCAATGTTGTGTGATCAAGGATGGTTTGTGTCAGTTAAGGAGATTCTGCTGGTCTCTCAGTTACTAATAATAGTAATTTTGAAAAGAAAACTTGCAAATTAGAGATGGAAATCTAAGATGAAATTACAGTATTTATTTGTAATAATTAACTATTTCTTTTATGAATTTTAAAGTCTTTGTTCTGTGCTTTTTTCCCAAGCAATACCTGAATAAATACTATGGGTGCCCAAAGGACAATTGCAATTTATTTGTCCTGAAAGATACTTTGAAGAAAATGCAGAAATTTTTTGGGCTGCCTGAAACAGGAGATTTGGATCAAAATACTATTGAGACAATGAAGAAACCCCGCTGTGGTAACCCAGATGTAGCCAATTACAACTTCTTTCCAAGAAAGCCAAAATGGGAAAAGAATCATATAACATACAGGTACTGACCGGTGATGTTGGGTTTTGCTCACATAGAACCATAGCACTTTCAAGAACCAATCAAATAAGACACTTCGAAGTGAGTAGCTGCTTAGAGGGCTAGACAGGATTTCCTGAATTAGAATCTCTTTGTGTTTGGATAACTACCAGATGCTTTAGCAAACACCTCTGAAATTTCAAATTGAAAAATGTCAGGGATAATCATCTAAAGATCAACTTTATTGTTCTGGTTGAGACTAAAGAGATTTCGGTTTTATTCTTTGCTCTGCTGCAAGCATCCTAAGGGGATACGGGAGTATCTCACCTGTCCATCTGCTCAGTGGGGACCACAGTATTTACTGACTGCAGAGGCCATGTAGGAGGACAAACTCCTCTGCATTCAGCAGTCATAAAAATGAAAGTCATCAAATAAATTTTGAAATGAAACGATTGTATCTCATATCCCTACAGACATGACTTAAAGCAAACCTATTGCAACAGGTTAGGCCCATTTTAATTTCTTACTCTGAAGAGTTAGGGACCAATATAGCTCTCACTGAATTCAGCAATAAAAAAATCTCACTACCTTAGGTGGTCCAGGAGCAAACTTTTAGCACCAATGAGATCAAACAGCAGGTTTCTCTTAGTTGCTTGACTTGGTCTGCTGCTTCCTCACAAGTTGTGACTCAAAGCACCCCTCATGCTGCAACTAGCCTAATAAACACTGAAAAAACCTGTGGCAGCTCTCACAGCCCCCACTTGCTGACGTGCTTTCTCTAATTCTTCCTCATTCTCCTTAGGCACAAAGTAGTTTCCCTCACTATGCACAGCCCCAGCAGCAAAGAATTGGAAACTTATCTTTTCATGGAGGTTAGCTAGCTATAAAGCGCTAAGAAGTCCAGTTAAAATACATGAAGAAAGCAAGGACAAATAAGAAAGAGTTTGTCCCTTTCCCATGTCAGGCCAATGGCTTTATCTTACTTGCTTTTACCTCCTATTTCCCCATGTATCCTATTGCCAATGTAACCAACACACTGATAAAGGATTAGCATTCAACCAGGATGAAACAACATACAGCTAACTACAAAGGTCAGGGAGAAGGACTGGTTTTCTGTTATTATTAAAGACCAAAACCGTCCACACTTGAAACTTTCAGAATGTTATTGAGCTCTTTGTCTAGCAAATAAATCTTATATATCCAGATGTGCTTGCATGTTCATGTCTAAAGTGACAGTATGACTTGTCAGAGGCTCAGCGCTGATGAAAACCCTGAATATTTTGTGCAAGGCCCACTGCCATACAGGCTTTACAGCCTCTGGCTATATAATTTTCTTCACGCTGCTGCATCAATTCCAAAGGAAAATAAATAGTAAGTGCCACATCTAAACACATCTCTGAATCAAAGGAACTGTTTAGATCTCACATGCAGCGGTGTTACCTCTTAACCAGTTTCATGACTGAGTCTACTCAGCAAACAACAAATACTGGGAGGGGGTTTATGTGCTGTTTAACTCTACCTTTTACCTCTAAGGATTATAGGCTATACCCCGGATTTGGATCCTGAGACAGTAGATGATGCCTTTGCTCGAGCCTTTCAAGTCTGGAGTGATGTCACACCACTGAGATTCAACCGAATAAACGATGGAGAAGCAGACATTATGATTAATTTTGGCCGATGGGGTACATTTTTCTATTTTTACATATGTTTTTGGTTTTGTTCCTTTCATTAATCCTTAGTATTGGAATGACCTACCCTCAATAAGTAGTATATAAGTAGCCTTTCTGGCAAACTTTGTCCTAGTTTGCTCTTGGCTTATACAGGCTAAGGTCTAATTTCACTAAGATTTTTTTTTCTTTCTTATACACGAGAGAGAGGAGTATTTATACAATATCCTTATACTATATTTATCTTTCCAGAAGACAATCACTAGGGGCAACATTTTATTTTTAAATTTACAAATCAGAAATAGAACTGGGAAATATTGTTACAGATCTTAAGATGATGTGAGCTGGCTTCCTGCCACAGAAGAGAATAGAATGCCATCATACTGCTTATTTATAGCTCCGTACTCAGTTTTCCAGTGATAGTGGTAGAGGTCCTACCATACTGGAGCTTGAAAATGCATTGGTGGCTTTCAATTTTGACTCCATAGCTGGTCTCTGTTCTTTAGCACAGCAGAATGCAAGCTTTCAATGCATTCTTTGGTCTTGAGGAATTTAAAAATATGGATCGTAAGCTGAATTACGGTTTGAGTCTAGCTGATGATAGGTGACGATTCATTTTTGTTGTACGTGCCTTCTTTATTAATTTTGGTTTCCTCTGAAAGAATGTTTATAGCTTTTCAGGGTAAACCTGGCGCATTTTAACTTCTTATGGACAGGCACAGAATTTTTAATACTAGTGAAGATACTTGTGCAGCCAATCACTTGGGAGGTAGACTTTGCAAGTGAAGTGAACAGTTGAAAGAATAACTGAGCTCTTTGTAATAGCCTCCATTTCAAGCTGGTTTGCTTTGCTTTAGCTTCTGATGAGTTGACCTCAAAACTTCAGAGATTCTGTACAGCACTCAAAACTTCAGATCCTCATCCAGGCTGGCTTGGTTCGCAAAAAAGAAGTCTTACAAAAGCAGAAGTGTTTCTGCTGCTTTTAGTACTTGCTGCTTATAGTTGGCTCAGAAACAGTGGGAGAAGAGCTGCTTCTACATTCACTCATTCTTATCCCTTTACTGCATGTCGGATTCACAGGAGCTGGGCCATCCACAAGCTTTTTCATTTTCAAGATTTTTCATTCTTAACCGAAGGATCTACTTTGAAATGAATAGGAGTAAAGCATCTAATACATGTCAAAATCTTCTCCTTGACAACTGACACACTAGTTTACTGAAATGAATGAACTGAACTGGTATTAAGAGAGTGACACTAGCATAAAATCAGTGTAACAGAGTAGAGAATCAGGCCTGTGTATTTAGGGCTTCTGTTAAATGGCAAGACATCAGACCAAAAGGCTTGAAATGATGCAACTGGAGATGCTGGCAGCCAGCTTTGATGCACAGGTCAGTGTGGTGGGAAAGCTATGAATACCAGGGTTATGCCCTTGCCAGCCTGCCTTACCCACACGCGGCGTATTTCCAAGAAAAGCCTACAGTGTAATAACAGGAGAGCTGCTTAACCTGCTGTTGCTGTGTGAGAGGCCCGAGTCTCAGAGCGGTTGATGTGGAGGAGGAATAGGCTCATTCACAGGACTTGGAGCGCTGAATAAGAGCTAACTTTCCAGAGGCTCACTACTGAGACACTCAGCGGATTTGCTTTCCTGCTTAAAGTAGTCAGTATTCTGCATAAAGAAAAGAGCACAGCAGTCTGAGGAGCAGCAGCAAAGTAGCCTGCAAAGAGATATCTCTCTTTTCTTTCCAATCTCTGTGTTGGAGACTGGTATGAATTATCTGAAAATACTCCTCATCTACAACACATATTTTACAGCTCCTACCAGTCTCCATTGAGAAATAGCAGTGTGTATGCAGTTATACATCCAATGTACAATGTTTCACTGTTCTTCACTGTCTTTGATACCTTTCCACAATACTTATAAGATATAAAATAACATGCTGTGACAACTGCGGTACTGACACTTAATGTTCTTTGTAGGAACTGGCTTCTTCTCTTCTAGTTCAGTCTTGCCAGCACAACCCATAATAACAAACTCACTCACTGGAGTATTCTGCTGCTGTCTTGGATGGGAAAGTACCCATGATAATCATCATTCATGTAAAGACTCTGACAGAGGTGAAGAAACTGCTCTTTTTTGTCTGCTTCCTCCTGCAGAACATGGTGATGGCTATCCATTTGATGGCAAAGACGGTCTCCTGGCTCACGCCTTTGCACCAGGGCCAGGAATTGGAGGAGACTCCCATTTTGACGATGATGAACTGTGGACTCTTGGAGAGGGGCAAGGTACCAGACTTCTTAATGTTTCAGAACATATAGCTTGCTAGCTGCTATGTTTTAATGCTGTTTCAGGCATTAAAACATAATGCATTAAATGTTTTCATTGACATGTCAATAAAAGTTAGGGGATGAAAATTAATGTATACAATTTAAATTGTTCTCTACAAAATACTTATGTAATTCCTAAATAAACATTACCTAGGATTTCCCTTTCTGTTCCTCTACTGTTGCCCCTTGAAAAAGTGAATTAATAATGGGCCTGATGCTGCACAACCTTCATGAATTGTGGGAAAAGTACAAGGCCACGACTATGATTTTGAATGCTTCAGTTCTCAGGTACCCCAACTACAACATCTTTAAGTTCATTTGTAAGAGGCAGACTGGCCAGTGCTGTTCAGCTTAGCCTCTATCTGACTTAAGCTGTGGCTCCCGTTGTTAAAAATGGAACCATCCACCTGAATAAGGATTTATATACTCATGGTATGTGTCAAAAACAAATAGGATATAAATCCCTTATGCTGATGACTGAAACAAAATCAACATCAAACAGTGGATCAAAAACATCTCCAAGAATCTTTAACAGGCAGTTTGCCATACCCTGTAGAAGAAAACAACTGAAGTCCAGATAATATCACCCAAACTAGACAAACAAGACCAAGTATTAGTAGTTTGGAACCTCTTTTTTTCTGCTTGAACTTTCTTGAACTTTATGCCACAATCATATATTTCTAATTATCATTCTTCTACTGTAAAATAATTTGGAAAACTTAGAATAAGAACTCAAACTCATGTTTGCCTTCCATTTCAAATTTCTAGTTTTCTCCCATTTAAAAAATAATAGAACTTTAATACCAAAATAGTCAATTTCTTTCCATTTGGCTTTCTTTTAACTTTAGCAGAAGCACTGACCAGCATATGTAGTAACCGGAGTGGATCCCTGCCTCAGACTAACAATGAACAGGAGGAAACTGTTTTCCATATTAGTGGAAACACTGCACAAGCACCCAGTCAGTTACTGCCATTAAAAGAAATGCTATGGATAAGTGAATTATCTATACATTAACATATGTTACAGCACCAGTACTTAGTCTTAGGACTACATGTGACAAACAGAAACAAACCCCAGGACCTGGGTGTGTCTGCATTACTACCCAATCCCCCAGTGCCACTTTTGATCTCATTCAAGTCAAATTGGAAATACCAAAGTGGTTTATGAGGCACAAAGCATGTTCAGCTCATGCTCAACTGCTGCCTGGAACCTTTCAAACTATACTGAAAGCTTTAGACCATATTACCAAAGCAACTAAATTACTAAATCTATTAACAGCATGTCTAGAAGTTTGCATTGCCATAGTAACAACAACATATATATTTTTCTGGGCTGATTCTAAGGACTGTTCATTCTAACACTTCACCATGAGTAATACCCATGTAATTCTCTCAAAATTACCACTTATTATTTCAGCTATGATCATCTTGCCAATAGAGAGATCAGCAGCATATTGAATTTCAAAGTGGAAATTCAGACTGGAAAAGAAGATGTCCAGAAACTGTATTTTTCATATCAGTTGGTGGCTAATCTCACCACTGTATTTGTTCTCTTTATAGTGGTTAGAGTGAAGTATGGAAATGCAGATGGTGAATACTGCAAATTTCCCTTCTGGTTCAATGGCAAGGAATACAACAGCTGCACAGATGCAGGACGCAGTGACGGATTCCTTTGGTGTTCCACAACCAAAGACTTTGATGCAGATGGCAAATATGGCTTCTGCCCCCACGAGTGTAAGTAGATCATTGTTTGTACCATTTTTTTCCTGGTAGACTGTTCCCTACTTATCTTGCCGATCCACTGCTTCTACTCTTTCCACTTCCTTTCTGGCAGATTTAGATTTACTGCTCTTTAGTATCTCTGCAACATCTAAGCAGACAAAACTCCCTAAAGGCTCCCTTGGTGTAGGAGAGTTTGTAACTGATGACGACCCCGGCCAAGGCATTTCTCTTGTTTTTACAAGGACGTATTGGAGATATGTCAGAAGCAGTGTCAGCCCCGAATATACATCAGAGACACTACGGGTTCCGTTTCATAACCCAGGTCAACCACCTTTTAGAGTAAGGATAGGGCCAACACACTAAATGACAGGAATCTCTCCCTAAATTGCAGGCCATTCCACTAACAATCGCAACTGCATCTCCTTCAAGAGCAGTAACTGACAAAACGTAGCAGTTAAGGATGAAACCCATTAAGCCAAACCTCCGTAACTTCACATACGAATTTTACCAACTGGTGGCCCAGGTCCTCTGAGTCTGAGAGCCCTCTTAGTGTCACGTTGCACTATTGTTGTCACAAATCACCCTTTAAACAGCCTCATACTGATTTTCAAAATAAAAATGATTGAATTTTAAGTATCTGTGCTGGTACTCAGTTATTTGTACGTTGGTACATTGCAGATTGCTAGCCAGGACAGCACTCACATTTTTAGAATTTAGGTTTTTATTTTTAATGCGGGTCTTAGGACTCTTACTCATGAAGCAGTTCCAACAGCTCACTTTAGATACAGGAACAACACTGTATTTCAGAAATCACAACTCTGTATCAGTATCTGTACAAAACTGTTAGAGGGCTTAGAAAAGCTAATATTGTACTTAATTTCTTTTCGGAATGTGAACAGAATCCTCTGTTTTACAAGCAATTTATTTCATATTTGGAAGCACTCATTTACACATTAGACAATGTGTATAATGCTTTCATGTAGCCATAACTTTTTAAAAATATACACAATATGATTATTATCTTTCCAATGAAATTCTGACAGTGTGTTTCCTGTTAAACATTGGGAACATGTATTTATATGCTTGAAAATTTTGATGAGTCTACTGGATATAAGATTTCGGACAATTTATTATTATATGAGTGTTAATTTGATCTCCTGTATATCACACTGCAGCAAACCTTTAGAGAAGCAATTAAGTGTAATTGGCTGTAGCCTACTGTGCTATTTTATCAGCAGTGAGAAGAGTAGAGAAGGTAAGGGGCTTTTAGCTGCCTGTTCCACCTCCTGTTTGCCAGCACCTATATTCACAGACATTCCCAGTACTGCAGTTTCCCCCATTCCCTTTTTTCCCTTTGTACATAGGAGTCACTAAAACTCCTGCCTGCTACTGCTGTGTCGTAACAAATAATGAGAGAGTTATGAAAGACAACGAAACACAAAACAATGGAGCTTTTGTTTGACACATGCTAATTCTGCTTGGAAAAATAGTACTAAACTTATTTATAATATTAGGGCTATAGGCAGTCAGTACAAGGAAAGAGAATGCAGATTGCTGAAAGAAAATTAGTGATGTTTAAGATGCAAAGCCAGCAAAACAAGACATGTTCAGGTTTTTGCCAGACCAAGAATGCACAAGCACAGCCCGAGATGTCCCAGGCAAGCTCAAGGAGTATTGTAAAAACACATGTATGTGCGTTAGTATGTATGTGTCAGTCAAGTACACATAATTTTTCAAAGACCAGAGATATGTGTATGTAGAAGAATTTCAGATATCATGTCTTCAAAACTTTTCCAGTATCCTATTGTAGCCAAACACTAAATGGATTCCTGCTTGACAAATTTTGGGGATTTCTCAAGTTCATTTGCAAGACCATACAGTTTCCAATAGAAGATTACAAATTTTCTGCATCAGGATGCTCGGGGTTTGCAGAGATAACCAGATGTAGAACATATCAGTCTTCTAGGCCTAATCTGATGAAAAAAAAATACTCTTTAATTGCCAAAACCCTAAACGCCCATTATAGATCACATCTAGAGCTGGGATCTACCATGGTGACAGCTGTTTATATAATTATAGGGGATGAACAAGCAGGAGCGTAAACTTTTAATAGACTTCAGTTAATTGAAAAAAAGTTATTGTTAGCTACATAACTTTCAGAACTAGCTTCTTTAGCCTAACGTTTACTGCAGTAGATCATATGCGTGCACACGCACATACCCACACAATCATTTATTTCCTAAAACTTTGCCATCTCCTTCATTCCCCATCTTTCCCCAAATCTCCTCTCACTCAGGTTAATCCTTCCAGCTGGACAAGAGCAAAACTGGGCTTATTTCTTCAAAATACCCCAAATGCTCAGATATAGTCAGATTGAAGCCTGGATTATAGGTAGCTGGACAAACTGAGATCCACATACCCTGACTGATACCTTTGTAAAATCCCAAAGTCACACAAGATCAAAAATGTAAGCAGTGAAGCGCTCTTATGGAGAGCTGATTCTGGAAGCTGATGTTCCTGGAAATGCTTGTGTCAAGGTTTCTGAAACGGAACAGAAGGGTTTCAGCCTTTTGTTTCTGATGTAATTGTTTCGCAAGATCCTTGAACTGTTATGCACAGATGTTTCTTATTAAATTCAGAGCAGCATTGTTCACTCATTATTCCAAGAAACCATTTGCTAAAACCCAGCTAATAAATTCAGATAGGGGAGGATTTACATCATAGAATCTGTGTTGGAGGTGACATTCCTGGTTGTCAGTGTTTGTTTCTCCCCCATATAAATCACTGAAGTTAGTTTCAATTCTTTTCAGAGCCATGCTGCATATTCGGAAACATTTGTAACGCTATGGTACTGCACCAAGCTTTTCTAAAGTTAATCCCAGATGTGTACCCTCATTTTGTAGACTGATTCAACTATCATTTGGCAAAGCAGAAGAAGGGAAAGCAGAAAGTTACCTACCTACTACACAAATCTTACGCAGGTGTGCTGAACCTCTCCTTTGCCATATGGGATCAAGGAATCTTGAACCTCCCTCTGTACCAAACTCCACTGACCCTATAGGGAGTTTAGGCTCCTTTGGCCCTCTGATATCTATTGTTACTGGTATCTGTACTCTGCCTGTACTCCCGCACACTGGTCACAGTTCTTGTAGGCTGCTGTTCAACTGCTCTCCCAGGCAGAAGCCTCATGTAGCTGCAGCTACCTCCACCTCGGATCTGTGCCACAGGGGTTTTATAGCACCCTTCCAGACTGAGGTTACCTTACATTAAAACTGGCTGATTTTTCTGGGAACAGCTAACAGTGCAGTGCAGATTAGTAATGTCCAGCCTGAATCTGCTCTCACATCAGCATATCTTCACTGATTTTTAAGCTGTTGAGTTTACCATGATGCAGAATAAGAATCAGGCCCTTTAAGATCCCCTTACAAGTAAATAGAGCTTTTGTTTTGTTTTGGGGGAAACTGACCTAGTCTTTAACTAGTCATTTACATTAAAGCAAAGAATTTTCTAGTTGGGGCAGGATTTGAAAACTTAATAAACCGTTGCTGTTACCATCACATGATGTTACCTCAAGCAAAATGAAAAACTGCATTTTGACTGTGACCCAGAAAGACTCCATGCAAAGCAGCAAGAGATTGACTTTCCATAAGGTTTTTGCAACTTAGCCACATTTAAACAAAAAAAAAAAAAAAAAAGGCTATTAAAATACAGAGTTTGCCAGATTCTAGAGCTGGAAGCAGCTCATGTGGTAGATGAGTCACCTAAACTCAGTTTAATTTTGCCTTCCAATTCTATCATTTCTTTATAAAAATATAAAGTCTCTCCAATCACAATAGCTATAGTCCTAGTTAATGCACATTTTCTAACTTATTACAGCATCTGAGACAAATACAAACATTTGCAGCTTCTCTTTTGGGGAGGCACAGTGTGTTGCAGTTATCTTGATGAACACCTTTTGCCTGGAGATAGGACCTCTGTGTGGCTGCTTCCAAGTCTAGGGTGCAGAAGGATACAATGACAGCTCAGCCAGATCAGAAGTTCAGTGAACTTGCATTTGTGAGCCACGCCTGCAAAGCTCCAAGCCCTCTCCTTAGCAGGACTGGAACTTATTTCAGTAACTTACTGGTTCATGCCCCTGATACTGCGGCCAGTTACTGATTTAAGTGGAAAAGGCAAAATGAATCATCTGTGTCACAACACCCCGTTGCTTGAACCCTTCCCAGTCATCCTTCAGCCAGAAGAGGTCTTGGGTTTTTATTTATTACTACTCTAAAAAGCTAAGCACACTGATAAACAATGTCTCTTCCCATCAATGTATCAGACTAAGCAAAGGCAAAACCCCTCAAATCCTACAGAGACACTGAGGCTACAATGGCTTTTTGGTCATCAAAAACAACAACAGCAAAGTTAGAAATAACCTGCCAAGCCTTTCTACATAGATGTTTGGGTTTTAGCTGTAGCTTTAAACTGGGGAAAGGAGAGGGAAAAAGGTGTCCCCTTGGGCACCTTAAAAAAGGCCAAATCACGCATACTTTACACTGGGAATTCAAACAGGTGTGTTTCATTCTGAGGTGCTGTTCTTAAATCTCAAGGGGAATTGGCACATGGCTGCATGAAGGATTTTTTGTCTCTGTTCAGTGCAAGGCTTGGCCCAGTTTGTGCCCTCATGGTTTCGTCTCACCAGCACATAGCACCCACAGATACTGTCCTACCATCGAGGATTCCCACAGATAGAGCAGCCAAGAGAAGACACAGACAGATTCACAAGATGTTAGCTGCTCCAAGCCACCTGCATTTTCATGTAATTCAATCCGGACATACATTTTTTAAATAGCAGCATAAGAAATTTTATCTGTCTTCCTCTAGCTATTCCCCAAAGTTTACTAAAATCCTAAAACAGATCTCAGAACTTCTGGCTCAATTTAATCTATATTCCTTCATGTACAAGAGAGACTTCTGGTTCTCAGGGTTGAGCCATGGGGCCTTTTTTGTGTATAAACAGCCCTTAGAAGACCAATACACTACATTTAGGGACATTAACGAAGCAAAAGACAGGAGAAGCCTCCAGTGTTCTGCCTTGTTGAAGGAGTCATATTTATCCTCTCTTGCTTATCTATCAAGTGTTTGAGCCCAGGAGAATGGATTCTCAGAAACAAGAAGCAAAGCCTGGAGGAAAAGCCTACAGACTGACTTGTTATCCGACTTTGACTCTACCGTATGTCAGCATCTTAAAGAAACTGCAAATGACACAGATGGCCGTTGTGAAAAACCGATCTGTCTTGTCGGTGGCTGTGTACAAAGTCTGCCATTTTAGCTAACGTTTTTGATGCAAACGAATCAGAGAACTAAGGAACATGAGTGACTTTCTGAGAATCCTCTGTCTAAACGTTGTTTCGAGAAGCGATATTAATTTTATGTTATGAGGCAGGCTATAAAGGATATACACAATTCAAACCACATTCAAACAGCTTGGTAGATTGTTCTTCATTCCCAGGTGATTTATAAAGATCAACCAGGCATTCCTTTCTATACACTATCTTGCCAAAGCATTTCATTGTTGGTGTAAAACAGAGGTTCTAAGTGTGAACTGCATCACGCACGATGGCTGTCTAATCTCTGTCAAGACCTTCGCACATTACCACTGGCACATTGCAATTCCTTGTTGATACCGAGCATTGCGTATTGACGTTTTTCTCTTTCGTTCTCCTTGCAGCACTTTTTACAATGGGTGGCAATGGTGATGGGCAGCCATGCAAATTCCCCTTTAAATTTCAAGGCCAGTCCTATGACCAGTGCACAACAGAAGGCAGGACAGATGGATATCGATGGTGTGGAACCACTGAAGACTACGACAGAGATAAGAAATATGGATTCTGTCCAGAGACGGGTATGAGGAATGTTGCTTGCATAACACAGTCTAATTTGTCATTTTTTAAAGTAACAAAAGTCTCTTTTTTCACACCTTCATCAGGGCACACAGAAGTTGATGAGTTAGGCACAATTTCAGCATAGGTGGCCACAGAGGTAACCAGAACAGGAGCAATAGATGTAAACGACAACGGTATGCCATCGCACACCAAGTTTATCAGGGATACACAAATGTCATTGAACCATAGGACTAAATGTCCACCATTGCAGGATAATTATGAGTAGATTACAATTCATTAATGGCCCTGGAAGTCTCATGCAATGGAAGAAAGCTTGAATAATATTTTAGCTTAATACTTACCATTTATACTTGAAAAAAGAAATCCTGTTTAGTATGTTAAGCTTGAGTTAATAGAACTTTTCAGCAATCGAAAAGAACTAAGTGAAATGGTTTAGCCAGGAAAATAGATTTCTGCTTTCTTCACAATTTTTTGTACTTTTTAACTTGAGTTTTATTACATAAAGGAGCAAAAATTAATTTATAGCCTTGTACAGCTTGGCAGGTGTTCAATTTGAGGCTACAGACCAAAGCCATAAGTATTTAGACGTAGAAGTTAGCTATGGCAGTTCCAAAATCTCCGGTTTTTAACAGAGCCCAGGGGAAGCCACAATCACCATGTAGCACCCCAAAGCTCAATTCAAACCTGCATGCAGCCTGGTTTTTGCATCTTTTGAAAACGGTCTAACCATTTGCAATAGGGATTTGATGTATTGGTATTTGACTTCCTGTTACTTTTGATAACCAGATGTAACCCTTCAATTTTACCTTACAGATGTTTAAAAAAAATAAAAAGAAAGGATCAAATTCGTTATAACTTGTTATATAGTTAGGAAGAGAAAAGTGTAAAGGATAGTTCAACAGACAAAAGATTCTATATATCTAGAATCAATATATCCAAAGTCCTAGGTAACACAGTCTCCATCACTGGAACCAAGAAATACACTTAAACTTTTTTCCAGCAAAAAATGTTATTGCTTGAGATTAAAAAAAAAGTCACAGTTAATTTCTGGCTTATTAATGAATAATAATGAATGAGAAATAAATAATAATAAACAGTTAGGGACACAACCAGCTTTTCCCCTCTGCTGCTCTCCTGTAACTTCCCAGAAGATAGACCATAATTTGAAAGGAACTGTAATTGCCAGGTAGCAGTGTAAATTAATTTAAAGGAGATTTATGTTCTTTATCTATTCTGTTTATGATACCTACTTTAAACTGTAATTTTAAATGTAGTTACACCCTCTTCCCTCTAGAAAATGCTTGTACGTGCATACACCAATGTTACTTCTTATATACTACCACCGTATATCACATAGATAAGAACACAGTTAGGGCAAAAATTTACAAGTTTTTGCAAAAAAACAGATTAAAAAAAAAAAAGTCATCCACGTTTGATTATCCTTTTCTTTGGAAAAATGTTTAAGACCATATGCTTTTAAACAGTATCCTGCTGTCAGCATAAAAGAATTCCTCAATTTATTTTATGTGACTGCTCTTCTGGACCTTTTTTTTTTTTACTTCAAAGCTTGTACTTCAGTGGGACACCTACTAACCAGGTGGATACTCAATAGCCCTTTAACCTTTCTGACACTAAACCTACCTTCCACCTACTTGAGACACCCTTTAAGATATCACCAGGAAAGACCATCAAAAGATACTTGCTATGCAATCACCTTGCACAAAACACTGTTAACTGCTGCTTTCTCAGAGCTGTGAACATGAGCCCGGGCCTCATTCTTATTCCCACCAAAACTACTGGCAAGTTCATTGCAACGGCAAAGCTTAGTCTTTTTCCTTTTTTTCAGCATCAGAAAATGTTCTTTTCAAATATTACTTTTAATCTTATTCCTTGTGTTCTTAAGAGGATTGCAGATTTTCTGTTTGCTTTCTGTTTTCAATGTGTGGTTTAGAAGAAGGTGCATGAGCTTAACCTCACAAAAGCTATTCCCTTCTCACTGTGGTGTTCTGCTGTTTTCCATAGCCATGTCAACAGTTGGTGGAAATTCAGAGGGAGCCCCTTGTGTATTCCCCTTCATCTTCCTTGGGAATAAATACGAGTCCTGTACGAGTGCAGGTCGCAATGACGGCAAGCTGTGGTGTGCTTCTACCAGTAGCTATGATGATGACCGCAAGTGGGGCTTTTGTCCAGATCAAGGTAACACAGTTTGTCAGAGCAATACAATGGTAACAGCATATTGACCACACCAATGACATCGCACTTATGATGACTTCATTCTTACGTTTATCACTCCTGTCTGGTTACAGTACTTCTCCCCAACCCAAAATTTGAGCAAAACCCCTACATTTAAATGTGAAACTATTGTTAAAGACTATTGCTAAAGAGTCAGTCCCAGAAATCATCTGCCTGAAACATTCAGATTTTCTAAAATTGGAAAAATGAAGTATCTTTCCAAAATATAATAAATAAATAAATAAACAAATGCTTTTCTCAAAATCACATGTAGTATAGTATTTCACTGGTATGTAATAATTATACTCTGATAGTGGCCAAATTAGGAACAAATGATAAAATGTAAAAAATTAATATATTTGTGGTTGATATTGCCAAAGATGAAAAACATGTTAAAAAAATGAGAGACAGCATGAAGTTTGTATGGTGAATATCAGTATTTAAAATCATATTGATTAATCTTTGTCCTTATTTGTGACAAGAGTAAAATTAAATATAGCAAAAGGCTTTTTACACACTTAGAAACAAATGCTAGATGGAGGTTTTTCTTTTAGGATGAAAATAACTGCCAAATTTCAGAGACTGTTTGGACATAATTGATAAAATGTCATCCTATGATAAAAGTTTTTTTCAACCTAACAATATTTGGTACAGCAGTACTGATTCAGGCACTGTTCACAGACACACAGATATAGGGACCTGTTTATCACTTGCATGCCATTTCATGATGAAAAGTAAGATTTGAGGTCTAGATTGCAAGTTTAATTCTCCTGTGCTTAAAAAAAAAGTCTGGTTTTATTTGCTACATTTCCTTTTTTCACAGAAATATTAAGACTGTGGTCAAAGTCACTTGCATGCGAGACAGCAGCAATCACCAGCTACAGAGGAAGTTTTAGAACCTGTCTAATGAAATGTCATTCTGGCAATATGTTTGACATTCACCATTGGAGGCTGTAAATAATAATTATGATATCTATTATTGGGAGATTTTTGATGTGTAGCAAGAAAAATAAAATTATAAGACTATGAATAACCTGCATGGTACACTTCTATTTAGAAGCAAGCAGCTAATACTATCTTGCTATGTTACTCAGGGTACAGTCTCTTCTTGGTTGCTGCTCACGAATTTGGCCATGCTATGGGATTAGAGCACTCTGAAGACCCAGGAGCTCTTATGGCCCCTATCTACACCTACACCAAGAACTTTCGACTTTCACAGGATGACATTAAAGGGATCCAGGAGCTATACGGTAAAGTCCTCCCCTGTCAGCAGAACTTATCAGAACAGCATGCAGCACAGGTTGAAATTTGGGACTCAGAACTTGCAGTAAATTACATACAGCACAATACCACCAATGCCAGAAACACCCTCTGTTCCTTTCTCCCTGCTTTCTTCATGTTATTACCAGGGCTCCTACTTCAATCAAATATCACAATTTAAGGACAAGGAGTCACTAAATTTACTGAACTCACAGGAGCCCCAAGACTCTCCATAACCAAACCTTTAGATGAAAATTTCTAATGCCTTTACCGAGACAGTGAAATGCCATGCTTTTCTCTCGCTTGAAATCCCTGATGTGGGTCGTTTTGCGTGTTACTGTCTACAACAATTTGAGCTTCCCAGATTGCAAACCACCTGTAATAGGGGAAGGACATTGTTTCCTGTCCCAGTTTGGAAACAGTTCACATTGCCTTCCCACAACAATTCAAGCTGCACCGTCGCAATAACATTTGCAGAGAGTGTGTGGGAGTGGATACTTCAACAGACATGTATTTGGCAAGCTCCTGGACAAAAAGTGGATTCAAGTATTTTTATGTTGGTACATCTTTAAAACGTATTATTTTCTCCACAGATACTCTTAGTAAAATGCATAAGGATTATTATGATTAAAGTTCCTTCCATATATGTATTTTCTACCTTGTATAGGCACAAGTATACCACAGTAAATTAAGCAGTCGAAGAAAACCTCTATCATTTCTCTTTCTGTGCTTTTCACTTTTCTACTGAGGTATCTTCCTAATTATAAGTGGCTATATTCTACAGTATTCAACACCTTAGAAATTATAATAAGAAAATAACAAAATGATTACCATGAGACACCTTTTTATCAAAAATCTGATTTGAATCTTCATTTCTTCCTTGTTCTTAGCTGCTTTAATTAAGATTGGGAATTGAGACATGGGCAAGGTTAAGTGAATTTTCTAAGCTTGCACAGCGTATCTTTGATAGAGTTCAGAATTTAACCCAGTTATCTCAAGGCACACTTCAAAACCTGAGACAAAACTATCTTTCTCGCCTCTTTATAACTGATATAACCCTTTACAAACTGCTTTCTATATAAAACAAGTATTCAAAACCACCTTTGTTTTATTCCATTGTAATTATCTCAAATCAGCTACACTCCACTTTGTTTCATACAGTGAATTAACCTGATGTGTAAGAAAAAAGGCAAACATCTCATAAGGCAATACAGCAGCAGTGAAATAATAAAATAAAATAAACCAGATGACAAAGTGCATGTTCTGAAGAGCACACTTTGATTATTGATGAGGGCAGAAAGATCATACAAATGGCTCAAAACGCATCTTTGTAACTTGCAAAATATTGGCACTTCCAGAAAGAAAAGAAACCCACTTCGACGTCTCTCTCAGTGGAGTTGCAGATAATTCTGAATAGAAGGGCTTTGAAATGCATTTATTTTCTTTTTAGAAGCCAGTAAAACAAAAATTGTAATGTTAACATTTGAATCCAGTATAGTCACTTCTGGACATCTTTCAACTTAAAGAGGCAGCTCAACATGGATAGCCACTCATACAGGCACAGTGCCTTGAATGAGGCCACACAGCAGAAAAAGGCAGGACTGGAAGCTTAAGGCCTTCTCAGCTGTACTCAACCACTCTTCTTCTGAAAAGATTTTATTATAAGTTTTTTCTCCTTCAAGCACTGCCTCCAAATTATTCCCCTCCTAGCAATTATGGTAGTTCATGTTCTCTACGTATCCTATGCAGCACTGTATGTCAGTGTAAGAGAATATCTCTGTTCACCGTTACAGAAGTATCAACTGACGTCGAACCTGGTCCAGGGCCAGGACCGGGGCCAGGCCCACGTCCAACCCTTGGACCTGTCACTCCAGAGCTCTGCAAGCACGACATTGTATTTGATGGAGTCGCACAAATTAGAGGAGAAACGTTTTTCTTCAAAGATAGGTAAGTGAGATAAATTGCCTACCAATGGGGCCTCAAGTGGAAGAATCTGCCAGACCTATTTATCAAAGTCTAGAAATTTATTATCAGGCACAATCTCTGCCCTTTATTCTGTGTGTTCAGAGACACACAATTTGTCCTGTGTGTCCTAATTAACTCCTAAGGGTAAGAGATGGAAAATTCTGATTTTATGGTTAAATCTTTGCCACAAGGGTACACTGCTGGCTCATGGTCAACTTGGTTTCCACCAGGGCCCCTAGGTCCTTCTTCACAAAGCTACTCTCCATCCCCCTCTATGTACTGGTGTTTGGGGTTGTTCCTCCCCAGATGCAGAACCTTGAAACTGGCCTTTCGTGAATGGTGTGAGGCTCCTGTCATCCCATTTCTCCAGGGGTCACGGTCCCTCTGGATGGCAGCACAACCCTCTGGTGCATCAGCCACTCCTCCCAGTTCTGGGTCATCAGCAGGCTTGCTGAGGGTGCACTCTGTCCCATCATCCAGGTCATTACTGATGATGTTAAACAGTCTCCTACCCCAGCACTGATACCTGGGGTACACCACTAGCTACTTGCCTCCAGCTAGACTTCTTACCACTGACCACACCCGCTAGGCCCAGCCAGTCGGCCAATTTTCAGTCCACCTCACTGGCTGCTTACCTCACCCGTATTTCAACATCTCTTTGAAAATTTTAGTTGGAAACAGGGTCAAAAACTCTTCTAACCTGCTCTCCCCTCTCTGACTACCAAGCCAGTCATTTCATCATAGAAGGATATCAGGTTGGTCAAGCATGACTTCCCAGTTGAGAATCCGTGCTGACTCCTCCCAACCACCTTCATGTCCAAAAGATTGTCTGTAATTAGAGATAGGTGAGATGATTATGCCATAAATTCACTTTTTCTTAGAGCTACTCTCAAACTGCTTTGAGAGTCTGGAATGTTGAACTTCAGTCATTATTTTAGGCAGTTTTGTGGTGGTTTTTAATTTCTGGTTTCTACCCCACACTGGGATTGCACATGCCAAGATGCTATGACAACGACTGGGCTGGTGGTAGTTCTAGCTAAAATCAGGACAAGGAAATGCCACAAACCTCACAAAAAAGCCTGTTCTCATTATATTTCTGCCCAATTTTACATATTGGCGAGCACAAATTAACCCTGGTGTCAGCCCTGCTGGCTTCTGAAGAGTCACATGTGGGTTGCTCAAAAGAGTGAAGTAGCTGGGAGACACATCCAAATTTCTAAATGCTTATGCAAACAGATCTGACCCCCAAAATCTTTAGAGATTTACCCATCTGTAATGTTAATCACAAAATTAGCGATGGAAGAGATGCATTAGCCTGCCAAAGAAGGATTCATTCCCTATAAAATATTTCTGAATGCCTTTTGTAGCAAAACCTAAAAGAATTGTAATTCTGCAATGGAAATCCCGTCACTTTCAGTGGAGTAGAGCTCTGGAGGCACTATCCTTCCTGGTTTCATTTCATATAGTCTGCACTCTAGGGGAAAGATTCAAAACTGATAGCAGGAAAATTTCTAATCTCAACTTCTAAAAACAATCCTCCAAAAAGTAGTTCATCCAAAACTAGTGGCAATAATCTCAAATGCCTTTTCCACCATGGAGACACTGTTTTAGCAAATCTTCAGTTTTTTCATAACCTGCATTATTATAGACTGGTCCAAAGAGGATCTGTTCCTTTCCCGTGTTCATAAAGGTACAATCATGGAAATAGGTGAGCAAAGTCTTGTCCCTGAGTGGCTTAATCCAGGTTATTAATCCAAAATCATTAAATACAGTATTATGTCACTCACGGCTGCTGTCATCAAGGACACCGGTGATTGGGTAGGCCCCATGAGTGCAAGGCCTCCAAGGCAGAAGACACAAAAGGCATTTTTGATGCAAGAACAGAGACATTCCTGATAAAATGAGGTGGCTGCACAGCTGCAGCTCCCATTGCCTTTGCCAGGGCCTGTATTACCCAGCTGCTCAACAAATGAAGAGCATCTCCTAAGGACTACGGGACTTGGCAGCACCATGGTGAGAAGCCACTAAAGCTCCTTTTTCTCCTGCCATAAATCAATGCCCAATCTGAAATCATTTATCCTCAGCTACCCTGAACATTCTCCCAAAGCCACTGAAGATCTAGGCCCACGCACATTCACTGTGCATGCCTAAATCAAACATTGTCTCCTATCATATAGAAACATATACAAGCATCTGAAGCTGATGGACGTATTACAACTCACCTGTTCATTGCCCCTTGCCAGACATCAGCTGAAATTTGAAAGGAAGCAGGAACCAAACAAGGTCCCCCTCACAAAACAGCAATTTAATAGTTATTTGTATCTCCTGGCAGTGTAAATCCAGCCATCTCGTCCAGATTTAAATTTTCCACTAGAAGATATGAAGATTTATTACTATGCTGCACGGTTTAACTCTACTCACCAGCGTTTCACAACAAAAAGTTGTGGTCAGTTGGATAATTTTACAGACTACAGTATACAGTAATTCCTTCAGCGCATTTCCTGCTAGTTCCATCTATGTGATACCCAGAATAATGGTGCTTTGAGTTTGAAGTTTGACTTAATGTTTAACACGGGCTTTGCACTTTAGCAATGTAGAAATGGGATTTAAAATTTCTGGTTATGAGAACAGAATGTTCCCCATTTCTATTACAGCTGTTAGGGGCAAAAAGGGTTCATTCAGTATCTCTTTGGGGACACCTGTGATACCTTTTGTACCATTCCTCTTTGCTCTGTCAGTGGCAGGCTAAGATTTGTTACAATCCAGTGATCCCTAATGGCAAGAAACAGCCCTTTCCTGGCCAGAGAATGGCCCCACAGTACCAACAGATGAGCCTCACAGAAAGCCAGCACTGGACCCTTCCGCCAGCAAGCTGCACAGAGCTGGCCCCACCACCCTGGCCTAACAAAGTTGCCAAAACTGGTGCCCACTTTTGCTAGCATAGTCATGAGAGAACTAAACTGTTCACTTCAGCTCAGTGCCTTCAAAAGGAAAAACATACTCTCACAGAAGTAAAAAACCTTTCAAGTTCCACAGTATTCACAGCATATTGATCCCCTTTTGCTCACTTGTGGGCCTTGGTTTTCAGCCAGACCTCCACCTTGCTTCTGCGTTTGTAAAATAGTAATCACGCAAGGCTTGATCCAACAAGGAACAATTTAAAACCCACTCCTGAATCAGCAAAGCGATTCAGTATTCTACAGAATCCCAACAAAACTGAAGTATTTTGCATGCAGATGCAGTTGGTCAAAAAGCTATGCAAACACCAAAACAACCTGTTCAAACTGACTCACGCTTTATCTAACGTGGCAAAAGCTGACAACTGTTGAACTGTTTTGCTCTGGAATGGCTTCGCCTGTCAGTCTTGCAGCTTTCCAAATAGCAGGCAAGCAGCATTATGACTCACTTTCGGAATTCAAAAAACAAATGTCTGTCATGTGTCGTGTGACTTTTATGATTCATGAAAACGACCATAGCATCCAACTGTCATATTACACAGCAAAAGGACTAAATAGCAAAAAGGAGGTCAGATCAGATTAATTCCTTTAAAAAAGTATTTTTCTCTCCCCCCTCAAAACAAGGAAATAAAAGGGAATTACTAGAGGTGCTGTTGGCCACAGAGAACAGTTGAGCTTTTCCACTGGCCACAGAATCCTCCAAGCAGAGTGCCCGAGTACAGCATTTACGCAGATGTTTTTGTTCTGAAAGTGAAAAAAATTCAAACTTCTGAAGTTAACAAAGACATTAAAAATGACCCACTGATTTGGTCCCTTTATATAACTGCATGTAATAATAATAATGATAATATTGATTATGTTAAAATATAATGTAAAATGCTTACTGTAACAAAGTATTAAATCCGTCTATAAATGTAATATTAACATTCAACCTGAATGAGTTAAAATATTTTAACAAGTTCAATGTGAAATGAGAAAGCCAAATAATCAATTTCACCATTTCCTCAAAATACCTCCTGCCCGATTAAAAAAACAAAAGAAAATTCATCTTTGACAAAGTTTCCCTTTCCACGAGAAAACCTCACCATGTTAGCAAGGCCCTTGAAATGTGTACTTTAATAAAATCCCAGTGTTCAAGTCTCCCTTGGCTCTGAAAAGTTTGGAATTCATACAGATAGTGATTATTAGTGCTGACTCAGCCATAAATCAGGTCCAAATTTGATTGAGAATTCTGTAACTTGGATTTTTAAAGTAGCTACTTTTAGGAATGCAGTGTTAGAAAGATTTGTTATATGGATTTCCATTTCATATCAAATTGGATCTGCTTTTCTGTCTAAAAAGAGATGCAGGAAACAAATGTTATTACCATTTACAGCGCTTCATATGTTTAAATATTGTCAAGAGCAAGAGTAATTAGCTAAATGTCTACTTCTTGCCTCTTTTTTAAAATGAAAATTATGATGAGTTATGCTCAGAGATATTTTTGTACACGTTAAAAATACATATATGTATGCAAAATGAGAGTAAGTTAATAAATTACTATCTTAATTATTAGTACCATATGTCAGGTTAAATTAATATGTATCTTTAATTAAGAGACAAAAAAACAATGCTCTTGCCAACTGTACTCTTCCTCATATCAAATGTTATAGATTATCGTAATTCAGTATGCAGCAACTAATCATACTGGCAAATGCATTTGAAAATGTTTTATTTGTCCTAGCTAGCTCTGTTTGCAGTCAAAATTCTGTTGATAAAAATACAGCAATTTATTAAATGAATTTAGGACTCTGTCTCCAAGTTTTAGGTAAAACCAAAATTCAGTTTCAGATCCTGGGTTTCTCAAAGGTATAATTATTCTAGGTAGGAATGGGTAATGACTATTTATACTCTGCAAAATATAAGATGCCAGTAGCACCTTGAGCTTCAGCAACATTGTAATGCTAAGAGCTGTTTGACCTGAAAATTTAATAGCTATAGCTTGGTGCAAGAGCAATTCCACCAGCCTGCTGATTTTTCATTTTATGACCATGGCAAAACTTTTGGTTTGTTGGAGAAAAAAGTTGTTCATTCCATGGAGGAGGAAATAGCAGTGCCATTTTTAATAGCAAACGCCCTCAGCAGAAAGCTCTGCCATTTACAGATAATTGCAGCTTTTTAAAGCTTAAATCAAATAATGATCCTACTTATACATAAAATAGCCAATAAATTACCCTCTGCGTTTCTCTAATGAACATTTTTAGTGCTAGCAGTTTCTTTTACAGCTGAGCTCACTTCCAAGCAGTTTGATATACTGTTATTAAATTTGAACTTTTAGTCACTACAATAATAATTGCAAGAGCGATTCAGGAAGTACAAATCTCTGCTTTTGTCAAACGCTCATCCATCTGCTCCATACACAACAGCAGCTCTAATAGTTTAAATGCCTTGTAAAGGAGTTTATTTGTATACTCGAAGCACAGAATACATTTGGCCCTGATGCAAAAAGCAACAGGAACTCCAAAGTAATCAGTGCAAGCAATTTCACCTGCAGTCCAGCATGCAGCTTATTGTGCAACTGTTTTAGCAACATGCTTCTAAACAAATGATTTGGCTTTTCAGTAGGAAAACAGTTACAAGTGTGTGTTGCTGCTAACACGTGTGTGTGCGCATGTGTGAATATGCACGCTTATGTGGCCTTTGCCAGAAATAACGAGAAACAGATGTGCTGGTGAATTAGTCCATTGTAAATCTCATACAATTTTCTGTTCTGCTCAGATTCATGTGGAGAACTGTAAACCCCCGAGGAAAACCCACAGGTCCTCTTCTTGTTGCTACATTCTGGCCTGATCTGCCAGAGAAAATCGATGCTGTCTACGAGGCCCCTCAGGACGAGAAGGCTGTATTTTTTTCAGGTATTGGTTTTAAGTTTTAAAATGTTAAGTAGCCATTTGCATAAATGTTGCATTCGAGCTCAGTTTCCTCTGAGTTGTAACAGGGCTGGAGAATGGCCTGCCTAAGAGCCAGGATAGCCAGCCGGCAGGGGTGACAGAGCTCAAACATCCCGTGCTGGGGGTTTTAGGACAAAAGTCTGGATCTGAAAGACTGAACAGCATTCAGCCTCCATTACAACAAAGGGGAGCTATAAGCACCTGGAAAGATACATTCAACTATAAGCAAGACTAATCAGGAGTCATTATTTAAAACAAAAAGCAACAACAGCGGGAGCTCTGTTTCATCAGTCACTGATCTGTTTTTCTTCTGTTTTTTAAAAACATTTTAAAGCTATCTTATTATTTTTATCATCTTAATAGTATTAAATATTATTAATATAATATTTTTAATATGACTTCCACTCTGGCTTCCAAGTATGTGCCTTGGTGGCTCATCAGGCAGAGGACACGGGCAGCTGTGCTAGCTGCCTCCTCAGGAGAGGAGGAGAACAGGAAGCACTCGCTACTCTGTCCATCGTAAGTCACACATATGGTTCAGCTGTACTGGCCAAATTCGGGGAGCTGCGAGGCCGTTTTCAACATGAAAAACTGAGCCAGCAAAAACTGGGCTCCAGCATCTACTAAAAACATGACTAAACATCTCCAACCATGCAAAAACCATATGGCCGATGCTGCTGTACATTTTCTGTACAGGAGGGAAAAAAGTGATTATAATCTATTCCACATGTCTCAAAGGACATTTGCTTTAGTTTACATGGAGGGTGAAAACAAAAAAAGCTTAAAAAGGTTTTATTTCAGCCAAGCCAAAACTCTTTAAATATTGCATATACTATATATAATCCTATTACATCTACAGCTCTCTCCCTCTCATTATAATTTCCACGAAAATTTAACTAACCTACTTTAAAAAAAAAAAATAAGTAAGAACTAGCAAACAAAGAAAGATTGGTTTGAAAGTTACCTGTAACCCAACTGTCTTAAAATACTTACCACTGAGACCTACCCTTTGCTCCTGAGTGGTGAAATAGTAACTCCTCTGGAATGCAAGCGTTATGCTTTACATTTTTCTCATATTAATGTTACTTTCTTACTTTCCCACTACCACAGAATCAAAGAAATGTCCTTTCATGAATGAATCTTTCCGTGTCTTTCAGTGAATCCAATGAAGGTATTTGCTAAGTAAACTATAATTCCATATAAAGAATGCAGAATACTAGTACATCTGCCACTAGCACATATTTGGAGAGACATTAGAAAATGTCATATGAGAAAAGACAACAGAAACAGGAACTCTGGGCAAAAACTTCCTGTTAATTGCTCAATAAAATCACTCAAGAAAACAAATGTAGAGCGAGCATGAGCTTCTGCATTTGACCTTCAGGTGCCCATGCCTGGTTTCAGACCACTTTCATCATACAAAAAATTACCAGTATTAACTATTTGTTTTAACATAACCCCAACTATATTGAGACAGTGTCTGCCTCAAAGATAAGGCAGATAAGGAGAGAGAAAGCAAGAGCACATTGAGGTGATGCCTTTTGTTGAGAGACAAGCACCCCTGAAGAAGCAAAAGCAGAAACTGTCATCACAGTACACCTGCACTCTAATCTAGTTCTTCACAGACAGTAAAATGCTAGAAAGACTAGTAGTAGAGTTAGTGCAATGAAAAGCCCCATAACTAAGCATAAAGAAGAAATATTCCTCTGTATCTGATTAATAAGCACTGTTTGTTTGCTTTGTTTTCTCCTCTACTTTAGGAAACGAGTACTGGGTTTATTCAGCCAGTAACTTGGATAGGGGCTATCCAAAGAAACTCACCAACCTGGGACTACCCCCTGATGTGCAACGTGTCGATGCAGCTTTTAACTGGGGCAGAAACAAGAGGACATACATATTTGCTGGAGACAGATATTGGAAGTAAGATGCATCGAAGTGGTTGTGGTGTGCTGTTAGCCAAGCTGTGTCCCTAGGGCTGAATGCACACTGAGGTTCAGGAGGCAGGAACCAAACACAGGGGGTTCATCCCTTGAGAATACAAAACGAGGGCTGCCAGGACAGTGCTGACAGCAGTGGCGAGTGAGGATGCTGAACCAGGGAACTAGCATGTATTTGAGAAAACAGATTGCAATGGAAGAGGATATCTGGGAGTCTCTGTCAGGCTGCTCACCACTAACAACCCATCCCTCAACCCCTATTGTACCAGCAACTTCCCCATGTCAGGCTCAGGCTCTTAAAGAGGGGCAAGCTGTCCCGTCTGTCAGCTCACAACTGCTGGGGAAGACTCTGAAAGGAATTCCTAAAAAATGGGCTGATCTCTAATCACTGGAAGCCAAAGACTGACCAGATTGCCTTTGTAATTCTTTCACTAAGCCGTCAGGTTTGGAGGCACTGGATGTAAAAGGAACAGCAGCGTGACTAGCAAAGCACGCTGGGGATGACTGTAAATCCTTTCAGCAGCTGATGTACCAGTCACTAACACATTTACTCTACTAACAGAGTTGCGCTGAGGAGATCTGAACAAACCTGTTAGTGCTTTGGGAAAAATCTCTGCTTCAATTCATTTTGACAGTCTCTACAACCCTTTTCACGTTTCCAGTCTATGCTCAGAGAAGTTTTTGTTGTGAAGAACACCACAAATGTGGTATTCCACAAACACCCACAAATGTGTGTAACTGTATTTGCACTAAGGTTTCTGTTGAAAAGACTGTATGAAAAGCAAAATATGATATAACATGAAAAACCAAACTCAGGCAACCTGCTACCACGCTCTATCCAGAAAAGATCTTGGGCTCTTAGATGAGGAAGGAATGTTTTTAAAATGCCTCAAGTCTATTACTATGGTAGAAATAAATATCCTACATCGCACCTGATGAAGAATCTCCTGATTGTATTTAATAGAATTTCATTATCATAACTGGTAGGAAGGTTTGGCGCAAAAGATCATCTAAAAAGCAGACACACTTCGGTGCTTTGAGGAACTTCATGAGTTACCTCTGTGCTGCCTGTCAGAATGGCATGAGAACAAAATGGAGACACTAACTCCTGCTGTCACCATCAGAAGTCTCTTCCAGGAACAGGACCTGAAGTCAGGAATGCAGACATTAAACGATACGCTGAAAGTTGAACCATTCATTAATGGACAATTTAGAGGAAAGTTAGACATCAGAAACACCCACCAGAAATCTAAAAAATTCTCCAAGCTATAAGGGTCCCTTCTGAGAGGTGGTCTATATAAAATATCAAAGGATGTGTCAGTATAATTGAGTCCATTTTATGTGAACATTAATTTCATGTTATGATCAAATTGGATGAGTGTCTTTTTTATAGCCTAATGGCTGTGGATTCCTGTAAGTAAATAAAATATCCTTTCACAATTGCCACTTGATCATAACTTTCAGTTACTTTCAGGACAGTACTCTTCTCCATTATCTAAAGAAAAAAAAAAAGAACTTAAAAAGCTAAAGAATGTTACTCATTTTTTAATGTCATATTGTAGAGACCATCTTAAACATTTGCAAATAGTTCTAATACAGCCATCCGCAATACTTCAGACTCCTACCAAAACCTACAGACTATGAGTTAGCAAAGCTGCTTGTCTCCTCTGTACCAACCACTGTTTTGATTATCTGTACTCCAGGGCCTCCAAGTAATTCATCAGTCTAATCATAGACAGTATTTCTGTCAAAGTACTTTATCAATTGCAGTCACTGCAGAATGCATAATTTATTGTTAAGAAATCAAAATAAGCTTAAGTGGTTTTTATCTCTGTAAAGAAGAAAGCAAGCGGTTGACAAATATTTCAGAAAAAAACCCCGCGTCTCTAACACAGATTCTATAACCCTTAAGTATGCGACTGTTTTGTTTGTTTTTCCACATGGAATCGAAATAGCTACATACCATAGTCCTTCCTGTACCATTATCTTACTTACTTTAAATGGATTTTTTGGAAGCCTTCTCCTCTCCCTCCTTCCAGCCCCAAGCTATCTAAGTGTTATTATACCAAGATTGTTAAGCAAAGTGAAGTTCTGTGAGGGAGAGGAAGAGGAGCTGGCTCAGATGCCACAGAAGAAGTTTTAAAGCTATCCAGCAAGCTACTAGATTTTCTTTAAATATCCAAGGGAAAAATAGTGAGTAATTTAAATTAATCATTTCAATTTATTTTGACCAACCTACTGCTCATTTGTACTGGTGTAACTTTGGATACAATCCATGTAGTTCCATACAGCAATGAGGGAAAGGTGACATACATACATACAGAGAGGGATAAATCGAAATCAAGAACATAAATGCTTCCCTCCCTCCAGCACTAGTCAAAGACAACCACTCTGCAGTTCACTGCTCCTGAAGCGGTGCTGCTAGGGTGAGGCCTCACATCGGAAGCCTGGTTCAAACTGCATCCCATGTCACTGCTCCTCAGGACACCTCCACTCCTCCTGCTCAGCACTGACTCCCATCTATAACGCAGAAAAATGGGGAAACCAGGCCACAGTCTTGCTCCTTCCATCTTCACTTTCAAGGACCTTGCACCGCTGGGACATTTATTCCCCATATATGGAAAGGGAGATCCTGGATTACTTGCTGGCGGGAGTGTAAAACTGGCTTTGGACAAATCCCTCTTTGCATACTGGAAAGCTTTTTTGCATACATCTTTGCATATGGAAAGCACACAGAGTAAAAAAAACAGCTGATCATCTGCAGATGTGGATACAGACAGATCCACTCACTGATGAAGGACACTGCAAACTGGATCCAATTTCCATGGAATTAGGTAGTTTTACATCAGATGAGTTTTTCCTCTTTAAAGCATAGATTATGAAAGCCATTGTGGTTTTGGGTTGGTTTCCATTCACCAAATAACAGCATATATTTTTAGCTTGGCATTTATCTGTTGATCACCACTGAGAGAGAGAGATGGGATTGTGTGAAAATAATAGGGTTTTTAATGAAATGTTAGGGAAAGAAATTAGTAATTTAATAGCAATCCATCAACTACATGGACTACAAACATATTTCAAATAAGATTTTTAAAAGATAACCATTTCACATTAAGATCTGCTATCTTCAGATGTTGGCTGCTACCTGAAAAAGTTACCTTTCCTTGAATTATGTTTGGAATTTTAAAGGCACATTTCTGAAAAGAGTTTTGCGTAGAAAGTGTGTTTTCAATTCATCAGGGATTGCATTTCCAAAAGGAAAGATGAAAATTTTTATGGAGTTTTAAAGGAGTTGGGGAATAATTATAATGAAATAGAAACAATGTTATAATCTCAGTTATTATATTTCTGTTTGATTGTTTCATATAGTCATATTTGCTGAGGACTCCCTGAAAAATTATGTTAAATTTTAACATTAAATACAGATTCGTAATGCAGGGGTATAATTTTCTTCAGGTACAATGAAGAAAAGAAGAAAATGGAGCTTGCATCCCCTAAATTCATTGCTGACTCTTGGAATGGTGTTCCAGATAACCTCGATGCTGTCCTGGGTCTTGGTGACAGTGGTAAGCTGTAATTCTCATTTAAGTCACTAACAAGCTCTCTTATTTGTCTGCTGTGAGACTTATTGGAGACTTTAATTTCTTGTGGTCCATGAGGAGGTGCCAAATTCCCATTCAGCTTTGCAAACTACTGGTTCAATCCAACTTTTTTTGTCTCTTCCCAATAAATATCAGTTGATAAATAGCCTACTAATCACAGTTTAAACTTTACAATGAAACATTTAGGGAATACAATCTCTCCTGAATATTTTTATCCAAGCAAATAATAATATTAATAATAATAGTTATGGTAATCTCCCTTTTCATGAAGCTCATTTAATTTCAATCTGCTACTACTTACCACTTGTTATCAATTCCTTGATGCTGAACACTTTGCAAAGCTTAAAAAGGCAAGAAACAGCTTTTATTACTGTCTTCCTTGCTTTTTTCTTTTCTTTAAAAAAAAAAACCAACAAAAAACAACGTATACACTGACTTGTTTAAGTGTCTTGAAGCATCTTATTGCTTTCCCTTGCTATGTTGTACAGGTCTAGAAACCTGCTATACACGTCAGACAGGACGTAGAGGAAAGCAATCCGTGATGCAGTCACTTTTATGTCAAGATGTCCCTGAGGCTCAGATCTGGGTTCATGTTGGTTTTCCAACTTGAGCATGGGGAAAATGAGCTCTGTGGAGAATTCTCCTTCTGGTGTAGTTTGAGACAGAGACTAAAGCGACTCCTGCCACCCAGTGCCTGATGCACAGCATGTCCTAACACCAGGAGGCATGACCAGGCCAGTCCCTATGGCTTGGAAATTTCCCAACTTCTTGACAGCTCCATAGGTTCCTCAGTACCAGCATGCAATCATAGCATCATTTCAGCATCACCCTGCTCTAGCACAGCCAGAACTTAAGTATGATAATCTCCTTGATCACAGGCACAAATAGGCCGTATTTTGCCCTTTTTTTTAAACCTCCTATCAACTGCAGCTGAGATCCTGGCTCATGATTTTAAGTGGCCTCACATTTTGCACAGATATGCATAAATGTCTGGAAAAACTGCTGATATCACATGACTCTCAAGTCCATTACGTGTTCAACATCTCTTTTGCCAGCAAATATTTCTTCCCAGAATATTCTGGCTCACAAAATGGTAACCTTACTTCAGGCTTCATTTAACAAGACCTCTCTTCTCCAGGATGGGAATTTTTATGTGTTTTTAAAATGAATCTTCTTTATTATGTATAAATATTTCAGGAAATAAGTCTTCCAGTTCATTAAGCTTTATGAAATCAAACAGACAAAAAAGCTTTGATCAAGTATTATATGCTCCATAAACTAGTATGCTTTGTTATTTACCTTTACAGGATACACCTACTTTTTCAAAGACCAGTACTATCTACAAATGGAAGACAAGAGTTTGAAGATTGTTAAAATAGGCAAGATAAATTCTGACTGGTTGGGTTGCTGAACTGTAGGAGATATTAATAACCAAATATTTACTTTTTTGTTATATGCCTTATCTGTAATTAGAAATAGATCTGAATGCTGATTACTGGACCAGTCTGGTACTGGCACCAAAACATTAAGTACCAGTACTGTACACATCAGATAATTTAAGAGTGTTTGCCTCCTCAGTATACAAAAGATGTTTACGTATATATTCTGGTACAATTTTTCAGTTTTCATGCTAGCCATAGTAATGCTAGTAACGGAACATCTATCGTTCTTAATTCCCCTGGTGCTTAAACAAAGCGTTGAAACCATTGAAGACTGGATCGTGCCCCGGTGTTATACACATCCCAAATACGCTCAAATGAGATGTACCAGCAGTGCACTTTGATTTTTTTTTTTTTTTTTTTAAATACAGCTCTGTTATAAATAGATGGTTTGTCTTGATGTTTTCCACCCTCTTGCGAGTTTGATCATTACTTCCATTTATTTACATAATAATACAGGAAGACTGTCAAAGGCACAGGTTGCCTCAGGATTTGATTTGTGTTGATGCATGATGGAATCATGGCAAGAAACTGTGTTAAAGTATTGTTTTAAAGTACTTTTTATTTTAATACCTTAGTTAAATTTAGCAATTTGCTTCATGCACTTTGTTATTACTATATAACTTGTTTATATGGATGGAATGACTCAGATTTTTGAAGTCAATGCGTTATACATAAAAGCCAAGTATTATTGTTTAACTTGTTTTATTTTTTGTTCTTTATAATATTGGGGTTTTGTTCAGTTAGGTTTTTTGCTTATATATTGGGCAACAGAAAATGTTCTTTTCACAATCTGATGGAGTATTTCTCATTTAAAAAAAAAAAAAAAGGGAAAAGAATGTCCCACACATGAAGTGCCAAAGATACAAATAAAATCAAATTACACTGTCAACACTTCTCATGGCCAGGCTTCCTTGTATGATTTGAAATTAGAAATTCAGTAGCATGTTACAGTGAAATAGCTGTCAAAGGAAAGACAGTATTACCCCAGTATGTAACTGCATGCTGGATTTATTTAGAAACCTAGGTTATTTTCTCTGTTAGTTCTAAGATGTAACTGCAGCAATTTACATTAAAGAAATTATATGGTCCCATGCCTCCACAAAGCCTGCTGGCTTCTCAGAACAGTTTACATGCTTGTATCATCCATGTTCTTTCTCCTTATCAACAGGCTACCTCACCACAACCCAGACAGGAAGAGTCAGCACAGACACAGATGTATACGTATCCTGTAGGGAACGTAAGCTTGAGAAACAGAGATGTAAAACCTTACTCCTGCCCATGAGAACAGAAACCATTTAGCCAAGGATCTTACCCAGTTTCATGAACATGAAATGCTTTGTCAGGCTCTATGGACTTCATCATACAAGTGGTCAACCCAGATCCTTCTCATCTCACACTGAGTCCATGATTCATAGAACTGTCTAGTAATCAAGTAACCCCTGAACCAATGATCAGATGGTTTCTTGTCATGTCCTCTACAACTTCATGTTTACACTCAGTGCTTTCCTGTTCTAAGCCAAGCTTTTTTACTATGGTATTCTGAAAAGATACTGCTTCTAAAGCGACTGCATTTGCCAAATCTTCTTTCCATTGTACGCTATCCAGATATACCTCCCACTTTGGGAAGCTTTTGATTACTACAGACAGTTCTCACCTGGATGAACTGGTACTATTTTCACCTATGCCAAAAGAAAAGGTGGCTTATCTCCTTCTGAACATCCTCATTCTCTTCAGAAATCATTAATCGCTTTGCTAATTAGTAAACAAAATAAGGCACAAAACAAAGTAGTTGTAATTGTAAAATGTTAGTGTTGCAGCTTTTATAGCAACCTTCTCGGGGTTGCAGGATCTATTGAGCCATTGCAGGGATGTACGGTGTGTCCTGATCACAAACGTCTTCCCGTACTAGTGTTGAAAATATTCTGTAGCTATAACGACTGCCAGGAGTTCCTTTCGAGTGTTGCAATAATTTCTCCCTAGAGAATTTAAGCTCTAACTGTTTTAAGCACCCTCGATATCCATCCCCTCAAGATTTTTATGGTTTTGTGTCAATACTGCCCCAAACCACATGCTCTAGCATCTGTATTTAATATGGAAGGGTTTTGAGATGTAGATATACTAGAGGAACATTTGCAATGGGCCTTTTCGTCTCTGTACTTGCTAAATCACATTTCTACTGATAACTCAAAGAGTTTCCTTTTCATCTACAGCTTACATGTATGTTTTGCAACATTGGCAAATCTACCAGCTTACCTTCTGTAATATTAAGACCCTAATCCTACAAAACTCCACACATCTGGTGGTTTTAAGGAGTTCTGCTCAGGTCCTTTTTTGTTCTTGCCTGTGTAAATCCATTCCCCAATAACTACATCACTGGCAGAAAAACAGAAAAAAAAATTCTATCCTTAAACCAACTCACACTTTTTGGGTTCAGTTTCAGACTGGCAACCTTAAGCTTACCGCAGGTCATTTGTTAACACATCTGTATCTTTTAATGAACTGTAACATTTGCCAGGTTATCACCTACATATATCAGACGAGCTGGAGGAGTATACTGACCCTTCTCATGAACCTTTCACATTTGACCTGTGAAATCCCAAAAGTCACAAAATGTGTCCTGAAAAGGTCTTTGGGTCTAATTCCACAGCCACTTTTAAAACCTCACTGTTGGAACTCAGAAACAACCTGCTCCACCTCCAGGATATCGCCTAGTCATGATAACGGAGAAGAAACTTTTAAGTTACTTTAATGCATTTTTTGCAGCTAGGGATGCTTTTCTTTTTCCTGTGACCAAAGCTTAAGAAGTTGTACATTTCCTCAATGATTTTGTACCTCCTCTTTCCTGTTTGTAATGAGTTAACCACAAGATGGGAAGTCCTTGCCTGAGCAGCACTGCAGCTCTGCCTGTATCTGTCCATGTCCCATGCCGATCTGCCCCACTGACTTGCTTCCCTTTTTGAATTTGGACCTGCCCGAACACCATGGGCTTTTCTGGTGATCCAGATCCCTGGACTCTTGGCTGAACCCGACCACACTCCCCAAGCCTGCTCTTTTCACCTTTCTTGGGCACTGCGAGACTGTGCCCTTGTCAGCAATGCCACCTCCCTTGGCTTTCCTGCCCTCAACTTGTTTGTCCTAAGAGTTTTTCAGAACTGAATCAAGATTTTTACCTACCTTCTTTACAGAAGAATAAACAAAGGCCAAAAGCATAAATGTTTGTGTCAAAGGCATATAAAACCCAGCACAAAATTCTATCAAACCCTTACCTAACTTGTTCTACAATTTTATTAAATTGAAGTCAGGTTCACTTTAGGACTCTTGGTGTCAGGGTAGAGCGGCACACATGATGCACGGAGATTTGTTGCAACATGGATAGAGCTCAGACACTCTCGCTTCTTGAACTGAAGGAAATTTTCTATCAGTTATTAGCAGGACAGGCTGTACGCACCTGGCAGGGCAGTTCCAATCCAATGGAGTAAAGGGCAGTGGTTTAGTAATCGCTCTGTCACAATACATAAAAGGCAGCCAAGGCTATAATGAAATGCCATAGTTTAAATACTTAATAGACACAGCAGCCTGAACTGTGAATCATGCTTAACAGTTTGTGTCTCACTAACGCTCTCTATTTGTTAAAATAGAGATCAGATTCTTCCTGCTCTTCTGTCATGATTTTACAAAGCAGCAGTTACCCACAAATTTAAGCAATTGTCTGTAACTGTGCTGTTCTTTAAATCAGAAGAAAGTAGGTCCGTTGGGCCCATTTTGGACAAATTATTTCTATTTATGAACCCAGACATGCATGGTTTTAGCAGCAAAGACTAGGTGACTGAACATTCTTCTGCTTTTGCAAGAGATGAAGCCAACAAATGAGCAGGCATTGGGCTCTCTGGGATCGCTGCAAATGCAGTAATTTATAACTGCAAGGGGAAACAGACTTGCTCCAGACTGGTTAATGTAAAACGCTCATAAGTATTACAGTATTTCAACATAGGAAACTGTAGTAAGCACAAAATCATAAAACCAGAACAAACCCAACAAAACCAACAACTCTGAGATGCTGTCACAGAAATAGCACAGTCAGACAGAACTGGAGGCATCTCAAAAGCTGCCAGCAAGGTTTCTGCATACCGAGCCTGTCAGTCACATGCTATTACCTGAAAAACATCTCCCTCTGGCACTGCCTTTTACAACAGAAGTGAGAGAAAAAGGGCAGCTTAGGGTAAATTGTTCAGTTCTGAGATTTACACTTGTGCACAAACAGCCATGATTTCACGCACAACTAACCAGGAACCTGGGTACATCACTGCCCCCCACCCCGACTGCAACAGCAAGTCTTCACCTGCAGAAATAAAAGGGCTCAAATTTTCCAGGTGTATGACACTCAGTATAAACAAGACAATTCAACAACATTCATTCATTCAAAACATTAAAAATGTTTTCTAATAAGATCTCCAATTAGTCTTTTCTTAATTGAGACAACTATTAAGAAACCCTGTTAACTCAGAACACTTTAACCTAATGAAGAAAGATATGACGTGAACCGTTGCCTAGAAAATAACAGAATCTGAAAAAAATCACACTTTATTAGTGGTAAAAACAATAAACCTGTGTACCAGGCTGCCAAAAGAAGAGAGGTGTTGTTTTTGTGGTTTTGCAGAGGTTTTGGGGTTCTTTACTTCTTCAGATCAAGACTGCCTGCTTTTTTGGAGCATATCTTTCACTCAGACATACTATTTCTGGAATTAAATTCTGGGAAAAAAATCCTGGCCTGGACAAAGCAGGGATTAGATTAAGTGAAAGAATGGCCTCTTCTAGCTTTGGACTGCCTTAGGCTATTAAACTAATTTATGTAATTTTAGGAAGTATATACAATAGTTTTTTTAATTATGTATTAAATATAGGCCTGCATGTGTGTATGCATATACACAGATAAAGAAATAGCTCATGACTATATTACAATATCTTATTTAATATTAAGAATTTAAAATGAATAGTAGAATAGAATATTTCCGTTTGAAGGGGGCAACAACAATCATCTAGTTCAACTGCCTGAATGCTTATCCTCTTTAACCTGCTTAGCACATCGCACTACTTTTTCCCTTCATAAAATAGGTCACATTCTGAGCAAGGACAATACGGTGAGATAAAAGTACAAGTATTCAGTCTGCACAGGTGTTTTTCCTTGGTAGCACTAGTGGAGCTAATAGTCAAGAATTTAAAAATAATCAGTAGTTTATTGGTCTTACTGCTCAAATGATAAGTAATTTCTCCATAGCTGCAATAGCTGAATGAGTGACCATTCAACAGGTCACAGAAGCTTCTACCAACACTACCAGGTTGGTCAGCCTAACCAGCATTGGGCAGGCTGTATCCACACTGCCTGCTGATATATCATCTGCATCATTCTTTCACCTCTTTTGCAAATCCCCAAATGCCTAGTATACTTCTAAAGTCCAGCTTCAGCCAGCTTCACCACGAGCATGCTCGGACTCTACCTGAAAACAACAAGCCACTCTGAAAAAAGAGAGGTAAGAATACAAGGCCTCACGTCATTACAGGTCTGCTTTTCCCTTGCTAACCCTGCTGCAGATTCTCTGCACAAAGAACCAGAGGGTGACAAAGCAGACAACTGTGGAGCTTTCAGCTGTCTGTTACTGCCCAGTGCTTTGCTCTGGGACTTCTCAGAAGTACTCCCGAGTGACTAACTTGCTTTGCTGTTAAGAATTTGCTAGCATTCCCAAAACAAACTTAAAATTGTAACAGGATAATTGTTTTAATTTAGATTACCCTGAAGTTTGGCAGTCTGTCCCTGGAGTTATTTGGAGGTGGTTACCCCTTCCTAAAAGACAGGAATTCACAGTATTAAGCTATGCAAGCAGGCTTGTTTTTCGTGTCTCTAACCAGTGCTTTAACTTTGGACTGCTTCATAGCTTTGTTCTGTCTTCCCTACGCCTATTACAGCAGCCATAATACTGCTGCCAAAAGGGCTCAAGCTAGAAAGCAGCTTCACATTCTACAGTTGGGTGCCAGGCAATGATGAAGACCCAGCACCTCCACTGCACAAAGTTTCTAATCACCACTAGGCAAAAAATGAGGAAATTCAACCACAGGTGCCCCATCCAGTGTCACATCATACAGCTAGTTAAGCCGTGGAGACGTAACTTCTTCTGTGGCTGCACTTATAATAGACAATTGTGGCCACTGCCTCTCTCCATTGCTCTCGTTTTCAAGTCCCTTAATTTGACTTACATTGAGTCCTGCTGCAGCAGGGTTCACTGCTACAGGACACTGCTACTGACTATCGTATTAGGCAAACCAAGTTGAAGCAATTTACCAAGAGGCAAGCCCTGCATGCAAAAGGAAGACAATCAGTCTCATCTTCCTCTCTGTGGTCAATGCACTAACTGTTGAACCTAGTCCTCTAAAGAGAGAGAGTGATTTCTCACTATTTGAAGACTTGGCAAGGCTCATTAAATTCTTGCATTTTCATGCTTTTCTTTTCCATTAAGAAACATGTACTTTTCAAGGCCACTGACAATGTACTTTTCAAGGCCACCGCTCAAATAGGTAAATTCCAGTTCCTCTAACTTTCATGCATTATTTTTAAATTTACAAACATCTTGAAGTTAAGAAGGAATACCTAAGTTTCCAACCCAAAAGGTAGGACAGCTGCCTAACAGATCTTCAGCTTTCAGGTTTTCCTTTCGCTTTTGCTTCAAGCAAGTCCTGTGAGGAAATGTGTAATATATCAAAGCACTCGTGACCATTACAGATTTTGTTTTGGTTTCACTGCACTTTTATCACACCTTTACTCTTTTGTTCTTTCAGCTTTGTTTCTTACACGAACAAATAGACATTGGGACCAAAAAAAAGAAATTGGCAGCAAGGAGTTCACCATTACCTGTAAATGATCAGTTCAAAACTACTCTAGGAAACAATACCATGTCACTTTCAAATATTTTTGTCTATATACACTCTTTATTTTTGCGTGCAAATTCTGTACTATGGACAGAAAAATTGGGAAATATCCAGCCGCAGAAGTTGCAAGCAGATTCTGTGCTTGATTTGCTGTATTTTTTCAGTGAAACCATGAGCTTAAATAGAGCTTTTTCATTTAAACCTCAGCATTCCCTTGACTGTTAATATGTGTGCTATGTAGACTCTTCATTTCTGCTTTTGATTTCAAGTTCAGAATAAGGGAGTTTCATCCATATGTATTCGAGCCAGAGGGGCCACATAAGAATTTGACTGCCAACTATTTTATTATATATTTATCCTAATAAATATATGTAGACATTTATATTAGCATAAAATACTGTATACCTGCATTAAGCAGAAGTTCACAGTTGAGAGTGGACATTTGGTATGCAATGCATGGCAAGCTGACAGCAAAATATGTCCCTGTGTCAGAGATCCTAATGTCTAAAATAAAGACAAAAAGTGCAGCAGAAACTGGAGAAATTAGGTAGAACAGGGTGAGATATTTCCTCTATCTAGATCTCACAGAAAATCTATTACAGGCATAGGAAAACAATAGCACATCAGAATTTAGGTCATATTTTCTAAAATAATTAGGAGCCAAAAAATTTCAGATGCACCTAAACTAGACTGAGGTAATCACCTCCTGCTTAACCTCATAAAGCATTTTTATGAAGGCCCAGCAGGTGTCTAGCCACATCATTTGGCCATGTTGGTTTTGGCAAGTTTTATACATAATCACACATGCTGAGGTTGCATTAATTTGAAGACTTCAAAACAAGGTTACTTTACATCCTTTTATAAACTATTTACTCTTCAGGGTAAACTGATGTTTATTGCAACAGGGTCATGCTCTCAGCAAGTACTCTTCACTTTGTCTACTGTAAACACAGTCCATCTTGCCATGTGGCAAACATGTTTTTCTGAAAGATAACCAAGCATTTAATTAAAAAAAAATTAGCAAGTTTAAACCCTAAAAATTTACAAAGTCCTCATATGAATACAAGTGAAGTTGTTAAAGAAGTGACAACTCCAGAGCTTCACAGTACCTATTCAGGATCTGAATCTGTATTTCGTCTTCACGCAGGAATCTCCACTGACCTTTATGTAAAGAGAATGTAGTAAAGAGAATGTAGTAAAGCACTGATTCAGCATTCCCAATATTTTGGATCAAGGTGTGCACACTTACAAACAAAGATGACTACATTAGGCACAAGCAGAATTTAGCAGGGGAATGAAGAATAAAATCTCAGATTTAAAGCAATATTAATATTTCATCATAGGCCCCTTGCCTGGTATCTCTCCAATCAGAGACATAACTGTGCACTCGTACACCAATCCAATGTGAAAGATGTTCGCAGATGGCAGTCTTATCAGGTTTCCTTCAGTACAATAAATACAATTGATTTTTCCACTGTGTTAGCAATTCTTCATATTAAATTATTGCAAGCCACACTCACCAATACCTCCAGAAAGCTATTAAATATGGATTGCTTATAATGCTATGAGATCTTTAGTCTCCTATGAAAGAGACACTGCGGTGGATTTTAACCTGTTGAAGACTGTCAGCATGCTAGAGCTAATAGCCAAACCATGCAAAAGCACTTCATCAGTTTTCACAAGATGTTATGACAGGAAACACATCTAGACAGGCAGGGTAAAAGTGTGCAGGCAAACTCTTGTCCAAAGTGGGAAGCTTGCCTGGCCAATCTGACATCCCTTTGTGGTCCTGGTATTTTTCTAACTGCTAATTCCTTACCTGACACCCCTAAGTAAAGGAAGCAATAAGAGAAGTTCTGCGCATATTTTTTTCAGTTGTGCAGTACTAACCTCCCAAACATAAAAGAAACTTTTTTTCCTCCCACTGAGACCAAGTTCTCCACCAAAGCAGGCCTCTGCATTTGGGACTGTATGTCAAAAGTTCGGTTTCCTGGACACACAAAACAAAAAACAAACAAACAAAAAAGAACAGTGGCTGCAACGGTGGCCCAGAAAACTGTCCAAGGAAGCCTCCATAAGCTGATGATGCCAACAGCCCAAGCACTGTGGGTTCTCCAGGCTGCATGTGGGCCAGGACCCCGTCTTGGTAGCTCCACTGCTTTCACAGAGAAGAAGGAAACCCACCATTTCTGAGGAAAGGATTCCACACACTTATTCCCAACCCTCCCTAAGAGAACGGTGGCTCTGTGCCACCATCTGTCCAGCCCACAATGATGTCTGCAAGGAGGCTTAGAGTTACGGTACACCTATGCCAGACTGCCTTGGTCCAGCCATGGTCTCCACCAGTGCTACATTGACTAGAGAGAACCACGCAATGGGCAACCCAAAGAAAGAAAAGCTGTGTAACTAATTCTGCTGCTCAACCACCATCAGAAAAGTACCTTGAGCACCAGCTGAGTATGACTGCTGACCGGTACAACACAATTAACTTTCCCAATGGATAGCTTTTCTCCTGTGACATTCTTGGAAAGCTTAAAAATATGAACATCTCAGCATCCTTTGCACAAGTGTGACAAAATACACTGGAGACACAATGCTACAGACAGCACTGAATTAAAAACTATTTGCACCCACTAAATGAGTTTGGAGAACTTATTTGCACTAATCGACAGAATACATGACTCCAGCATTTAAACCTGGATTCAATTAGGAGGAAAATCCCATAACTAGATTCAGGAATGTGAAAAGTTCTTAAAAACACTGGAAAGAATACTCCTAAAATTGAATGTTGCATGGATTCTGAAACCTTACAGGGCCTCTGTGTGTGAAGAATGAAAATAATTCTTTTTAAATAATTCTAGTCCTTGAAAAGTTCTGCTCCATAAATTCTAGCCGTGTAAAACTGAATGTGGTCTCTGAAAATTAAAACTAACATCATAATAAATATTACTAAAACATATTAAGTTTCTAGGGCATACTGGCACCTTTTAGTGTTCTGAGAAAACTGTGTCTATTCAAAGGTTGTTACACACAGGCAGCGAAGTTCTGAATTCATGGGGAATTTTTCTTTTATGAAGTTAAAGTGGTCTACGGTCAAGGGAACACATTCTTTCCCACCTTTTTAAACCTTACAGGTAAACACCAAGCCCAATTCACCTTCCTCATCTCTCTTTGGAATATTTCATTCCTCCTCATTAGTATTTTAATCAGTGCTGGCAAAGGCGATGCTGTAAGGAACCTGAAGGGCTTAAGAACACACGTTACAACATCCATTTAGGTACTCATTTTTGGAATTAACATCAGCTTTTTTCATGTGTTGAACTGGCCCGAGTTTCTCTACTTAAAAAAAGATTCTCTCCTCATTAAAGATAATGAGTCACACTTTGTCTGTAAGTGTACTATGAATCCAAACTAAATACTTTGCTATATAAGTGCAAAGATCTCTCGAAGCCATGAAAGAATCCAGACTCACAGCTCCATATCCCCTCCTCAGCACAACACAGCCCCACAGGAGAACCACCTTCCCACATTTCATAACCAAAATTTTATGAGAAGAGAGGCCCTCTTGGGTTTCACACTCTTTGTGGGAATACATTCTAGTTTTTCAAAAGCAAAAAATCATGCAAAATGGACCAATGGGAAATGCACTGTTGTTTTCAGGTATATCTGGAATGCCACAATTAGCAAACAATTCAGAATTTCTATTCCATTTTCTCATTGAGGAGATACATGAGTAAAATTAACTGCAGCAGCTAAAGAAGTAGCTCTTAGAAACAAAGATGCTGTTTTAATACCTGTATCTTCATAGAAGATGTAGCTGCCTTGCTTGCCAATGCTAAAATTCTTAAGAATTATATTTAAATAATGGAGTATGACCTGAATAACTGTGGCATGAGCTGAGCTGCTTTAGACACCGCATGAAACACTGTGAAAATGCCAAAGGAACCTCTGTAGAACCAAAGTTCATGAGACTTACACAGTCCTGCTTTTTCCTAAGTTTGGAAATAGGCTGCATCCTCACTAGACCCCTACAGACAATCCCAGGGTAGGCAGCTTATTCAGAAGGGCATTTATGAAATGTGGATGTAAACTAGAAGTGTTCCTGAAGTTCAAGGAGAGAAAAGGCTCTGCAGTGCCAAGAAGTGGCTTTACAATAATTGATGGGCTTAGAGCAAACCGAGGGAGAGTTATTGCAGTTGACACAGCATTGCTTTTAGTTTGATTTTATTTCCAGAGCCAGCAAACAGGCTATCATAGACAAACATATGAAAAGAAAGCGCTATTCTGAAATACTTCACTTTAGGTAAGGTTTTCAGATAAACTAGACTATCGAGTCCCATAACCGGACAAACAATGCCACTTGCAGGCTAAAATGAATCACTGCACCAGCCACCCTATGGAGCTCGTTCAGTGAGAACTAATGAAAAGCGCCTTCATCAAGTCCAAACCCACTCCTCCCCTCAAGCAAAATCATGGCCCCAGAACAAGCCTGTGTACCAAAGGCAGCACAGAAAATAGCTGTATCCCTGTGAGTCCTCGATGCAGAGCAAGAGACTGCCAAGCAGGAGGCTTGCAGGATTTTGTTCTCCATGTCAGTTATTTTGGGGTAATACCAAGCTATTCAAAAAGATAAAGGGTATTTAAATATCAAAAGGAAAGCATATGTTGTTGGGAATAAGTGTGAAAATGCATTTACAAAGGTATTTCTTTAAAGAGAGGGAGAATTGTGGTACCATCTTCCACAACTCTCGTATATACTCTGCTATATGTACGCTCCGTGCTCGTTTAGGGGAAGATTTTTCCTTGAGCTTGTCTGTCCCTCCCTCCTCCCACTGTCCCTCAGGGTCTGCATTTTAGTCATTTCAAGCCAAAGGAGGAAAGTCATCCAAAGCCGCACTGCCTCCAGCCAGGAGAGGGTGCGGAGTGACTGAGACCGGTTCCAGGCATTTCCTCATTGCAGGAGGTAAGTCCCCCACAGCAACTCCTGCCAGCCTGAAGAGCAAAGACCGTCCTTATAGCAGCACAGTGTGCTGCCAGTAAACCTCTGCTCTGGCCCACGTCTCAGCAGTATCTCAGCCATGCACTATTTATATTCCAACACAATATCTGTATTTTTTTCCAGACATGTACATTGTTAAATTCTTTGTTCTTTAAACTGATACCACCTGAATGTAATTTTAACGGGTCACCTTACTGCAATTCTCTAGTATAATTCAACAAATGAAACCGCTTATTTAACTCTAGAATTCCTGTCGCAAAGTAATTTTTTAGAGATTTTGGCATGTGACTAGCCTGACAACTTCTCAGCCTGGAGAATGGGAAATTAGGCAGGGCTTGCCTCTACACATAAAAGGTATGGCACAACTGTGGCATCACAGTGAAAATATAGCCTGAAATATCTTTGTGTGCTTGAGAATACAGTAGATACAGTGAGAAATCCTGCTAATTAGGAGCACTGATTGCTGCACACTCACACCCCTAGCACACGCCTTTGGAGAACGACAGAGGAGGAAGGGCAGTGCAATCTGGTCTCACATTAACAGTGAAGCTCCAGAGCTACCAGCCAGTAACTTCACAGGATTAACCAAAACATATAGAGGGCATAAGTGAGAATGACCATAGAAAAAGAGCAAGGGAAGCGGTAGAGTAAGTGCCTATCAGACATAAGCAGCCACGTGGCTCATCTCCATAGAGATAATGGCTCTGTGTCACCCTGGGGAAGCCAGCACTGGTCTCATGTCCTCCATGATATCCCACCCTGTACATCACTCAGCACTCACTGTGGGATCCTGAGGGGCACCAACTCAAAGCTACACTTCGAGTCCAAAAATTATTCTTCTTGACCAAACAGCTTTCACAGATGCTACCACACTTCGGCAGATACCAAAGCTTTACACATCATGGAAATACTAACAAGTATTGACAGTATAAAATAAATATTCAAGCAGCTCAAAACTCTGCGATGCGCTGCTTTCTCATTAGAGAGGTCTTCCTTCTGCTATTACTTGCAAGGGAGAGGGAAGGATCACTGGAAGAAGAATAATCATAGACAAGGTAATAGATAAATTATTACTGTAGAGAGAACTACTGAATTCCATTCCAGCACTTGGGCATGTTTCACACAACTATGGAGAGTTATCACGATATAAAATCAATTCCAAGCATAGACCATGCTCCTGGCAGGCTCTTTACTGCAGCAGATGTTTGTCAATAAACAGAAATTTAACTGTGCCTCAATGGCATTTCATTATCTGGAGCTGAAGAATATCACTAAGTACTTCACATTTATATAGATTAATCTATTCTTCCTTACTGTCTAATATCCATAACGATCTAATCTATATTGGCAAGACCTCTCCATTTCCCTGACAGGATGGGTGCATACTATTAACATGAACAGGTTTTATCTGTATCACAGTACTGGTAGCTATTCACAAACACACTTTTAGTTTCTCAAAATGCAGTATTTGCTTCTTTATTAGGGGAAAAAAACATTGACCTAGAATTAAACACCACAGCATTGCATTATGGATAATGGAGGGATGTTCTTTTCTTCCTTCCTATTTGCACGGCACTTCAAAATAACTCAGTCTTCATGCTGACTTTGGGGAAGGGAGGGTTAAAATGAAGGCTCCCTTCTCCCCCCTCAAAGTGCTTTAGAACAGTAGGTACCCATTTCAACGTAAGTGTGGTACATACAATTCGGATTGTGCATATGCTCATTATTGCTTTTGTAGCTTTTACTGTTGAAGAAACGTTGTGATAATTTGGCCTGATCTCCCTAAATGTCCCCTCAAATTTCAGCCACTGATTACTACATCTATCATGGTCTCTTTTGGATAGGCAACAACCCTTGATTTAAAGGCTATAAACAACAGAAAATTTACCACATCCAATGACTGTCTTTTCAAATAGTTCTGTTTCCACAATGCCATGAATGACAGCTTATTTTTCATCCAACTTGAAGGATATGAGGAAACCACAGGACATAACTGGGTTCCAAATCATGCTGTTTACGAACTATGTGCAAACATACAAACCCTGGTAGCTGAGTGTCTATCCAAAGCCCGGTATCAGACCTCCAGAGCTCAAGAATGACGCTGTTTATACATGTGCACAAGAATTTCATATCCAATATAGGATATGCTTTCAATGAATTTGTCCATAGCGCTCTTTAGTCTTCAAGATTATTGACTACAGATGTGTTTCTTAAAATGTGCTTCACATTACTTTGTTGATGGCAACTTTGTTTTATAATATTCACTAACTCAGCCTACCCCTGGTGCCCTAAGCAGAAGCTAGAACTACTTGGTCTTGCTAGAACCAAAGCATTAGACAAGATTAGTGTCACATTTTCACAAGTTAAATTAGAATAAACTAAATAATGCAACTATTAATGTTTAATATTAAAAAAAAGTGTTTCCACCATATTACTGTGTCCATCTTTTCGGGCAAAGACACGTATGAGGTCTGGACTTGTCAACCTCCAGTGAGACTCAGAGTCAATGAAGCGATTCCTCATTAGAGGAGGAAGTAAAAAAAAGCTCTTACTTTCATCAACTTGCAGTATTGCATGTGATCGACAGGGAGCGGAATAAATAACTTCAAAACAGATGGACTGTCAATTACTCCATTTTAATCCATGTTCATTTTATCAGTTACATCATTTGCCCACAGCAAAACCTGCTTCCAGCCTCTCCAAGGCTTCTGATGTGAAGCAATACAATGAATGAGAAATAATACAGCTTATATACAAATTGATTTACACTTTTTTTTATTATAACTCTTTGGGAAGTCAGCAGCATTTTCTTTCCAAAGTTTCTACACCAGATTTACTCTAAAAAACAGCAACAACAAAAAGCTGTTTTCATTAAGTGTATTATAGCCAAGCAATTTCCTGAAGAGCTGAACACAAATACAAATACAGCCTACTGGCATGGGTTTCATCAGTCTAAATATTTTCAATCAAAGCAGCTCTGTATGTAATTAAAAATAAAATCAGAATAAATCTAAATATTTTAACATCAGGCAACCTCCATTCTAAATAAAAAAAAAATTTAAAAAATCACATCTTCTTAAAAGTCAACTGGATGGCAACAGGAAACCACAAAGTAAAACTCACTGGAATTCAGACAATGGGGTTGTGTTTCCCAGCAAACGTATTTTTTGTAATTAAAACCTATTAGTCTTGTGTCTCTATACCAAGGAGTAGTCCAAGAGCATTAACTAAGAATGACAACACTTTCTACATCAAGGCACATTATAAACATGAACTAATTAATCCATGGGGCACTTCTAGGAACTGGGGAGTTTGCTGGGGAGCTGGGGAGTCTGAGCTGCCACAGGAAGAGCCACCAGACCCAGGATGGCACCTCTACTGAAGAACTGCAGAGCAACCACAGGCGTCTGCTAATCCCTCTTCCTTGAAGACTTGTATGGCGAGCAACAGGCAGGGCAGGCTAGAAGAAAGCATGACTGTACTCCTCATAATTATGGCACTTCTTAATTTTAGTGCAGTTGTGGGCAGCTAGTGGTAGACTACTAGTGCTAGCCCAGGAGCCAGCAGCTTTCCAATCCAGCAGCACTGAAGAATCCAGCTGGTGTCCTAACTCTGCGTTTGCAGAATGCGTAGGAACAACAGAATACAGTCTCGCTTTCCGAAAGACAAGGTCAGAGTACTCAGCATTCAGAAAACTGAATGAAACTGCGCATTTATTGGACTTCTCTCCAGAAAACATGACAGGAACTTCTACACCTGTGGCAGTATGTTCTAGCTTATTACATAAGACATTCCCAAATGGATAAAGCAACCAACTCAGCATGCAACAGTGAGACCCAAAATAGCAATTAGCTTTTTTCCCCCCTTATTTTCAGTAAGACTTCAATCTGTGCTGTACCAAGGATCTGCTCAGTGGCATTTGATTAGACCATTGTATCACCAGACATTGGTAATTCTTTACGTTGTTTTTTGTCTGGAACAGCTGGAACGCTGTTGCACAACTGTGCATGCTAAAATCCCTGGCCTTTCATCTCAAAGTCCCTTAAACATGCTTATTCTCCCCTCAGAAGCATTTAACTCAGCCGTAAACTTTGTGCTCAATGAAGCTATGACATAGCCTCTTCATTTTAAGCTATCCGAGCATATTCAGAGGTCTTGACATACAATTCAACTTACTCATGCAAAGACAGAATGTTTACTTTGAGATAGAGAACAGGAAGATGAAATCTCAAAAAAATGCCCAAAGAACTCTCCAATGTTGCCATTAGTCCTTCATTAAACTACTTTCTTCTATGACATTACCTCCAAGGGAGATATTTCTTAGGTCTGTGTGAAAGCAACCAACTTTACTTTCATAGATAAGCACTGTGATAGCCAGTTTTAGCCATAGTGAAACAGATCTCCTAAACCAGCCTGAGAACTGATCCAACCTCACTGAATAAACCACCAGCAGACTTAAGAACACTGCAACTCTAGCTTTTTTGTAGTCTGTGCAAAACTAAGCAATCACCACAGCACTCGATGCAATACAGGTAGCAATATTATTATTATTATACTCCCTTACAGTGTCCCCCTTTAGAAAGAGGGAGGAGAAAAAGAGGAAGCTCTGCGTGATAGATAACAGTTGTCTCACCTGGAAAACTACACAAAAACTCTCAGATGTTATGTGGAGGAGGGTAGTACAAAAGCATAAGCAGAATATAAAACTGAAGTGGAGACTCCAAATTTCATTCTGAAAATATTATTCAGGTGATACTTCTGCAAGGGAGGGAGTCACAAACTGGGCCTGCTACACTCTACCCTTTTTGCTCATTGTCCCGCTTTGTTCCTAAATTGGCCCTCAAGAGATGCAAATGAAACATGTCGAAATGACTACCAAGAAAAAACAGTTATACTTGCAAACATTTGTAAAAGCAATTACAGATAAATTTGCAAACTTTCAAGGGTCTATGCCTGATTTCTTGGGAAACTAAAAGTGGTGACTGGGAGAGTTAGTAGAGTTACTGAAGAAGACTTCAGACAAGGACAACGCTGACCTTGTGTTTTAGGAAAGGAAGTCCTTTGACACCAGAGACAGCTAGCACTGAAACACAACTGGCAGTGAAGCATTAACACCTCCAGCATCCAGCTTTAGTACATTAATGGTTACACTAACCCTTGCCAACCTCTGAGCAGTGTTCTAAGTGATACTTCAGGGTAAAGTAAGTGGATAAAATGCTATCAAGGAAGAGGTGAATAGGAAGCATTCTTATGGAAAAAAACTTAAATGCTTTCTACTAAGGAGTGATAAGCGCTCAGAAATAAATCTTGTGCCGTACCATATCTGCTAAAAGTGAAGCTATAAAATCTGGAGCAAGACATAAAACAAGGAAGAGGAAAAAATGAGCTTATTAGCGCCCTTTCAAAGGTTTTGGCTTCCTCCCTTCTCTCTTATTTTTGAAAATTGAACATAGGTAAAAACATTGTGAAAATTAGTTCTCTAAGGCATTCTTGCTCTGTGGCCACAAATGGCAATCAAACAAGCACAGACACAGGTTTTATTCTCTATCTCATGGCCTAAACTGTGTTTTAGATTATTTGTAGGATTTACCACGATGGTGAGAATATATTTTTCAAGAAAAGGCAAACACTGCCATTTACATAGAAAACACATTTCCCTGCCTACTGAAACACAAGCTCTTAAGAAAAGTGTTTATTGACATTTAAGTATAATAAAGTAGTGGTATAGTAGATTTCAGATATTCATGGCAGCACATTTTCCTTCAGAGGTTCTTTGTTTTGCTTTATCATTCTTGACATTTCAAATAGCATATTATGACGTTTTGCAAAGGAACAGCACTTTTACCAGGACAGCAAATTGCAGGAGTGGGAGAGGTGGATTCTAAACATTATTAAAAGATCTTCCTTTCCAAAATAAGAAATGAATGCAAAGGCATAAAAACATCTGGAAGCACAAATCCTTTAGAAAAACATCAGAAATAAATGAGGGATATTCTGATTTTTAGTAAGTCACCTGTGCACCTGTCTGTTAAAGCTACTTACTATATGGGTCTTCAACAGTCAGATGAAACACTGCACTGCGATTTACAAGACAGTACATATAGTTTAGAAAGCTTTCCAGATTTCTATCATTTATATGTCGAAAGACTCCAGCTGACATGGCTAAAGCAGTTTTCTAAGACCAATTCCAAGGAGTTCTAAGCACCCATACCAAAATCAAAATCAGATTTTATTTAAAATATGGACATTAATATTCACTTTGGTAGCAACACTGAGATTAACATTACTTTTAAATCCTGGTAACGGCAGCTTCTGGAAATGATTTGTTGCTCTACCCCTCCAGCCCATTTGGTGACTGCTTTGATATATAAATTGTTAGCAGATCTATAGACTCTGAAATTCTTCAGAGCAAAAGCCATGCTTCTTATTTGACTTCATAACTGTCAGAGACATCTCCCAAATATCAATACACTTTAAACGAGATTTCTATTGGGGTAAATCTCCACAAATCTCCACAAGGCCTTTTCTGGTTTGTTTTTGTGGAGTTTATTCTATCATTCTTTCTTTCTATTGGTTCCTCCCCATCTACTGTCACTTTTCAATTTCCACAACAGTGGTGCACTGTATTTATTTGTTGACTTCTTTCATGGACCATATGATCCATTTTAATGGCACACATCCTTGCAAATTACCTTCATCTGTTCAATTAACATACTTTATCTTATGTTCACTATCTGCCAAAATCCCTAGGCTATTCAAATATTCTTCATTCTGCATGTTTTATTTGTAGACAGCAATGAAGCTAGCAGTTTCCTTAAAATTTCAAGTTAATAAATCCCTGAGTAATTAGTTGACATAAAGTGTCTATAAGGAACATTGGACTACCAGGGTGAGGACTGGCACTGCATAATTTAGCCTTTCAAAAATCCCAGAACCTTCGTTTTGGAAACTTTTGTATTTACCTAATGCTTCCTGATAAAGCGACCTGATCCTCTTTCTGCTGAAATCAGTGACGGAATTGCCACTGACCTCAATAAGAACAAGGTTCCAACACCACCAAACCAAGACTTTATTATTTCCAGTTGTTTCAGTACAAATCACACGCATTAAGAAATGTGTCTCCACATCAGAATTAAATCCTTTGGGTGTGCAGCAGTAGATAAAACCACTTTGCACTGAGATAGCACTTTCTGTTTCAATGCGTTTTACAATTGATTATGCTTTTCAATCCCTTTGGTAAGATAACCGCATCATACTACAGACTGGAAAACCAGCATAGAGTTGCTGTCATTTGCCCAGTGAAGCATGGGTGAAATTCCAACACCCAGCCCCTGCGGGTCCATGCCCCCATGCCCCATGGGAAGAAGTAAGCTCACAAGTCTCTGTAACAAATCACTGTTTCTCTTTATGAGAGCTGAGCTACAGCTCCATAACCCTTTGTTAACATCCGCATCTGTGATCTGATTCCACAGAAGAAAAGGAGGTTATTGCTTTACTGTTCAAGGCCCAATCCCAGCCTACTGAACCTGCCTCGCATACCAGTGTCCAAAAGCTTCTCCAAGCCAGCTGTGTTGAGCTTATGCAGTGTTTCTAATCCTAAAGAACATTTCCAGGCTCAAACCTTCTTTGAAATAAGGAATGCCAATGCCTGGACAAAGCACCTGGGTAATGAGCATCTGAAATTTCTGTGTTACATGCACACTCTTCCTCAGAGCTTCCCCTGCCTTTTGGCTTGCCACCGACTTCGGTTACAGTCAGCGGAAAAAGCAGAATGTTTATTCTGAATGCACAACTAGCAGCAGGTCCCTGAAAACCACCAAGTTATATCAAGCCTTTTCCCTAGCATTCACTCGTTTTTTGCAAGGCTGATCATTGTTTCCATTCTTCCTGCCCTTTTCCTCTAAAAATATATTTCTTTTAACCTATACTCCAATGCTCACAATACATCTCTGCTATGTGCTTCATAAAAAAATTCTAGGCTGGTCCCTATGTCATATCAACCTTATCTGTGAGTACCTGTGTAGAAGACACACTGGCATGGTCTTCACAGGTCCTGACTGCCAAACAGTGTGCAGACTTGGTCTTGCTTTAAATTGCCTAGCTTTCTCACCATCAGCAACAAATCTGCAGCATTTGAAAAGACCGTGTGGTTCAGGGCAGATTACGTTAGTGTTAATTGAGCTCACACACCTGAATTTTGCTGCTCTCCTTACAATCTTGCAGCCACACCTGTCTTATTAATGGCATTAGGACGGCTTCAGTGTTAGCACTTAAAAAGCCATCCAGAAACCTGTTTGAGCAAAGCAGCTATCTATCAGTACTACAGAATGGATAATCTTTGGTCATGTCCAGACTTAGACTGATGCTGATGAACAGGGTAAAATGGACTTCATGGGTTGACACAACTCATGCTGTGTCCTGGGCTTCCCACTGTTTTTGTTCAGATGGTGATACCACTGAATCTTCAGATTTCTACTGCTAGAGAAATCTAGCTTGATGATTTTCTCATCTCACCCACTGTAAGAAGCCTATATCCTTCAACATTATCTAAAGTTGGAGGATATCTTCCTACAGTTGCTAGATAAAAGGTTTATTGCATTCCTTCCTTTCCCACCTTAATTAGACTTCTTCCGATACCTACGCTGAGTCACAGCTAGTGAGTTTGTTGGAAATGCCTCACTTGCTCTTGCTTTTTCACTCTCAACTCCTCTTTATTTCTTGCAAATATATAAAAAGAACTGGCCTGTCTGCATACTTGCTCTCCTACTATTGTGGTGTACTTAAAACTTTAAATAATATGATAAAAATATGACTCGAGTATCTTTCTGACATGTGGATGGAGTTCTGGAGGGTGCATAGTTGTGGTAAGAAGGGTTTGTTTTCCTTAGCTGGAAACACATGAGTTACACATTACCGTGAGGCATACCATATTTACAGTTGAATTTGCCCTATTAAGACTTTCATACTGTCAGATGTATAGCATAACTGGGGCTCCATCTGCCAAATAACTTGGGAGATGTTAATGAAGCACACAGAATTCTGCTGGTGTCCAGAGGAAAGCTGATGGTAAACCAGCACAGTCACATGGTTTTGTTATATAATTTTGGTCTTAACTAAAATAGCCAAAATGCCTGACTGGCATCTTAAGAGAATCTCTGTGAAGGAGCTTGTGTTTGAAGTGGAGCTCCCGACCTAGGAACTACTGACTGTGGCAAGACACACACTGTGGCTTTGGAGTTGAGCAAAAACAGTGGAGAGACCATAGACGTTGCCTGGTGATTAGGAAAAGAATGGGGCAGACTCTAATTTCACTTAAACAGTGTAAGCAAGATGAAGCTTTTCTCCCAAAAACTCCAATCCACATCTCTTCCAAGCTCCGCTTGTTGCCCAGTCATGCTTCTGTTTGCATTACAGTTGCCAGTAGCGTGGGAGAATTGGTGCTATGCTCAAGGATAACTCTGCCTTTGTGCTGATGCAGCCCCTGCAGCACCAGTGTTGGAGATGAATTGTGAAGACTGTAATAGGCAAGATAATATCAAAATAAACAAGCTAAGGGTAGCCCTGCTTTCAATACCCTCCTACCATAGGCCTGAGGTAATCAGAGACTGGGCAAGGGGCCAGGCAAGACTGAGTCTCTGCAACCAAAGATCGCTGAAGTTGTTGAAAGACAATACAAAGTGGTTTTGTCTCAGCTATCTGAGACAGCCCCAGAACTCCATTCAGATTGTAGAAGGAGCCTCAAGAGTCCTGGGCTTGTCTTATTATTTAAGGGATATATTGGAAGTCATGTCATTTGAGGCTCTTAATTCAGTGGGGCGCTGTACTAACACCTTGAGAAAATGCCTCAGTGTGTTGCTAGAGACTTTGGGCATTTATTTATTTTTCATACTAAGACACAAAGTGAAAACATTCTTCAGAGGCCATACTATACCGTAAATTATTAAGAATTTGTTCTAATACTGACAGCTTAAAAATTGCATGGGCTGGGTCATGGAACTTTAGAGCTGAAAGGAATCTAGCTCTTTCAAACACAGGAGCTGGAATGAACTTGGGCAACATCAAGAGAGACATAAAATAATTTATTATACTGAACCAGTTGTTCTTTTTTCTTGCCCTTACTCCTTGTTCCATGTAAAACTCCAGAAATTATTCTTACGCTACAACGTAAAACAAAAACTACTTAAGAAAGACAATGGACATGAAAGTGAATAAATCTAAATATTTAAGAACATAATACGGTACTAACAAATTATAAAATTGCCTACACAAATAGAGAAATCACAGTGCTAATGGCAGCTTCCCATACTGATATCACCACAAAAAGACTTAAAGTTGTGGTCCTTGTATTTGGATGAAATAATATTGCATTTAAAGGGGAAGTTAAAAGAGAAGAGAAACTTCAATTGAAGCAAAGGATTAAAGTTAATAAATGGAACATTCTGATTACCAAAGAAACAGTTTCACTATGAGGAAGAAATAAACATACACAACAACCTTTAGGAAATTCTCCCAAAGTGTATGCTGAAAATCACATTATTTGAGGCACTTGACATTCATCTGAATTTAATACTTATAAAAAGTGTACCATGAAGAAAACACCTGCAACTGTAGTGGGGGGAATATTATAACTAACTTTTTCGCATCTAGTTTCTACTGACAATAGGATCTACAGTGGCATGAAATGAACAGACCCTAGCCTAATCTTCCCATAAAACAAAAGGAGTAATAATATATACAGATAAGTGTGTGTATATCTCTCTCTCTCTCAGTTATCTGACAGCAAGCTGGTTTTTATGACATTTTTCAGTAATGTACCGATTACTTAATAGAAGCTGCATAAAGGTGACTAGGGATTTATCGCCCTCTTGTGAATAGGAAAAAAGTTGCAATCTTTCAGAAAATGAACGTGCAGTCATTGTTGCTACTAAAGAATTCTGTAGTAAAAACATATCTGTACAATTAATAAACATAAATTTGGATTACTAAAGGTAGAGCCACTAGTTACTGAAATAATCTCTAAGAATTTTATCAGAAAAGGATCAATTGCAACATTAAATGTAATTCAAATTCAAATCAGACCAAATGATATTTTTTCCATTTCACTAGGAAGACAGCAATCTAACTTCCACAAAATCACCGCCTCCAGCACTGCTGTCAAACGGCACAGACTAGCTCAAAGGTGTGCTAACTCTCCCTGGCTGCAGTCCCAAAATATCCTTCAATTTCAAAGGGAGCAGGAGGGTGAAAACATCTATTTTTGCCATGCAGGAGAAGAGGTGGCCTTTCAGCTGCAATGAATAATCATGGCTCTAAGTCCAACTTTCTTTGCAGATCCCAGTGAAGTTCTCAGAGTCAGGACTAGGTGTGTCTTGGTCCAGCACTCCATAGCAGCTCCAGAAGAAAACAGGCTAACGCAACACTGAGAAGTCATCAGACCTCTACTGAGTTATTTTTAAGGATCTTCCTCTGTGGCACTTCTTTCTTCTCTGCTGCTCTGCACCCACTCAGGGTGTTGCTGCTCCTTTCCTTCTCCCTCTCCCTCTACTGGCCCCTCCTTTCCCAAGAGACCATTGAAATCATCATTGAGATTATTAGCAAGCCATAATATCAAGAAGCCAAGTGCCATTTGATCATGAATGACAGAGAACTCTCATTATGAGAACCAAGAATAACACTGTCTTATAGTAATCCGAGAGATTCTGTCTTGGTTCTGCTGCCTTCCCTAATTTATAATAGACAACGCATAAATCCTATCCAAATGAAGGCATCACCAAGTCCTACTAGCACAACATAATAACCATTTCAAAGAAAAGCTATGTATTAATACCACTTAGCATAATACTGCAGTAAAGAATACAAATTCACCTATGTCTTTCCTGTTCTTAGTAGTGACGCTTAATAAACACAGCTTTACAGCTACTATATTTAAATGCAATTAGTTCCATACATTTCCAGCTTAATAAGAAATAATACATATTCATTTTTGCTCATTAACAGTCAGTATATAACTCTTAGCTAATGAACATTCAATTATGTTCCCTGAATACATTTTGGGATAAATTCTCTTTCTGTTGCTCATATCAGTTCACTTCAATTCAGTTGCTTCTAATTAAAATTCTTTTGCCTCATGTAGACAAAACTGGATTTTTTTGAGTCCCTGGAGACTTCTTTAAGAGTTCTGTTTTATCTTTATGTACAGTCAGCTCCCCAATTAATGCTTTAAATAGGGTAAACTTTACTAAGGCTCCTGGGTTCAGTTCAAAGGAAAAAAAAACCCAGTTAATTTTATATCTCATTCTCACACAATACACTGGAGTCCCTCTTTTTCTTGTAAATCTACTTTTTTCTTTTGTTATCAGGTGAATTCAATAACCAGCGAAGGTGCCAGTTTGAGAGCACTGGGAGTTGGAGATCCCCCACCATCAGTCTAGAGCTTTCCTTACTCAAAGAAACAGAAGAGAAATTCTTGTCAAGTTGTCCAGTTCTGCAGCCAACTCAGGTGAGGAAGGATGATTCTCCAAGGGGCCATACCCAATGGATTCCCTGAGATAATACTACCTTTATTTTCACTCAGCATCAGCAAGACCCAATGCTATTTTTTCCTAATTTGTTAACAGAGCTAGCTCAGCAATCTATCTGCCTGTGCAGGACCAAAAAACTAACACAAGTCCTACTTACTCCACCGGGACTAACAACATGCAAGCTCATCACTTACTTAAGTGCCTCCCTTTATGGAGGTCATTATCAGGTATGACTTGCCAACTGAAGTGACTCGGTTCTTGTCTCTGATTTTACTTACCTTCTGTCCGTTAAGCAGTGCAAACAGAAAGGAATTCACCAGAAGCAGCTTCAGGGAACTCTTAGCATGAGGTTTTCCTCTCTAGTGCAGCGTCCTAGGACATAGTCTTGGACTATTTTACCTATACCTATGGGATGGATTCTCATACATAACAGACTGGGGACAGCAACTTCCCTCTAACAAAAACAGCTAGAAACATGTCTCAAGTGGAGTGAATCATTTGGAAACATCAGGCAAAACACTGTGTGAACCCTATGTGCACCAATATAAGGGATATAACTCTAGCACAAGAAGACTAACATTTAGGGAAAAAGGGAAAGAGGCAGAGAAAGGAATTTCTGTAAGAGGAAACATCTAGGAATAGCCATGAGAAAACTTAGTTTTAGAGGTGTTTCAGTTCTATTTAACATTAAATGAAAACTCCAAGATACACATCTTTGCAACTATCTTAGAAGAAAAGAGAAAATGTCTGGGTTTGTGTATGCATGCACGCACACGTGTGTGCCTGCTTGGGTGGGTACCTGTATGCCAGTCAGCACATCCTCCACAGAATCACAGAATCATTAGGGTTGGAAAAGACCTTCAAGATCATCAAGTCCAACTGTTAACCCAACGCCACAAAGCCCACTAAATCATGTCCCAAAGTGCCACGTTCACATGTTTTTTGAACACTTCCAGTGATAGTGGTGTCCACAAGTACCTGAGCACAGTGAAATGAACAGTCCAGAACTGCTTTTCTTGTTTGAAGTCACAATAAAATAATGAAGTGTACTGAGGGACATGCAAAGCTAGATACTCAGCAGACTGAAATCGATTGATGGAGCCCTAATGAATTATACCATGTGTTATCCAGCCCATTGGACATTCCCATGGATGGCATTTTTTATTCAATGCTAAAAAGATATTAGTTCTAAAGACTGTTAAGTAATGCTTGTTTCAGTTACCTTCCACAATCATATCTTTTTTTTTTCCCAAGGTCTGCCATTTAATTTGTCTTTTATCAGTACAGATCTTGAAACAGTACAGGGCAATTCTAATTCCTCTTCTACAGTATTTTGTCTGCTATTGCAGCTGATATTGCCTGCACAACAGGCCATGTTTATGCCTGTAGGCTTCATCAAGGAGACATGTATGTCCATACTGCTTAGCACTATGCCTCTACCTCCTCAAAGCCTCACACAATGCCTTTCTGATTCTGAGATACAACTACCAAAAATGTTTATGGCTTTGTAATTCAAAATACCTGTGGCAGTCTGCCACAGTGCCACTTACATAGCATGATACTGAGGTTGCACAATTGCATGGCCAAGGCACAAAGACCTTTGAGGGTATATGGCTTACCAGGAGAACACTGGAAGACTGTCCCAGGTAGAGAAAGACAAACTTGATGTGACTTGCATTACACTTTGTGGCTGCACTCGTCCCTGGAGGGAACATGCTGCCAGCTGCACCCAGATTGCCTCTTGGAAGGCATTAGTCGGCATCGTTGCAGGAGTGAAGCAGAGACTGAACCAGCATTAGGGGACCATGGCCTGGAAAGAAAAAAAGAAGTTGTTAAATTGACGATGGAAACAAGTTTGGAATCTACTGCTGTTCTCATAGCCATTTTGCACAAAAAGTTCACATTTAGTATCACTGGAAGAAACAGGGAAATCAGAATGGTACTTTGCATGAAGAAGTTTTATAGCTAGTCCTTGAGAAAAGGTGGTTGTTTTCCTTACAAGCAGTTAACAGATGCTGCCCTAACTGTTCTGTGCAGCAGTACTACATGACTGTGGCCACGAGATGGCAGATTTTTGTCAAATGCAAGCAGGGAACAATTCAAACACAAAGCGGGTTTCCATCTCTATCAAAAAATGCCTTTGTGAGCATGTTTTAAAAGGTAAGACAACAGCCCTAATCAGAAGAATTAAGTAGGGAAATGCTAAAAAGGGCAACTTCTTTTAGCTTCTGGTTCAGATTAGGAATTACTGATGCAAGATTTTTAAAAAAAGTTTGCAAGGATTTCATATTCTGCAGGATATGGTTTTGTCTAACCCCCTTTTTATAGAATTGATATTACTTTGATTGATATTACTATTTATAGAACTGAAATTACTTTGAAATTACTGTAGCTTTATTAAAATCATTATGGTAAGAATGTATGTTGAAGTATATTTTTACAAATGCCAGGAAGAGAGAGTGAACAGTCCCAAAGGCAGCTATGATGAGGCAAAGATCTTAGTCCAATTTAAACTGTATATATAATTTATATTAAAAACTATAAAGCTCCATAGACTTTAAAAAAGTTGTGTCTGTTTATATGAGAGAAGAATCCCTGTCTTACACTGCAGAAATGTTTATTGGGTTTTCATGTATCACTAATACTCACTTGGATTGCACATGGAAGCTACACCTGCTCCAGAGCCACTTTTCTTACAGTTTCTAGGCAGAATTAAAGAAATATAAAGTAAAGCTCTGCAGGGAAAGCATACATCTTCCTAGCAACCTGCAGAACTACAGCTGTAGCTTCAGCCTAGAAAAATAATTAAGAGCAAGCTAATGCTACTGTTGCCTCAGTGCATGTCTCTAGCACCATATGCACCTTCTGGTGAAAAAAAGATACAGAGGTGATTCCAGACACCAGTTTCACAAGAGCTTGGTGGTGTTTTGTGTTAGTGGACCATTGATCAAGGTTCATTTTACCATAGATTCACAGCCTAAAAAGGAATTATTATTCAAAAGATATGCTGACATCAATTTAGCCAAAGAATTGTGTGTGATCACACCTTCTCACATGTTCTGAACGTTAAAACTTTTTTTCACTGTGTTTGTATTTTGCTGCTATGTTAAGCCTTTTTGACAGTGCTATGGCTAATCAGCCTTAGAAGAGTAAGATTTTATAATCAATATAATTGTTTTTAACAAATACACAAATCACCAGAAACATTATTCTACATAATAAACATCATGTCTGTAAAACCAGATGTTTTAGTCTTTCTGAGTTCTAGACATAAGATCCCTATCACCATTTTGCTAAGGTAAAATGCAGTGTTTCTTAGAACTCTGTCTTGTAAAGAACAAGTGATTGTTCAGAAATGGATCTAGGTGTTATCATGTATCACAGTGTGAGTCACAGGGTCAGGCTAGTGACGAAAAAGCAAACACTATACATATACATAAAAATATTATGTGTTGGACACAAATTAATCCTCCCTGCCCACTCAGTAGCACTGGTCAGTCCTCCTAGGGAGTAGTATTTCCAGTTTGGGTACTTCAAAAAATGTCTGGACTCACTGGAGAAAGGCCAGAGAAAAGCATTAAGAATGCTCAGATATCTAGAAACTATGATCTGGGAGAGAAAACCTGAAAACACTATATTGTTTAGTCTAGTGAAAGCTTGAGAGATTCGTAACACTACACAAGCATGCAAAAAGTAGCTACAAAGAGGAAAGTGAACAGTTCTCGCATGCACCGAGAATGGATGTAAATGGGATTGAGAAAGACTCTGCTCAGATGCGGAAAAAATCTTTTCAAGATATTACCAGAGAAGTGCTGGAACGGATCAGCTAGGGAAGTCATGGGGTTTTAAGAAGAACTTGTACAATCATCTGTCAAGAATGATGGAGGTAGAATTGATCTTTCTCCCTCCTCTGGAGTTCACCCCAGCCTTATTGTCTGTGACAATTGTGCTGATCTGGTTCATACATAGCTCTCGGGTTCTTCAGAGCACAGTGCTGGTTGCAAGGACTAGCAATCACAGGGAGATCCTGGAAACCAGCCAAGGGAAATCCTACACTCGTCAAGCTTCCATTATAGACAGGCTTCAGTTGGTCCAAATATATCATTATGACTACTCCTTAAGCACCTGCAGCTGTAAAACACAAACAATAATTTCATAATCATTAGGTTTTATTAGTTCTGATGTTATCTGTGTGGAAGCAGTCACATCAAACTGTGAACTGAACTATGAGACATTTATAATTATTTTTTGTTATAGGCATAAAAAGAGACTAATGTTGTGTTAGGAAGTCCCAATATTTCCGTGTGAAGAACAGATATGAGAAAGGGAGAAGAGCTATAACAAATCAAAAGCATCTGAACTAATCACGTCCAAGGCCACGAGCCAGCGGTCTTAGGCCAGCACTCTCTGTGCAGACAGGTGGCTCACCCCCCTGTTGTAGTGGATTTAGTGGATTACCATGAGAACCTAAAAGCATGTTTCCTAAATTTGGTCAGGCTGAAACTTCCTTTTGGGTTGAAACCAGAAGCAGTGGCGTTGCATTTGAAGGCGCATGACTGGCAGAAGGCGGTGAGGAGTGGCGTGTTTTACAGCACTCCTCAGCCCGAACTGCCCCCGGCGCCTGGCCTGTGGCCTGCCCGCCTGAGGCGGCCCTCGGGCAGCGGCTGTCCCTGCAGAGGCAGCTCATCCCTACAGGGCGTGAAGAGATCCCATGTGAACCCAGCACATAAGGAAAGGCTGCAGTGGATCCCTAGACCTCACCTACTCAAGACCAGGTGTATCAGCTTTGTGCAGGGTTGGAAAGGCATCCTTCTCCTATGAGTGACTTCGGTTGCAAGCTGTGACCACCCTTGCCTCTCTTTCTCAGAGAAGAGGCCACGTTGATCCCGAGTACTGCCAGTGCATATAAACAACGCACCCGCGATACCGCTCAGCCAACATCGCCTCAGCCACGGCCGTTGTAGTGTTCATGGGAGGTGACCACGGCCACGGTCAGCGCGGAGCAGCCGCGGAGGGGCAGGAGAGGACGGGCAGGGCTCCCTCGGCTTCCCGCCTGACAGCTCCCGCCTCAGCACCGTCTCCTCAGGAGACCCGCGGCGGGGCGGGCGCGGCGCCGCCTGCAGCCGGTCGCGGCCAGGGGCAGGCTGGCCCGCCCTCACCTGCCCGGGGGGAGGGGGGAAGGGGGGGGCTGCCCCAGGCGGGGCTCCCCGCGGTGGGCAGGGCCGGCTGCGGCGGGCCGGGCAGGGCAGGGGTGCCGCGGCCCCCCCCCCCGGCTCCGCCGGCGGCTCATGCGCAATCGCCCGGGGTGGCGGCGCGCGGCGGCAGCAGCGCGAGCATGGCGCCGCGGGTGCTGCCCCTGCCCAGGCAGCAGTCCTTCTGCCCGCCCACCGTCCTCAACCCCTTCGTGCACCCGGGGCGCCTGAGCGCCAGGGACAAGCTGCGGGTAAGGCTGGCGGCGCGGGCGTGAGAGGGCGCCGGGGCGCGCCCTGCCCGGCGGGCCGGGGCCGGCCGGTGCCGGGATGCGCGCCAGTGCGGCCGGGAGCCCAGCGGCGGGGCGGGGGGGGAGCTGTCACCGCGCGCCGGGCGCGGGTTTCTGCCGACGGGTGCAACCAGCGTTACTTCCGCCGCTCTGCAGCAAGGGGTTGTCACCAGTGCGGTGTGAAGGTCAGCGGGCGTTTTAAAAAGACCGCCTTCCCACGGGAGAGCGCGACGGTGGGAGTGGAGTCTGCCTAACACTGCCGCTCGCCCCGCCAGCCCGCTCTCCTGCCTGACGGGGGCACGGGCGCTGCTGGGCCGGCCCTGCAGCCTGCAGCCCTGCAGCGCGCTCCCGCCGCGGCCCCGCGGTTACACCCCTGTGCCGAGCAGCGCAGGGACAGTAGCAAACCTGACACTCAGTTCAACGCCTACAGCTCTCATCTTTTCCAGGAAAAGGCATCGAGTAAGAATACTTCCTTCCCAAGTACAGCATAGTTTGCTTCCTGATCTAGTCTGGTGATAGAGAGGAGAACATGAATAGGTTATGTACGTGGCCAAAGCACAGATGCAAAAGGTGTTCAGCATAAAAAAAGCCACTGCGTTTTGAATTTAACTTCTTCAAGCCATCACTCCTTACAGTCCACAAACTGCACGTTTGCTCTACACACACAGAGAGGGCTATCGACTTCAAACTTAAACTTCTAACGCAAGATTTGCAACAAGCTTTTGAAAAGATTTGCATGATCATTACAAGTAATGCAGTACTCCTAGGGAAAACAGGAGTCCTGTTTGACTCTGGTTTGCATCCTGTTTGAATCGCAAGAATGAAATATTGTCCGTCCATCCATCCATCCATCCATGTCGGATGCCTGAGCTCTAGAGTGACGATGGTAACTTCTATCTGATAAGCTAAAATAGAAAATAACTTTTTACAGTAATCCTGTTTCAGATGCTTAACTCACTTTAGGCTGATTTTAAGGCTGGGTTGGGGCAGGTGGGAGTTAATTTCTTGGTTCCATATTACAGTGTGGACAACAAAAAAGGTATCCCCAGTTCCACTGGGTTACTCACTGGTGTTGCTGTGTGAACTGAATTAGGCTTCTGAGATGAACACTGTCCCAGTACAGCTTGTGTACAAGCGCACACAAGACTTGCAGGGTACTTTTACAATTAAGAAGGCAAACAGTATTTCTGGGCTTTGATTTTTAAAAACATTCTCTTTAAAAATTGAGCTAATGAACCAAATACGAACTGACATCTCACTGAGGACAATGAGCACATCACTGTGTAGGTGAACTTACAGCATTTTCTGCTGATTGTTGTAAGTATCTGAGGCTGATGTACAACTGAATATTTTACATTGCATGTAGCTCTTCCTCAAATTATAAACAATGTTTGCCCTGAAGGTAGTTGGGTAGAGGAAATGTGAGAAACCTGGAAAACCATTTCAAATCCTTTTATCCCCTGTGTTTTACTAGCAGCCTGAAACACATTTCAAGTGCATCTGAATCAGTAGCTGCAGGCATGAACCCCAAGGTAAAGATTCCAGTTTCATAATGAGGTTCCAGAAATGGGCAGCTTCCTGTGCTGGCTGTTCTTTGTAGAGGATGCACAGACTGCTTTCAAAAGCTGCAGTTTTAAGCTACAGTTACCTTACCATCTTATCTATTACAAATATATGCTACTTTTTTGCTTCAGGAGGAAGAGATGAAAAACATGGTATGTCTTAAAGCAAGATACACTCCATACATAACTCCACAATGCACCTGGAAGGAAAAGCACCCAGCTGGGTCGGGGCCTGGTGCTAGTGAGCTCTGAAGCAAAATTGCAGCAGTCAGAGAATTTTAAAGCAGAAACACATGAGAGACAAGTTTTTTATATTGTGTGTTGCTCCCTTCTGTTCTTTCTCCCCTATAGTCATGGAGACTAGGATACTTGCTACTGTCTGCTTTATCCTGTAAATGTCTTGTTCCTCCCTCGCCCAGCACTGCGTATCAGACCAGCTGGGAATCAGAGCCTTACCAGAGTGTGCTACCATAAACTTCAAAAAAGGGAGACATCCCTTCTCCTTCCATTTAAATCAAGTGTAGTATTTCTACATTCTTGCATGTCATAGGATTGTTTTGTTATATTCCCCCTATTCTATACTATTCCTTTAGCATACACTGATAAAAATCGATACCATTTCAAAACCCTCTCTGGGAGGCCAAATCTGGATTTTCCTATGTTGGTGGACTCCTGGAACGTAAAGGCTGCTGTCCCCCAATGAATGGAGCTTGAAAGTGAGACAGGCTAGCTGCTTGCATTTCATTCAGCTTCAAATATAAAAACAGGCTGTAGCGAGACTGAAAAGCAGAGTAGATTTTCCAGTTCTTGCCTATCTTTGAATTGCTAATGGTTTAACAGCCAGTGAGATTTTTGTCTTTCTTTAGAATGTGCAAAACAAGTACTAAAACAGTACTAAACTTTGAACCTGTATTTTCTTCTGTACATTTTTCTCCTATTCTTTTAATTTTCTAGCCTACCTTGACCTTTCTCTCTTCTGTCCTTTTATTGCCCTACTCTGCAGCTGAGGGAGCAGAAATCAACTCTGCCTCATTACACAGTGACCTAGAAAGTCAATAGCTTGCATCAGCATATCGGTACCACCTGCGCATCTGCCTAAAATAGATTAATGAATTTATTAAAATTTTGAGGAAGGGATTGTTTTTCTTCTGCTATTGCATCCTTTATTTTTCATTGTAGGTCAGTGCATAAATATTCTTTTTTTCATAAATAAAGTTATTTTAAGTCCAAACACAATCCATATAACTGAATGCAGCTGAAATGTTGAACTGGGAGTATAGATCATAGTGCAAGAGGGCACATATGGAGAAAAAAAGACACATCTGATTTTGGGAGACAAGCAAGGACTCTTGGTTGGTTTAATGTGCTACCTGGCTTTTTCAGATTCGCCACAGCTGGTGCCAAAGAGAGCAGGGGCAGTAGATCTGCAGGGCCAAATCTCTCATACCCAGCTACTGAATCCATTTCTGTGATCTGGAGCAGTCCTCTTCCTATTGTCAATGAAGTTATGGTTAAAATTCCATAGCTAGTTATATACAACTTCTATGTAAAAAACCATTATATGCTTCAAGAAGGAAATAGTCACACCTGAATGTTCAGATCTCTCCTGGAAACATGTTACGAGGCAGTGCTTACAGAACACACACAGCAGCACCACGTACCTGCTTCTCGGCCTTATCCTAATTTACACTGTGTATCCACTGTCATGTTTGGTCTCTTGTCACTCTGCCTTTTGTAACACAGAACCGAGTCCTGAAGGCCCAGAATTCCTGTTAATCCTCATCAGTGGCACAGAGTTTAGAGCCAGAGGCCAGAGCCTCTCCTGAATTTTGATAAGAGGACAGTAAGAGTATGTTATGGGAAGATGGAAGAATTTTGGTGGGGAGGGGAAGGACCATGTTGATGAACGGACAATTGGAACCAACCTACTATATTAAAGAATTAGCTAAGTAATACTCAAAGATGCTTATAATCCAAATGTACTCCAAACATTTGTTCCTTTTTGAAGAAAAGAGATAAATTAAAGCAATTGTGTTGCTTAATAATCATAGCTCAAATATGTAAGTTGCAAACTATTTTGTAAAACTTACTTCTTATTAAAAGCTTTGCTTTTCCTGTACAGTAAGTAGTCATTGCTAAAGAGCTGATTAGAAAGGGCGATTTTGAGAGAGGAACACTATTGTTCAGCTGTCAATTTTCTTAACAAAAATAGTAATGCATAAAAAATAGTAAGCTCACAAGCATAACTCTCCTTCAGTAACTCTACCATACTTCTGAACCGGTGGAGCTGTCAGTCTGTGACCACTGATGCACTCATACTAAGTTATGAGGAACTTTTTGCAACAGCCCAAATTAAAAAAAAAAAGTCACTATTACAATTCTGCTGGGGTGTGTATTGTTTTGTGCATCTCTATGCGCACAGAGCTGATCCTCATCGGCGAGTGGTAGCTGAGCTGGATTAGGTGCCAAAAGGAGTTGAACCGTTTACTAGCTTAACCAGGCATGCTAGGCTATGACTTCTGCATGCTAACACAGCTCACCTGCCTCCCAGACCTGAGCTTGCTCAACCTGCATAGTGCTGTGTTGCGCCATAAAGGCCAAGCTTCAGGATATAGTTTCTAACCTAATTTACTGGGGTAAAATAATTAAGAATTTCTTCCTGCCCTGCCCAGTACCACAGCTGCCTGTTAACAATCTTGTGCCGATACACTTGTCTCCTGGAGCTGTGCACGAAAAAATGCAAGCTAAAAATTCCTTAGGGAGGGCTGTGGGTGGTATTTGAGGATTATTTGCAACCAGGGCATGTTAGTGTTTCTCTTTCACCCCCCTCCTTTTACAAACCCATATGAAGAACTGAAGAAGCGGTGAACTGCAGTGTTGCCTTGGATCTATTTTACACCAGTTTTGCTACCTAGCTTGGCTGTCTGGGACCGTAGCAGAACTCTCTCAATAGTTCCTTTCGCTTCAAGTTGAAGTAACAGTTTCCTGATTGCGGTGGGGAAGGGGAACTAGGCATTCCCAGTTTATTCTGAAAAATTCAAGGAGGTCCTAGCACAGAGGTTAATCTCCAAGATACTTCAAACAGGAGGCAGCAAGCTAATCTTCATAATCAGAAGTGTGCTGCTGTATGTTTACTGCAGGCGGTGAGCAAACCACTTCCAAAGGCAATGAGACAAGAGCTGCTGCAGCAGCTTCAACAGCACTGTAAAGCCTGAACCTTTGCCTTAAACCACAGGTTCAGTTTTACTGAAAACTCCATTTTGCTTAAGTCCCTGCTAGGGGAAATGAAGTTGTGTTACGTGTGCACTACTCCAAGCAACAGTACTGAGGATCACTTGCAGCAATAGTGTGACTCAACACCAGATTTGTTATTTTGAAAGGGCAAGAGTACATTTTAGTCATCTTAGCAATCCCACTTGGCTTCTAGACAGGCAGCTAGTTACAGAAAGCTGTGTAGTGGAGATATGTTAGCTGGGCAGACTCATCTGAGCTGGCTATATGCAACAGCCCAAGTCTAAGTATAAACTAAAGCCAGCAAACTCTGTTGACCCTCTCTGTCTAACAACATCAATGCAAAAACTCAGCTGTTCCAGTTCTACCTGAAATGGGAACCCAAAAGAGAAAATGAAATGCTGTAAATGACTGACTTCCCCATATGAACACTGGAATGTTTAATGCTTTCCTTACTAAATCACATAGCAGTAACATTAGTATTTTAAAGTCCATAACTACACAGAAATCAGTGTCATTCCTGTTGATTCCATTTCTTAAGATTTTTCCCCTCTTTTTTTCTAGACTGTTCTTCAGGGGATTATTTTGCTACCCCTCCGTGCCATATGCATTGCATTCATATTACTGCTAGCATGGCTGTTTGCATCGATTGCAATTTTCCATCACCATGGAAAAGGATCTGTGCCGCTTAAAGGATGGAGAAGGTAAAAAGTGAACAGTATTTGTGAAAACACTGTGGTCTGGGGTTTTTTTTTGTAACACAGAGACAGGGTCTGAAGCTTTTTTTCCCCCCCTCTCACTCCTTTCCTCCTTTTGATAAGAGAGGAGTTCCAGTGAAATCTTAGTGTTACCCATTTAGGTGAAGCAACTTTATGTTGAGTGTGTTTTACAACAATAGTGGAGCTTTTTTAATAGGTTGATTTTCAATTGTCCTGAGTCTAAAACAAATCTGTATAAAAATCCTTATAGACAATTTGTAAGCCAGGACTTACTTTAGTAATAATATTTGAGAAAAGAAACTCATTAAGAAAAGTATTTGGTAATATTATTTAGCCTGAGTTTCTGTGTAGCCTCTGTCATTCCAGCTATGCTATAATTTATGACAAAATTAGCTTTGACAGCACATCTCTTAGCTATGTTGCCCTTGAAGGAGTATTTTACAGCTGTCTCTGTGGGTTCTGGGTTTCAGCCGCTCCGCTTCAGACCTCAGAATAATGAAGTTCCCTTCTAGTTGCGATGCACTGCAGCTGCACACAGGAGGAGGAGACACAGGAAATTAATTCTAACAAGGCTGAGAGATTCCCATGACGGGAACCTGTCCCAGTAAGGGAACATTGTCATTTAATCTTATTTGTTTAAAACTGATAGTAAGAGAACAGTATCAGAGTTACTTAAGTTCTTACAAAAGGGACACTAAATCTGCTGATTACCCATCCTCCCCTTGCCATAGTGTTATGTTACAATGCTATAAGAGATGGCAAGAGAAAGAGCGTACCTGGGAGGATGGTTTAGTAGGGTGCTGTACATTGCCTTATCTCTAAAATTATAATCTGGTTTCAACATGAAAAGGTGACATTCCCTTCCCTACTTCTACTTCTTCCCCTTTAGCCCTACACTCTCCCGGTGAGTAGTATTGCTACCCTGTGCCTGGCCCCAGTGCTGGTGAGAACTAGGAAATCTTTCATGCGCTTTTGTTTAAAGTACAAAAGAAATACTAACTGTAAGATGAATGATATTTTTGTGTTTCTGTTTACAAGGAGGATGATCCAGACAACCCTCTCATGCCTAACTCGTACCTTGTTCTTCGTAATGGGTTTCCAAGTTAAAGTAAAAGGGAAAATAGCAAGTCTACTGGAAGCCCCGATCTTTGTTGCAGCTCCTCATTCAAGCTTTTTTGATGCCATTATTTGTGCCCTGACTGGAATGCCATCAATAGTGTCTAGAGCAGAGAACCTGTCAACTCCGGTTTTTGGCAGTAAGTATTTATGAAAAACAAAAATGTTAGAAGTCAGCAATTTGACACAAGGCCAAAAATGTAATCTCTGAAAGTGATTTAGGGGCAGACTTTTTTAAATCCTTAGGTTCCAAAGCCACTGACAGATTATTTCCAGTGAAATCCCTGGGACAAGTTATCTTTCTGAATTGGACAAAATGTCTACAAGTAGCCTGTTTCTTTTCAGGTATGAAATATAATACCTCTTTACATTTGCTTTGTACTGAAAGCATGTTTTCTAACTGCTTAGGCTAGAGGCTTTCTCTTAAAATTTTCCCAGTAGGTAGATTGAGAAATCTGTTCAACTGATGTCTTTTAACAGTGTGGCCCACAAATGTAGAACACGGATTAGGGAAGGTTACTTCAAAACAGACCCAAATTACAGCAGTCTGGAAAATACCATATTCATAAGTTTAGACTTGCAGGCACAGTTACGGATTTTTTTTAATGGGACTCAAATCAGGAAAGAATAAAAGAGAAGTTACTCAGAAAGGAAATGCAGAAAATGGAAAAGATCAGATGACTCCTACTTCTATTATTTTCTCCACCTTTTGGCACAGAAAGAATTCCTGTTTGCATTATTACTAGAATCAGCTATAGACTTTCTGCTGGCTGTATATCTCTTATCTCTATAGGACTCTTAAAAGAATAAGCCAACAGTAACCCAAAACTAAACTCAGCAGGCAACACAGAAAAGTGTCTTTGTAGGAAATAAACTAACTGATAATATATTGACCTTCTCTTAAAAGCACAGGAGTGGGACATAGAAGGTACTTCTTCCCCAAGTTTCTCATCATATCTCAATAGGTCCACACATTCTGATGTAGACTTCTGCTTAAATGAGTTTGGCTTTTCTTTTTTCTGTAATTTACACACAAGCTGTGTATGCTTTGTAACTGAAAAGGGACATCTTACTTCTTCACCATAGGCTCAAACTACTTGTTGATTGCAGTCTACATGAGTTAGGCCTGAGTGTGGCTCATGATCAGAGACCCGATCAGGTCTTTCGCTTAAAATTGTGTAGAAATGCTCAGTGAAAGATAACAGCAATATTAGAAGAATGTGTTTGGGTGAATTTGGCATGTTTATACCTACTGTAAAGCTCCTCAGCTGGCAGTGTAGATCTATCTTCTGTGACTTATTTCCCGTTCTGCAGAATGAGGACTACTCTTCTTATCTGAAAACTGTTTATGCAAAGTCTGTCTCCTAGCATGAGAATAACAAGGTTTTTTGCTACAAGGGAGCCTTGAACCCATGTATTTTCTAAGCACTAGCATAAGACAAATAAAATTTTTTATCTCTTTCACAGCAATTTTAAGTTCCCTTCAGCCTGTATCAGTTTCTCGTCAAGACCCCGATTCACGAAAGAATACGGTCACGGAGATAACTAAGCGGGCATTATCAAGAGGCGAGTGGCCACAGGTAATAAATATACTACTACTCCTATTCTGTCATGTATTCGTATTCCATATTCACTGTGCATCATAGTATCACAAGTGCCCACCTGAATAGGATTCTGTTGATGTACGAAGATGAAGTAAGCCCTCGGGTATGTGACTGGTTTCGGAAAGGAAGACGCTGGTGCCCAAAATGTTTTGTCATGACAAATGGATCAGTTAAAATCCAGCCAGTACCAATTGCTGTTCCAAATACAGATGCTCCTGGCCTTCTCTTTTCCCTATTTAAGTCTTAAACATGCTGTCTTCAGTGTAGCATACAACTTGGGTAGTTATATGTGAATCAGTATTCTCAAGCTAGCTCATGTGTGAGAAGCTACTGCAGAGCTGTGCTCACAACAGTTTGGGGATGAGCAATTGATGACATGAGTAAACCGGGCTGTCCAGGCTCCGGCACAGCATTGACTGTGGTCTGATGTTGCCTTCAGATGCTACAAATACAGTACCATTGCCACACTGCTGGACAAATCCAGTCAGTGATGTACAACCTTTCATCAAAGACATCCTGTATGGATTTATGTATAAATCCGTGCTTTGTGTTTTGAATTAGTTCTTAACTTGTTGTCTTAAGGGTTAATTTGCTTTAAAAAAATTAAAAACTCAAAGAAATGGACTGGTTAAGTAGATAAAGTCACAAAATCTGTTTAGTCGTAGTTGGCTACCTCCTAAATGATTGAGACAAGTTACCTTTTCCTTCACTTTTGTTCCAGTGAATGGCTCTTGAGGAAAATTAAGAGACTAGTGCAAAGATAAGACTTGGTAGCAGGTAACTCTGTAGCAGCTAGACCTGAACACACTGCTCTGTGAATAGTCTCTAGAAACTGAGAATATTCAAGTGTAAATGCTTCTGATCTTGAGGGAAGACCAACACTTGCCACTTTTTTTGAAATAGCATTATTTAGACATTTCTTCATGCATCATTTTTACTTGGCAAGCACCTTACAAAAAACTTCTTAGTTAGTGTTTAGGCTACTTCAATTTGACTCATAATGCATTTTTCTGAGCTGCTGTAAATATTTTTAGAGCCTCCGTCGTTGTTTTTTTCACTTTGTCAATTATATGCAGGGTTTTAAATATGCACATGCCAAAGCTAGGAAGGCTTTTTTTTAATACTGCGCTTACAAACTACACTGATACTTATGATTTGCTAAACTGTTATGGATGAATTGATTCCAGCAAAGCCGTGGTAGGCCTAATCTCTGCTGAAAGCAGCGTGGGTCTGCTGAAAGCAGCGTGGGGAGACAAGGGGAATTGGCTTTATGCCAGTTCTGCACTGGGAATGAAAATTAAATCTATATTATGGCATAAATAGTCTATGAGTCAAGTAATCTGGTAATCTCCAAGACTGAGTCAGCAATACTACTTGGACTGTCACTGGGTAATTCCTAGTCCTTGTGCCGTGGCCACACCTTTTTTTTTTTTTTTTTTTTTTTTTTTTAAATGAGAAACTTTACCGCAAGATGATGTCTGTCATATCCTCTTCAGAGTGCCTGGGCTGCATTCTCTCAGCACAACAGAAAAGAAGGAGTAGCTGGATTCCCCATTCCCTCCACCTAAAACCAAAACGCAACAGGCGGGGCAGCACTTGTCCTTATTAATAGCATGAGGTTCTGATTACTGCTTCTTCCAACCCTCCACCAAAACAAAAAGGAAGGAGGGAACAATTACTTACTCTTTGGTCAGTCACTAATATGTTTTCTGGGGCTTATGACATAAGAAACATACCCATTTTTCTGTCCATAGCACCAGCAAACAATTTCTGATTACAGAATGCGTAGTCGAAGACTAACTGTAAATCGGTATGTGCAGCTGTCTCTATTGTACCTTAGAACAGCCCGTGTCTCTTGCATATGACCTAATGATGCCCTCTTCAATCTAGCCTTGACAAGTTCATTTGGACTGACGTGGGAGCACACCTTGAACACACTTTTGATCCAGACCAGTTCTTGTGCTGAGGTTCTTTTGGAATGCTGCTCATGATCCTGTAGTGATACGAGAAACATAAAGCTTCCTTGTGTTCCATAGGGGCTGGATTTGGTGTGTCACATTGCAGCTCACTGCACATCTAATCTAGTATCTTTCAGACAACACTGATTCAGAAACCTTCTGGGTAGTTGGTGTGTCTGAGTCATTCAGGTTCAGAGGCTGCGTAGTGGATGCGTAATGCCTTCGGAGCTCTGCATCACAGATGCACATGCTCTCTCTGCCTTTTTTTGCTACCCCTCAAGCTGTGATCTTCTCATCATAGCTGGCATCTTGACTCACGTTGATGGCATCTGTGCCTGTAAAGGCTCCGATACCTTACGCACTTCATGTCAGTCCAGACTCTTATTGAACTGCTTATACACCCAGCAGTTCAATAAGGAGCTGCCAGCAAAGGAATGATTCTCATATCATTACCAACACTAAACGTTTCAAGTGAAACACTTAGAGCCTTTTGTACCATATTTCTGAGCTGATAAAGGCCTTTCCCCAGAAATCCTCTCTTACAAAGCATTTGTTTCCAAATCTAGATGGATCAGGTTAACAGGTTAATATTATTGTGAGCATCTCCTTCACTTATTTTCTCATTTCCTCTTGAAAGAGTAATGATATTCTTGTGATGCAGGGTAACGCGTCACAGAGCTTGCATAAAAAGTCAGCCTTTATGTAACTGATGCCAAAGTATGATCTTTTTATGAAATATGTGTGTATATATCTATTTCTTTCTCTTTAAATCCAAGATACTGATTTTCCCAGAAGGCACCTGCACAAACCGATCTTGCCTGATCACGTTTAAACAAGGTGAGAGATTTTGTTGCATTGTTGCTGGAAAATAACATGTGAAATACTGATTTGGTAGTTCTAGTAAGGCCTATACTTCTGCAGGTACATCATCCACGACAGCACTGTAGTAATGTCTTATATCATTAAAGTTTCAGTGGCATTAAACCCACCATTTTTATACTAGTCAGTTTATTTTTCTGATTTTTGGTACTTTGTGGGATGCAAAATACCTATGATATATATGGTTAGTTGGTTGGGTTTTTTTCTGGGTACAGTTTTCATCTAATTACTTACCCAGAAACTCGACTGTGATTATTATGAGATGAATTAGCATGTTCTTTTAGCTCACCTTACAGTCGTGCCATCTTAGATTCCTGTAAATTTTGTCATGCAAGACTTAGCAACCAAGTTATGAAATCTCTTTGTGTAGTGCTTAGCAAGGCAGGCCAATAGATTATTTTTACCACAGAAAGGTACTTGATAGCATCACTGATGATGAGATTGCTGTGCTGCACTTCAGTTAAAGCCATGTTGCTCTCCTTTCTTACTGTTGTACAGTGTCTCGGGTAGCAAAGTTACAAAACCAGTACTACATGCTCAGGTCCGTATGACTTATGAAGATGATCAGAACAGAGAAGCGTTCAGGAAATGCTCAATAGCCTTTCGAGCATCTAATCTTTTGAAATGAATACTAATCACTGGGGAGATAAGACACAGAAAATGAGTTTGAACAGTCCAGGAACCTTAGGCAGCTTTCTGCTTGAAATGGAGACTGGCCCTTTTCTGTCCTGACATCTTGCTAGTTGTGCTGGTGATTTACAAAGAACAAAAACAAAAATAAAAATACCACCACCAAAAAAAAACCCACAGCAAAAAGAACACTTCCCATTCTTCTCACCTTTTTAAAAATTTCTTCATCCAGGCACCACATCTTACATGAAAACTCCCAACTCCTGTATTAAGCTTAGTCTTAGCAATAAATTCTAATTTGTGGCTGCAGGTGCCTTTGTTCCACGAGTCCCTGTACAACCTGTGTTGCTCCGATATCCCAACAAGCTGGTAAGCAGAACGTTCTTCTATGACTAACTAGTAATATGGAAGTCAAAATCTTGACTTAAATGGTACCTACACTAAATATTTGGCGTTGTCACTGAAGAATCTATTGCCCTCTGCTTTAGCATTGGAGAGCTCCTGGGAGCAGATGGGCTTCCCAGGTGTCTCCATGGTGTAGTTGCTATTCTGATTGTGAAAAACTTGCTGCTGGGCTACTTAGCTATACTTAAAGTATGAGGCAGTGCAGGAAAGTATTGCAGCGGAAGTTAGAAACTTCCTGCAAAGCCGCAGAGTCTGTACTTTGAAGTCTAAAATGCACACAACTTCCCTACTAGTCATCATTTTTTGTTTAAACTCAAAAGACACTTACTGCAAAGGGGCTTGCAAGGTTTCTGAACAAAAGCAAAGCTGAGCCATGCAGTACGTCCAGCAGCCCCTCCTTCAGGCACCTCAGGAAGGCAGCTCTGCAGATTTTCTTTTCATGCAACCTTCCCTTGTTTTGCCAAGTATAGGGGTACAGAGGTACGGCTCTGCTTCACTGACAGCTGTAATGCTGGGACGGACATGAGTCTAGCAACTTATTCGCTATTTTTTGTATGATCTGGTCATCCAATAAATCCAGAAAAGTCCAAACTTTTCATTCCTAATGGCTTTTAAGATGAAAAACAAGTGATTGTTATTGTTGTTGTTATTTACAGGGATTCTTTTGTAAAATCCTTTTACAGATCAATTTCGAAACTGAACCACTAAAGGGGATTGGTATCGCGTTTCACCGATAGGATTTAACAATCTGCAGTATACATTGTAAAAATTATATATAAGAAGTAACAAACATAGAATAAGGGAAAAAAGAAAAGAAAAAAAAAAGAAGAAAAAGCATGATAGATTACCTATGTAGAAATGACCTTAAAAACTAAATCAAAATATTTGCGAGGATGCCTTTCTAAAGGTGATGTCCTCTGAAAAAGTCTTACTAGATTATTTTTTTCCTACTTCTGTTGTTTGGACCAGAATGAATGATTTAAAATAAGTAACTATATAAATTTTATTCCCAATTGTTGCTATTATCAAAAGTCTGCCATGGTTATTTCCAAATTTTTAAGGCAAGGAATCCTAGTCTCCTTGACACCTTTATTTTAACTACAGGACTATAAAACCGTCATCTGCTTTTACTGAACTTGCGCCTGTTTTATATCGCAACGTACCTGCTCTATATCTCTCATCTGGTTCTGTCATACATTTCTGTGTTTTATTTTTTTACTTAGGATACTGTGACCTGGACATGGCAGGGCTACTCACTGTAAGTTTCTTCATCCTACTGAAAATTACATACAGAATTTTTTCCCCCTGTTGCTGAACAGCCTGCCAAACAGATTCAGCTAAGCCAAGACACATGTTCTTCTAGATCTGTTTTTATGAAGGGGAAATGCTTGGGGATAATGCTGTCATGCAGTAAATTTCGTATCTGAATGGCTACAGAAAGGGTTTGCAAATGGGGAAGCATTATTTCCTGCTCTGCCACCATTTTGTTTAATTTTCTCCTATGCACATATCTCCTTTGCACATTACACTACAGCAAAAGAAAGATTTGAAATTCTTTTTCTTTGGGAAGCAATCCTAGTCATCAAAATCCACAGATGTTGACAGTTTCCTACATGGTCTACAAACAAGAAAAAATAAATGTTATTTTATCCCCTCTGTTTATTCATTCCTTTATCTCATTTGAAGTCATATGAGAGTAAATTAAGAATACGAGCAAAACAAGTATTAATTTTCCTCATCCTTCCCCATTCAAACATCTAGGATTCTTCTCTACATTTTTCTTTTTGCCTGACTCAACAAAAGCAATTGGTTTGAGATCACAGTGAAGAGGTTATATATATAATATCTGACATTGAAATAATGACAAATATTTCAATAAACCAGTTAGGCAATAGATCTGTGTTTATTTCTCAACACAGATGGCCTTCTAATGTGCTAAAATATTTTATTGAAGTATTAAAAAACCTTTAGAGCTGTACTGAAAATATGGCTGGAAAATACTTTTCACCTTATAAACATTCATTAAAACGTGGATTTGCAGAATCCATATACCACATTTTCATGTAGAATATGTAGTGTGTGTCTAAGTACAGTAGTACTGATTTACTAAGTGACTAAAATTTTTAAGGCAGCTGATTTTGAAACGTCTGAACTAGTGGAGCAGATCATAAGTGCCTTTTTAAGCTACCATTAGTTAATCCTAGCACCTGCACACTTAGAGAGTGAACCTTGTGGAAGCTTACCTAGATGAAAATGTCCTCTGTTTCCCAAGATTTTTTTGCTATTATTATTACTTCTGTTACAGTTATTACCATACTGTGAGTAATGAATATTACAAATTCAGTAGCATACTACAGATTTCCCCTATGAAGGATTTCTGTTGGAAGATTGAAAAGGAGATATGTCTTCAGTTAGGAGAGATGGTGTAGGAATATGTGTAGAAAAAATGAAATCAGAGGTATTCCTGTGGAAGGGAGGAGGCTGCCCATTCACTGAGAACTGCTCTAAGCCTGGTGGCTGGATGATGAAGGCTCAAATCGAAACCTGTGAGAACATGAAAGGAACAGCTTGGCAAAATCACGGGAAGAGAAGGGATGGACGGGGTAGAATCTAGAGATTCTTAACAAAAATAACTGGAACAAGAAGGACATCCCTCACGCAAACCTGCAGATCACAAAATGCAGAACTGCCACAGCCTTTGTAAAACTTCCTGGCTATTGCAGCCAGGATGGGACAGTACCAGTCTCCTCCTCAGAAACCTCCTGACCCTGTTTCTGCTGTCACTTACTACTATTTTCTTTCTTTTGTGCCTTACTGGGAGGAAAACCTAATGTTATGTGTTAGAAAATCAAGCATTAAGAGTGGATTCCTGCAGAAAGTAGAAAGGATCCCTGACTTGTTCTCCTGCCTTTTCATTTTCTCATTTTTATTTTGTCCAAAACAAGAACAGAAGAAAGATTGCTTGAAGGTTTTTTATTATAATTTACCTGATGCAAGTAAAGAACAAATGGGAGCTTCTGCATAAAAATCACAGTGAAAAGAACAAGTTAGAAGTGGAAGTGATTACGCTTATCCTCTTTTGCGGTTTCTTCCTCCTATTGATACTACAATCTGTGACTTTTTCTAAAAGCACTGCAGGTCCCGAACATACCAACACTTCATTAACACTTTTGTGTAAACACAACTATAGTTTGCAAAATGGCTAGCAAGTACTAACAGATCCTTGCTTCAGTTCTGCAGAAAGAAGTTACTGGTCCCATTTTGCAGATTAAAGAATAAAAGATAAGTAAAGCTACTTCTCAGAATCAAAGCTCTTAAAGCTTTAAAATCCAGTATGCGTGCACCTCTTTAAACATAAAGTAACGCATATGCATTTTGCTGGCCAAAGTACCGTATAGTATTGTTAATACGCATGACAACAGACAACAAGTTGCCTGCCCAGTGAGGAAACAGCAGGTATATGCAGAAGCCCTGCAGAAAAAATGTCGAAAGCAACATTTCAGGGAACTTCACTGCAAGGTACGTAAAACCTCACACCCAGTAGTGGCTGTGTTTTTGTCAATGCTTTAAGAAGTTTCACCTACTAATGTGCAAATACTCTGTTTTCAAATAAGTAAAATATGTTTTTCTTCCTCTTTCTTGCCTGCAGAAAAGAGCTGTGCGTAATGACGCTGTGTCAGCTTTTCACAAGAGTAGAAGTTGAGGTAAGAGTTAGAAATATTTTTGTACTAAGATTCCGCAACCAGGGAATTTATATTTTAATATAAATGCATTATTCACATTATTAGCCACTGTTACTGGACATTAAACAAATGTCTGAGAAATAAGAACAGAATCGTGGTGAGTAATATATTCAGATTTGTTGTCCATATCTACGTATCACTTAATCTGATGAGTTCCTAAAAGAAAGCTGTCAGAAATGCCTTTATTTTTAAAGCATTGTAGAATCATTGCTAATTATCACCACATGCGTTTTACAGATGTTAAAACTAAGAACTGTAATACGTTCTGTTAAAGTAAAAACTTCTCTCTTTTTCCTACCTTCTTATTTCCCTGCTTCCTTCAAAGTATCCTTTTCTTCCTCATCATCTTTCCAGACTGAACTCTAAAACGTTTCTGCAACTAAGAGCTTACTTAAGGACTCTAGTACTTGCACCTAGGAGAAAGCTGAGCCTTGTGTAATGAACCTGTTCCCTTGATCATTAAAATCACCTGCACAGCACAGAGACAGATGAATGACGACTGAAACAAGCTTCACACTTCATAATATCAGTACATATACTCTTAACTGCTCCCTGTCAAAGATTCAATGTTCAAAACACGGTAGTGCGGAGCCAGGTAACTGAGGTGCAGCCAGTTTGTTTAAGTGTTGCACTTCACATTCCTTATCAGACCACAAAGGATTGTCAGTGTGGACTAAGCTGGTTTAGGGACCTGAGAGATGGGAGAATTCAAAGACAGGTTTTGCTGTTTATTTACAAAACAGAATTCAGCAAAGTTGTGCAAAGCTTTGTAAATACAAGCAGTGTTGCTACTCCTAACAATTAGCAATATGTTTTTTGTCGTGAAACAATGAAATTCATTTTAAGGGAGCACCTTGTTACTGTATAGCACATGCAGTAGACACGTATTTATAGAAGGTGTACAAAGAACCAATTCCCCTAATGATTTTGTACAGAAGGACATATCTGATTTATATACGTGGGAGCAAGAAGTCCCATGTATATAACGTAGCCCTTCCAGTAGAAGGTTTATTTTCCCCTGTTTCACAACAGAACTCAAACTTGTCCGTTAGAAAATAAATCCCATGTTCCAAAAGATGAAACTGAAACATGAAAAAAATATGCAGCTTTCACAGCAGCATGTGGAACTGAAGTTCCTGAAGTGGAACTAATTGCTCAGCATCAATGCAAAAGTCCTTCCATTTCTAAAAAGAGAAGAGGCAGATTTGCCTGGGGAAGGAGGGAATCGGACTACTACTTTTAGGAATGGATGTTTCTGTTGCTGTCCCATACTGTGAGCAAGTAGCCTCTCCATTCCCATCAGTCTTGCGCTGCCTCCACCTGCTGTGCATGAACAGTGATGCACTCCTGCAGTCCAAGGGAGTATGTGCGTGCATGTCCAGTCATATCCTAACAAACTGGGGATATTGAGGATTAAACAGTGAGCCTGGCAGAGAGTTTTAGTGCTGCAAAAGATACAGCATTTGGCACATTCTCTTAATAAGAGAGACTAGGTCAAAAGCAGATCAGAGAAGTATTTTTGCTACTGAAGGAGCTGTGAAGAATTTTTCTTACAGGACTGCAATTTGGCAGGGAAGGTGTACTTACTAGTCTTCACCAGATAAGCAGCTGGGTGTGTGTGAGACCATGCATGCCACCTAAGGAAGCCCAGAAACCAAAATCATCCCCAGCTGTGGTTTCTGGCAAACTGGTTTTATGAATAATTGTAGGTGGGTTTTTTTTAAGGGGACGGAGGTGTTGTTTAACCTACCAGAAATTTAGGTTGCTGCCTGAGCAAGACCTTAGCCTCAAATGATGTAATGACCGCTTTCAAGACCATGACCCATGTTTGCACAGATAAACTTCTGAGAGCTACAAGTTATCTCACCCAGTGATGACACAGTTCTCTGTGACTGTACAGTGTGCCTGTGCTTCCTCAATTCCTGAAGAGTTACGTGACTTCTGAAGGGAAGTTGTAATAAGCAGGGACATGTGTCAGACATGAACGGAGCTGGCAATTGCTAATAGAAGGAATGAAATCTCAAACCTTCATGTGAACAGCTGGACCCCTGCTGTCCTTACAGGAGAGAAAACTTTTAGCTATAAACAAAGACAATTGTTATGGCTATTTGACAGATAACCAATTCCATAAACTTACTGTTTTTAATCATAAAGAGGCAGCATTCCTTAAAAACAAACATAAAAAGGCTGCTCAGGATGGACTGCATTTATGTGGGACAGTTACCACTGTATTAGTGCATCACCAGCAACAGCAGTATAACTGAAGAAACGTTCACACATAATTAGCAACTGTGTCTTGTATTGGGAAGTGAAGTGAACCATGGGCAGCACCTTATACATACTCTAGAATTGCTGTATTCTAGGGTTTAAGGGCAAGATTGCAGGGTGGGGAGTAGCAGAACTGAGATAAATGATAACCATAACTGAGAAAAGACATGGTAAACAGAACTGCAAGTGAACACTGTAGACTGAAGTAGAAAGAACAAAATACTCCCATACACACACTACGCAAACAAACAGGTGCTGATTAATGCCATGTTAAGTAATAATTCATCTGTAGTACATTTTTAGTGTAATGCTACTTCAGCATCTTATATGTTAACATTTAATAAATCCTCAACAGTAAATGTGTTGCCATTTAGATATCTGAGGTGTTTTCTAGGTTTGGGAGGAGAGTGGGTTGTTTTGTTGCGGTTTTTCACTCTCTGCTTGGAGTTACAAAGTTTTACAGTATTTGTTTCCAGTTAGTGCTTTACTTACAATTCAGAACTAAGATTCCTTAACGTTTTTATCATGGAGGAAAATCTTACAGGAAACCTATCAGTCACAGGCTGACAGATACAATTAACAGGTATGAGGTGGGACTGCAGTGTGTGTTTAAAAACATTATAAATCTTTCATACACTATTCCAGCATATAACATAACATATAACAGATCTTTGAAAAGGACTGTACAGCATTATCAGACTCACATTCTTACCAATGTAGCATTTGATTTTCTAAGTGTGAATTTATTACACTTTCCTTCTTTGTGGGGTTTGATTTTTCATACTAAAGCAGCTTGCACCAGTCTTTAAGAAGCAGGTTTGGACTAAATCTTACTTGTGTGGCTAGGGCAGAAGAGCTCGAGTGGTTTCTAAGGTGGTTGAGACCTCTAGTGTCCAGTTCCTTCAGTGCATGGCTGATTCTTCTCTCCCGTTTTTCCCCCATTCCAAACAATAACAAGAAAATGTCCGTGTTGCTAATAAAGCGGTGACCATTGAATTGATTGGATAACTCATCTCTTTCAGTTTCTGCCTGTTCATGTTCCTACCGAGGAAGAAAAGAATGATCCCATTCTTTTTGCCAACAGAGTCCGGCAAACCATGGCAACGTATGTAATCAGCTATAAATAAAATCTTTGAGAACGTTTCTTTTATATCCAGCAATTCTACATATATCCTAGCCGTAAAGTTAATTTCATCAAGTCCCAGGTACTATATATAGGAATTGCTCTAGATTTTCACCAAGAGATGTCAAATTCCTATACTAAAACACTCTTGATTGTTTTTACGTGGAGCATAAAGAAGATTGTCTTACATTGGAACATAGTACATTAGTCCATGGAAAGCTGGAATAAAGTGCTTCCTTATTTCCTTGGCAAGAATAAATGGGTGGTTTGTTCTCCAAGGTTACTGGGCTGCATTTACAAGACTGTAAATCTTAAAACATCGTAACATTGCCATAATGTAGTTTCACAGTATGGTTTCACACTTTCACAAAATGGTATGTAGTGCTTTATCCTACTTGCAGCAGTGCAAGAATGAATTACTGTTTGTTTTGTATATTAGCATTAAAGCCAAACTGAGACAGAGAAAGGAAACAGTCAACTAAAATTTTAATATAAGAACTTGATTTTTCTTTTTCCTTGATTTTGTTTCAGTGCTTTGAGTGTGCCAGTCACTGATCATACTTTTGAAGATTGCAGACTGATGATTTCAGCAGGACAGCTGACTTTACCCATGGAAGCGGGGCTGGTGGAGTTCACCAAAATTAGCAAGAAACTCAAGTAAGAGAAATTTAGCTGTTGGTAGCATAATTACTGCATTGCTGCAGGTGTTGATGGCCATCTACAAAAAGATAAGTTACATGACAACTGTCTTGGCCATGTGTTCTCATGTATACATTTTAAATACATAAACTATATGGAAATCAGGGATGAGGAAAATCCCAGTAACAACTAATCCCAAGTAATTTTTGTGGGCAGTGTTACAAGAGGAAGAATGCAATTTTCTAATCTTTTATGGATATATCTCGCCAAAAGGTGGGGAAGGTGGAGCAGTACCTATTTTAGCCACTTGAAGATAATCTCAGCGCACAATTTAAATTGCTTTTGTGGAGAAGCACAGGCAGTGTGTGGTAGAACGTAAAAAAGTCCTTTCCAGCCTGAGACTTCAGCCAGTGGTTTACTGTTCTTAGCTGTACTGTGCAGCCATGTTTCCCTGGTGGTGTCAACTTTTTCTGTCTGGACACAGTGGAATTTGAGGACTGAACCACGTAATCATACAGTAACTCTATCAAATAAGCCGGTGTGGCTGTGGTCAAATCTTAAGTATGTGCATGGTAAATCTTGATTTATTGTGTATGTGCTATATATCCATTTATAGAACTCTGTCTGAAACAATCTTCAATAGTTTCATGGCAATCCTAATTGTTCTTGCAATGGTGTATTTCTGCAGGGAGATCAGATACTTCTCAGGCTGTAGCAATACTAGCATTTTGGTAGAGAGTTAGCTAATAGGCCTGAGATCTGTTCCCTTCTGTTAAGGAAATATTCACCCTCAAGCATGATGTGAATTTATGGTAATGAGAAGCTTGCTGTTAGACTAGCCTAGTTACTGGACGGTGATTCTAGGCTTGGGAAGTTACTCTAAGGAAGTCTGATATACCCAAGCATAGAACTGTCTGCTTTTATTATTAATAACCAGGGGGAGCAGTCCTTAATTTCCGATTTCATATAAAATATCAGGTTGGAAGTACAGCATTTCTAATGCTGTGCATACATGGTCTGGCTAGTTTTTGTCATTGAACACTGTAATAATTCCTACTGAAATTCCATCCGTCCAAGATCTGCTGTATAGAAATATCTCCTCTCCCTCATGTTTGCATAGCCTAAAATGGAATCATGTCAGAGAGCAGTTGGATACCTTTGCTGCTATTGCAAGTGCTTCCAAAGGGGGAAGAATTGGAATTGAGGAGTTTGCAGAGTACTTGAAGCTGCCTATTTCAGATGTCCTCAAAGAGCTGTTTCTACTCTTCGACAGGGTGAGTAGCTGGTTAACTGACTGGAAATCTTGTGGACAATGTTTTGTTAAGAATCACATCTCAAAAGGATATTTAATTCATTATGTCCAGCTTAGTAAATGCTTCTTGGTTAGCAATTCCTGTAGGCAAGATAGGTGACTCTTACAGTTTCCTCCTTAAGTTTTGATGGAAAAAAAATTGGTCAGTTTGTAGCTTGTAAGAGGACAGCCATCTCTTGGACCAAGTTGCTGTACCACCATCAGATAATAATCTTCATGCTGGTAATGGCTGAATATTTCCTTCTGCCTGCCCCAGATTTGAGCTTATGTACATTCTGACAGCTTAATTAACTGATGTAGTTGTAAGTAGATAATTTAAGGCAGATTGAAGCTGACTAGATCATGTGTTCCTGTTGTGTTTGTGAACAGTGCTGCTGGACGCTAGAAGGACTTCTCTTGCCTATATCCAGCCATAAAGGAGACTATGTGTTAATGTGGATCATTTAGGCTTTCTTCCATAGTCGGTGGAGATCTCTCCCATTTTCTAATTGTCTCTGAAGATGAGAAAAATTGCACTGTGGATGCAGCCCTCCAACTATACCAGAAGTGTCAGTGACTAGAGCGTAGCATAGAACCATCTTACTTCTAGGCATCCAGTATGTGCTACAGTGCAAGCAACATATTGTACTGCAAGTACATATGAACTGGAGTTTGTTTCTTATCTTAGGAGCTCTCCCAACTCAGCATCACTCTTCCTGATCAAGCTAGCTCTAGCAGTACACCTGTCCTTGGGAGGCCATTGTGTTGTACATACTGATTAAAACAGTTTCAGGATTTTTCCAGATAAAAAGGTTTTACAAGCTCTAAAATAGGAGTCAAATATATTTCCTTAATTGCTGAATGCATTGAAACTCTAGCAGAGTTAGGTACTCACCCTTTCTTCATTCTTGCCTCCCCACCTTGTACCACTGGCTCCTGTGAACATGTAGTTCGAGTCCTGAAGCACAGTACATACAACGGAAATACGGTGTGGCAACCAAAATTATTAAAGGCAACCAAGATTCCTTTCACTTTCCCTATTTGGCACAACAGCATCAATAAATAGAATTAGCAATGTAATACTCAATTCACTAAAAAGATGAAAGTATAAAAGATTGCAAAAACAGACAAGACTCTAGTAAGCTTTTGCTGCGTTCATCTTTAAGGAGGTCAGCTTAACCGAGGAACAGTCACAGTAATGTGGCAGAGCTCTTTTCAGATTGCTTCCATTATAAGCACAGGTATTTTGAGCCTTTTGCTCTATGGCTTTCAGCCTCATCGTTATTTTTTTTTTTCTAAAAAGATTCCTCAAATCACATAAAGCCAACTATGCAGAGAAGACAGATAGAAGTAGAGGCGTATCAACAATTGACAGAACCTACTGAGATCTGAGATAACTCTGGCAGCTGGGGACATGCACAGACATGGTGGAGTCTAAGCACGCCGATAAGCTGTGTTTTGCCCACGCCCAGCTCAGAGACAATAAGGCTTCGGAGAGTTACAGAAGCACGGGATCTCTGAGTAACTCCCTTCAGAAAACCTTTGCAATGTTCCTTGCTAAAGCTTTGCTGAGTGGAGGAAGTGGTAGTGGTCGTGGCGGCAGCCTTGCACGTGGCCTTGGAGGTCTCCTAACAGGAGGTGGACCTGGAGGGAACCTTGGAGGACTTGTTGGAGGTCTTGTCAATCTTATAAGTGAAGCAGCAGCTCAGTATAATCCAGAGCCACCTCCACCTCCTCACAATCATTTTACGAATGTGGAAGCTTATGAAAGTGAGGAGATCAGACAGTTTCATCGCCTTTTTGTCCAGCTGGCTGGAGATGATATGGAAGTGTGTGCCACAGAGCTAAGGGACATCCTGAACAAAGTGCTTTCCAGACATCAAGACTTGAAGACAGATGGCTTCAGCTTAGACACATGCCGTAGCATGGTAGCTGTCATGGACAGTGATACAAATGGCAAACTGGGCTTTGAAGAGTTTAAGTATCTGTGGAACAACATCAAGAAATGGCAGTGTGTATACAAGCAGTATGATACCAACCAGTCAGGCACTGTTGGGAGAGCTCAGCTGCCAGATGCCTTGAAGGCTGCAGGGTTCCATCTTAATGAGCAACTCTGCCAGGTAATCGTACGCAGGTATGCCGATGAGGACGGTGGCATGGATTTCAACAACTTCATTAGCTGTTTGGTACGACTGGACAGCATGTTCCGGGCCTTCAAGTCCCTGGACCAAGATGGAGATGGACAGATCGAAATGACCATTGAAGACTGGCTGCAGCTGACCATGTATTCATGAAGGCACAGCAGAGAAGAGTAAGCTTCATCTGGAAGCTATACATGGAAGAACAATCCTGTACTATAGAACTGTAGTCTTTTCCTTGTTGTAAGGCAGGTGTAGCTAGTGGTAGATAGCTCAGCTTAAAATGTCGCGATTCCTCTTGTGCATGCATTAGTCTGCTTTTCTGACGGGTTTGTGTAAGTTGTCAGTTGGACAGCTGTGTAAGTCTGTCTCAGAAAACTATCTCTAGACTCTGAAGTGAGGGAATGTGTTGAAGGATCAAAGCTTAGTTATTTCTTCACGTAAAGTGGCTCATATATGAGTATAACTATTATATAAAAAGCTCGTAAGTTTGGTGTTGCTTTGTGATGTTACTGTTCCAATTTGTCAGCATTCAGTAAGCTAGAATAAAGCTCTGCTTTGCCAGAAGGCAATCGCTAGTAAAGAGAGTTATGCAGTCATTTCTAACAAGGGGAAAAACATGAGACTTGCAGTAACTATAATGATCAGTGAATTTACGTGATTGTATTTAATTCACTTCCTACTTCTGCTTTTTCATGCTTGTCTGCTGAAGCAAAACCTGAGCGGTATTGTCAGTTCTATCTGCTAGCCAGGACAAAATTGAAGACTTACATAAGGCTACTTTTACAAACTTTTTCTCCTTCCTGCAATTCTATTAACTAGTCTTTTCTCTCTTTCCTTGAAGCCTTATTATAGTTATAATGAAAACAACTTAAAATACTACATTTATATTTAGAGAAGCTTGCTGTAATAATGCAGTCACATAGCAGCCAGCCAGCCAAAATCAACTTCTGGCTATCTGAGTTAAATTTTATCAGGGTGCAGCCTCCCACTCAAGCTACTTGCACAGTTCTAAGATGTCAATTTTTCAGTAAAAGGAAAAGGAATAACATGAACTGTCAAAGGTACATTTCTTTGAATTAAGGATTATATAGTTGATGAAAACAGCTCTTACACTGCAATCTAACAAGGCAGATTTCTCAACAGGGCTCTGCTGCTTTAAAAGAAAATTGTCTAGGGTGTGTGCTAGCTGACTGGAATGTGAAACGATGAGTGGAGTAGCACAGCCTGCGCACTACAGCAGTCTTCAGATCTAAGAGCCCACATGCCCCTGCCCCTCCCCAGGGAGACATCAGTGACTAATTGAGAAATACCACACAAAACCTGTGCGGCATCTGAATACTAATGGGGTACTGTGGTTTGGTTTTGTTTCCAAATTTCCATAGCTTTGATTCCTAAATCTTGCAGTTTTACTTGGCAAGTAGTATTTTCCAAACTGATGAAATCTCCTCACTGGTATACTTGCAGAAGTCTTTTACTTGTAACTTTGGGAAAAGTAACTTACAATTTTTGCCAAGACTTTTTTCCTCCTGCACTTTGTTTAATATCAAACTGGGTGACAGAAACAGCAACAATATTCATATTGGTTCAAATTGTGATGAAAGAGGTCAATTCCTTCCCAATGGCACTCACCCACCTCCCAGTTATTCAGTGGAAAAGCACAAAGTTATCCACAGCGGCATTTGGGCTCTGAGTAATAGAAAACTGAGAACGAGGGAAAGTGTGATACCTCTAGGTGAGCACCATCCTGCCAGGTTTGTTTCAGAACTTCCCTTTCTGACTAGTTAGAACTTGCATGTAGCAACAAGCAGTGGAAATTTTGGAGTTGGATGATGAGCCTGGATATGAACATGAGAGGTGCATCTGTAGTTCCTCCCCGAATGGTCCAGTTGTAGCTTCTCTGTGGTAGCCCTGTCACTCAGGGTTTACTTAGCTAATCAGAACAGAAATGACAAGTGCACACATACACACACGCTTGATTTTTCCTGTTGCCTTACATAGTGAGAAAAAAGTTTTGGGGCAGTAGTACTTTTAAGCTTTCTTGACTGCATCTGTCTTTGGAGAGAGCTTTGCCAACTACCTAAAGCTAACTGATTGTCTAGGCCTAATCTCCTCATGCAACTCTAAATGGAAACTGTTCATGATGATGCAAACTTTCTTGTTCCCCAAAGCGTAAGATTTACCATATTATATAAAAAAAAAACCAAAACAGCAACAACAAAACCCTAGTTACCATGGCATGCTATAGTGAAAATAGCAGCAGAAAACTAGTTACCTTGAAGAAAACAAGGGTTGTTGAGGTTACACTATGTTTTGGTTATTTTGTGTAACATAAATACAAATACATAAATATTGATGTTCTACTTTGCTATTTGGAGAATTGGAGCTCAGCTCACGTGTTGCTTTCTTACGCTATTCTTGCATGCATAGGCTGCAAGCACAGCTAGACATGCACAGAAAGACTACTGCAAGTACTTGTTTGCAGTGGTGATACACAAACACTGAAGGTTTTCCTGCCTTTTCAGTTTAACTCCCATCTCCTTTTCCAGGCAACAACCCTATCATTTCTCCTTAACCAAAATGCCCGAGCGCTTGGAAGTTAGCCAGCATCCTAGAGTTTAGCAGAGTTAGTCACAACATGATCTTGCAAGCATAGTACGTTTGTTTCCTACTCAGATGGTTGGAGTTCTGTGTATCAGATTGCACTCAGTTTTGATTACTGGGTTTTAACACTTTCATTAAAGTAATATGACCCTTATTAGCTCTTGTCATTTTTCCATGTGCAACCAAAGCTATGTTAACTGATTTCAGAAGTTGTTTTTTAGTGGTGGTATTTTATTTAAAGTTTATTTCCCAATTCTTTTCCTGTGATACTTACTCTTAACTTCAAAAATAAATTAAAAAAAATATTCTAACGGCATCAAACAATCCTTTGCTATAAAACTGTCCAAAAATAATATTCCGTGGAACTTTGAACAATTATTATTTACACTCTTGCTTCAGTTGTTTTAAGAGTTTAGGTTTATAATGATAAATTTTAAAGTTAGATCTATTATTATGAGAACTATGATGTAGCCAAAATATTTAAAGTCAATCTCTGCAGCACAATGAGAGCACAGGTTTGTAAATAAAATAGCATTTATGCAAGAACATTGTTCTTTTCTAATGATTAAAAGCTGACAAAAGTTATATCCTTTAGACACACACAAAAGTAACTTAAAGACTATTCATGTTTTTGCTCAAATGTTTCCTTAAAATTCACAGGCCTTTAAAGTACAAAATGTTCAAAGGTTGCATGTCTTCAAAAAAGATTGGTTAGACCATCAATATAAAGAAAATAAAAGTTGTCTGTGGAAAACAGTCCTGAATTGGTTTTGAAAGTTAAATAAAATTGTATCTTAGCAGTTTTAAATCCTGTCAAATATATAGCTTGATAAAGAAAAGTTAGTACTGAATCCATTATTACATATTCTTTGTTAATCAAAGACTATCCTAAGACCTAAATTCAATAACAGAAATCCCTATTTCAGAGAACCCAAGATTTTCAGAGCTCTACAGAGCAGCCTTAGCATGTCTCCACTGGCAAGCTCCATATTACACTATTCAGCATCAGAAAACCAAGAACAGAAAGGTGAAGGTTAAGGCTGGTATGCTCAAGTGGGCATTAGAAGTTGGTAGGAGAGCCAGAAATAGAATCTAGATCTGGCTGTTCACTACAGATTTACCCAGGAGACCACCCCTCTCTCGCTTGGCTGAAAATGTTTTGTGCCGTTCTCAGACTTACGTAGTCCATGTTTTAAAAAATATTTTTTCTTCTTGAGATGTGCAACACATTATCCACTAAAGGAACTCCACTTTACACTTTTGTTTGCTTTTAAAATGTTTTTGATGAAAAAAATATGGCTTATATATGGCTTCTTCCCCATACTGGATGGTTCCCAAAACCCTCAAACTTTCAGTGTGGTCACAGAAACACTACTGACTTAAGCATACATTTCAACGGGCATCTGTGATTTTCTCTATCTGCAAATATAATGCAGCTTACATAGAATTAATCACGAATCCCATCAAAGAGAGGTTCAAATGTTTTGTTGATGTAGCTTTGTAGTTAACACATTGAAATGTTAGTTCAGATCAAAACTGGAATTATCAGAGAGGCTGTTACAATGAATTCATTGTGTTTCTGGCTATAAAAGGTAGGACAGTGTATTTGCTTCAAAGTAGCACGTAGGGCGATGCATTTGCTTCAAAGAAAGGCCTAAGATAGACCATGTAGAGTTACTGCATCATCAGGCTGTACTTTCACTGGCACATATTTTATTGCTGAAGGTTCTGAGGAATAATTAACTCAAGGCAGCAGCCTCACTGTTGGCTTTTTATTCTGGGATGTCGCATTCGTCTCTGAAGTTCAGCAAGTGCCAGTGCTACATGAACTGTTACGTTTACCTTAAACACATGTATTCCAGTTCTTGTTAGAGGCTTCTCAGAGGTCATACACTAAAGAAAAACTTCTAAGTTGTTTTAAATCTCTTTTGTGTGGGTGTTTATGAGATAGAAATTGGTACCCAATTTCTAACTATTGAAAATATGTATATTGCTACTTCAACCCTAGTATTACGTATAGTTAGTAAGCTGTTTTTTCCAGGAAGAACAAATACCTGTAGTGTTGTAAACTGTCTTAGTGGATGTTGTACAGTTGATTTATACAACAGCTTTTAAAGTGATTTGCTACATTAACTATCACTACTGCCATATGTATTTTGGTTACAGAATGGAGACGGCACCATTGACTTCAGAGAATATGTAATTGGTTTGTCTATTCTTTGTAACCCAGCCAACACAGAAGAGACTATTCGGATGGCATTTAAGGTAAGTTCAATTTAGTATAAGTCTACAAACCTGACAAATCAAGACTGACTGTAAATCTGTTTGCTTTCAAATCATAAGTTTATAGCTTCAATCTGTCATGCAAATGTGAGTAATATGCTTAAACCAATTGACATTTAGAGTGTGAAGGGAAAGGGGAGAATTGCAGTATCAGCTTCATAGAGAAGGGTTTCAAAAACCGTGTGAAGGCACTAATGAATATATAACTTGGCAGGCTAACTCCAAAAATGATTCAGCAGCACTTGCAGTTTTTTTGCCTGAGGTTTTTTTTGCTGTGATTCTTCAATGTCACAAGTAGACAATAGATGGAGCAATACCCTTTTGTGGGTCAAGCACTTAGTAGAGTCACTGCTGTTAACGAAGAGGAGGGGGTGAAAAAATCAAGAAGGGCTATTCAGGACTGGCACATCCAAAATTGGGCTGCATCTGAGATCATCTGTTGGCTTGTACTGTAGTGTCCTGATAGTACAAGCAGTTAAGGAGCCGTAGCTCCTTTCGGATCTCAGGTAGAAGCAAGCAATATGTGACCAAGGATGCCCAGGTTGTGAATCCCTGAACAGGAAAATGCTCGAGTGACTTTTTTTTTAAGTAGATCTTTGATACAGATTCAGTTATTTTAGTTATTTTAACCACTAATCTGTTGTTATGAACCATACTGAAAAATATATTGAGATATGGATCATGTTCATCTTAAACTGGATACTTTTTAGTACTGATGCATACTTGGGAAGTACCAGAATTCTTACAGCAATCCATTATATCCATTCGCTGCTTTACAGATAAGCGCTACAGCTGTTCGAAGTGATTTGTGCTTTTTCAGGGATGTTTTATCACTACAGATTCCTATGAAGAAGCAAGCCTTAGCAGCTGTTGTTGCTGTTTCATTGTTTTGTTTTCTAGTCTATACTCTTCGGTATTTTAACAGTTGCGCTGATTATAAAATTAGTAATTTGTTTTAATTCCCAGTTTCAGCGGGAGGTGACTGGTTCAGCTGGTAAAAGTCTGTGTCAGTCTGAAATGGAACTATGGGTTTCCTTTTGCTATTCGTTTTCTCTGCCACGAAATGTACTTTCCTTTGCAATGGGAAAGTTTGCCTGTAGCAAGTATTTGAGAATTACAGCCCCTCTCAAGGGGCTGATTCATAGCAGATGCGTACTGCCGCTGTGCTGGGAAGGACGGGATGATCGGTGTACATCTACTGCCTGCGTTCCAGTCACCAAAATTCCTTGTTAATTACAGTAATTCCTTGGTAGGTAACATATCACATTTACTAAAATCAAGGTATTTTATGTCAGAGCATAAACTATGGCAAATTTAATCTGATGGCAGATGGGCCATAACTTAATGAAAATGAAGACTAAAACCTAAGATGTTCCAGTATACAGTGTCTGAATCCAGTACACCCTTAGCACAGTTTATGGTGACAATTAACATAAACCTTTGTTTATGTTTTGGTTTTCTTAGTTTTGTATGAGCTTTGTTACTGAACTAATGCCGTAAGGTTTGTTTGTTGCTGCAGATTTGCTACATACTTTTCCTATTAGAGAATACTCTAATCCCAACTATAGCAGGTACATTGCTTTGCTAAGTGTCTGCTTAGTCTTATTCCAGAGAAAATACATAAAATCTTTTGCAAGAGAAAGTAGCTGAGATGCAGCCAGTCTCTTCAAATCCCAGGCACTGTTTGCAGATCACCTCTTGAATCCTAGAAACCTAATACAGGTGGCTGACGTGCCTGGAAGGTTCAGAGGCAAACTGATGCTAAAGTATTTCTACACATAATATCTTTTTCAGCTCTTTGACATGGATGACGATGGCACGATAACGGAAGATGAGTTTGCTTCTATCATTCAGTCAGCTCTGGGGTTGCCTGAGCTTGACGTTTCTATGCTCTTTAAAGAAATAGATGCAGATGAAACCAGGAAGCTGTCCTATGGTAAGTTATGTCCTTTCGTAACAAAGAGCAGCACTCTGATAGTCATATTGACAGTGTGAGTTTCCTACCTTTTTTCTCTCTGAAATTATCTGATGGTTCTCATACCCCAAGATGCTGCAGAGGAAAGTAACTGGAGATCAACTTCAGTAAAAGGAGCAGGCAATGAAATTTTCTTTGATCCTGTTACTGCACTATAGTATCTGTATTTTTTATATTTTTCAGATGAGTTCAAGGACTTTGCACTCAAGCATCCAGAATATGCCAAGTTATTTACTACATACCTAGACCTACAGAGATACCAGTTAGATTTGTTGGAGGAGGATGACACTGAGTCACCTGAAGTCAAACACAGTCCAGTTAGAAAGAGTACAATCCCAGTCTCAGAAACAACACCAATCGCAAGAAATAAAGTCTGTCCTAAAGGAAACGAAGAGGATAACTCAAGTACCTCTGACAAAAAGGATGACTGAGAAGAGTTAAAGAATTCAGCTTTTGAATTCTACAGGATTTTTTTCCCTAGCTATTCGTAAGCACAATTGATAGAAAATAGAGATAGAAGTTACAATTTAAAAATGTTTCTTTTTTTACTTTCATATCAGGAGGAGTTATTCCTGTTTGAGTGTAAGGGAAAAAACACTGTAACTATTCTGTCCTTGATGTCAGCATCACAGTACTGGGAACATTGTTCACTGTCCTCCACGTTCATGCTTCCACAAAAGTAACAGATGTGCTAAGAGGGGTAAGAGGCTCCAGCACCGCAGTGACCTCTCAAAAAGGGGACTGAGGAGCCCACTTGTGCAAACACAAGTGGAATTTTTCATGCTGCTCAATTCCTCTACCTCCCCAACATGTCTTAAGGGAAAAAAATGATGCCAGAGTGTTTTAATTTTCAATATCCCTTAGCCTTTCTCAAGTTTCTGAGAGACACAAATGAGTTACAAGAAGCTGAGAGTTGAAGGTGGTATTTTCCTTCAGCTGTCCTTAGATTTCCCTTAACTGCCTGTGAACTATAAAGCTTTAGCATCTGAACAAGACATGCTGATTCACTGATGTTAACAGAAGCAGCTTTGGGCTTAAACGCTGGTTAAAGATGGAAATGGCTGCACTTCTAAAAACAAAAAACTAATTGGAATTCCAAGATAGCACCTCACAGTCTACAGGAAAATGCAGATAGTAAGACCCAAGAATTAACGGACTATTTCAAAATAAATAGAACGTTGTTTACAGTAACAACTGTTCAGGATCACATTAAGAGGAACATTTCAAACTTCACCATATTTTTATGCTAGTAATTATCAACAGAGAAATGTGACCTTGCTCTGCAAAACTTAAAAGGCAAATATGCTCTCAAGCCATAGTTCTAGTAGTTAGTAGCTACTCTAAAGTTGTCTCCTAGAAACTACGTTTGCATTACTGTGCCATTACTCAATATGTTCTTAGAGTTTGATTCAAAATCAAGCTCTTTCTAGTCAATGATTTGAGTCTGTTTTGCCTCAGTCCCCTCTAGTGCACTGGAAATTGGGCCTTTACCTTTTTCCGTCCTTCATCCGAATGCACTTTACATACTATTTAAAATATATAGGCATTTATGGAAGTAACTTCTAAATTAAAAACTTGTAAGGGGTGGAATGACAGGTTATTTTCAAATTAAAAGTGATATGAACAAAGTCTAGAATGTCTAGTACCAAAAATAACCAAGTTTCAGCAGGTTTCTTATGTGAAATGGTAACCTCTGCCTCTTAAGTTATTGCTTGCGTTGTCTGGCCGCAAGTTCATTGCCATGTTTAATCTTTCTGTGTTTATAATTGTGCCTATCCTGATGTTTCACGTGCTTAAAATAAATCTATATTTTTAAAAGACTTTTATTGAACAGCTAAGTCTTTTTAGTACAGTGGGAAAGGTACTCTGTCTACCTTAAGGGGCTGGGGGGATTTCCAGGAAAACATCCTTCCGATGTCTTACCTCGATAAACACAATGCAACCTGAAGTTGGCATTTTTAGTTCTGAGTGCGATGGCACTTTTCTGTATGGTGAGGGTAGAAAAGTAGGACAGGACTGATGCTCTTCCAAAGAGTTACATCTGCTGACTATCTCAGCAAGATGGAATATGATACAAAGAAGATTTGCAGGTACATGGAGAGATACCACCCTTTTCTGACAGAAAATAAAGCATTGCCATTTACAGGTAAAATGAGTGACCTCAACAATGGTTGAGAAGTAGCAGCGATGGCTTTGTGTAATATGAACTGTAGCAGAGGATTTTCTTTCACTTTAGAGAAGGAGAAGCAGGAGTTACCCTGACCTGGCTGTACAGTTAGCTGGAATACATCCTTCCTTGGCAAGGATGCTTTTGCCTAGCATGTTAACCGAAGTCCTCAGCTTTTCAACCAGCAGTAACCTTTTCAAAGACAACTTCTATTCCAACCAGTAAGAAAAAGATAGGTGGGCAAAGATGACAAAGACAACCACTTTAAGGTCTTGGAATGCCAAGGGTTCCTTACGCATGCTCCTGTTGAATCCAGCCACATTCAACAACTGGAGCACTAGTGATTTTACAAAAAGCTGCAAGTCACACAAGCACTTTGCAATTAAAGCTGAAAATATTGTGTATATAAATCTACGTATCCCGATAGTTTAAGGAGGAAAAGCCACAAATGGGTTTGGTATGTAGCAGTGATTCAACTATGCTCTGAAAAGAAATCAGCTAAACGTTGGAGACACTAACTCAATATACACACATCTGCTTGATGTGCGGGAAGGGAATACATTGATTTTTAGGCATCATTGTGCCTCAGGGAGCTTTTAAAAGGACCAAACTAAAAGCAGTCTGCAATAAACGGGCATTACATTAAGTGGCAGAGCAGGAACTAAACAGACGGAGAAGGTTAAAAATACTAAACAGAAAATGGTTCTCAATCAGGCATTGAGGGATGACACATTTCTACCTGAGACTTCCTGAGGTATGAGTTCTTAATTCTATGGGGTGCTTAAGGATGATTTTGAGTCCTGCACAGTCAAGCTAGAAAGGTATATTTGGTCCCATGTCACCACAGGAAACACCATTTATTTAATCAGCACTCCTCTGTTATGCTGTAACACGGATTTTACAATAAATCCTTCACAGATACCAAAATAAGACACTAAAGTATATAGAAACTCTAGCAATCTTAACTGAACAAGGGTGAGAATCAGGCGAGGACAAGTCTATTCCAAGAGGAAAACACAACTAATTATCAAGAACAGGGGCCCATGGGGTTCTGTTTTTCATGTTTTCTTTGATAGTTTCTTACATACACTATGAATAAATCTCATTTATGTTTTTAAAAAACTAGGCTCCCGTTTCTGAACACATGAAAGGCAATGGTGGGTCACCTGGAAAAGTGAACCTTCCTTGTTCACCCTGGAACAGAGGAGATACTAATCCTGTAAATCCTGATCAGTTTGTTTAAGGAAGGTGAATCAACAGGGTCTCCACTGGACACACCAGGGGTTGATTTCTGTGGGAAAGATCTTCTGATCCAAGAAAATTAAAACTGTATTTGTACTTCCTTTGCTGTATCAGTGACACTGCCTAAATAAATGCAGAAATAGAAAGAAACACATCCGGGTTTCATGTCAGATCATACTGCTACAAGATCTGGTCCTAAACTGCCAAAATCACATAGTTCCTGGCCGCTTGCTGTCCATCAGTAGAACTATGAGGAGCAGTAGCACTTCTGGAAAGCATCTGAAAATGGATCTCCTATTTTCACAGCCAATAGCCGCGCAGCATCCGTCAGACGTACCAAGCCAGGCAGCGGCTGCTGCCTCTGAGCTTTTCCACTCATCTACAACAGAACAAGTCAGGTGCCAAATCGTATTCCCACAATGTTCCTGTGGGTGTTACCTCCTCTCCCTTATCAGCTTGCTCCATAACATGGGGGCACGGAAAATGCAGTGATTCCCAAATGGTTTGCAAGGGAAATTTTGGAAGATGGCTGTGTGCTCTGCCTGTTCAACCACTAATGACTGTTCATAGGACTGCTGCACAGGGTAACGGCTGCTTGGCCACATCTGGCATCTGCCTAGCAATTCCCATCTCAAACAAAGTGTTTCCTGGGTATCAGAAATCTGAGAAACATTTGTTGAGATCTATTTTTTTCCTATGGTGGTCAGTGCACCAGGGCCCTATTCCTGGGTAATTCCTCAGGCACTATGCCAGTGCAAATAAATACACCGTTCTGCCTAAGCAGGCTTCTAGTGGTGTTTGCGTAGGTGCCAAGGGCTATTCAGAATGCAGGATGTAGAAAATCAGGGCCTGAAGCTTAGAAACTAAGTGTAAAAAATGTCATTACATACACAAACACACTCACACTCTTTGGACAGTTTGCCTGTGAACTGTTTGACCACAGCGTTCAACAAAGCAAGCAGCCTGAGATTTCATGCTGAGAACTACATAGCTCTCACTTAGAGAATGCCACAGGAAAAATTTTGGGATCAATTTTTAAGAAAGGTTTGGGAGATTTGTAGTTACACTCTGCATGATTTGCTAGGAACGTTGGACTCTGGTCAGTGGCCTTTGGCTTACATTTTTCCTGTTGTTTTTGCATCCCTTGGAACAGCGTACCTTTCTCTTTACTTTCTCCCTACACATTTCTGCCTAAAACACAGCCACTACCATCAAAAGCTGTATTCCGCAATGATTAAAGCTAAGAAATTGTAAGAGGAAATTACTGAACTGCGTGGGATTCAGGGGGCACATGCAGTATTCAGGTAGCAACTTTTACCGGCCTGCAGAGAGCAAACTTGTCAAAGGTTGCAAGGGATTTTAATGACATTTAATTAATTAATTTTAAATCTTTACTCAATGAAATAACATTTATTAGACTGACTAGCAGTAGGGAGACGTTTGTCAGCAGTGCTTAAGTTGGCAGACTCTCTGTTACTATACATAGCCAGAGAGGCAGAAAGTAAACATCTTATAGGATTAGCAGCTATGTTCATAGCTGAGATGAAATTTGGACATTTCATTAGTATAAGATTGATTCTGACATTTCATAAAGCCAAAATGCAAACAAAAAAATGTGTCTGATATAAATACAGTATGCAGCACTTACTCAGATAAAGTTCAAGCAGCGCAGCAAGGTTTAGTGCCATGACAAAGGAAATACAGAAGGGTCATTTAAGGACCCAACTTCTGCTAAGCACTGAAGTGTGTGCTTGATCCTGTGGGCCTCAATCAGGTACTTTGTACTGACTGAAAGCACATAACAATACTAATAATTAGAAAACATGAAAAATTTCCTTAACTAGTTACTGTTAATGATGGTAAGAACTATACCACCCTCACCAAGGAAACTAGTAACACAATTGATTAAATGTTATGAAATTTTTCATCTATTGTGCCATCCTCTTAGTTTAAGAGATCTGTAACAACCACAGCTTGACTGGTGAGTCTTTAAAGACAGATGACAATGTCATAATGGGAAATACTTCATTTCCTTAGGTAGGCACCACCTATTGTTGTCTTTTTTTAAGGCCCCTGCACCACAACAAGTTGAAAATAAATATATGCCCCTCCTCTATTCTCACATCACAATTATTCTACATTTTCATGCTACTACATGCTTTCATGTGCTAAAAGTAAATCAATTATGTTAACTTTTTTTTATCAGCTAGTTTTTATTAGACTATCTAGAAGAGACTGTGTTGAAAATCTTTTGCATGTTAAAATGAGGTTTAAGTGACACTTAACTTTAAAGCTGTACCTGCATGCTCATTGCTTTTTTCTAAACTGGGCATAGGTAAGAGCGAGCATGTTTTCCTAGTTTCGAGAAGTCTCCTTGAGCATGTTATCTCTTGAGGTTATACAATGGCCATATGAGGCTCAATTTAGCAGTGTAACAGTACTACAACAGGAATCATTCAAACCAGTAATATGTTTTATATAGGAGATTGGGGATTTGTATCTTCTAGGAATTGCTAGCAAAATTGAGGCATTTTGAGAATGTTACTTAGATTACATTTCATTGTGAATTTGCTATTAGCAAGAATACCCAATAAACACACACAAAAAATTATTCCCTTCCTATAAACCCAGCAAATTGAATTTGTTTGCAGAAGTGAGAATTCATTAGATTAAATCTGTCATTAAAGGCCTCCGCAGAGGAAGACTGCCCAGCCTTGCCATACAACCTAGTCCATTGCTTAACAATTTCTACTGTTAGAAAAGTTTTTCTCATGGTCTAACCTGAATACTTCTGGAGCTGAAGTCACTAGGTCTCTTGTTCACCTTGCTTAAGAAGAATCAATTCATTTCTACTTCTCTGCAGGGTAACTATTTATATCTGTACATACATGTACCCACAGCTCATCACCAGGCCTTTATCACTCACTCTTGCATCTCCCATCCTGCCTTTCTGAAACCAAAAAGCAAACCCTCTTTCATTCTTGCTTCACAGGTTGCACTTTCTAGACTTCTGTTTATTTTCATTTAAGTTCTGTGGAGATAGCACTTCAGCTCCAGCCCTACCATTCCTCAGTAGACTAGAAGGTTTTCTTCACGTAGTCTGCAGTCAATATTCCTGCTCATACGCATCCAGTGTAAGGCTTGGCTTTTCTAAAACAACACGGCATTGCCCACTCATATACAGCCACCACCAATCTGTAAGCCCTAGATCCTCTTCTAAAGGATTGCTCCTTCACCAGCTTCCTCCTTTCTCTCTTCCTACAGATGCTCATTCCTGCCTCCTGCAGTATCTTAGCTTTATCCATACTGAATTTAAAAGATCAGTTTATCAAGAACATTTTGATCAGCTCAGATTATTGTTAAAAAGGACTTTCTTCTAAAAGAAAAAAAAAATTACTTCCCTTTTGTTAAGGACATTATCTTCTTAAAACTTCACTAAGCATCTGACAGTGCACTAGAAGCGAAGCACTACAAATTAGAGAGACATGATGAAAGCTTAGAAGCTATAATTGTTCAAAAAGAATAATTTCCTTTTCAAAGGTAAACATCAGCCTTGCAGACAAAGATAAGGCCAAGTGCACAATTAGATACGAAAGTCTGTGCTTCTGCTCCTATCTCCTGATATCAAAGATTGCAGGAAAATTGAAAATGTTTTCTTAAAGTGTAAAAAAGAAATGAACAGGAAAAAGTGTAGGAGACTAGAAGGAGTCATACCAGAACTGCCAGCAGCTTTTAGGAAAGCTGTTTTCCTCAGTGCCGGAAGTCTTTGAAACGGGAGATAACCAGCCATGAACTAGAGCAGCCATTCAAAGCAGAAATAATTTAAAGTGTTTAGATTTTGTACGCTGGTCTTTTGAATGAAAGCATGCCAACCTCCATAATGTTATTTAATTACATGTCTTTGACAGCCTGTCTCTTGTAAGCAGAAAAGTATATTGTCAATATTCACTGGGGAGAGAGAAGCAGTAGCATTTTCACCTATACAGTTTGAATGCAGGTTTGAACTATTATTAACTCAAATTTACACTAAACCTAAAAGAACCTTTGAAATAAGGAGCAGAAGCCATTCTTTTGACCTTTGCTGTTACCAATTTTAAAGGCAAAAGTCTATGCCTTATATAGTGGAAACTTTTATTTTAGTAGAAAAGATACTCTGTGGAACAAAGAGAACTAGCCCTTCAGACAGTCACAAGTAATAGGAGACACCTTTGACAAAACTCTCCATTATTATTCGTTTTATTACAATGGACTTCACAGCTGTAACAGAAGAAACAGACATTGAACTAAGTATTGAATAAAGCACATCATAAGAGTTTCTACCTTTCCTGGATATTTAACAGTTTATAAATAGACAAGCCAAAAGGAAAGCGACTACCTTGCCAAAAGTTACACAGGAGGCACTGGCACAGCAGAGAGAGAAATACAAGAGTTCTGACTCCTGATTAAGTGAATTACCCATGGGTGCCTGTGGTGTCCTGAACCTCATAATCAGATTTGACATTCTTTGCTTTAACACTCGCACCGATTTCTTTTTTTCGTAGATGCAAGAACACTAACTCAGCATCAGATCATAAAAAGCACAAATTAAACAGATTTGATCATTTATGGCAAGATGGTGCATTTAGACTCTTTTAGCATCTTTTTCCTTGTCAAAATAATTGTCCTCCTTACCTGCAGCTATCTCTGACTTGCTTGCTGTCACTAGGCATTTTCAGTGATACCAAGCCTGATTCTTTCCATCATGATTTGGTGCATGCTAAGGTGCAAAACAGAGAGATCTCAGGTCTCCATACAGTTACACAGGGGTACATAGGCAAGCTCTGCCCCAGCAGACACCGGCCTGCCAGCACCGGTCAGTGTCTGACCTTCTGGTGGAGTCAGTCAGTCTCAATTTACTCTTCTTCCAGTCTAATGTGAACAATTTCACAGTAGACAAAAACCCCTCCCCTCCACCTAATCTCTTATTATTTTCCCAAGTGGAGTCCATCTAGCTTACATCAAAGAATTGGTCTCGTTAAGCCATTGTTTTATAAATCTGCTAATATTTTTCCTGTCCATAATACAGAAGACACTGCTGATAGAAATATGTCAACAGGAAAACAAACAGGCAGCATTTGACATGCTATTAGTCCAAGTCTGGGTGGATAAATAAATCATAGATCAAATATTCATAAGGGGGAAAACACTGTTTATTTCCACTGGATTCATTACGCACACATCTCCCATACAGCATGGTGACAAACACATCCCACAAAAAGGATGTCACAATGTACCCAAGAACGGACTGTTGATGCGACGAGGACAATGTATTCCCTCCTTAGAAAGTGCTTCAGCCTCTTGGGAATATATCACACTGGTCATACAAAACGAAGCCAGCTAGACGTGTCTAGCTATATCACTGTGTAAGGCAGGACAATTCATCAAGACTGAATCATTCCTAATCACTGCATGTTTCTCTGAAAGTAATTTGTGCTGTAAGTGCAATAAATATTAAGTATTTCACCCCTTTCTTTAAAATATTGAAACTCCCATGCTATTCTTAGATTAAAGATATATTCTAATTCTATTCTGATCCTACATCAGGCCTACCCATCAGGGTATCCCACAACCTTCTGAGAAAATATAAATAACTTAATGACATTAAGTTATTAGCCATCTACATATAGTTCAGCTCACAATGCTCTCCATAATAAATGATACTGATGTAGAAATACTGAACCAAATTTATCCTGGTGATACTTCCTAATTAAAAACGTCAGTAAAGAAACCACCTTGGCAATTGTTTCAGAAGCAACCTTAAGTATAATCAAGCCAGGATGATAAGGTTAGCATCTCTTCTCTCCTAAAAAACATGCTATGGCAATCAGGTCACCCAAACTCTAAGGAATAAAACACATATAGATGCGGAGTCTCCAGTTACTAGAACTCTATAGCTCATGTCTTTAGTGGTGAAATGAGACATCAAACAAGAATATTCAACTTTGAGTTAGAAGTTGCCCCTAGACAGACGCCTGTGACCCACTTGTGGCACCCACTTTTAGACAATGGGGAACAATTAAAAAAAAATCAAGAGTTCTTTTCTATTTCTTCATAAGCAGTTACTTCAGAGGAAGCATCTCAGATAGGTAAAAATTTACCTTGATCCCTAGATAAATGTTGTGTGGAAGCACCCAGAGAAAGATGGCCATGTTGTTTAAAGCTCAAAGGTACCTCTGTGCCTAAAGCACTATTTTCCAAAAGCCACCTATAGTTTAGAGGACCAAGTATCATTAAAATACAGTTTCAGTCTGTTTCTTCAGAAAACACAGCCCAACCAAGTGCAGGGCACAAAGAAGGTGTAACAGAAGAGAAGAAAATCCCTGCTAAATCCATTTTAATTGTGAAAATAAGCTTCTGAAGGACCTACGCACAGGACTGGTAAAAAAGCACAAGCCAGTCTTCCCCGACTGCTTGCTTAGAGCAAACGACGACGGAGGAGAAGCCAGGCAGCATTCACAGTACTGGCAGAAGAACAACTCTTGTCTTGGTAATGATGCAACAGGCAGCAGCGTGACACAGCCCTTTTGGCTTACAGGTATCTCCTCTTGCCAAACGCAAACTAATTTTCAGTCAGCACTGCTATGGGGATAATGGAAGATGTTTGCCACCCAGTGCAACAAACCCCATATATGTTCTTTGCCGAAAGCCTCATTTATGCACGAGGAAGCTCATCTCATTTATAAGGCACAGTAGCACATATGATTTAGTTATTGCTACTGAAAGTCGGTGCCGGCTCACGCAGTAAGGCTGTGTGTGTAAGCTTTTTTCCAACAAAGGCAATTTCGATTCAGTTCTTTCATTATTCAGGGCTGGGTGAGGGAACGTTGCCACGGTGCCATATTTTGCTCTGGCCTCTTCTTACTTATGAGCTTCCACTATAACTAGTCATTGTTCGTTACCATACTCATTAGAACTTTGGTTTCTCATTAATTGATAAACGGTTCAAAAGCCAGTGTTGATTTTCTCTAAATCTTTCATCATCACAAGAGAGCATTTAATGAATAGTTTTAGCTGAACACACTCAGCCCTGGGTTACACCGGAGACCACCTTCCACAGCTTTAGTCCTACTTACCGTTCCTGCTCTATGGTTGCAATCACATGGTGTGTCCCCTACTCCTTTCTTGGATAAAAGTATTTAAACAAATTCTAAACTATCCCAAAAAAGGAGGAAATACAAACCACTAACCTAAACGGCAGCCTTGCAGGAAATGCTCTTCCAAGCAGTATTAACGCTAAAATCAAGGTAACTTTAGTTGCATAACTGTTTCAATTAATGCCTGGCAACTAGCAATATGAATTCCATTTGTTCCTGCAGAATATATAATAAACTGCACTTAGTTTTTTAAATTGCCGAAACACTTCCCAAACAGGTGCTCATTCCTCCCAGATTTAGTCAGTGCTCAGTCTTAAGCCACAAAACCATTTACATCGTATCGCTTCTCCTTTACCTTCCCTCTCCCTCTTTTTGTCTCTTCTCTGTACAGAACATTAAACATTGGAAGTAACACAGATATATTTGCATTTCAAATAACTACGCTTCCTAACTGGAGGCAAAGAGACTGTATAGTCTCAACAAAAAGAACTGTATTCAAATCACACCTGTACATCACAGTAGTGTGTGAAAAACAAAAGATCAACGAATCAAGAAATGCAGCAAAAGCTATGCCTAAAGCTAAACAAATGAAAGTGCCCTATTAGCCCTTGCTTGGGCCTTACTAAGTAAGTTTCTGGGAGAAGCAGAGCAGCTGAGGCTTTCTCAGAGACAGATGAAATGAGATCTCCTCGCTCCAGGAACAGGTCTCCCTCATTTTTTTGTTTTAAAAATCGTTAAACAATCCTGGAACTCAAATGCATCCCTGTAGAGACACGTTAAGGGTGATTTTTTGTTTTTTACATATTACAGGCAAATGCTCACCATTAAAAACAAATGTGTGGGGGTTTTCCTATGGAACTCCAAATAAAGTCATACCTCAACTATGTTATCGAGGTCATTCCCTTGCTGCAATTCAGTAAAGGATACATTCCCAACAGTAGATAACATAGTAGATTTTAACAAATTCAGCAAACTTTAAGGAAGATTGCTTCATTCCTGCAAAAGGAACCAATTAAAGACCCAGTGCTAAAAGGAATTTTGAATGTATTGCTCTTGAATGAAACAATGTTTGAAAAAGGAAATGAATTTGTTTATGAGACACATTGTTGGCTTTGCTGAGTTTTACCACCACAGTTTTCCTCCAAGAGGAAATACATTATTAAACAAGAAGGAAGAAAGCCTCTATCAATCCCAGTAAGGCAGCCTAACGTTCATGTCAGCAATGACATGGTAAGGCTCTTACCAGAATTTTATTTGGCATTTTTAATTACAAACCCACCAGAGCTGCCAAGTTCCAATTTATGTCCAAATTCCTTCCAAAAGGTTGGAATTTTGACTTGAGACTATTACATATTCTTTTTTTTTTTTTTTTTTTTTTTAACTTGCGTTCTTTAGGGCTTGGACCAACCTTACATTAGACATTTTACAGAGTCTATTATAACAGGGCCCCAGACCCCACCAAAATACAAATAATAATCTATTCAGCACAGCAATCTGACCCTTCAATGTACATTTTTGGAAGCTGCGTTATCAGGTATATCTGCCAAGAAACAGGCCCCAGAAAATAGGTCCTACAAACTGTATACCAGAATCAGATAATTACATTGTATGATAATGAACTAGCACAGTTAAGGAAGCATCAATACTGCCTTAGTGGTTCCTAAAAGTAAAAAAACTGAATTAGTGTGCCATCAGAGCTGTGGTGTTCTACCACAGAAACACAGCACAAAGCTTCCAGCACTTCTCTGTTCCTGGCCTCGTACTCATTCCAGTAAGACGACTGTGCCCTGCTGCTGCCTCTGCAGCTCTGACCCATTTTCTCCTTCTCTCCGTAGGGGCTGCAGAGACTTACCTGACAGCGGGGACTAGAACCAACTTTTGCTGAGATCAACTCAGAAGAGAGGAAAAAAGAATGAGGGCAAGAGAAAATAGGGAAAAGTATAAGGTAAATAATATGGGAGTCAGTGGTCAATGTAAATTATTAGTTTCTTGAGAAAGGGAATACTGAAGTGCTGTTGCTGCTGCTTATGCCTCCTTACAGACACATAGATCAAGAGTCGCAGGGGCTGAAGCCCTTAGGACAGGGAGATGTTGAAGACAACTGCAGAAATTCTAGAACCAAAAGAAGCAGGCGAACTAGTAACTGACCTAGATGTAGTAAAATATAGGTACTTTTGCTTTCAGTAGCCCTCTCCCTAGTGAAGTTAATGACCATATCAACTTAATTTGGTTCTATCTTCTTATTTTCTCTCCTCTAGTCTTGTTAAGTCAGCATACACTGACGTAACTAAATACACAGTATTCCTTCAAAGTAGAGTCTGCCTTCCAAATATTACCTAGGGTCTCCTAGAGCACAGCCCTGATGAAAAAAAAAATAATGCAGGAAGCTTCAGAGAAGTCCTACACTCAAAACAACTCATCCTCTCATCCTCAAACTCCCCCATAATTTCCTCTGTACTTTTTAATTTATTGAAAGGGCTCCTGAGCTAACCAGAGATCAAAGTCCAGCAAACACATTAGCCTATTCCTTCTTGCAAGCTAAATAAACAAACCAGCTCTTGGCTGCCAGCAGATCCAAGTCCTAACCAAGCAGTACATATATCTATCTCTCTCTTTCTCTCTCTTTTTTTTTCTCTCTCATAAAGAAAACATAAAAGAAAAAAGGAGAAAACATTTCTCAACTTCCTCTGAAAGTTTTGAGTCTAACTCAACTCATCTGCATCAGACTGCCTTAGCTCAGAGCCCTGGCTGGAAGGACTCTGAACTCCTGGCTGGAGATGAACTCAAGGAAAACCACACTGCTGTGTGGCCCAGCAGGAGTCTGAGCCCCTTATAAAGAGGTATTGAATATATTCAACATGCCCTTCCCTAAAAAAATCTGCAAACTGCTAATGAGATGCAGAAGCTAGGGATGAGACTGGCCCTCAGATTTCCTTCTGCAGTACATATGCAAGCTCAGGCAGATTCTTGTCCAAGCTTTGGAAATTAAAAACAAATAAACAAATCAACAGAAAACACTAGGATCACAGGAATGCATTAAGAAATAGCATTGCCTACATCAATAATATGCAGACTTATAATTAACAACAGCCTGCCATTAACAGCAAAAGTTTCTTTGGGGAATTAGGAGTGAGCATGTAGAACAACTCATTGTTCTATGCTGCTCAGTAGCTCACACCGTGTATACTAGTATATCTTGATTTTCTGTAATAGTGTGCTAGTTTGCTTTTGGTTTGACATCCTTTCATGCACATTCTGCTCACTCTTCCCCCCCATTTTAGTTTTATTTTTAAAATTTCCATGTGCTCCTTTGTGCAGGACATTTCTGCACTGTACAGCTGCAGGACACCACAACCGAGTGGAACATTATGTAATTAGGGCCTGATCCCATTTGCTTCCCCATCTCTACCTCCCTACCAAGACAGACCTGCAGAATGTGAAGTATCTTAGAAAAGTTCTGAGATGTCTCCATGAATGCACAGAAAGAGGCTCAAGAGGTTTTCCTCTCCTGAAGACATTCAAAACCACACTGAAATACCCTCCTTAAATTCAGCTTTGTTTTTCTTCCAAGAAAACAGTAAGGCATTTATTTTTATTATCCTTCCATTTTTGGGCCCTTATGGTTCACATTTTCAAGCTTATGAGCTAGAAATGTAACTTTTTATTCCTGAATGGAAGCTAGGTTTCTAATAAAAACACATGAATTCAGAAGGTGGGACTTTACGAAAATACCCTAAATATTGTGAGGTTTGGCCCAGCTTGGCAGCCCTGGGCCCACCCACAAAGACGGAGGATCCCTGGGGAGCTGCAGTATAGCGGCCCATCTGCACCAGGCCACACCACCCACCAGCCCTCTCCAGCTCTGTTCCAACTCGGTCTGGCTGCCGGGCACTCCCTTGGCTGGCACTCTCTCAGATCCTCATTTAAAAGAGATTCCCTTCTGCAGGAGATCCTTTCAGAGCATGCACTGCTGTTCCACTCTGTGCTCCTTTTTCTGGGTTCCTCTCTGTGGCCGGAACAGTGACTACATTTGTGTCATCCCAGTTCCTCTCCTTACACAGTGAAGACAGGCCCAGGTCCCACCCCATTTCTGCTGCACTGTCCTTAGTGTACGAATGGTGTCACTTAAAACAGGAGTGAAGGGTGTCCTTTGGGTTCCCATTCTGTACCCGAATCCTAAAAGAACAGTGGCCACAGTTCACCAGAAGCAGAAGCACAGATGAAGCGTAGGCGGGCGCATAGCACAGTGTTCTCCCATGCCTGCAGATAAGCTGTGTAGCAACTTTGCCTTTCCAGTGCACAGTCATATTCTCCATGCCTAAATTAGAAAAATCCAAATTGCAGACACAGGGAAGGCAGGCAGAATACTCTTCTGCTGAGGTTTCATGGACTAATCAGTTAATAAGAATGATCTGCAAAGGGGTGTAAGAGACCACCAGTGGGACAAAGAATGGGGAGACTGCACACGCAGGTGTTCACTGCAAAAGAAAAGCAGCATAGCTGTCAGCTCTTCTTAACAGGGTAAGTTCTCCTTATACCTCACGAAGTGCAATGGGACTCCACTCACCAATGTGGAATACCAGTGTTACCATACTTGCCACCATGATCCCTCCTGGGAATGCTAAAGACTTTGTACTCTAATGGGTATCAGAAGAGCAATTATCCCAATATTAAGCTACCCAGGAGATTGACTTCAGGTAGAACAGAGACTGTGTAGTCTGCAGATGTATCCTCAGTCTACAGAAAAGGTAAGAATTAACATTCAGAGGATCTGATTCTGTCCATGGACTAGCAGATGACCGCCACATAATCTGAGCCACTGTTTATGTATCTCTTCTCACCCTCTAATCTGTTTCCACTGTAATCTTCTGTCCTTGCCTATAACTGTGCATGAGCACAGGATGAAGTCCACTGTAGACTTGCTATTACAACAGGGTTCTAGACTCTGCTATGAAACAAGTCACAATATTCTCTCAGAAAGAGCACAGAAATTGCTAATGACAGTATAGAGGTGAGTATATTCAACTTTCCCATCATACTTTCCCAACGAATGATAATTTTGGACCTTGATCACGAGGAATTATACACTCTCTCCTCATAACTTGGATGCCAAGAGAATGCAACATGCAAATCTTCAGAAAGCAAAAGAGGTTTTTTTAATGTTGAGGATACATCTGAACGCCTCATCTTTCCTTCAGAGTATAATGTCACACAAAGACTCTCTCATGCTGATTAATCTTCTGGTATTACTACTCTTTCAGTACATAAACAAGAATTGAAGCTTGGCTTTTTAATTACACATTTGTATATTTAGCCATTCCTATGCTTAGTTTTTACTGAGGTGCAAGCAACGTACTTTGATTAAGAATAGTTTGAAAACAAAATAATCACAGAAAGGAGGGATGACTACATGTTTACCTGCTGGTTACATCTCAGCTCATTTATTTGCAATGAACAAAGAAACAACCCATTCTTCAAATCTGCATCTAACTTCAAAATCAGCATTTTCATTCCCCTTCCTTTTACGTCAAAGATTCTTGTCTGCTTAGGACAAGGAGCAATCAGGCAAAATTTGGTATTAGCTTTAGGAAACCTACATGGAATTAGTAGGTCACAAAAGTTTCAATTCCTGGAAATGGCAGAGAGACAGAAGACGTCTGGTGTGCGAGAAGGCTGGCTGAGGACTGTCAGAGGCACAGCCATGTTCTAACATCAGCTCTTCCATTCACTTGTGCCACAGCAAAATCTTAACTAAAACATTATCTTGACAACATTTCCTAAACTTTGATTGCTTGACTCTGCAGCCAGGACTGGCTTTTAACATTTTAAAATGTTAAATTTTTTTAAAACAGCGTATTTGCTGCATCATTAAGGAAGTTTGTGTCTCTTTTATTTTCAAAGCAGGTGTCTTCAATTTCTATAGAAAACCACTGAGCTCTAGTCTTTGTAGAGGTCTACAGTATTTGATAGGAGTAAGAGAGCAGGCACCAAAGCCAAGACCCAGCTTCCCTTAAACGATTTTTCTGAAGGTCCATGTTCAGCAACACCAGGAATCCGGGCTGCTGCGCATCCTGCCGCCCACACAGCAAGAGCCTTCCTGCTTCTCCCTGGAGGAAGCACAACCAGCAGGCGGAGCTTTAGGGCAACCCAAAAAGACGCTGTTCGCCTTCCGCGGCGTTTGTTTGCAAGTTGCTCTTCCCCGTATCCCCACAGCCAGCCGCGCAAGGATTCCTGCCAGAAAAGCTGAGCCGTTCAGAAACCAGAAGCCAAAGGACTGTAATAATTATCTCTCTAGACGCTTAATAACCCCGATCTGGACAAACGCAACCCCATCCCGGCACCCGCTTTATCTGCTCTGCGGGACACGTGGCAACAAAACTTGCTGCAACCTACTCATCGAGGCAAAACTGCCTCTGCCAGTTTGTGTGCCTCCTTTTCTCAGTTTCAGGAGTCATGCAAGTGTTACGTTTGCTTAAATATATGTACACCCAAAGTAATAACAGCCATGCAAGTATAAGTGCATTTTTATATATGTATGCTCAAAGCAATAAGGCAAGTGGGCTTTTTTCTGTATTTTTTCCTTCTTTGCAAAATAAGGTTAATGCCTATGAAATCATTTGTGCTCAGTCTGGAAATGTAGAAAAAGAATCGGAAGTAAAGTGAGTAACAACGGGGAAATCTGTCTTCCACTACCCCTCAGTATTTCCATCCACATGGGGGTTTTGCTTGAAGTTGCTCCCACTGAAGTCTGTCTCTGACTTTTCAAAGAACAGATACAGCTATAAAAATACTTTTCTTCTTCACTCTGTAGCCTCCCACTCCAGTACTGGTCCATTTGCTAGTGTTCAGGCACTGAGCATCTCCAGAAGGAATTTACTGTATCCTACATTACTGGCCAACATTTTGGTTTTACCTACTTCTTTTAACACGGAGACACATTGCACTCCTAAGCTCTGTGTAATGTGGCTATCAGAGCGCAGCCTTCCCTTTCAGCCTTTGAGCTGAAATGCAGCAATACATACAGGTACATATGTGTGTGAGAGAGTGAGGGCTGCGGGTCACCTATGGTGTTCAGTGACAAATTATTTTAGATGCACAAATTAACATAGAGATGGCTAATTCTGATTTTTTTAGAAAATGTGTCCCTTCTGCGGGGATGTGCAATTTGATATTCTCTCCTCTGCTCTCCCCCAGCACTCCTGCTGGTTTGGAAACTCATAGCCGGTGTGCTTACAGAGCTCAAGCGTCCACAGTCCCTACCACATTTAGGACCTAAAAGTTAACTTGTTTTACCTAGACTTGCTTTTTCCCAGGTCCACCTTCCTTCAATTCAGCTTCTTGCTTCTAACCTTTCAGCTTATCAGCATTGATTTATTTAATATAAAGTAGTGAGGTTACCTTAGATCAATTATACCTTTTTTTTCTGTGCAATTTCCAATGCTTAATACATCTGTTACTGCTCAGCCGCAGGGACAACTTGTCCAGCTGGATCCTAAATTATTTCAATCCTTAATTCAATTGTATTTTTGCCACAGCCCAGCCAATGAGCATAATTCTTTTATAGCTAAGAAGCCTCTTTAGAAATAATCCAATAGCCCATATTAAAATATAGGTCATTGTGAAAACTGCCAAGTGCCTGACTTGTCATAACTTTGAAGACAGGCTCCGAGTCTCCCTCGGCATTGCTGATTCTTTCAGTGCTTGGAGGCTTAATTTTAAAACAATCAGCTCAACAAAAACAATTTACTTACAGCTGTCCAAACTAGTCAATGTTAGCTGGGAAGCTAATTTGCTACTTGGTTCTGCACTTGGATAAATTCTACAACTGAGGGCAACTGGAGGTTTCCAAGTACTAAATCAGTTCACAACTTCATGGACCTGTTGCTAATAGAACTGCAAAGGCTTTGGACAGTAAAAATAAGTAAAACCCATTCAAAACTATACACGAGGTGACCATGTGAAAACATCCGTAAGATCAATGTGCAAATTTACATACAGAAGAGTTCTTAAACTTTAAGAAGAAATTATTTTTGGCTCTTCAACTAATACCTATGATGAGACTTGGATCTATTTGAATGCTTATGTTTTTACAGATTCACTTTGTTTTTAAAAGAAATAAAGAACCGGTCGTGTTCAGTGTTTTGGAGGACACTATTTTCCATTAGCTACCATTTTTTTTTTTCTCCTTCTATTTCAAAAAGATGGAATTACAGCATCAAAAGCTTAAGGAAACCAGTTGCCCCAGGACCAGTGACAGACATAGTGGTCCTGTCTCTCGAGCTACCAGCAATGGAAAGCTAATTGCTTCTAGGTAGATAAGGTGAATCTGATTTTTTTTCTGTGCTTGTGCATGTTCAGCATCTAGCACAGCTGAACTTTGACTTGGATACAACTGCAGTGTAAGCCTTGGGCAACAGTAATGCCAGCTGCTGCTTGCACGCCCTTCCTTTATTGAAAAGGCAACTTTACTGAGCACAATTCACTTGTTTCAGAGTACTCTTAGAAAAGCCAAAAATGACAAACAGAATTTAGATAAGTGAGGCTTTCATTTCCACATTTCCTCTCCAGATCTGTGCATACCATTCTCACTGGCCACAAAGGGAGTTCTGTTCCTACACCAGAGGAAACAATTTGGTCCCAAATGTTAATATTAGGCCTAGTAGAAAGCACCAACAGTGAATAATGTAAATGTTCTCACTGTTTGTTTGGGCTTTAGTGTAATCAGTGAAATCAGCTGTTTTGCATTTGGAAAAAAAAAAATCAATCTACTATGTCTTCTGATAAAGGTGCATGATACCTCTTTAAAATGAATGAGGCTACATACAGATTGGCTTTGAATATGTTTAATAATGAGTGTAGTACACAAACATAAGATCAGAATCTGGTGTTTAGGTGCCTATTTCTAATTAAGCAAGATATCGGTGCTCATTTTCAGTCTTTTTTGCAGCCTGCACAATTGAATATATTTTACTTGCTGTACAAGCAGAGATACCAGCAAGAGACTGGCACCAAGAGAAGGGACAGGTCCTCCCAGCAAGCAAGGACAGATTGCTTCTGGTTTTTTGTTTAGTCTTTTCAACACGAGGATAATAAAATCCAGCACCTTGCCATCAGCACTGTAGTAAAAAATCTAACCCTAGGATCACCTGAAATTCAATGAGTTTTCATGTCATGATATATTCTGGGTCAACTCTCAGTCTAGAGGTGTCTAGACTTTTGGACATCAAATGAGGTGTCTTGTTCAAGGTCTGCAGGCCACAGAAATTATGAAATATCTTACAAAAGCCTTGATTTAGGGATATGTATATAATCCTATGACCACATGGAGTTCCCAAGTTAAATCACTTCTCACGAATTCTACCCATAGGCATATAAGCAGAGAAGACTGCTACATGCACAATGAGTTTCCCAAAAGAAAAGCCAGATTAATCTGGTACCTTACTCTGGTAACTGCCTTTTATAAAAGCAAGGAAAATGAGGTAGATATTAAATGTATCATGGCTTCACAAAAGCAGCTGCTACAATGACATTTGTAATTGTTAGTCTGAGCAGAAGGAATGGAGATAAACAGAACTCTTAAAACAGGAAAGGAACTGACTGAAGAGGCTATAATACTATGTTGTGCTATAAGGATAATTGCAGGCTTAGAGTGAGATTACCCTGAAAGATCTGTTATTGGGAATGAGCTTATTAAATATTTGCATTAATAATATGCACCCAAAAGTTTGTGTTTGCTAACGAAATTTGGAGATGATTAAGTAGGCAGGCAATATTAAATCAGTGAAGAATGCGGCGCTCACAGGAAAAAAAGGAATCCTAGAGTAAGAGAAACGGGATGGAAACAAACACAATAAAATGTGAAATCTAGCCTTTAAGGATTAGAGAAACAAGAATTTGTTCTGTAAACTACAGGATTGTCATCTGGAAATGACAGAGCAGAATGACTTGGTAGTTTATAACCTGTGTGTGGACAAACATTTAATACGGGTAGGAAAAAGGCAAGTGAGATCCCCTTCTCATTAAAGTCTTGGCTGATAATCACGGGAATTATTGCTGTTTCACTAAATGCTGGTAAGACTTCGTCAGAAATTTAGGCCATTTTTGCTCAAAGAGGTTTATTCCAACTAGAAAGAGAAAGATTATGTGGGCATGTAAGATGGTGAACCTGGAGGATGAACTACAGTGGACCCAAGTGTTCTAGTTCTCTTACTGTTCAAAGTAGGGACTAGGTCAGCGTGTGCCCTTGCTCCCTTCTGGACCCTGCACCTGGATTCTCTCCTGCACAAGCCAAAATGAAGGGAGGAGGATGGAGTGCACCTCATGCACGGTCAGACTGAAACTGGGAGTGTTCCCAGTTTCACTCCACTTATATGCAGCTTTGCAAATGGCTCTCATACAACTGTCTCTGAGATAGAATAAACCTGGTGCTAAAGCAGCAGCAAGAGCTAGCGATTCAAAACAGAGAGAAAGAATATTGTTGAAGCTGGGACTTAACTACTTCAGGTGTGAAAAGTTCCAAAGTAGATTTATAATCTTCAAAAGATAGTATGTGCTAGTAAGCTGGAAAGAGGCCTAAGTGAGGTGAAGAGGATGTGCCTATAGAGAGGGGGCAGTGGTGAAATTGTAAGGGATAAACCTCCTGGATTTCAGCATCATCCTCTCCGCACACACACATATTCTATATGTGATAAAAATGATAAAGAGGCTATGGGATAGCTTGCTTGGGTGACACTGATGTCTCCCTTGAAGAAGACCGTTTGATGCCAGGGGTAGCAGATCCCAGGTAAAATGAGCTTGGGAGGTGTGTATTTGTGACAATCTCAAGCAACTTGATAAGGAAGATACAAATGCTACTAGCATAAGAAACAGGGAGAGGTCTTGTCTTCCCCTGGAACTTGGCATTCTTGCGTAAATGGAATACCAAAACGTTGTGGAGTGCTTTTATAATATTTATTTTCAGTTTGAAGGCAATTTGCAGCGTGACAGACACTGGCTGTCAAAATGCAAGGTTGCACCAACCCAAATGGGTCCTCTTCAGTGAGAGAGATGCATTTCTTTGGCTCTAGGGAACAGATACTATGAAAACAGCCTGCTAACAGTATAACACAAAGCTTTTAAATACCAAGTAAACACTACATTTGGAATGGCAATATGATTTGAGAGATACTATGAAGCAAACCTGCCCAACTCACTCACAGCAGTCCAAGAAGCTGGAGCTGATTTATCTACTGTCATCAAAAGGTGCCTGATTCAGTCTACAGCATGGTATCCTTTACCTGCTAACCTAGAAAGATGGGCACCCCTGTGCCACTGCCATGTTCCTGTCACTATGAAATTGTTTTAACATTGATTCAGTCAGAAGGGTGTCATCTACTTTGTTCCCAGTTCCTACAGCAACTGGCTATTCCCCGAGTTTCTTTTATCACAGAATAACCAAACCTAACTTCATTCAGCTTATGCACTTCATTTGAAAATTGTTTAGTCTTTCAGTGCTGGTGAGCCCCAAGGCCAGAATTAGCTCAGAGTTTCTGTGGATGTACCCGGACATGAAATTAAATAGTTGGTGTATATACACCCTGCACCTTCTTACTCTTTTCATTACATATTGGATTATAATAAGAAAGAGATGTCCTGGGTCTTCAACTCCAAATGCCAGCTCTCACAAACAACTTCATCATACAACCCTGCTCATAAAACAATATCCTAAACTCCAGGTCTTTAGTTCCTACTGTATTTACTGCCTTGATAGTTAGTGCTCTTCTTCTCATTTTCCAACTAAATTTATCATTATTCGTCTGTTCTTTGGTTTAAATGGTGGTGGTGGTGGGTTTTTTTCTCAGTGACAGTTACCTCTATTTATTTATAAAGCAATCATACCCTCTCTCAGTCACTGTTTTGTTTGGCTCAACTTTCACCAAGTGTATCAGACCTAACATGAAGCAAGACTCTTTCAGATGCACCAGCTGTAAAGTGCAAGTTCCAATGTATTTGGACATTGTTTGATACAGCCCTGCTCAAAAGCTGGTTCATAGGACGGACAGTAGCCAGCCTCTGTAAAATCAGTGGCAGAGGGCTGTGCTGCCGAAGGTGGAAAATTCAAACCCTGCTGCCAACAAGCAAAGTAAGTCTTCACACCAGCAGCAAATGGAGATCTGGAAGCACACACTAAATTATTGTTCATTGGGGTGTTTTCTTCTTAATGGACACAAACATACAAGAGTGACAATCCCAGATTACTGTTACAGCATACAGTACATTCTCCTACACATTGCAAAGAGAATGACAGACAAGAATTTGAATAATTGATGGCTAACCTAGCAACACCTGACTATTTTCTAAAGTAAACTATAGCAAATTTCCCAGTCAACAGTGGAATATCACTAACAGCCTGCCATCTTGCCTAGCTCTATTGAGGTTTCTAAATACAATATAACCTTCTTTGACTTCAACTCTACCCGCTGTCAGGCTCCATTAGGCATAACAAGATCCAGACGGAGTCAAGATTAAGCAACTTTTTTATAAAATCCAATTGAGGACTTTCTTACCTTGAGGGTGCAGCAGATATTACATTAACCAGATTGTGCACACTTTCCATGCAAGAACTAAAGGCATATATATATATATATGTACAATGACTTAATTTTCTTAGGAAATAAGCAGGGACTTTGTAGATTCCTCCCACCATAGACATCATGATCAAGCTCAGCTAATTGAGACTTTGTGGGGAAAAGGGTGTTCCTCAGCAAGCCCTTACTTTTCCAGAAGCAAGACGTGAGCGCTGTTGTCTGGCATAGGAAGTCTGTGCAGATTATTAAGGCGGTAATAGTCACGTGGAGAGAGGGGAAACAGGTTTAAAAAGCTCCTTACTGGCTAGGGTACAGCTTCAGCTCCCAGAGAGACTACAGTCCCAGAGTGGTGGAACCAAGGAGGAGGAATCCCCCTTCAGTCATCTTCCCCTTCCCCATAGGTACCAGGGAATGGGACAGAGACATCCCCAGTGCTATCTGGTGAGTCTGTCAGCAAGATGGCTTCAGGGCTATGCAGCTGGGAGTGGAGGCTCTCCTCATACCCAGAAAAAAAGCTTGTCCTTTATTTGCTGTGGGAGAACGGGCATTGCAGGCTCACTGAAACACAGGGGAGCAGGGCATATTTGGGGGCACTGCATATAACATGGGTGCGTATTTCATGCATTTGATGGCTGTGGCTGACGGATGGTATGAGGAGCAGGCAAGCAGCATAGCTGCGCATGAGTGTGAAAAGGTGGGGTGTACTGCATGGGCAAACAGCAAGTGTTTACGGGGTGCTATGTAATGACTGTGCACAGGGGAAGTACTGCCAGCACGTATGGCATGAAGTATCAAGAAGAATACAAAAAATGGTTTTGTGTAGTGTATTTGGAGGAGATGAGGGCAGGAAACTGTGGAGCAACAGAAAGAGAACATACAAGCTGCATGTTCTAAGCATGCAATTGCTCTGAAACAGCATAACCACTGCTCAAGTACTTTACCCAGACGAGGGCTTTAAGATCCAGGTCATAGCTTGGATCCTGGGGCTTGAACCAAGAGCTTTTTGTGAAGCAGAAAATCTGCAAACTGTCAATAGTTGTCTCACTAGCATCTTTGTAGTTTGTGGCCTAAAGAGAAGAAGGGCTTGGAATTGGGATTCTTTTTCATATTCCTGGCATTCCTTGCAAAGTCTGACTAGCACCTCTTCGTGTATCACAATTATAATACTAGACATTATCAGTCCTAGCCGAGTGGGTAAGAACGGTAGGCTGTAACACCGCCAAGAATCCTCTGCAGTCTGACCTATTCTCATTGATGCCAGGTGGAAGGGAAGCTCTTTAACATTGGGGAGGGGAAGCCAGTTTCTGGCTTTTGTGCTCAAATTTCTTCCCTAAGCAGACACTGAGCGTACAGTTATTGCTCACAGCTGTAACCGGGAGAGCCCCTGATAACACCTTGCTGCAGCGGTATTTAGCCAACTTACTTCTGGCACCAATCACTGCTGTTCTGCCAGCTAATTCTTTGCTGGTTTTACACCTAAAAGACCCAGGTCCCATTTGGAATAGCAGCAAACAGTTAATGACCTGCAAATACTTCAACCTGACATCTGAATCCTACCAGCCCCACGCTTTCTAGGAAAGAAAAAGCCAGGCATCCATGAATCCTGGCGTGGGAGTATTAGCAGTGTCTAGCTCTGCCATTCAACATGCACCCCACCAGGTTCTGATGTCAAAAGCCGAATTCTACTGTTTTAACTAGAGCCCCGCTAGCAGACAGGGGAAAGCTGCCTCTCCGCTGCAGCTGAGACGGGAACGAAGGGAAGTGGGCGATCCAGATTAGCTCTACCTGTTGCCTGCTAACGGCACTTCCAGATTGCTTGACCGGGGAAGCGTACTTTGCCTCGCGGGAAGCAGCAGCTCCGAGCGGCCCGCGGCAGGACCAGCACCGGTTGTCCAACCCTGAGTTGAAGCCGCCGCTGCGGGACCAGGTGCCGCGACGGACGGCTCCGCTCTCCCTGGCTCAGCCGGCTCACGGCGCGACTCGGGAGACTCCGGCTCGGTCTCCGTCGGCGGCCGGGGCAGGGGCGGCGGGCGCGGTGCCCCAGGTGCGGCGGCGGCTCGGCAGGCGGCGGGCAACGGCACCGCGGCCGGCCGCTCCCCCGCGGAGGAAGGGCGCGGGAAGCCCCGCTCCCCGGGGGCACCCCGGCGGGCGCGGGCGCCGCGGTCCCCCCTCTCCCGCCTCATTTGCATGGCTCTTATTACGGCCGTGCCTCGCTCCTGCCGCGCTGACACCGGCGGGCCGGAGCGCGGAGTCGCCTCCAGCGGGAAGTGCACTTCCGTTATCTGCGCGCCCGCCGCGCCCGCTCCCCGCCTCAGCTCGCTCTCTCTGGATGTTTAAGGCAAGGATGAACAAACAGATCCAGCCCGACCGCAAAGTGTCGGTGGTGGCCCCCTTGCCGGAGCGCCCGGGGCCGCCGCCCCCGAGGAAGGACGTGGAGCTGATCCTGGTGAAGGAGCACAACGGGGTGCAGTACACCAGCAGCAGCCTCCTGCCCGCCGCCCCCGCGCCGCGCTACGGCGCCCAGGACAGGGAGACCTGGGGCAAGAAGATCGACTTCCTCCTCTCCGTCATCGGCTTCGCCGTGGACCTGGCCAACGTCTGGCGATTTCCCTACCTCTGCTACAAAAATGGAGGGGGTAAGAGCACCGCTTGCGAGGTCTTCCTCCCCGGCCCCACACCCCAAAGCCGCACCGCCGCAGGGGCAGCATCCCCTCCTTCCCGGAGTTACAGGGGGAAAGCCAAGCGCCGAGGCTTGCCCCGCCGAGCCCGGGAGCGGTGCCGGAGGGAGGAGCGGCGGCGCTGCCGCTCTGCCCCGCCGCTCCCCCGCTCCTCCCTTCGCCCTCCGGCACCGCGCGTCCCGGCGAGCGGGGCAGCCGCGGCGGCCCGGGGGTGCCCGCCGCGGAGGGCGCGCCTGAAGGATGGGGTGCGGGCTGCTCGCACATCCCTCAGAGCTGAACTTAGTTCTGAGCACAGGCGTATCTGCCTTCTGCTGCCGCTTCAGCCCGCTTAACGGGCTTTTTTTTTTTTCGTTCGCAAAAAATAGCATCAAGAGGGGGGAAAAAACCCCAAACTGAAACAGTGAGCAGGAAAAGGACATCTAGAAAAGTTAGCGCCCGACCACTGAAAGGTTTGCTGGAGGCAGTTTTAACGTGGGATCAGGACTTCTGCCCTCCATTCTGCAGTTTGGGGGTTCTTCCCTCAAGTAGGTAGAAGACTAGTTACAAACAAAACTTCACCTCCTGCACAGTTTGGCAATGACAGCAACACACAAGAAATTACACACAATAACTACAGGTAGCTCCGATTGTTTGGCACATCTTCAGTAAGCCCTTAACTCCATCATCCCCTTTCATCTCCCTGAAATACGCTGTGTTGTCAGTAATGACTCCACGCTGTGGTGGAGTAACACCATCTGCAAGCCGGGCAGGTGCCTGGAGTGCTTTCAGATCACACACAGGAAGAACAGACCCTGCTGAGCAGATGGAGGGCCTGTTTGTGGGAATGGTGAACCATACAGCTAGCAGAACTGCTCGATAGAAAGCATGTTCTGTAAGATGGCTTGATACAAGATGTATGTCTTGATAACGCAGTTGCCTGGCGATAAAGGGTAATGGCTCACACTTGTAGCATAAAATTCTTGCTTCTTGTGAAAAAGAAAATCCCTATCAAGTAACACGGAATTACACCCGTCCTTGGAACTTAATAGGATACTAGAAAGGGCTGGTACTGAAACACTTGGTATAGTTTGGTACCTCCAAAACTTCCAAGAGGAGTAAGAAAATCTCTCTGCTCACCAACCAGACAGGCTGAGGAAAGTAGTTAGTACTGAAAAATAACCTCCATCCTTATTTCATTATGTCCAAAAATAACTCTAGCGATTCACACTACAACAGCACAGTGCACCACAAAGCCAGCGGGCTTCCATGGCGTCAGGTGCAGGTGTAGCAGCAGCGTTCGTGCCGCTCGGCACATATGCACCATTGCCAGATCTCCAGGTCATCTGGCAATTTTTAGGGAGAAAGATACATTCCTCTATCTTGCATTGTACAAGGTGACACCCAGAGCGCTTGAACTCTTTTCTATCCTATTTTGAGTGACTTAATTTCCTAACCTGCTTCCTTTACAATTGGCTGCTAGCTCAGGCACAGGAGGTCACAGTCTGTAACTCTCTCCTATTTTGTGTAATCTCCCTGTACTCTCTTAATGTCAGTTCAGCCGGAGAAACCTGGGTCTTCATTAGCGTCTTTCAGTTCAAATACTTCCGAAGTGCAATAGAGAGAAAGCTAACTACTTCACAGCTAGAAGAGGCACCTTTCAGTGAAAAGTTTGCACCAATTCTTCCATACCATCCAAGTGACATCTCTACCTTTACAAGCAAAGGTTAGAGAGGCCCTTATGCTATCCAAGTCTATAGGACGACTGAGAACTTCTGATACAGAGATGATAAACACTCGTTTAGTCTGCTCTTCAACAGAGAACAAACCACAGTATGAAGTATCTCAGGCAACACCTAGGATGTCATTCCTGAACATATACATAATATCACAACATCCTTTACTGGCGCTTAAAATACTTGTTTTACCATACAATGAAAGATGGGATAATCCCGATGGTCAAAAACCACCAACAATTGGCTTTTCCTAGGGAGGTGTTCTAATGGAGGACATCAGCTAGCTAACCTGGACAAAGATACGTTGTCTGTGGCTAATAGGGGGACAAACTGATTTTTACAGTTTGATTGTGTTTGGCTTAATGAAGTTTGATCATATTTACATATTGAGATTATTGTTCTTTTTCTATGCTCTTTGATAAGAGTATGGCCATCAACATATCAGCTAATAGTATTCAGTCGTGACAGAATTTCCAGGATAGACCCTGTGTTGAGAAGTGAGGAATGGAAATATAGCCAGGGACTGGTTAACAGCTCCCTTCCTTCTCTTCACGGCAATTGTCTCTATGGTATCTTAAAAATTTTCCATCCATTGCCTCCCATGTTGGACAAATATATCAACTTTGTTTAGTAGAAACTCCTGTAAGAGAACCAGCCTCTAAATGTACTTCACTGAGTTTCAAGCCAACTCAGTCCCTTCTCTCTTTCAAACTGGGTTTGGAAGCTTGTTTGCTTTATGGGTAAATTTTCCTACAAGACCAGAGAACATGAGGCAATGGGCAGAGCTGTGGGATATCGTTGGATTTCGTTGATATCTTTCCAGTCCTAAAGCACAGATATTCTTAAACATCTTTTTTTCACACTGCTACTGCAGGAGGGAACCCTTCTAACACTAGAGCAAGTTTTGCTACCTCAAAAGAATAATCCAATGAGTTTCATATAACTGCTGGCTTAGATTTCTCATATACAGAAGATGTAATAAAAATAAAGGTACTAATAGACATGGAGAAAATTTCATTTCACTATCCTAGTAGTTTTGTTGGACTGCCGAGCAAGATAAGAGACAAAATCAGGTGGCATTTCTACACTTGTGTAGCATGTTCAGACTTGCTCTTTAAAAAAACTTTTACAAGATGCTCATAATAGGGTTACAGTTTGCCTTTTGATATTTATAAGGAGCTACTACATAAGTGAAAAAAAAAAACCCCAAAACAGATTAAACTTGAATTGGATGGCATGTATAAAGTATATGAGTGGAAGGAAAAAGGTTTCCTTTCCTCTCCCTCCCTCAGCTCCTCTTTATTCTGAAAGCCTTAGCAATTTAACTAGAGCTGACTTTAGGCAAAGATAGTCAAATGTAGCTTACAAACTTGTATATCTTCAACAGATTGATACAAAACAGGCAGTGAAAAGGAAGCATGTTGCAATGCCTTAAGTCCTAAGCCATTAAAGTATTCTAACACTTGTTTTCAGCATAGCTTCTGCTATGTAGCAAAAAGAAATTTTGTTATCCTTCCAAAATCTACACCCACAAGGGTTCTACAAATGCTCTTAGATGTTGAACAACAGTGTCAAGGACATGGAAGTGCTAGAAAATGGCATCCCCCTTTACATCTGAAAAAAGTGACATGGGTGACGTGTGGACTGTTATGTTCCTAAGACTGGCTATGATTAATTTAAGATGCCAGCAGACACACTAAGGGCCTTTCCATGCTTGTAAAAATAGGTGGTTCTCAATAAAGCCTGAGAACTTACAGTAACTCAGAAGGAAAGTATAAATACACACTGTATTCCCTCACTCGAAGTTGAATTTTACAAGGACACGGATGCATATACACCCCCACCTTCTTACTAGCCAAATCCTTGAGTTTCTTGCTTTGATAAACTCCAGGGAAATTTCCTGATTAAAAATGAGACTTCCAGGCTTTTGGGTTAGATCTTAAAGTTCCACACATGCAAAACCCTGATAGTTTACTTCAGTGAGTTTTACTTAGACGAGGCATACACCACCCAGTGGTACTTATATAGGCTTTTTTATGCTAGGTAACTTTGGAGACAGCATCGGTGGGGTTAATAAAAAAACCTATTTGTATTTGAACAAGCTCCCAGTAACAAAAAGCTAGAGAGTAAGAAGCATCCAGCAGCACTAAACTGCTGAATGAATAGCCAGAAACATCTGTGTTTTGGGAGTAGCCTGCTGAGAGACCCCAATGGGACTTCTGCACAAAGATAGATGGCAGAATGTAACCCTTCTGTGAACAACTGTGATTTTTGGAAACATTCTTCTGCTATTAAAAAATAATCCCCCATCTTTAGTAAGATCTAAAAACCTAGAGCCTTTATTTTCTGTATTAGTTACCTACTTCTGTAGGACTTGCCTGCCTTACAAGGGCAGAGACAGATCCAGTGGCTGTATTATAATATGAAATGGGCCACAGAAAACTTTCAAGACAGTTTAGTATGAACATACTGGATGAGATCTTGCCCTCACTGACTTCTTGGAAGCAGGATATGCCCACTATGTGCTCTAAACTACGTTATAAGATGATAGGGAGGCTCCGTACAGATGGTAAAAGTCTGCAAGCTCTCATGAAGCAAGTAAGGTGACGCTCCAGAAGGGGGAATTCTCAAACATCACTTTGTCAGTTTGGCTGATCAATAAACATCACCAATTACCTGTATTTGACTGCAGCTCACAGCACAAAGGAAAACCACTGTGCAGTCCATTTGTGAGAGTTTCAAGGAGCAGGGTATGTCACTGCAGAAATCATCAACTACAGTCATTTTTACTGGCTATTCTCACAAATGCTATATCCTCATAATAACTCATTTCTGGCAAGAGCCCATTTTTCTTTTTTTAAAAAGAGACTCTCTAGCTCTATAATTCTCTCCATAAGTGGTCAACATCAACGTACTCAAAGCAAGTTTTTATAACAGATCCAACCTACCTTTTAAGTGCTCCCCAGTTCTGTAAGAGGCTATGCTGAATTAAAGAATCAGAGTATTAAAATTAGACTCTCATCAACTTAGGGAAAGATTACCCCTGATATTTGGTTTACATCTAAAATTTTACTGATGCCAGATGAAGTTGAGTAATGCCTAGTATGATTAACTGATGTGCTCACAGTGGGGGAAGATGATGCTCAGTCTTAGTTAACAAAGGTATTGTAGGTTTTGTACAAGATACTTTTAGTATTAATGTTCATATTTGTTTCGTGTTCCTGCATAGTCATAGGCAAAATTATTATTTCCCATTGAAATTTGTGGAAAAAGAATTTACCAAAATAAAGTACTTTTTTTGTGAGCCAAAGTATTTGCAAGGTCAGTCATGTTCAGACTACTCATTAGGAAGCATGTAATTGTCAGATTAGCTACTGGAGACTTATTGTATCATAAGAATCAGGTTAAGCCTTTCATGAATTTACTAATAGCTGCAGATAAGTATTTTAACAGTTTTCTAACTATCAAAATATACACTTTTAATCTCCTTGGAAGCATTATTTTTTTAAGTGTTTTTAGACCACAGTATTTCTAGGAGAAACTGTTTGCCTCAAAGAACAGTGTGCTAGCAATCAATACACTTTAGAACAGAGGCATCTTACAATTTATCCTAATGCTCCCTTCCCTATTCATACTTCCGTAAGCTGTAATGCAGAACTGAGCAATCCGCAGCACAAGTACCAAAGACAGCATACAACCAAATCTGAATATCCCCAAACAGGGCCAGCCCAAAGCCAGGAGCCAAGAGCTGTCGCACAGTGAGAATGACACCTGTGAAAGTATCATCTCTCACAGAGCTGTGAGCCTGGCTGGCGCACCGCTTCACCAAAAGCAAGCTATGACGCTGACCAGCAGCACCTTGCCTTTCTACTAGGCTCTGCCCCCTGCACTTTGCCAAGTGTCTGCTACCAAATTTAATCGCTATTTTAAGAAAGAACATAATCTAGCGCTTTACACTTCAAAGGTGGATGACCTTTGCCTTGTAATATCAGGGTTTACATTCCAAAATAGCATTGATGATGATAATAATAAATCAACTTTGAAGTAATCTCACTGCAAAGCCTACGCCAAGAGTTTGACTCATCAATCAATCAAACCTTAGATGCAAATCTAGCGATTTTGGTTTCCTAGTAAGGGGTTTTCAATTCCTGTTAGCACATCTAACCAGTGACCTCAGGTTAAACTGTTACGCTGATCTCCACACTGTGGCCATGAACTTTGGGCTCCCAGGCATCGTGTAACATTGGGGACAACATTCAGCTGTGTAGTGTGACAGCACCTCCTTCCCCAGAGCTGGATTCAGTGGCCAGCTCACAACTGCTCTCTTCCCTCTCCCACATGACCTCATTACTTCTCTCTCCTTTCCTTGATCAGCCACTAATCATCTGGTGTATACAGAGCATAGATTCACCTAGGCTCATCAGCACGGTAACTCACATACCAGTTGCCAGCTGCTTCTCAGAAGTTCCATGTTCTCTACACGTCTTGTTGACTCCACAAAATAAATCTTCAGAACTGTAATGTCTGCAGGGTTATAAGCTACTATGTCATACACCTACTACATGTGAAGCATTCTGAATAGCTGGTAAGGAAGAACCGAATCTTTCTCATCCAAATCTTTTGTCAATTCTAAAATTCTAGTTTCTGACTCTGGGATAACATACCATGAAATAGTGTGTAAGCGGTACACTATATGGACTCTCAGCTAAATACCTGGCTGGGCGGAGAAGTTATTTGTTCCTGAACAATTCTAGCAACCCTTAGATTGACAATTTTACAAAGATTCTAGACAAGATTCGTAGTATTTAGCTTGACGCTACACCTTAAGAGGACCATCCTGTGATTAATGCAGGGCAAGCACTCAGAACTGATCTAAGGGGTGCTCCAATCAATCACCAAAACTGGTTTTTCCACCTTTGCTCCTCCACGCTACCAAGACAAAAAGCTGGTGTGAAGCAAATGAGCTGTTCTGAGAAAAGCAAGGATACCTCTTTCTAAACATGCTGAATGAACACATTTTGATTACAACTCAGAAGCACTTTAAACTAAGAAGCAGAAAAGATATCAGGTAGTAAACTTAGTTCTGTTGTTTGGAAATTTAAAATCTCTGCTTAAGGTCTCCCCACCCCACCCCAGCCCCCCCGCCTTCATTCCTGTATGCCCTTCTCAATTCTGCCAAGAACCTGAAGTACTGAAATATCCCTAGAAAGCCATTCCAATAGGAGATATATCCCTCCTGGACAAGTACATTTTGAAAGTCACATTAAGAAGCCTTTGACATTATATTAACACCTATGAAAACAGATGCAGGAGTTTCTCATAGTTTGGCTAGGGATCTCAGGTTTTGGATACTCACGCAAGCTGAAATAGCAGGCACTTAAGGTTTATCTGTTTCTAGTCTGTTTTCTCACTAACATCTTTTTAAGCTGTTTATTAAATTCGCTGGGAGCAATGGAAAATAGAAAGGCCATTTTAGGAGTGTAGCATCCAACAGCCTTTCTTTACTTAAGAAACCAAAATATCTCTAAGGAGACTGAGACATGGTCTACATGGTTTTGGGACAGAATTTCCCTTTCATCTTTTGGCAAAATATCACAAACCTGTCTGTCAGTTCAGTGAATATGTGAATACAGCTCCAGCAGTCTAAAGATGTTATTTCAAGACAGATACTTTCCTCCCCATACTTACACTGATACGAAACAGAATGCTAATACAACTACTTACACATAAGATCAGAGGAAACATACAGCTTCAGTGAATGTTTAGATATGCTGTGAGGGAAATGATGATTAAAATCAGTCCACAAATCACTGAACCTTTTGCTGTGAATTAAAATAGAAACAAATGGTTTAAAGAATTTTCAGCAGTTCTGAGGAGCAACATCAAATAGCTCATGCCTTCATTTTTGCTGTGTCTAATGGGAAGCACAACAGCAACTCCCAGTTCTAAAGCCTATGTTCCAGGTTAACCAATTGATTAAATAGTTAAGAATTGTAGTATGGCTCTCTACTATCAGTTTGCACTGCAAACTCCAGAGCATTTACATCATTGTAATTATTAGATGAAGTTGTACCGAACTCCTCTCAGCACTATTACAAAATAACAAACCATAACCAAATAAATTCTATACTTAAAGGTATATTTATATTAAAATATTGTAATTCAGGAGGCAAAAGACAAATTTAAATGGAGTATCATTGTAATACAGTTCTAGATCTTTCAGTACTACCTTGCTCTTAGTACTTTCCATTCTCTCTGTATATATCCTTCATATAGAATATACAAAAGCATGATAATGGATTTGGTGGAATCTTGCAACTGATTCTTGACTTGAAATGTGACAACAGGAAGCTGTTGTTATTGTAATAAGTTGTATTCAGGAAAACTTCACAGCTCCAATCCAGTTTCAGTGAAGAGTATGTGAAGATTCCAGGAATGTCACGCTGATTGTAAACCTTCAGTCTCCCTTCCTCAGGGTATTTGGAGACAAGGAATTCATGTTAGTAGCTTATTACCCATGTCTTGACAACCTGTAATTCCCTCCTCCAACTACAACTCCTTAATCTTCCCCCTTCCTTATCCCTGCCTCCAAGTCAAGTCTTGAACTTTTCATGGCAAGATTCCTCCTAATTGCGTAGATCTTATGCACTGGTGCCAAGTCAGAATATTTTCAAATTAAAGGATTTATTGACACTCAGAACTTGACTTCCTAAAGATGGATATCCGAGTCCTTCAGGAAATCAGCACCAAAATTGCCTAGACCCCCAGTAATGCTGAATAATCCCTGTTCTCATAGAAATTCTGGAGATATAACTTAAGTATAGTTCAGCATCTTAACTTCTGTATAGATTCAACATACTTAATTTTATAACCCGTACACATTTTGAAACCTTTCATCCATAAAAAAGGGGGAAGGAAGTGGGGGGAATGCCTTGTGACATATTATCCTTCACAAAGACCATAGGAAAGAACTCGAAACTACTTACATCAAAGCTATCCTTTGTTTTATTTTCACTCTTCCTCCTCCTTTCCCCTATTCTCTATTTAAACCAGTTTTGCAATCTCTCTCCTGAAGCATGACAAAGGTGACAGCACAGTACACCACTTACTTTGAGAACTAGAGTCTACCATTCAGAGACAGAAACTATGAGCAGGGAGGTCTGGCTACATAAGCCACATACTTCTTTACATGCACATTCATCCAAAGCACACTACCCACTTTCCAGTGCACAGAATTCCATTATTAACATACGACTAAACAAAACTCGGACAGGATTGGGCAGGCAGTTGGCTTTTGCCAGTCCATAAATGTTTTTTATGACTAGCGTTCTGATTGCTGGTATGCAGTAAGACAAGCTGCCCTTATTATACAATAAACCTTTTTATAGAAGATGGTAATTTTTCCAGCGCCCCTACTCTTTCAGGCTTTATGAGCACTCACTTCCAAAAGCACAAGTGATTGCAGAAGCTGTGCAATCCAATTAATGTAGGTATTAACTGGTTGCTATTGTTTGGCTATTACTATTGTTTAAGAATATACGCTAATGTAAGTCTCCAAAATAGGAGCCAACACTCCCAGACCGCTGGTGTTAGACTACACAAATATAAAGGCTTTCTTGGACTGCTTTATTATAAACTGATTCCCTAGAACAAACCAAGCATCAGAAGAGCACTACCAGTTTGATCCCGCCGCACTGAAGTACACAGGAGTTGTGATTTCAACAGCAGAAGAATATTACTCTTTTACAGTCTTTATTTCAGAGCTGGAGAGAAATATTGCATGATTTCCAAGCAGTGCAATTGGTGAGAGAGTGAGTAAAAAGCCATGTTTTGCTATAGTAGCCTTGTTATTTGAGAAACAGCTTCTGTGGCATTGATGCACAGGAAGGATTGTGGCCGGGTATTGTGTAGCATTCATCTTTACTGAGGGCTGCAGAACTGTGGGAAGCCGCTGATTTTCTGGCCCATCGGCAGCATGGAAGAATACACCCTATCTGATTGCCTCACTGACCATACAAACAAGCTGTTACCATGGGCCTAGCGTACGTACTGAAAAAAAGCAGCCCAGTATTGCATATCTTATTTTTTGCTAGCTATTTATAATCTATTTTGCACCTTCTGAACTACATGCACTGAATAACACTCTTCACTGATTTAACTTTCATTTTTCTTTCTCTCTTTTTCTTCTTCTGTAATCAAACACCTCTTGCAATGTCTATCCTGAAGCAAGCCAAAGGTGACAACACCTTACTTGCCCTTAAGATCCATATCTCGAGGAAAAGTATGATACCGATTCCAGTCAAATTCCAGTTTAATTAAAAAAAGAGGGAGAGGCTGGACTTTCTCTGACACACCACTCTACAGAATAGCAGAAAACTTTTTTTAGACCACAAGGTGGAGCAGTAGACCCTCATAGTTCTTAGTAGATCCTAACCTGATAATTAATGTAACAGCAACCTACTGCATTTATAGGAAAAAAAAAAAATACTGGAGGACTTAACAGGGTGGCTCATGACTTCCAAATACAGACCTGCCCAGTAATAGCAGTAATTGTTCCCAAGCAGACCCTTCTTGTATTTCTTGATTTATTTAATTTATTAGGACATTATAGGAGCGGCAGCTTTTAGTGATGCCTAATGCACATCAAGGAGCTCACTTGTCAGCATGGCCACAGTGACAGCAAGGATATTGTTATCGATCAATAACAAGAAGTTACCCCTGAACACACCATTTTTAAAATGAATACAACATTAAAAAGGAGATACAGTCTCTTCCCCCCAAGGAATGATACAGGAGGAAAGAATTTCTGCAATACTAGGTTTAGGAGGTTTTTCTCTGCAGTCCGCTTAGAAGATTTACCTTTGGAAAACAAACAAGCTCCACACAGACTTTCACTACCGTTCTACAATAAAGAGCTATGCTTTTTTTTGTTTTCCTTCTTCAGTGTTAATGTAACCCGCCTTCCAGCAGGTCTCAGAGCTTTGCCTTCTTGGCAGAAGCATCATTATTTCACAACACCAGTAATAGAAAGCAAAGAGTTTCTGTGAGCAGTAACAATTAAGTATAGTGGACTAACTATGCCATTAGAAAGTTCAAGGCCAAGTGTTATCAAAACATCAAGTTCACAGCTTAGAAGCTACTCAAAAGTATCTTTGCTACATGACTCTTCGTCAGCATGCAGGACTGTACCTGTCTACTGATGTCCAAATAAGGCTGATGCTAAAAGAAAGCGCAACAGCTCGTGCCCCCACCTGAGGGGTGATTATAGCTGTACCTAGGCATATTTGTAAGTTTTATCACAAAACTAAGGAATAGCTTGTGCTGTGCAGTGCTTCTGTCTTCTCTCTAAAGATAAATGCAGATGTGTCAATGAGATCATGAGGTAGGTGTTGGTGAGACCGGAGACACTCAAGGATTTTGTTTTGGGGAAGAGTTTCATTATTTGCTCCTTTTCTGCAGTTTGTTTCTCATTTATGTATGGCTCTACAGTCTTAGTTAAAATCAATAGGTTCCTAAACCACAAGGGAGAAATCCTGACCCAGCTGAAGTCAATGGGTGGTTTTTTTCCATTGACGTCACCAGAGCCAGGATTTCAACCCAAATAACAGACGTCTCTCTCTTAAGGACTCCTATGTAGACAGAATTTCCAGACTAAGAATTATGTGAGAAGAAAAACAGAGTAAAGTAATAAAAAACTATTCAGACTTAACTGATATAGAAGACTTCCACTGACTAATAAGTGATCTTCACTCAGTGCAATAGCTCAATACTTTACCTAATAAGCAAAATGTCAAGACTTATATAGATGATGGTCATTATTACACAAAATGAACTTACTCTGTGAGAGTTAGACTATGACCTCGGCATTCTTCTATGTAGGGTTCAAGCAGTAAAAAAAAAAAAGTACTATTTTAAGAAGTGCTTTTTACTCTCAGTTTCATAGACACAAATGATTTGGCAAGAATCTCTAGGCTAAAGAGAAAAGCTGGGAAAATACAAAGCAAGTAAAGACTAAAAGCCATCTGGCAAATAAAAGGATTGGACGAGAACACATTTTAAATTATTCTGGGGCCTAACCCATGTTTTTTGAACTTTTGTAATTGGCAGTTGTAGGAATATAGCTGGAATTGGTTACTGTCTCTCCCTTGACTCTTCCCTAAAAGCAAGTGACAGAAAACAGTTACCAGGCTATTCCTAAATTGCAGGCTAATCCTTCATTGACACATACAGAGACTGATGACAAAATCACTGTCTCTAACCCTAAATTAAGAGATTTGGAGATCTTCAAGATCACCTACATTTTTCCTTCTAAATACTGTTTTACAGTCATGAGGTATTATGTATTTAAAAACCATTTAGAAATATGAAAAAAATATAGCTGTGTGATAAGTTGAAAACACCAAGCTAAGCCACACTGATTTACCATAAGGTCTGAGTAATCAGTGAACAAAATTGCCCCACAATCTGCCCTAGCAAAAGTTTGCACTGTGATGCAACAAGAAGGATTTTGGTTCATGCTGTTAATAGGCCTCTGCTTCATCTTGGCAGTGAGCTATGATGGGCCCCGAGGTCATTTTCACATTCTTCTATGGCATTTCAAGCTAGGAGGCCCTGTGTAGAATGACATTGGTAAAGTATGTACTGGACAGCTCGGACTGAGGGGAAAATTGACTTCATTGCTTGAAGCCTATTAGGAAAATAGTCCACTAAATAAGAACAAACATAAAGCTCAGGTTTCAAACTTAAGTAAAAACTTTCGTCTGATTAATTCCCACAGAAGAGGGAAAGTGGTCGAACAGAAAATGAAGGAAGGGTGTTGCTAGCCAGTACAGCTAGATCGATGCAGCACTGTTGTGGTTTCACACTGGTCAAGGTGAGACTCAGTTTACCCTTTGGAGCAAGGGAACATCAAGAGAAAGTCATTCTTATAGTCCTCCTGTGGCAGGGGTGCTACAGAAAAGTTTTGCTTTGTGCCTACAATGCCCAAATTCTCAGAGAGTCCACCTGATGGCTCTGCATTGCATACAGAATATTACCAGCACCACCTTAGCCCACATACAGATTTTTTTCCCCAAATGGAAAGGTTTTCTGTGAAGAATACCGTGACTGTTTTCGTTAGATTCTTGTGTTCAGTGCTAACAGAAAGGTACAAAGTAAAGAAGCCACAGCCATTTGGAAGCTACCTACAATTTTAGCACAATCCTATGACAACTGTAATCTTTGTTAAGAGTACAGGATTATGCATTGTTCTAGGCAATTATGCAGTAGTAGCCATCACTGTAATGGTAAATTTGCCAAAATCATTGCTAACCGCATCACATACAGCCATTAAAGTTTACAGACAAATTAAATTGATGCAACATTTGTCATCTTATAGAAGAAAATATTATTTATGGCTAGATAGCATACTATCCATTTCAAAATATGTGTGAAATCTGTACTTTGGTGTTTATATAGCATGTCTAAGAAATATAGGTGTAACAGAAAACTGTACCTAAAGCATAATTCCCAGTAGTGTTGACAGAAAACACATGTGGGTTTTAATAAAACATTAAGAATGGCTTTATAGTGTATGTAACTCTTTGCCTTCTTAAAGACCTGTATAAACATGCATTATATGTAGTTCAGACTATAGTTATTCTGCCTCCTTTAATGGCATCACAAAGAACATTCATCCTGAAGGTTTCATTTATAATGACTGAGAGTAAAGGTTAGATTTACTAGAATTCTTATAGATAGGAATGTATAACTGTCTCAAACTTCTGCGATAGAACATAACCCTTTATTGACAGGAAGAATTTAAAGGATTCTTTATGCAAGAGTTTGTAGAGATTAAGATAGTACAGAAAGTATTACACTCTTACAAATACATCTCTAATAAAGCCTGGAAGGAAAAGGAGTGTTTTGCTTTGGTCATTGAGTCCAAAAATTGGAGTTACAACTTAAAATTGGATTAATCACTAAATGGTAAGGCAAGTTTTAAGTGTACCTCAGAGTGTTTATACTTGGTTCTTCTCTAGCAGAATTTCAAGGCATTTACCTCCCATTGGTTTGTACATTAATCCTCTTCAAAGATGCCTGGCACTTGTCTAGAGCTGATTTAAGATGTCTTAAGCACTGTGTTTTACCCTGGCACAGTTATGAATCTCATGGTGCCTAAAATGGGCAGTGTCGTCTCCAGAGGGTACTTAACTTTGGGGCTGTTTTTTGTTTTGACAACCTGCAAATGCAAAGCAACCTTTAAGAAAAACACTGCCATTGGAGGTTGTGTTGTGAACCAGAAATTGCACTGTTACCTGTACAGAACAAAGCACTTTTAACATGCCTTGTCTCACTGTGTACATTCACTACTACTGTGGCTCTAATTAGGTCTGCCAAGGCAGTCCCATCACCTCGTATTAGGCACCCAACGCAGGTGGCATGACTAGGAGGTTAGTCTCCCCATGTATGCCCTATACAAGGTACACAGGACAGTGAGCAGCTCCCACAAGGGCAATCCTCAGAACATTAGGAGGAGTAGAAAGGCCAAAGCAAGGACTAACACTGCCTAAATGAGAGGCTGAAATCCAGAGGATTCATCCCAGGCTCTTTTCTAGTAAGGTGGAGGAACATCTCAGGGATAAACTTGGCATTCCTGAAGCATCAGCTGCGCAGCTCAGAAAGTGGGTACCATCACTTAATGTGGGTGCAGAAAGTACCCACATAACTCTTCATCCTGCCAATATATGAACCTGCTACACCAAGAAATACCTATAAGTTGGGAATTTTAGACAGAAAAACAGGAATCACTATTACACTGTAATTCATTAGTTTAGTTCACTCAGTCTCTTCAGATTATAAAAATAAGGCTGAAATACTTGATTGCAGCGCTTAAGCATATTCACAGGAAGGAAATAGAAAGTATTGCAGGGTGTTTTAATTTATCAGGGAAAGCACTGCCACAATCAATCATCAAATCAATACATTCAAATTAGAAATAATGTTTTTTAAAAAAATTATATTTTATAACACCAAAGTTATTAACCTATGAAATAAACTACCAAAAAAATCAAAGGATCTGCTTGGTCTCTTCAAATCAGGATTGTATGTTTTTCTGCCTGAAACTCTGATTTATGTTAGACAGAAAGTTTAGGTCAAACTATCTAACAATCCATTCCGGCATCAAAATCAGATGGCTCCATACATTTTGAAAACATTCATTTTAGTTTACAGCTGACTGACACAAAACAAACACAAACAAACATACAGGTTCTCTGAGAAGGGAGAGGAAACTATGACTAACAGTCTGTACCTGAACCGAAGTGAAACTGTAGTTGACAAAATCTCCCTGACACCAAGCAAGGGCTTCCCTTCAGTTAAGAAACAGCTAAAGCTGATGAAGTAGTATTTCCTTTCATGTGCATGACTATGTTCTGTACATCACAGAAAATAGTTTTGCAGTACACACATTTCAAGGAAAACTTATCACATGAGGTTATGTTATTATGGATTTTCTAGTGCTGGAATTCAGCAAAACCTGCTTATCTTGATCTACAAGCTCACAGCAAATAGCTTCAGATGTCTTCATTCAAAAATATTTTTAGCCATAGATGTTCCACCACCAATAAATCAGGGTACATTTTGACAGACACTTGATTTTGTACATCTCAAGTACAGCCTACACTTTACATGGGTGGTTTTGCTGATATGCAATTGCGGGTGAATATATCCTTGTGTCACCCCTAATGATTGCAACGTTGGGCAAAAAACCCCACGAATAGAACACTCCTATTAATAAAACGATAGAATAATATTTTTTCCTCTTAATTTAGCGTCTCTTAAGCTTCCAGGCATGTCTATTGTGAAGCAGCAGCGTCCGGCTGCTTCACACTGACACAGCAGTCCAGTACTATGCACTTCCCCTGACCAGCACCTTCTGAAGAGCTTGTGAACTAGAAAGTTTGACATTTTGTTCCCGACAGTGTAAGCTGTTCCAGGAAAGGATACCATCACTCCTACAAACCCTGTCCTATTGAACATAAGTAATAGAGATTTCATAAATTACAACAAAACAGTCCACAAGCTGGCTCCACATCGTAGCTCACTTACTCTCTCATCTCTTGTTTAAACCAGCCAGGTATTTAAAAAAACAAAAAGACACAAAATCAACAAGATGGATTTGGGCAGGAATGTTTAGTAGCTAGACCTCCACATTGTTACAAACTGGAAGTTACTTACTTACCAAATTACTGTCAAAACTCACCTTGATGGTAATTCATTTATTTCAAAACAAAGGGTCCAGCTCCAATAGTTCCTCTGCTATAAGGAGGCATGGTGTAAAAACAAGAGCTATCACTGCAACCTCATAAAGCAGATTTTTGGACTTTCTACGGTCACACTCAAGGCAGAAGATGGGAATGGCTTCATTTCCTAAGCTAGCAGCAGTGAGAGTGTTGTGAAGGTCAGCAGCAAGAACCTTCTGCAAAGCTCCAGAGCTGCCACTGCCACACTGGCCATCTTGGACCAACCTGATTTATATTCTCAAACGCACCATGCCTCTTTATTTATTCTTTAATTTCCTATCACACAACATAGGCCAGGGTTCTGTTCTTGTACGTTCCTGCAATTATCTTTAAACTACACACTGTTGTAAATGTGATCACTTCATTAATTTATGTAAATAGGACCTTAGCCAATGACTTGGGTGTTATTTATGAATGAATCATACTGCTCTGAGTGGCTGAGTATATTTAACTCTCATTAATTTGTTCAAAATAGCTACTAATGGGTTTCTTTAGCTCATTACTTTTGTAACAAAAAGCCAAAGAGATGACTGGATTTGCATGGAAAGACTTAGGTAACCCTTTCTATTACAATCCAGTGACCAGCTTATAAATACACTTCAAGTCACTTCAAGTGATTTCAAGGCAGTAGCAGGTTTAACAGCTCAAGACAAAAAATGCAGGCTTCAGCTGGCATCAGCCCATGAACAGCATTGAACCATTTCTGGAAATTATTTGTTTTTACTTTATTTTGAGTGAAAGGAACGCTATTAAAATTGGAATTCTGGAAAAACTGAAGGCTCTGAGGCCAAAGTGGGGGTAGAAATATAAATAGGTTCAAATCTAGCAACAGTTTGTTAGAGGGAGTAGCTAAATACAAGGGCTTCAAAAGAAACATGTCACTCACCATGGTATAGCTCCATTGGTTTTATTATTCAGAAATACTTTCCATGAAAAAGGTTGCATACTTGGAAGATTTTATTGCATACTTGGAGGATTTAATATGTGCAAAGTGCTGCTGAAGTTTTTATAGCATGTCATGTGATCAGTTTTGCAGAAAAATGGTATTTTGGACTACTGTAATCTATTGCTGCCTGGGCTCAACATTATCATACAGCTGCTGTTAAAATCATCATCTTGGCTTTGATATCATGCTCCTTTGTATCTCTGACTTCTCCTTGGTGTACCACGCAAACCGTTATTGCTTTTAATTTCAGGTCAGTAAAGGTCTACCCTTCCACCCCTTCTTCCCAGGAGGCAGCAGCAGGCTCAACGCTCGCCTCCTTCAGAGGTGCCCTCGGTGGCTGTGCAAGACAGCTGGTAGCTAGTCTGATGAAGAGCCAGAGCTAACGTTCCTGTCCTAAGAAATGCCTGCCTTTCCAATTACCTGTTTTTTCTACCTATTGTGATCTTGTACGATCTAGATCTCAAGATCTCTGCATTGGAGACTTTTTCACTCACAAGAGCCTGCACAGATTAGAGTTTCCACCCATTTTCCTCATTGTCTGAGCAAACATACTGCATTCTATCAACCGTTTGCTGATATTGTTTGAAGTACTATTTATGCTGTATGAAAAAAACAAGCAGTGTTGATCAGATACAGAGATAAGCTTGTATTTCAATTCACCAACTGGGAGATCTTTGTTTTTAGAGATCTTGCACAAATACTGGAAACACTCCTATCTGAAAATATACTGCAGTATTTGCTCAAAGTTTGTTGTTTTAGCAGACATACCCACCAGTTAACATTTTGACTAGAATAACCATGGTAACAAATGCAGAAGCCTAATGAGCACAAGTAGTTCAAAGTTGTTTCAACTACCCCTGGCCTGGCCTGCTTCTTGTATGTGCATCAACAAATCCTTTTAGGATAAAAGCAGCTGTTTAAATGCTCTTTTTTCAGTCATGAGTAAATTAATGCTTTTTTCTTTCTGGTATTTAAAAGCGAGGTGAGACCTGCTTGTAGGATAGAGAGGAGTATTTAGAGCTGTATTCCTCTTTGCTTCCCACCCCCTAGGATGCTGTGAATGCTGAAGAACAGAGGGAGGAAACACTCTTTGTGTGGATTCCAAAATGAAGACGTTTTGGCACTAAACACAGGAATGCAAAGCCTGTCTTGTATTTTGTCCTTCATTAATTAAATGTAAAAGTTTAAAAAAAAAAAAACCTTCTGTGTAAGTTTCTGCTTGAAGTTTCACACAGATGGTTCTTGTAGAAGCTGAGGGTTTGACCTAATCTAGTTTTGCATATGACACAGGCCATCTTAACTCCATGTGTACAGTGGTACCTTAAGGGATGTATATGGATCTCATGAGATCTGCTAATAGAGGGACGTAGCACTTGACAACAGTCCTAGGCCAGCCTGTGGCTTTTGAGCTGCATGTGACTCAGTAGCAAGTCAAGTATGGCTCTTAGGCCAGGGCTGTATTACAGATGTTAATTACTTCAGATTTTTAGCTGTAAAGGCAAATTAGGAACCATTAGGGATTGCTGAGAGTGGTATTGCCTTGTGGGATGCAGCTGTGTGCTCAGCCCCATCCCATCAGACAGTGGGGGAGTAGAATCCCCTTGAGTGCTATCAGTATGTTACTGCCAATGCAGCGATCCCACAGATTGCATTCCCTCGGCTCTCTGAGGTAGGTAGATCTTGGCAAGCGAGTCTGAAGTGTTAGCCAGACTGTGTTGTCCCTAGGAGTTCAGCTGTCTGGGCTATATAGATCTGACCAGCCCCTTGGATTCAGGCAATTAAAGCATAGCAGTTTCTGTGGCCAGTGGCACAGGTGGGAGTGGCACAGCTGGCACCCTTCCTAACACATTTTGACTTCATAGACCAGGTAGGCATTAACAGCAAGGCTGCTCCTTCAGAGAATCTGGTATGATGCTCAAATTCACACCAGTGGACCTAAAGCAAGAGGCCCACCAGGATGCTGATTTGCCTTCTCCCTGGCCCGCAGGATCTTCACACAAGCAGGACGGTATGAAGTCTCTTTCCAAACAACACCTCTTGTTCATAAGACACTGTACACAAACCAGTATTACAATGGAGCCCCTGTGCAATCACAGAGTGAGGTTGATCATATATCACCCATAGGCTGATCATAACCACTTGCATATCATTCTAGTTTGCAGCAATTTGAATGATACTTTGACCATCATTTATTTTTCTTTGAAGTGCCCATGATCTCAGAAAGGGTTCAGTGAACACCATGAAGTTTGATTCTGGATATTGGCTATGAAGAGAAGAGCAAATATCAAGATATTTACAAAACACCTGACTCTTTGGTATTTTTTACATAATCACAAGCTGCTAAACAAGAAGTTTCCAGAAGTCTCCAAAACATTAAGTCAACTTAATGTGACTAAGCACCCTTACTTTGCTATTTATCTCAATTTCAAAATACTTCAATCATTTAGTTACCTGGAAAGTAACCCAACTATGAAACCCTGCCATACTGTGGAACTGCTCTTTACTGAAAATGACACCACACCTTATTAATCCCTTGCGGGGGCAAGGCGGGGGAAGAAAAAAAGAAAGAAACCTCCTTTAACTAAAGCCTGGGATGACTCGCAGCCAAATAGATGACACTTTAGCAAGTATGCCTAAGTACAGTACACTTCACAGTTCATCATGGTATTAGTCATACTTAAAAAATACATATTTTAAACTAGCTTTTAATACATAAGTCCACTACACATCTCCAGGATTAATTTTCTCAAACACAAATTTCCCTATTCAGTTTGTGGCATCATGTTTTCCGCAGTCTCTTGACATTAAAATTAACCAAAGAGCACTCTGTGCGAACTCTGTATCTCCCAAATACAAGCTAGGTTTGTGAGTCGGCTCCACACACTGTAATACTATCAAAGCAAGACCAGCATGGCACTTACAAGACAGTAAAACCACCTAAAATATTTTTTTAGATACCAGATATAGTAAAACAATATGTAGTACCAGAGATTGATTTAGCTGAGTATGTTTCAATATTGATCAGAGCTCAGAACTGCAGGGTATCAAGTATTTGTTGAATACAATTTTTTTTTTTCTCTACAATATTCAAACCTATGACAGTTCAACATGACAATAATAGAAAGCAGCTTATGAACAAGACTGAAATATTATTAAAACACGTATCACTGGTACTGTAGTAGCTTATGTGAATGCAGGTTGCATTCACACTACACTCCATATAACATCATGAATAAGAAGATTCTTGCCCCCAAAGTGATATAACCAACATATTTCAACTTTTAGGATACATTCTCAAAGCTTTAAACTATTCTTTATTTCTGTTGATATACCTTGTTTCTGTTTCATTGCAAGGTTTCAACTTTCAAATGCTTAAACTTATGACTGAATGCCAAATAGACTGTCCTTACCATTATGCTACAGCACATTACTTTTAGAAGTAGATTTGTGGATGACTACAAGAACAAGAGTTTGGGTTTTCGTTCTTATTCTCCAGTATACACTCAGAATTCCCTCTCTGAACAGTCATACTAGGCAGTTTACACTAGCAATATCTGTGAAAAGCAAACATGAAAGGTAAAGGAGCAACAACTATTCAGACTTTTAAAAGCACACCAGTAGTTTCAGAAGTTCTTTTAAAATATGCAATTCATTCTGCTTACTGGCATGTTTTAGATAGCTGCGGTCATGCTATCTAAATGCTATCTATAGCTTTTATAGGCTACACATACCTTCTGTAAGTTTATGTATTTAGAAACAATGGGAACTTACTTCCTTTTGGAAGGGAAGTTTTCAAATTCCTAAACCAGTACAGCAGATTTTAAAGGCTTGTGAAAGTTCCTACTACTTGCTGTTGGGAGAAATAGACCACTGCTGCTGTTTTTCTTTTGCTGAACAATTTAACCATGATTTTAACAATCTAATTTCTTTTTCATATGTAACTCTTAAGGACAGCAGTCAGTTTTTCAGGATATGCAGTAACTCTGACAGCTCCCTATTTATCAAAACAATCTAGTACTTCTTTTATACAGACAAATTTTACATAAATTGAACTGTTCTGGACCAAGCTAGCTATGCAATAAAATTAAAACTACACTTTAAAGGTACCAGAAAGCAGAGGACTGACAGAGCATCCAATTATTAAACTATAATTGTTTTATAGTATCATAGGTAGCCATATGCTGGGGGAGTCTTCTTTCTGTGACCTGGATCATATAAAATAGCTAAAGAAATATTCAGATAGTTTCTACATTAGATGATCCTTTCGTATTTCAGGAGGCAATACTTTTTATGATAGTAGCACTGACACATCAGGATTCTTCCACAGGTGACAGTTTCTGTGGTATGAGCTCACAGGAGAATCCTCAGTCAAGAAAAGTTACATATTCCAGGAAGGTGCAAGCAGCCCCGGCACTGTCCTGCTGCAATACAAAGATGCTGTACTTGGGCCTAACAGTGAAACCTCATCCATGTTTCACATTAATGGCAATGAGTATCACTAGGTTGGAAAGGGGTGCATTGTCTAACACATTTCATAAGAATGAGGGAATTTATTATAGCAAAAACCAAAATATGCCATGGAAGCCCAAATTCCATATGACTAACCACTAATGATTCATTTTCAAGCCAGAGGTTCCTGCAGACACCTGACACAGTATGATTTAAACCACACTTACAGAAACTCATAAGGCATTTTTTCCCTCTGTTGCTGGCCTCCATGCTCCCTTTCAAACCTACTACACCAAAAAAACTTAACAAAATTTTTCATAGTCCCCTTCCCTTTTAGCTCTGCAAGTGTGTTCAGCATCATTTCTTCTTCAGTTAGGGATTAGTTTTCAGGCACATATTTTTTTCCCTTTGAAGACAAAAAGCAGAAAGGGAAACATTAGGGGGAAATAGGAGCCATGGTCTACAGCTTTTCCCAGGGGTTCCGTCTCCAAGACCTTAAAAAAAATACGGGAAATGGACAAGACAATATAGGTTCTTCCTGATACCTCCTTTCTACTTCCCAAAGGCAGTGGCTTTGTCTTTAGCCAGTGAAAGTAAGCAACAGAGAAAACAGAATGTAACCAAAACATAGACTAGAATGTCTAATTATTCTCTTTCCAGGTGCTTTTCTTATTCCCTATATCCTCTTCTTAATCATTGCTGGGATGCCCCTGTTCTATATGGAATTAGCACTGGGACAGTATAACCGAGAAGGGGCTGCCACTGTGTGGAAAATCTGTCCAGTTTTCAAAGGTAAGTGTCCCTCTGCTCACTTGAATAGCACCATGAGGGTGCCACAGACTTGTGATCACAAAGTAAAGGTCTCTCATCTTTCCACAAACAGCATGATATTTGCTGACCTTTCCCCAACCCTTGAAGTCACAAGTCTTTTTGTTATCATAGGTGGCGCACAAAAGACACAGAAATCATCTTCAGGGTGATGGCTGAGGAGTGCAATGAGCAGGAGCAGTTCAGCCCTGTCTTCCCTTTCCCTTCCATATGGGGCAGTGGGAAGAACTGGCGGTGTGTAGGTGGACGGAGGGGTTGGCAATGCAAGCATTTAGAAATACCAAATCCCATCCAGGTCAGTTCAGCCCTGTCACCTCCAGTGGCTAAGATAACTACTGACTCCATTCAGTTCGTTGTGTGGAGCTTTCCCTGCAGAAGTCAGTGTACCACAGTAGCTAGAACACTAAAAGGGAATTGTGAAGACTGTAGTTCAGCCATTAGACTTGTAACATCACAGGAGTTATCTGTGGCTCTGTACCTCACTCTTCCTGCCGATGAAATGGGAGCAATGATTCTGACAGACTTTGTAAAGTGGTTTTCACATCTAGCAACGAAAAGCGCTTACTAAAACCTGAACATTATTATTGAGTGGTTTCCACTAGGGTTAACTCTCCAACATCACTGAATAAAAGGCTGTGGAATGTTGTCTTGTGCACTGAGTTGCAATCATTCTGCAAGGAAGAAATAGCCAAGGTTAGGTGTTTGGATACCAATCAGGGTGTTTGGCATTGGTCAAGGTTAAAGGGATCTCCCTGGGTGAAAGAAGTCATACGCTTTCTATATATGAAACAAATATTTGTTAAGGAGCCTCAAGAATTTTCTTAAGCATTGCTTACCAGCAAAAATTGTAAGTTCCCTTATATCCATATCAGGTTGCACCTAAAATCTTATGTAAAAGCCTCTTCAACACAGAGCTACCTGAAACTAAACCAGTCAAGATCAGCTCATCTTAGAAGCTTAAAATTCAGATCATGTTCATCCCGTGACTGACAAAAGCTGAGGAGCTTAACAATAACAATCCAAACTTGGCGGATCCAGTGCTTGGATATAGGTTACACTGAGTAAATGTTAGTCGTCTTTCTCAAAATACAGCTTTCCTCTTCAAGGAGTCTAGTGCCACAGAATAAGAAAACTACTTTTTTTTTTCTTATCAAACTCAAAACTCCCAGTAAAATTAGAGATATAATAAAAGGTAAATAAGTGAGCTAATAAAATATATGCCTCAAAATTTTAAAATTAATTAATCTAGATTTACCTAGCCCTTCTATAACACCTTCATGGGAGGCAAAATTCATCCCAGCACCTGGGAACCTGAAGACCCTTGGTCAATCAAATTCCTGCTAATATCAGATAATACCTTTGCATGGCAGCAACGATTTTAAAAACGTAACTGCAAAAATTAGACCTTAAGGATCTCGAAGTGTTTGAGCCAAATACCACTGTGTGCAGGGGTACTCTATCTGTTGACTTCAGTATTGAAAAGATGATGAGAAAGGAAAATAGAACTTATTTCACGTATAGTTTTGTTGACATTCCAGCCGTGTTTTTAAGCTGACATTTTCAAGGTGGACTAAACATACAGCGTCCTGGCCTGTATCAGGAATAGTGTGGCCAGCAGGAGCAGGGAAGTGATTGTGCCCCTGTACTCGGCACTGGTGAGGCCGCACCTTGAATACTGTGTTCAGTTTTGGGCCCCTCACTACAAGAAGGATGTTGAGGTGCTGGAGCGTGTCCAGAGAAGGGCAACGAAGCTGGTGAGGGGTCTGGAGCACAAGTCTGATGAGGAGCGGCTGAGGGAACTGGGGTTGTTTAGTCTGGAGAAGAGGAGGCTGAGGGGAGACCTTATCGCTCTGTTACAACTACCTGAAAGGCCGTTGTGGCGACGAGGGTGTTGGTCTCTTCTCCCAAGTAACTAGTGATAGGACAAGAGGAAATGGCCTCAAGTTGCGCCAGGGAAGGTTTAGATGGGATATTAGGAAAAATTTCTTCACTGAGAGGGTGGTCAGGCATTGGAACAGGCTGCCCAGGGAGGTGGTGGAGTCGCCATCCCTGGAAGTGTTCAAAAAACGTGTGGATGTGGCGCTTCAGGACATGGTTTAGGGGACATGGTGGTTCTGGATTAATGGTTGGACTTGATGATCTTAAAGGTCCTTTCCAACCTAGTGATTCTGTGATTCTGTGATACTATTGATTTTTAAGTGTTCTTATTATTAGGATATAGAAGCATAAGTTATTTGATTCTCAAAAAGTAATAAGCATTGAGTTTTATTTGTACCTTAGCACTAGTATAAACTCAGTACTTTTAAAGTTTTGACCAAATCTTCTGATAACATACACAGTTTACTGCTAATGTTTTTCAGTTGTTTCTGGGATAACTCAAATGAAAAGTACACAATCTACACAAATTTATAACAGCTTCTGTAAATGAACAGCACTATAGTACTAATTTTAGCTATGAACTCTAAGGACTTTACTTCTAATGAGAAGCTCTCATAAAGTTATTAAAAATATATCCCGTAACCTTTGCAACTCTGTTTTCATCTCTGCATTTTCCAGGGTCTATTTTAGAGTGTGGGTGGTGCAGCATTACTTTTAAGAAAAGCTAGACCTAGAAACAGGAGAGCAAATTCATTCCTGAACACTCCTATGATTTCAGAGGAGTAACATCTGAGATACATTTGATACAGTACTTTTAAATCTTGATATTAAATATCTATCATCGTCTTCCTGAATTGGAAGAATTTCAGGAACACTTTTTTTGAACAGAAATTATCTGATTTTCAGTGTAACATATATTATTCATACTTTTTTTTTTCATATTTTAACATTCACATTAATATTTAAGAATTATCCCCTTGGGCGATTCCCCCTCCACTCCATTGTATTGTTTCTAACATATCACTAGATTTTGAGTGTCAATGTACTGGATTCATTTAAGCACCAAGGATTTGAAGATCCAGTTTCATCTTTACTTTCACAATTTTTTCCCCAATGTTAGTAATGAGCAAATTGGTCCATGTATTGAAAGCCTCCTGAAGAGCAAAGAGTAACTTTGGTACACGCAGCAGTCTTTGAACGGCCAACTCCTTCAGGGTGAGCATCTGCTCCTTATACAAATTTTAAACCAAGGATTAATACTCTAAGCGTGTGCTACTTCCTTGCTTTATGAAGAAATATGAAAGCCTAATCTCCAACTGCTAGGCCTCCAATGCAATATCTCAAAAAAATTAAACTGAAGAAAATGAGAAGTAAAGGTTTACACTTAGGTGCTGTGACTGTAGAGTGATGACAGTCATAAACCAGCAGTAATCTCTACCTGTTATATGTAATACGTACAACTTTGGGGTAGGAGTCAGAGAACAATACTGTGCACAGAGTAAAGGAAGAATTATATGAGCCAAGGTAAAGCAAACTTCCTGAACAATTCTGGCAACAAACTTTTGTTCTGCTCTGATGTTAGTACCAAAGCTTCCTCCCAAACCATTGGAAGATGTCCATTTTCATGAGGAGAACACGCACTCTCTGGAGCTTTCTCGCTAAAGGCATCCTCCAAGCACACTTCACAGTATGCAAAAATACAGAACAAATGTTCAAATTCTCTCAAAAGAGAATGCTTGCAGTAGGGATTCTGTAATCCTGGGGAGATAATAAAATGGTTTGAAGGTCCACACACAGTTTAGCCCCAAGCTTGATATTCACCAAGATTTAGTGGAATGCTCAAGAACCACTTGGAGCCCCTCAGTGGAACAGCACAGCCTGTTTCATGCATGTTTTGGACCCAGTTACATGCTGACGGAAGCCAATCTGGAGAGTATCAATGGGAAAGAAACAGGAGAGGGATTGGTGTCTGTTCCAAACTAGCTCAGGGTGGGAACATGAGGCATAGGGAAATTTCACTTAAGTCTCAAGCTTTACTTTTCCAAGAGAACTTGCCAAGGACTCTCACATTCTGAAGATGAAGTGAGTTTCACTGCTAACATGGGCTTGCAATCTTCTGCATTGGAAGCAAATCAGCAATGGAGTTCTACAAGAGCAAACTTTGACACTGCACTGCTTAATTTTTTTTTTCTGGGAAACAACTGGATTTGCTAAAAGCCAGTCATTCTCCAAAATCATTAATGTAATTTTTTGTTTTAAGGTCAGTGACACTGTGTCCGCATGTGTGTATATAAAAGTAAAAAATTCCTTTTATTGGTCTGAAGATCTAAAATGAATTTGCAGCCATAGATGGCTGAGTTTTAACTACAGTGTTTGCAGATGCTGTTGCATGTAAAATGCAATGTATAATCTAGTTTTTCCTTTGTCTTTAGGTGTAGGCTATGCAGTGATACTCATAGCTCTTTACGTGGGTTTCTACTACAACGTTATCATAGCTTGGTCTCTGTATTATCTATTTTCATCATTCACATTTGAGCTCCCTTGGACAAACTGCGACAACAGTTGGAACAGCCCAAACTGTACAGATCCCAAACTCTTCAATGCATCAGTGCTTGGCAATGGTACCAAATACTCGAAGTACAAGCTCACTCCTGCAGCTGAATTTTATGAGTAAGTGTTGACTTGACTTTGCTATTTATTAAAAATTCTATGTCTAAGAGTACTTCCTCTGGAAGTTAAAATAGCTTAACATCCAGCCTCTAGAATAAGCATCAGAAGACTAAGGTTAAAACGCAGTTGTAATGGTGATTTGTATTTCTCTGTGATTAAGACTCTTGCCTCTGCGAGCTTTGGTTTCTCCTGTACAAATGCAGCACTTGCCACCGAGCAAGATGGAATTGGACAAAAGACGCAAATATTCCCCCATATACCACTTTTGCACGCAACAACTTTGCCACGTCAAGGAAACAGAGCAATATTCTGACAAAGACAACTGCATGCCAAACTGAGCTGACTTTAAGACTTTAAAATAGTCATTTGTTCAACAGGCTTGGCCTGTTTCTCTACTTGCAAAATATCTCAGAGCAGACCTTTCTTTGCTCAGCTGCTTCAATAGTTCAATGAAGTGATATGAAGCACTGAGCAGGAGGAGAGTGCCACAGCTATAGAAAGACGGGCTTTTTCTAATTCCTAAGCAAATGAGTATTCTGCAATATGGGCCAAGACAGGCAAAGGCACACTCAAATCAAACACTTGGAATCAAAACCAAAAAGGTATATAAATTAACAATTGAAATGTAAAACAAAGATATCAATCTATGTATAAATAATTGTATTATGGACCTGCATGGAAAAATGGGATTTGATTAGGATAAAGAAAGAAGGGTGAGCATCAAGCTAATTGAACCAGCTGTTGAATTAATTTGAATAATCAATTAGTATTTTTGTGTTGGGAGTAGAAGGATATCAGAGCACATGCCTGCTGAGCAGTAAGTCCAACTCTGTAGAAACAAAGGGACACCACAGTTGGCATAAATAACCTAGTGTGTGTTACACCATGCCTGGCTACAGCAGGGATCCTGAGGTCTGTGTTTATAGCTCTGAAACATTTGTGACTGCTATTTCTCCTCTGAAGACAACACAGTGGAAGATCAGTAGTGATACACAAAGTGTTGGCAGGGCTTTGGGTAAACTAAACTCAGTGCTTTGAAAACAATAAGGGGGGTTGAGTTCAAAGGAAATCACTACAATGGCAAATAATGACAGTTAGGAAATCTATTGCCCTTACAAAGACAATATATGATGTGTTCGGAACCCAAATGTAAAGATAGATCATTTATAGCAAAAGGCTATATACGCATGTAGTCAGTTAAAGAACCTGACTTTGAAGGGAACTATAAGAAATTATACATTCAGCATCTTCAAAGAACTGCATGATTACAGAAGTTTCATCTGAATGGCATTTAGAAAAAGGTTTTCTTTATAATTTTCTTGTGCTGAAGCCTTTGTAAAGCAAAATGCAATCCCTATATTCTTGTTTTGCTCCTTTATGATTTAAAGTGGTTCTACGCATTTTCTGTTACCACATCAGGCTGGGGGTATGATTTTTGACTTTGTAGTGAGTGAGGCTGTGCTAGAATCTATTCACAATGTTTTGATTTACTTCCACTGATATGGGGAACAGCTCAATTTGTGATTCTGTCTGTACACTGAAACTTGAAATATTAGGGTTCTTTCCTCACCATGAAATAGATTGAAGGTGCAGTTTTCAGAAGGTAAGAATAAACTGGGAATCTGACATTTCACTATGCTTTGATCCCTGAATTTTGGGGCCGTAATTAAGTCCCTAACCCCCATACTTATTAGCAACTAGATTATATTGCAAAAATGACAAGAATAACCACTCAAGTATCACAATGTGTAACATCTGCTTTGCCAGCTGTAAAAACAGGGAATCACAAGGGGCATTATGTTCACTTCTCCAGTACTTGGATTAGCTCATCAAGTCCAGCTGTACAGCTCAGGTGTGGACCCAAACTTGTGCAAGCTTTTAGTGTATTCAGATCCAACCTAATAAAGACAGACCAATTCAGAAAACAGTGTTCTTTTATATCATTCCCAGGGTCTTTTAACAACAGGGTCAGTAAACAGAAGTGATGTTGTACTATTAAATTTGCATCAGTATAGTGGGTTTACAAAATGATGCACCATTTTTGGATGCAGTATGTTAAGTAATAGTTCAAGTAGGGGTTTTGACTGGCTACATTCCCTCTGAAAACACCTTCAAGTAAAGGCTGAATATTTCTTTAAGAATATGTTGTGTCCTTACACCATATTGCATACTGCTTGAAAAACTGCTGAACTTGACCCGAGTGTTTGTGTAGGAATCACACCCAATTCTTCCTGGCACATAGCCATTAGTCACTTCTTAATCAACAAATCTTTGCCAGAGGAGAACGGAATAGTTTGCATCAGGTCAATATATTCCTTACAGCCATAAATCCTAAATTATCAACTCAATAGCTAATTGATCCTTCCTCAGAAATACTGTGGATGAATAAGAGTTTCTAAGTAACAGCATCATAAAGACACTGGTTTCCAAGTTCTACGATCTTCTATGGAATCCCAACCTCTGCACTAACACAACAAGGGATGATAATTAGCATTATTAAAACAGGGATTGAAAACAGCAATAGCACTGGTGCCCACTCTAAAAATATCATAGAAAGGGAGTGATTTTGTCAGTGGAGATGAAAAGAAGTTCCATTATTCTCCCCAGCACTACCAAAGCATACGAGAGACCATCCAGTTTGGAGTATTTGGGGCCACATTTTCAACCACAGTAACTAGCGTAACAAGAACTTGCTGCTCTTGTGTTACTGGGATGCACTGCAGCTTATGGAAAACTTGTTGAGGATGCTAAAGGCGCCCAAGCACTTAAGTCTTCAGCCTCAAGACTACATGGGAAGTTGTACAGCTTGAACTTTGTTCTCTAGGTTATACATTTACATCAAGAACATATGCAAACTTCTGCTTCCTAGTGGGCAGGCTGAACTAGAAGCAGGGAGACCAGAAACACCAAACATCTATTTTGTAGTTGGAGAGTGACTGAAAAGAGGTACTTCCAAAACAGGCCACAAGCAAAAAGCTGGTGTGATTACGCTTAAGTGAAACAGACACTTCTGCTCTTTGCACACAAAGCTGGCCTGACCATGAATTTAGAGTTGATTATTTCCTAAAACCATGCAGCTGCCAGAGCTATCTCCACCAGCACAGGAATAAACTGTAGGAAGAGGTGGGAGTACTGTGATGTGATAGTTCATCTAATACTTCTAGATTAGGCACCTCTAAATTTAACAGAAATATGCTGATTCTCACCACCTACATTGAGTGACAGAAGGGAAAACCTGCTAAGAATCTAGACCAAATCTTTCAGCTGTCCAGTATTTGGTGGGGAGGGAAAGCAGGGAGAAACCGCTATGCCTCAGACTCGGAAGAAATCACTTCAAATTGCAATTTCCCTGCCAAAGCAGTGACAGGTGGACTTTGACAAACATATTTGACTTTTGTTTTCAAGGCTTAAGAGTTGGGCAATAATTCTGGTTAAAGTGGTTCTACTCTTAGGCTTTCTAGAATCTTCCAGTTTACTAAGTCTGGTTTCAGTCATTCAGGCTTAATTCAGGCCAAGATCCCACCAATGTCAACAGGACAGTTGCTTACAACACCTTGGAATTAAACACACAAAAATGCAAAGGACCTTCTACCTTTTCAACATATGTTAAAATAATTTATTATAAACTTTTTTTGGAAGAACACAAGTGTATCACTGCAAAAAAAGTTCCCCTATCTATTCCATATCAGTCCTGTTTAAATACTTTATCTGAATACAGGCATACTTTATATTTGTTCTCTCTGCTCTTGTGTCTGGAAAAAGTTTCTTACCATCTTGCTTTCATTTACGCTGACAATTAAAAAATACCAGTTTGGAGGAACAAAAGCACTATTCTTCTCACGAGGTACTGTGCCTGTAAAAAATCATGATCTGTTGTAGGAACAAACTCTGGCAATTAAAAAACAAAACAAAACAAAACAGTGAAATTGTCAACAAATGTATTGAGCTATGACTGTTTTCCTTCAATAGTACATTTTCTCAGGGCTGTAATCCATTCTTTCTGCGTAAGAAATAAACCACATTTTTACAGGAAAATTTTTGTGCCAGATTCAGTAAAGGAAATTCACAGAATTCACAAGTCTGCTCAGCTGTGAGTAACTGCAAATAACTACCTAAGAACAAGGAATAAAGACAACATTCAGTCACGGCAGTGTAAGTCTATCATATTTGTGAATATAAATTCATGAGGACTGTGTGAGCCAAGAGTATCCTGAAAAAACCCTCACCCTATACAGCTAAGGTTACTTTTATAGATCAATAGGTTTGTTCTTTGGGGTACAAGTCCTCACAGGAAATACCACCACAGACCACAGGAAATACCACCAAAGGGTCCACATAGTTCAGTATCATGTCAAATGGAGTTATCAACACGATGTGCTCCAAAGGCAGATGCAGGAGCCTCTCCCCATAAAACAATTGTGTTTCTCTCTTTCCCCAAAAGAGAGGAAACACCACCTCAAAAGTAAGCATAAGCAATTCTGCCTATAAATGCTTATAAAAAAAAGAATTAGACAACAAGAACTAATGAGAGTGGATGCTAATCACACCTGGTAAGAAAAGACTCTAAAGCTCATGCTAAGCACAATCAGCAGTTCTCAGTGATATACCACCCTCCTGGACAACAAACCTCCACCGAATACGTCTGAAGCTTCTTTAAGAGGTTTCTTCACGCTACATCCATACCCTATAAACTAGAGAGTCTGTTAGCAATGAGAAATTAAGAACCTCTCTAGACATCTAGACTTAGTCATCTTTTGCACTGTAATTGAACGGAAAGTTGTCAGATGTTTCTGACAGGTTTGAAGTTGGGTAGCAGTCATCTGTTTACCTTCATAGAGATCACACAATCTAACAATAATTCTAGCCAGGTTCTATATCTTCACCCCTAGAAAATTCCCTGAATGTAACTGAACTTCTCAGATTTCAGACAGCTTAGAAACAGGTACATTATTAAATACTTTACGTGGGAAATTTATGGCCACATTGCTGAATTAGCAATAAGCAAGCTGCTTTAGATATCAATCCTGTATTAATTGCACAGGAGTATTTATGAAGTGTTTGGGTGCACTGTTCACACATCCATAGTCTGAGACTAACATATATGCATCCCTAACACATAGTATATTTACTTTTTGACTGTGTTGACCTCTTTGGACTCAATTGAGTAACTCAATCTTTCTCTTTTTGACTCAGTGCACAGAAATTTCTGGTATAAGTATTTATGTGCGTAAAATAAAAACAGCTATTCCACAAATATTTACATGTGCAGCTTTGAAATTTACTTTTCACATATGTTCACATCTTCACATTTGTTGACCATTTACTTATACAGAGAAAAGAAATTAAATGCGAGTACAGTGGAAGTCAAACCATGTAAGTGTGTACACATGTTCTTAGGCTTTGGACAGCTTGATGGAAATGATTCCTAAACCACAACACAGCTTTGTGTAGCAAGTCCAGATGACTGGAAGAATGACCACTTTGCCAACTTAAATTTGCGGGGGTGGGGGGCTGTAAGAGATATTGCAAATGTCAAGAGCTGCACATTATGCTGCATGCAATTGGCTTGCTTTGTGCTAACTTGGAGGAATTCTAACTGCTTACCTTTACATACAGAACCTCATGTAGTTTGGTAGTGATATCAGTCTCCGAGCAATAATTACAGCAGCTGAGGTCTGTGCTACAGCACCTCCCTTATATTACCTTGCAAAGCCTGGCAAGGAAATCCTGGAAAGCAGCAGCAGAGCCTTTCCCTGTGGAACATCTCCACCTGAATGTATTGCTCAAGGCAAAGCCAACAAAGGTGTCACACAACTAAACATCCATTTATTTGTATGCACCTGTTTCTCATCAAATGTCTTCTACAACACAGTACTGACATAGTATCACCACTAGTGGTTTATGTGTTGCTTCCTATAGGGGAAATGTTTGCTTGCCCAAAACTACCAGATCTAAGCATTAATCCATGAAATGGTTACCGGTTTAACCTCACTGTGTAAAGCACCCAGCATTACAATAAATGTCAAACCGTAAAGTGAGCGTCCATTTGTTTAAACATGTCAGGGATCCTCATGTGGTGCATGAGCCTATTCCAATGGTTGACTTTCTTCTGGCAACTTTGTGGCTTTCCATGCAGCTCTTCTCAAGTGTGTAAAGCTTCATGAAAGCTCAGCAGCTTCTTTGGAGGGTCTGGGGCTCTTCTTTCATGACGCTCCTGTCTAGGGCAGTGTATAGCCCATTGAGAATGCTGACTGAAGCACCATTTAACTTGCTGACTAATGGCTGGGGCAGTTGGGAGCACATGTGCTTTAACTGCCTTGCCATGTATCCTCAAACAATAAACTTCTTTCAGGAGTTCAGTATTCATTAGATCTCCAGAGGGGTGAAATTCAAGTGTTTCCATTCTATCTGCAAATCTGAATAGAATGGGTTTAAAAGCAGATTTTGAAAATCTATTTTTCAGAGTGCTGTGCAGACTTGAATGTGCCGAAGCATGGCACAAATAGCAGGGGAGGTTAGAGTTATTAAATTAAGGGGACAATTAAGCTGAGTAAAGACTTCAATGAGTTGAGATAAAGATTATCAGTGAATGAAGAGTTTAGTCCAAATGGCCACATACAATTTCAGGATTATCGTCAGTCAAAAAGAAATAATAAATTATTATTTTTACTGAATGAAATGGTATATGCCAGCCAGGGTGCCACTGGTAAATTATCTTCTGTAAGTGATTCCCAAAATCTAGTTTGAAGTCCATTACACAGATCTATTCTCCAACACAAGAGGGAGCTGAAATATCTTGAAAAACAGAAAAACCCAGACAACAAAGATGTTGGCAAAAGTCAATGCAGCATTCAACAGAGCTGGAGTGAGTACATCCAGCTGAACCCAAGCTGGCTGCTGCAGAGCCCCTGGCATGCCTCTGAAGTGTGCCCAGTGCTCCAGGCTGGGGGAGAGGTATGTAGCGCACACGTAGCACTGCACATCAGGTGGCTTGGCACCACTCTCCCATGTTGTTAGCTGTAGGAGAGCACTCTCCTGGAGCCAGGCTAACCTTCTGCATCGCAATGGTGCCATACTCTGAGCTCTTTACAAGGCACCCAGAGGCACTCGAGCAGCTCAGACAGCAGCTGTATGTATGGCAGAGCTGGGTCTGAGCCAGGCTAACCCTGCTGCACTTTGCTGGCTTCATGTGGAGCCACTCTGCTATCTCTGCAGTGAACCCCTAGCCCCAGAATTACAGTGAGGAGAGAGACACTGGTGTTCAGTCTGCATGGAGACAGCTCAGGTCTGCAGGGTTTGTACGACAAGCTCTGCCACGCCCCAGCTGTGGATATACATATTGCGGATGCAAACTGCCATGGAAACAGTACAGCTGAATTTAAGCAGTGCTGTGCCTGAAGTAAAAATACCTGGAGCCTGGCAAACTCTGTGCAAAAAGAACTCTGTACACACCTGCTTAATGCGGATAGCCTAACCTTCCACAGATGGAAGGACCAACCCTATTTTATGCTCTGAAGGAAATGGCAGCAATGACACCTGAACTATGGTTGCTCAATATAACACAAGAGATGCATGTAGGAGCGCCTTCTAATTGAGCACAACTATCATGCTTCAAATTGCCTTCTAAAATGAGTATGTAATTTAAGTTCTACAGGTTGCACACTGTATACACTGACAGTCCTTTTCGCATCTTCAATCTGCATTAAGCTTTAAAACATAAAAACCCTAGTCTAACTACCAGAATAGGAAATAGAGCTCAGGGGACCAGGACTAGATCTATTTATATCTTAGCCAATTTGCTGATGCTGTACGCAAGCCGTTTGGGTTTGATCCCATAAAAGTGACTACCAACTTTTAGAAGTACTTGGAAGTTCTTAGAAGTACTTAAGTTTTTAGAACTTTTGATAGAAGAAAGAAGAAAATAAATTTGTTAGTTAACATATTAATTTGCTGACAAGGTGATGATATTTTTGCAATCTGAACAAATCTGATACAGCACATCTAAAAATTGTTTAGATGAATAACACCCTTTTATTGATCACATCAAATTTGGGCAAATAATTTGCAGTTAATAAAAAGAGAAGAAATGAGCCTATAGAGCTGTGTAATCATATTTGGATTGAAACCTAAAATTATAATTGGGGATTGGAAAAACAAGGCCTACTCCAAGACCTTTGACTTGATCTTGTACAAAACCTCCTAAATTTCCAAAATACAATCATGTAAATCTGCCTAGGGATGAATAATACAAAAGTCTTCTTAGAAAGTCCTTAGAATAATCAGTCTGACAAAAAAGTCTAGGAGAATTCTACACCTAAAACTCTTACCTCCTGTTTTCTGGCTAGGGATTAAATGTTTTGGAGTGAACAAGATACAGAGGAATTTTCAGATCACGACCCTTGGCCTTTCTTTTTCCTTTGGTTTCATTCCCTGTTTATACTCAAATATTCACCACTTCCATAAAGAGAATGTTCTGAATTGCCCAGAGTGGAGACAAAGCAAAGGTTTATAATAATCCTTATTTTATAGATGGCAACACTAAGACACAGAGAAGAATTTGATTCCAACATTACCTATTATTAGAACTGTGACTGGATCCTTCATTTACTGAGTCCCACTGAGCAGCTGCCCCCCTGCTTCCTCAATAATTTGTCTTTAGTAGGGTTTATGTATGAATACCAAACAGCTGGGCTTCCTGTTGGCTCTTCATGATCTTACACTAAATTAAAGAGGACCCAAGTGCTGCACAAAGACAAAACAGAAGACAGTGGTACCAGCAAACAAATGGCTGTTTGCTGATTTCAGCAGAGGTGAACTATTTCCCTTTAGCTGAATGCAGCATGGAAGTAAGGCAAGAATTGGTGCCAGAGTTATTGGGTGACTAGAGGAATCTTCCCAGCAGTGAAGGAAAGGACCAGATGAAATCTCCGAAAGACAAAAACCAGAATGTCTGAATGTAGCTTCAGTCTGAAATCCCTTCACATTCCTGCTCCTCTTGCAGCTAGGCAGAAAGACTCTTGGGACCCATATTTATAGTGATGTACAGTATCAAAGTCATTGCAAATACAATTTACACTCCCTTACATGGAAAGTAGTCTTAGCATAAATCAGGCTCCTTTGCACAAATCCCTGATTAAAAAAAGGTTAATTTCTTACGTCAAGTGCATGTTCTTTGATTCTTGGTTCTATACTTACTAAATATTGCTAGAGCTCTGACTAGAATATTAGAAAGCTTAAACAATTTATTAGCTCCTCTTGTATTTTGTATTTTGCTCAGCAAAATATAATAGGTCCCTGTCCTACTTTGTCAGCTCCACCTGTTAATGTTTAGTCTCAGTCTTTCCCCCATAACATTTTCTTCTCCTTTTTGCACCTATTTCTCATCTACTTTCATTCTTTTCTCAATAACAACAATCTACAGGAAAAATACTAACTCTAGCTGTCTTACTGCCTCTGATTTTTCCTTTCTCTTTGACTCAGAGTTGTGAATTATGAGAGTTTATTTTGTTAGCAGAATTGGACAAATATCTCTATATTTAGGAAACAAGAATCACTTCCAGAAGCTTTTACTTAAGACATTCTCAGTAGCTTCGGACATAGTTTAAAGAAGTTGATAGACAACCAAGGATGACACTAATTGGTGCTGTATCTTTTCTGGTTCCCGCTTAGGGATTTAAGAGAGATCAGTTTACGCCATTTTGTCTAGGACTTGCACATGCCTTTATAGTATTGGGAAACGGGACAATCCTGCAGCTAGTGAAGGCAACCACAATTCAGGAATGGATGTTGGCCACATTGCATTAGTCTGCTGTAATATCAAAAGGCTGAACATTGAGGTGTTTTGACCTCAGAGCTTCCTGAATGAGGAGTCTTGCAGTATCTCTTACTTCACATTTTCCACTTTGTGGTCAGTGTGGGAAGTGACTGAATATAATCTAAAGGAGCCAGTTAATGGTTTATCACTCAACCCACCTTAACAGAGACAGGCTAAAAACAGCCTCAGCTGCTCCTGAAATAAGTGCTCCTTGACATGAAATAAGAATAATTGTGGCATAATTGAGCTAACTGGATTTTCTATAGCATCGTTGATGCATGCTAACTTGGATGAACATGATGAGTGCAAAGTTCTTTTCAAATTTGCCCTTCTCCAAAAAAATTACTGTTTTTCAAAGAACATCATAGAGCTATATCCTTCAAGTCAAGAAGGTTTAGTCTAATACTTTGTCCACTGCTTCTCTCCTCCATCTCTTCAGATGTCAGCACATCTTAACCTAAATCAGAGTATAGCACTAGATCTTTTATACTTTGTGGTGCCACTGGAACAGAAATGTAGCTTCTAATAGGTAAACATATTCATGAACTACTTCCCAGCCACCCTCAAAAAGGGCATCTTTTGGAAAGCTGCTGTGACTTATTTTCAGAGATCACAAAGAAAAACAAAGAATAAAAAAGGAAAAGGAAGCAAAACCCACCAGAACTACAGCTCAGCAAATGTATATGAAGATTACCTTGCTTAGCTGCCCAGTTACAGAGCTGTTCTGACTGGTTACAAAAGTATTTTTCCCTTCCTATTTTATGATCACTTACCCTGATTAAGGGAGTAAAACTTTTGGAATGGACATTCTCCTGAAAATCCTGGGAATCCCACATTTGAAGTGGTAGCTCTGGCAAGCATTCCAAACTGCAACATACATTGCTAGCTGCTTCTTGGAAAGCAAACACACAAGGAAGCAGTCTTCCTCACAAATCCAGAAAAATATTTGCGCAAGAAAAATAAAAAGTTAAATGGGTACAAAGAATGCAAGTTCAGATTCAGTTTTTGAGTAGACATCTACACATAATAATCCAAACAACATTCTTTACAGCATCCAGCTCTGATAGTGATAGCAGTGTAACTGTGATAGCACAGATTGCCAAAACCCTCCCAAGATCCTGGACAAATGTTCTGATCAGCAGCCTGTGAAGCTTTTCCTGGTGTACACTTATCACTGCCCAAGCTGATAAGTTTATAATGGAATCAGGCATCCCTGCCCAGGATTCGCTTACTGTGGATCCTCTGGCAAATTATACTTTATTAGCAGAAATACAAATGGCTTTCATTCACACTGTAAGCAAAAATTGAATGAGAACTACCTATTTATTTACATTCAATTAAAGATAATAGGTTTTCAGGTGAGATACCAGGAAGTCTGCCTCTACGTTTTACTGTTTCCACAGGTAACAGCTATATTGCTACATAGCTATAGTGTTGTACAATACAAGTTAAACTCACCTTGTACTTTCTAAATAGGAACATTCTTTAATATATGCCACAAACACATGGTCACTACCCTTTTAATGCTTCACTTGTTATTAGCCTTACAATGCAACAGAAACAGATCAGCTGCTTAATTTAGAAGGAGATTTTCTACAAGTATCTTTTCTCCAATCTGGGATAAATCATAGAAACAGTTTCAAAAATACCGCATCTCTTATTAAACATGAAAAACTACAGAAGCAGAACTGTTACAGTTCTTAGCTGATCATATCTCAATGCTTTAGGGAAATTGTAAAAGGGAATTGTATGCAACTCTCCCATATTACTAGATGGATCGTTCTAATGGGCCTTAATTTTCCCAGCATGTTTCTACAGTTTAAGTAATACAGAGAGATTTTTCAGTTTTCCCCATTGAAGTTGACACGAGTTTGCTCTATCTTGGAACTCATTCAATTATCTCACTCATCTCTGACTTGGTAAAACAAGTGCTCAAGTTAACTCTGAAGCATCATCCATCTAGTAAAAGATTGTATGCAGACAGCCAATAAGGCTGGAATTACACTCCTCGGACTTTAGTTTCTACATATCTGCAGTCATGCAGGGCAAATCATCCAGTACTTCAGTTTCTCTAAAATGTAGTTATCTTTGTAAAACTTGTCAAGGTCCTCCAGTGAAAAGGGCTGCTTTGATTTGATTTGTTTGTACTATCATGTGCTAAGAGAAGCCAACAGAGATCAACTTTCTATTTTACCTAAGCAGTGCATAGCAAATAAAATGTAATAGAGAAAGGGGAGGAGACAAGGAAGGTCATGGCCATGGGCACTGAAACACTAAGAAATTGAATCCCTGAGCCAGCATCCTGTAGATCCCTATCAGAACCAGGAGTTAGCTCTGCAATTCTCTAGTGCAGCGCTCTTGCCGCAGTGCCATTCCTCTTTGCAAATACAGCTTTAAGCAAAGCAAAGTATTTCTGCATTGTTTAGATTTGAAAAAAGCAGCAGGAGACACTTCAATAGCATAGAACCAAGTTAAAATAAGGGAGATCCACTATAAAATATCTCCCATATCCCTGTGCCTGTTGCACACAGTGTGTTTTGACAACTCTAATTGTAGATATCACCAGTCATGGGGACAAACACTCTTTCCTACACTTCAATCCATTTCATTGTGTAGATCTCAAAAGAATTAGCCTGCCCTGGTAAGCAACAGAATTTCCTCTGCTATCACTCTACTATCTCAGTGAACAACACAGAGCACTATATCCAATTTTAATTTACCAAGCGTTGCTTTTCCTATCCAACCACTTTTTCGCAGCCTCACAATAGCCTATTCAAAAATAAATTGAAAGTAACTTTGGAACTGCCCAAGTTGCAGAAAGCCAGCTGTTTGCTTATCTCTAATCACAAAATAATTTAGGTTGAAAGAGATCTCTGAAGGTCGTTTAATACAACTCCTTACCCAAAGCAAGGCTAACTTCAAAAGTTAATCAGTCTGCTCAAGGCCTTTACTCACCAAGTTTTAAAATCTCGAAAGATGGAAATTCTGGGCATGTGTTCAGTACTCAAGCAAGAATCAACAAATGACACTTCCAAAATCCCCCAAAACTGCCAGTGAAGGAGAGAAGAGAGTGCTATCATTATGGCACTGTGGTGCTAAACAGACACTGATGGGCCAGGGAGAACATAAAGGCATTCTGGGAAGAAGCACAATACACTGCTTCACAAACAGATTTCACTAACTGCTAGGAATGTCAGCAGGGCAGCTACTACTGCAGTGCAACATCCGTTTCTGCTGCCCACAGGATGAGATATGTGAAAACCTTTTTCCCCCAGTGACTTCACTTTGTTTCTGTGTATCTGGTATGTAGGCGAGGAGTTCTGCACCTGCATGAAAGCCGTGGAATCCATGACCTTGGCTTGCCTCGCTGGCAGCTTTCCCTCTGCCTCTTGGTGGTGGTAATCATTCTTTTCTTTAGTCTGTGGAAAGGCGTGAAGACTTCAGGAAAGGTAGAGCGAATATTGTCCTTCTATTTCATCTACATTCTTTGTCTCCTTTAAGAAGTCTCCTAATTTTAGAATGCAAGAGTCTAAATCACTGCTGCTGAGGGACCCTCAGCGACCAAACCATGTGAGAGCCCTTCATATATGCACAGGGGAAATACACAGTCCAGATTCAGCATTCATTTTACTTACAAGTTTTGCTTGTGTGACATTCTAACTGGAAATTTTATTAGCGCATTATTTTCCATTCAGCATTAGTGGTCTCATCCAGAAAATATTCCGAAAGACTTTAGATTGTCTTAAATGCGCCTTCTATTCTTAGCCAAATGTACTAGTGTTTCAATGGGTTAAGATGCTTTGGTTTTATTATATAAAATGCTATGACAAAAGAAATATCTGATGAAAGTAATTTGAAATTACTCTTTGACATCCCTCAGAAAACACCTCAACAGAAATTCTAGAGTTGGATAAATCCGAGAGCTTTTTGTACCTTTTCATGAAATCATCACCTAACATCAGGAATGACTGCACTTGTTTAGTAAATGAATATATAGCTGAACACCTAATCAGCAGTCTAACACACACTGGTAATGTATAAGCACTCCAAGTCTTCCGTTTGTCAAAACTGTCTCCTACTCATATCTGTAAAAATATATAGGTAAAGACTCATGATACATAACAGCATTTTCCCCCAAGACATCCTATAAAGAGCTTCTCTATCGAACTGAATGGACAAAACCAAGAAAGTGCCAGCTGTGTTTTTCACACATTCTTAAATCTTCCGCAACAGCTGATTAACCTTTGTGATCTCTATTGTCTGCAGGTTGTTTGGATAACAGCCACTTTGCCTTATGTTGTATTATTTGTCTTGTTAATACATGGAATAACCCTGCCTGGTGCATATAATGGAATAAATGCATACCTGCACATAGATTTCAGAAGATTAAAAGAAGCCACAGTAAGTGTACTCTTCTGCTCTCATTCCCTTGTTATTATTAAACCTATTGCCCCCGTTATTAAAACTGAAAATATTAGAGCTAATTTCTGAAATTATAGAGCCACACTTCTGCTTGTGCATAAGAACTAACCCACTGTCCCTGATAGTCTTAACTTTCCAACACTGTCCATAACAGGGCTATCTCAGTCTGAACCCAAAATGTTGTGACCACACACAAAAAAACCTGTACGAGGGCAGTTTCATGTGTGGCAGTACCTTAAAGTCCATGCTTTGAACTGTACACTCTGTAAACGGCAGTATCCTTTATACAGGAAAATTGAGTCATGCAAAATTTAGTTCTGAAAAGGCAAAGAATTCCCTCAAGAAGAAGATTTTTATTTTTTAATCACTAGGTTAAACATTAACGTGTTAAACAAAAATTCTGGCCTATGAAAACCTTGCTAAACATACTAAGGACTAATTCACCTAATCATGGTTCTTGATACAAATGAGATTTTCAATAGTATGATGTTCTTATCTTACTATTGAAAGTAATGTACATTTCCCTGTATCATTTAACAGCGTTGCAAGACATTCTCATTAAATATATCCAAGCCAGATCAATTTGTGGAGTACCTTAGAACCAAGAATTATTTCAGTCATCGTAAAGCAGGATCTACAAGTACAGTCACTAACTCATAAAATCACCAGCATTTCAGACCTACAAAGAACAATGATCTGGTGACTACAGGTAGAACTTACCACTGTGCTATTCTGAAAATATCATAAATCATTTATAACAGTGGTATCTCTGAGAGACAGGGAACTTTTAGAGAGAGTCCAACAGAGGGCTACAAGGATGATTAAGAGACTGGAAAATCTCTCGTATGAGGAAAAGCTGAGAGACTTGGGGCTCTTTAGTCTGGAGAAGAGAAGGCTCAGAGGGGACCTTATCAATGTCTACAAATATCTGAAGGGTGGTTGTCAGGAGGATGGAGCCAGTCTCTTTTCAGTAGTTCCCAGTGATAGAATGAGGGGCAATGGGCACGAACTGCAGGACAGGAAGTTCCACCTCAACATGAGCAAAAACTTTACTGTGAGGGTGACAGAGCACTGGAACAGGCTGCCCAGAGAGGTTGTGGAGTCTCCTTCTCTGGAGGAGAACTGGACGCGTTCCTGTGCAACCTGCCCTGGGTAATCCTGCCTTGGCTAGGGGGTTGGACCAGATGATCTTCAGAGGTCCCTTTCAACCCCTACCGTTCTGTGATTTTGCGATCTCTGTGGATGAGTCACAAGGCTGTTCAAATGGTTACAAAACTGAAAAGCAAGGACATAGTTTTACTAGAAGAAAATCAAATGTCTCAAAAATTTGCAGCTTTCAGAGATGTCTGTAGTCTGTATATAGTTGCACTGTACATTTTCTATGCACCCTACTTTGATTTTTCTTGAATAATTAAAAAGACAGACAAAGACCTTGAGTGTTAGAATCCAGGCCTATTTTATATACTCCTAGAAAAACAATCCTTCCTTGGTTTCGTAATACTGAATTTGGAAACTAGTACTTCTTCAGCAACAGAAGTTATCACCAGAGCCCACCTCACTCCATTTTGGAATAGTCAAGCCGCAATTCAAATATGGGACATTCATCCACCTTTGTCACCAAGGCAGTAGCCACCTCCATAGTTCACGCTTTTACATAAACATAAATACAAAGATGCAAGGATGAACAAAGGAGGTGCTTAAATTTTTTATATATTTTTAGTGCTCTTTGGAAAAAAAAAAATAATCACAAGTTCAGCTAGATGTTTATGGAGCTGTGCCATGTTGCATCAGCTCAAAATCTAGGCCTCTATAATAATAGCTGCCTTTTGCTTTTGGAAGGATATTCTGTGCACTGCTCTTTTTTGGCTTAATGTTTCTGCAGCTGCTATTTGGATGACCCTAAAGTTATTTGTTTCTAAGACTAAATTTTTCAGACAGCAACAAAAAAAGTTACTCTATGATAATAAAAGATCAGTTATAAGAGGTTTTTTCTCCTGCTCGGAGATTGGGATACCTGCTGCTGCAATAGGCTTTTGTGTTTAATCTTTGTCCTCAGGCTCCAAAGAATAAACTCCTGCTTCAGTTCTGTGTCAACATGTCCCTGAATCTTTCTGATTTACTTTTTTTTCTTATTCTCCTAAATGAAGAATCTAATGAAGAAACATCATAAGTCACAAGCAGTAGTGGCCTATAGAGGGCTCTGCCAATGCTCTTCTAAAAGACTTTAGAACATCCCAATCAATGTCAAGGGTTGCCTCATTTTATAGGGCCACATACTGCCCTTAGCAAGCCCTAAGACATCTCATTTTCAGGGATACTGAATCCACAAAGGGTGCCTCTATAAAAAGGAAAGAAAAATATTCACCTGAGGACCTCTTAACTGGGTCAATGCCTAGCTATGCTCCTTGCTGAAAGTCCAGAAGCTACAAAGCCATAATACTCATCACCACTGCACAAGTGGATATGTTAAGCATCTGTGTAAAACAGCAGCCTACACTTCTGTTCTGCTAATGGAAACCGTGTTAAATACCATTAAATCAGACATGAGGAAGACACTTGCTCTTTCATACACCTTAACAAGTTTCCTGAAGATTATATAACATTTAGGGGTGCACACAATTTAGGGGTCCACACAGTACAGTCATTCTTTAAATCCACATACACAAGGAAGAATATGCACAAAAGTTATAATGGCATAAACAACTATGAAGAAAGCTGGAAAGATTGATGACTGCCTCCTGTAAAATGTTTCTATTTTTTTCATTTTTAATGCCTATAAAACCAACATTCTACCATAAAATGTATTAGGCTATGCATCAATCAGAAAGCCATTCAGCTGAAGTGAACAGAGAACAGGAGTGTAAACGGCAGAAGAACCAGCTCCACTGTCTGTTTCACATCCTGCTTTGTTATAACAAAGGGAATGTTTTGCACTTAATCTTACTTCTAAAGGAATTTCTGGTTTCTGCTCTTTTTTCCTTTCACCTTGATCTTCTCAATTTGTTTCCTAATCAGCTACTATGAGCCAAGACTCTTACTCAACAGATACTTAAGCATAGGCATAACTCCTTTAGTAGGCAGCAGGTGCTAACCTCTTACCTGAATCAATAGGACTTAAGCAGATGCTTAATGGTGCTTGAATAGTAAGAAAGGGGAAGTATAATGAGTACAACTCCACCAGCAAAAAAAGAGCTAGAGAACAACTGAAAACAAATGCCTTATGGAAAAGGCATGCAGACCTAGTTATAGTTTAAGCAAAATTCATTTAAAAAAATTCAGGCACTTTGTTAGCAGAAGTTACGGGAAGTTTTAAAAAACAAGAAAAATTACAGGAGGCTTTGCATCTCTCTTACTGCACTCTTATCCACATAAATGCTCTTCAGAGAGTACAACCCTATTTGATCTCAACCTTTGTGTAGAGATAGAACATTAAGATGTAACTGGGTATATAAAAGGAATGAGCAAGGAAAGAATTTTACAGGATTGTTTTGCTAATTAGTAAAAGAAATCCATGATACCCAAAAGCCCAATAAACACAATAAACACATAATAGATTGTTCTTCATATTATCTTTCAAGAAATTAACTCTCAACAGTTCATAAAATTAAGTTTCTTCACAAATCCAGAGTTCAATAAATAGTTCATAGTCTTCAGCAGGCAGTTATTGAAAGCTCCTATCATCTATGTTGAGGGGAAAAAAAATAGATCACTAGCATAAGTGCTTTCATATATCATGTTAGGATGGGATAAGGCACTCACTCTCTTTCCACTGGGCCGAATGTGAAAGCTTAGCATTAAAATCCCAATGCAGATGGAGCTTATAAACTGCTTAGATCTGTTAGAAAGCTGCTGTTGAACAGATACGTTGGACCTGATTACTTTGTGGAGATGAATGGACATGAAATCCAGTGCTTTTTGTAGTCTTGAGCACTTGCCAGATTTAATAAAATATTGAATATCTTGTTTTGAGAAACACTGAGTATTATTCACTCCAACTGACTTCATCACCCTTGTTGAAGATGTTTAAATATCTCTGTGTAATAACTGAATAAGTGAAACTCTCATTAACCAGGGTAGACTATTTTCAGGTTTCTGATTCAGAAGACCAGCACTGTGGCATTGCTCCTGACCACTGTCTTCACATCTTGTGTGGATGTTGGGCTGGAGGGTCACTTTAGAAAAAACTACAGCATTACAAACATGTTTTCCCTAGTGGACAATTCTTAAAATGACCAAGCTGCATCTAAGCTGAAATGTAATGATTATCACAGAAATAACTCCATCTCCAACTACGTGAGAAAGGTGATAGATAACCTGCATGGTTCTGTTCACAGCATGTCAGTCGTGCTTCAGCTTCTGAAACAAGAAAGCATCTTATAAAGTATACTAATAGTCCCATGAAGAAAGCTCTCTTATGGGAAAGAAAATGTCCTGTAACTCTTGACCCACTAACTATTTTTAGTTTTCTGATTGTACATTCCAAACTAACTTGGAACAAGAACTCTTGGAAGTGTATTTCTGTCACCCGGGAGAAAAATCACGTCATTATTTCAGTGCTCAGTAAAAGCTCAGAAGTACAAATCCAAATGGTGCATCCCACCACGGTAGCAGTGTGCCTGCACTGAGAGCTTGCCCACTGTTTCGGCCCTTACCATTTCAGATTAAGCCATTCCAGACCATGACTGTGCTCCATGTGACATCTCATGAGGGCTGAGAAGCACTTACACTCCCATAAGCATGAGTCCTGATCCTTTGTCAAAAGCCAGTTGTCTTGTACACTCTTGCATTTCCCTGATGTGTCTTTTGGACTGAACTGACACTGACAATGTTGGTGTCATTATGCAGGTATGGATTGATGCAGCTACTCAGATATTTTACTCCTTAGGAGCCGGGTTTGGTGTTTTAATTGCATTTGCCAGTTACAATAAGTTTGACAACAACTGTTACAGGTAAGACAGCCTATTCTTCCATTACTGCTTCAGAATGATACTATTTTACTCCAACTGCAACTGGAATAAGTACTAAGCTATCTTTTTATCTTTAGTCATTTATTAATGATGGTCAGTCTTGTGTGGACATAGCAACCAACCCAAATCTTGAAACACTGTCTTCCTTACTGAAATTTTAGCAACAGGAACCTGCAAAGATACCTGCTATACAGTAAAACAGAATGGGATTAGGTTTGGATTTTATAGACAGCTGTGTAAACTGTGCTTGTGTTTGCCTTTCAAAAGTACCATTAAGAGCAACAGTGAACATGGGATGAAATCTTATTGGTCCAAGAACTAAAAGCAGAAGGATTCCAGTTTCCAGAAGTGTTTCTGTGCCTTGGGATTATATTTCTGATATTTTATGTTGAGCTCCAATTTAGGAACACATTATAAATCAAGTCAGTTTGCAAGTGTTTTGCTGAATCACCGCCATGGAAATTCAACCAGAATTGCTCTGCACCTTCTGAGAACTTCCAACATTTAGGATTTTCGTTAATATTCCATTTTGGAATGAAAACAAGCGTCACTTTAAAATTTCCCATCAGAAATATAAATTCAGAAAGTGCATGTATTATAAATACATTGTAAACTGAAGGATGGCACAAAAATGTTAAAGTGACAAGGTACAAGCAAATACATAGATTTGAACTGCCTTAAACAGGCTAAAAGCCAAAATCATGGAATAATGACACTAACTTCAGAGAGCTTTGTACTTAACCCAGAGCAACTTTAGGTTGCCAGCTGATTATTTGCTAGCAACCTAATATTACCTGTAGGTAATATTTCCAGGTTTGAGAACCCTTCAGTTAGAATGCTACCGATAGCAATCTTCCAAAATAACATTTATCATCCTCTGCAAATAATATTGTATTAATCTCATAGCAGCTCCCTGTATAATTGTTTTTCTTCTGCATTCTAATTTTGCTCTGAAATGGAAAAAATCCACTCAAAACTAAGAAAACACCACAGATGGTATGTGAAATCGTATTATTTAGTTCTCAGATTACTTTGTTTATTCAGTGTTGCTTCATAAGCCTTGCCTCCTCTGTAAGAATAATCTGCAGTTTCATTAAATACTTCATTTTAGTTCTAACCATAAAAGCAAGCTTCAGTTCAGTAGCATTTACAACACTTAAAATATCCTTCTCTTGGTCAAATAACTCCATAATATGCTGACATACTTTGTTCAAAAGGCTTTCTTGAAACGAAACAAATTGAAAATACTACTGTTCCCGAATGAAGGCCATGACTCAGCACTATACCGTCCCACCTATGCTTCAACACACCTTCCTTGAGAGGAATAGTGTCAGTAATGTAAGCTAGGTTAACAATACTGAAAATCAGGACTAGAAAATATGAGAATTTGAATTATGATCTAGTTTTACATGCAAAATACTGAGAGCTAGCTCAGCTCAGTTTATAAAGAAATAAACATCACTTAATCCAGTTATTGACTAAGTGGAAAGAAGCATTATTCACTCGTGTAAGAATGTTTTTGAATTGTGGGAAACAAGAAATACTGTTGCCATCATATCAGTGAGAAATACCTAGCAATTTTCTTCTTTAATAATTTAAAAGGATTTGAGTTTATGGATCCAGTTTGGTATCTCTTGATCCTGCAGCCTTCCCCCAGGAAAACACTTGAAGAATTGCAGGACATACATTCTTCAGTGTTATCAAAATAATGTAAGGAAGAGGATAAGTTTTGGTGTGTGGCACCTATATTTTTGAGTGGTAACTTTCTGCTGTATTAAATATCACTGCTGTTCACAGACCCATGTCCTCCATTCTAAAGATCATATGCAGCAAAAGATTACATACCAGACACTGTGCAGATTAGGTAGACACCTAAAGACATATGGTCTACTTACCTTCAAGCTAATTTTGGTAATAGGAATTATTAATACCCAGGAAAACTCATACATCTATCATAATACCATGGCAGATTGATTAAAAACCACAACTTTGTGCAACCGTTACTATATGATGCACATCGTATAATATTTAACCTTTAAACTAAATTCGCCGTTGTAACAATCTGATAAACAGAGAGTTGTATTTTTTTCAGAAAAACCTAGCCGACTTTGTAGATGAAGGGACCTCATTACAGATTAAGGATGGTTATCCACAGCCATTTGAATGGCAGCACAGTTTGCTCAAAATGCACTCCTGGAGTTGTCTGAAAATACTCCTGAATAACTGCTCACGTGAATTGATGAATAATAAGGCTCTTTCACTGCAGGCCACTCTCTTACTTTGTTACAGCTACCAGCTAAGACAATGACATTACTTTTTAATATTTTAATATTTATTATAGCTTTGTTTATTTTTTTTAACAGAACTCAGTTTTAAATCAAATTAGTAAGCAGAAGTATGTAATTTGCTAGCATAGTATGCTGATATGAGCTTTTAATCATCAGGATAATTGCACAATTAGCATTTTCTCAAGAATCTTCCCACCACTATACGACAACCCCATCTAATTCTTAAAGTATATGTTGGTTGTTTTTTTTCACTGTTCTCTCCATCATTAGGGATGCTTTGCTGACTAGCACCATTAACTGTGTCACAAGCTTCATCTCAGGATTTGCAATTTTCTCCATATTGGGCTACATGGCTCATGAGCACAAAGTTAAAATCGAGGATGTAGCCACTGAAGGTAGGAAGTCAATTTTATACTAGTTTTACCCCTTTTTGCAAATGCGTTTGTATTTGTTTCAAACAAGTGTGTGAAAACCTCATGCAAATGACCTGAATTAAATTACTTGGAACTAAAACTCTGTCAATGCCCTGCTGAAATGTGGACTCTAAATGGTATTTATTCATCTCACCTCTACTGAATTGTTCCTTAACATCCTGCCCTTCGCAAGTTCAGGCCTGCGCAACAAACAGGCGTTTACCACTGCACAGTACCTTGTGAAAGTATTGCTGTTCAGTGGCATAGGTTGCTGTTTTGAATGGTTCTGGTAAGCTTTTCTGTAGTCCTTTCACTGGTAACAGGTCACCCATGATTTCCATTCCTGTATCTCTCATGATATCTGAGAATTCTCCTGCCAAACAGTGCAGTCCACATCCACATGGTTCCTTCTCTACTACATAGCTGAAAAATAACTACTAAGGTTGTGAATCCCGTAAAAGATTATTAGAAGTGGAAAAGAATGGGATATTTTTTTTTTAAATATAAAACTGTTATGAGTATATTATTAAGTATTTTGGATATGATTTTGGTATAATGCAAATTTTGTTTTAACAGCTACTCAGAGTATGATGTGGACTGATGTAAAAGTCAACTTAGTTATAATTTATCATATTAAAGTGAACACTTTTGTGAAGCTAAGAAACATAAGTTAGTAATACTTCCCCCCCTTTCAGGAGCTGGTTTAGTTTTCATCCTGTATCCAGAGGCAATTTCAACTCTTTCAGGATCTACATTTTGGGCCGTGGTATTCTTCATCATGCTGCTTACTCTTGGCATCGACAGTTCTGTGAGTATTTTTTCCTTCTACCCTTGACGTTTTTCCTTTACTGTTATATTCTGTAACTGGAGAGGTATCAACCTTAAACAGGGGCTTTATTACATTCCAAATAAACATTCTGTACATTCCCTGAATCTGTTTTCACAGTCACAGCCAACATACCAATAGTATTACACCTGGCAGTACATTTTAAAGACTCACAATATTGTAAGAGGTTTAGGAAAAGATCAAATCTTTTACAAGCCAGCAAATAATTACTTACTGCTGGTTTTTTTTATGACCTTACAGAGGGGCTGTTCATCAACAATTATTACTACTAAAAGGTATGACCCAACATCACTGCTATGAACTATTCCTACTATGAACCTGCAATAAGGTTTTGGAACCCTAATTGCAAAACACAAGCCACAATAAAACATTGAGTAGAGTGGTTTCTAGAAGGGATTTTTACATGTGCTGAAATTCACTAATCTGCTCAAGACAGACAACATCTGAAGGTAGTCTGATTTCTTTCCTACAGGGCATGATACAGAATTTCCTGTAAATTTAGTCACAATTTAAAAATCACACTAGAGTATTTCCAGAGTGGTCTCATTTTAGTACTATCTTACTGTAAAATGTCTACTCTAATGAATGTATTTGCTCTTTCCATAATGTGATGGCTTTTACTGTACCATCATACTCAGGATGACAGAAACTTCAGCCCAGAAAATATCCCAAGTCCCCTAACAATATTTGTACTGCTTTGTTCTTGCCAAAGAGGCATCAAGACATCCTGTTATATTCAGCTTAAAAGTTGATTAATTTCTGAGAAAAACAAACAGGGTCTTTAAGGAATAGTGAACCATGAACAAACGTGCATCATTTTTAGTAGGGTAGGGGTTTTCTTTCTATTCTAAAGCATAGTCTCTTTTGTAGTTCTGAATGTACAGAGCTGATCTAGGAATTTCTTGCTGGAAAAAGCAAAAGGCCCAGTGTCTCCATTGCTTACAACTTCATAAAACTTCATTCATTTTCAAGGACAAAAGGGAAATGGAAAGGGAATGAATGAACTGACATGGAGGAGAGCAAAAGCAAGAACAATGAGGTTGCAGCAGGAAGCTTTCATAATCATTGGCAAATACCTGAATGAGATCTTGTGGAGTGACAGCTGAGCTGTAAAGGACAGATTCAGGTCTAAATGTTTCCAAAGTATTTGGATTTTTGGATACCAGCTCAGGTTCAATGACGTTTGTCTTTAAACACTACAATCTTCATCCTTATTCAAAAGTTTGAGGCAAAATTGTATCTGGGTTTGTAGCTTGGCCATTTTTCAACTGTAAGCAAACATGAAGGAAAGGAAAGGTTTAGCACAGTGAATGACCAGTAGGCATAGGGCAGAATTAAGAAGAAAATACACACTCAGAAGTGTTTAGATCCAAAATAGCTAACTTTGCCACACAGCAGCAAATTTAAGGCAATGTAAAGAAGCATTTGAGTGACAAAGACACAGGGCTTTAGATTGCAGAAGACACTTTTCCTACAAGTGGAGAAAGCTCTTTCTTGTGGAGAAAATTAAAATACTATGAACTGATAAACTGTGGCCAAGTTTAGCTCTTTCTTTCTAAAAAGGGAGGGATTTGCTTGTTCATGTTTTGTTCAGGAATTTTCATAATTTACCTAAGAAAACTCAGGTCATGTAGTATTATTTATGGTAGTCTTCTCAGATCTCCCCTCACATGTGACTGATCAAGTCCCTGAAGGGAAAATTAAAAATTTTAAAGCTATAAATCAAATAACCCTAAAGCTAAAAAGGAAGAATGGTATATGAATACTTTTATTTATAAGCCTGCACTGGCACAGGAACTGTCAAAATGTTTAAGCAAAGAGAAATCTGATCATTCAAGTTTAAGCAAGCAAGAATGAAAAGCACAGAAAATAGAACAAATGTTTGGAATAATTTTTTGGAGTAGGTATCTAGCTCAGCATAGGGAATTAACAAGGAGAATAAATCATGATACACTAAGAAGTGGTCCTTAGCCAAAATAATCCAAGCTGTCTCTTTCAATTTTCAACTTCTCCAAGACCATTTAAGTGCCAACATGGTAACAACTTTTGAAACTTCAAATATTAACCCATCTTAACTAAAGGGCACTCACTGATGCCTCCCTAGACATTAGGAAATACAAGTGTACACTAGCTTTTGGGACATTGTACCTGTGAACATTAGCTATCTTTAAAAAAAACTTTAAATTTGTTTTCACAACTTCTTGGTGGAGGTGGTCAGAATTCTTTCGTTGGTGGAAAGAAATTAAAATTCATAACCACCTACATAACCCAGCAATTTCATTAAAAAGTTGGAAAGTGCTTTTCCTATATTGCAAAACAATGGCTAATGTTCAGCATTAACTTCTAGAGAACAAAGTAAAATTCTTTCATGTTGTCAACAAAAAAAAAAACCCACATTACATCAAGCTTCCTATGTAGCGATTCTTCCAGGTCTGTAAAGCTTTTTGTCGAACTGAATTTGGTTAATCAATGGCTAAACTGAATCTTTGTTCAGTACATTGCCCCTAGGTGCTTGTTGTGTCTGTCTTTATTTTAGAAATCTCTTAAGGAGTTTGGTTACTTAAGCTACCAACTTTTTCCCCAAAACATATTAAAATGTACATTATTTTTCCCAAAGTACTGTCTACTTGCTATCCTGGTGAGTCAGCAAAGAGTCCACAGAGGATATGGCTATTGAGCCAATAACTATGGCACTTGATGTCCAGTTCCCTGACTTAGTTCTCTACAACAAGAAATTAAATTATATGTCAGAACGCCACTGATTTACAGCTGAATGTCAGAAATCATACAGTGATTGGGAATTATTTATACAAGCTGCTTTACATTCTTTGATCTGCATTTACAACAGTCAGTAGCATTTCACCAGAGCTCTTGCCTTCCCTTCCTCAGATGGGTGGAATGGAGGCTGTCATCACTGGCTTGGCAGATGATTTCCAAATTCTGAAGCAGCACAGAAAGCTCTTCACCTTTGGTGTTTCTTTTGGCACTTTCCTACTTGCCCTTTTTTGCATCACCAATGTAAGTACAACAAAAGTTTCCATCAATAAGCCACCTTAAAAATGCAGTTAACCTTATCAGATAGAAATATTAATTGGCTCAGGTGACTATTGTTATAAAATTTAATTCTTAAACAATTCTATGGTCAGAACATTACTTTTAGTCTTATCTACATGAAGCTTCTCTGCTTTTTTGCACAAGACCATTAACTATCAACTGAACCTACAAGTCTTTATTCCCAAGAACTGCCTGTGCTATTCTTGCTTTCGTTTTGTTTCGTGTGTTTGGTTTTGGTTTTGTGGGGTTTCTTTTAAATCACATTAAATGGAACTGTGTCGAGTGCTTATTCCTGTGTGAGGAACTAAGAATTTCAAGTGAACAGACCCTTAGTCATCTGGCTATTCTCTTCTTGAAGCAAATGAGAAGAATTCACTTCTTGTGTGTTTAGAATAATGATCTCCTCTCCCCCACGTGTTTCTTAATGTTCTTTAACTCTTTTTTTTTTTTTTTGACAAAAGAGCAAAATGCCCTAAAGTAAAGATGTCAAAAGTGTCAGATAACAACAGAAATCTGAGATAGCCACCATGAAAATAGATGTGCTGAACTTCTCTCCTTCTCTAGAAATGGTTTCCAGATCTACTATTAAGATTACTGAAATGGCATACGTTTATAAATAACAGAGCTCTTTTTACACTAAAAGAATACCCCAATATTTTTACTCAAGTTTCCTCAAACTGGCAAACATTTGAGACAGTAAAAATAGATGTATAATTTAAAATACCTATCCTTTTAATATCATGCTATCTTCATTGTTACCTAAAGAATTGAACATGCTCCTTCCTTATTCAAAATTAAAACTGGAATAAAATTTCCTGAAGTACAAGTTCTGAAGAAACTTATGCTTTAGAATCCGAACAGGTGCCAATGGGTGCAATTCCACTGCCTTCAAGTGAGATAAAGCAGTTCAAGATAACAACCTAGCTCTAACTTTTAAGTAATGGCACCTGTTTAGAATTAAGTTTACCCCAGCAGCTGGAATGCACAAAACTGCCCAGACTTGTCCAAGTGTATCGGTTGACAGAGCTGAAGAACAAAAAACAAAGGAAAACCATTGTGATACCATCACATTAATCTGTTTGATTTTGTCCTCTGAAATTTTAAGGCTGTGTTTTCAAAACATGTTTCTTACAAAACTGTATTTGTCACTCTACTAAATCTGATAGCAAAAGCATTCATTTAGCCCAGGTGTAGAGCAAAAACAAGAGGTCAAACTTAAATGCCATTCAATAAGCAACATTTTCTTTCTAACACAACAACCAAAGTTCATTCAGTTTCCAGACAAGTCCCCACAGAATTAAAAATCTAGACAGGGCCTACACACTGTTCGCTCTATTTTTGTAAATAGGCACAGCTGTTTCAGAAAACCATCTTTCACAAGAAAAAAGAAAACTGATTGATTGCAGAGATTAAAATCACCTAGAGATCTAAATAGTACAAGTGCTATTTATACCATTGGTAAAACCATGGAAAATAATTCTTTCGTTCCTCCTCTCTGAAGAGGCATAGTCAGATTAAGTTTGGTTGAAAAAAAATATTTTAATGAAAATCTACTGCAACTGCAAAGATTTCAGTTGTTTACCTATGACAAAGAATGTCCTGAAACGCTTTATTCAGGTTCATTTTGAAACAGGGAATATGATCTTTAGCCCAAACTCAATAAAATGAGCAGTAATTTACAGAAATTCATACCACATTGTAAAATGAGGCAAAAAGTAGTCAAATTGCAGCTAAAAAACTATCAGAGAAACAAGACTTTAGTAAATGCATTTACAGTTCTCCGTCATGAACCACTGAAGAACAGAAATGTGCTGTTGTGAGTGAAGATGATCTGGTTTGCTCTCTCCACTGAGCAAAGGCTTGCTAGTACCACAGCAAAGAAACTAAACAGGGAAAAGCTGCTTCCATGCTGGTAACAGAGACTTAACATACAACTGCTCCCTTTGTAGGAACATTGGAAAAGAGAGATGCAGGCACTCTGGGAAAAGGAGACATCCGTCTGAGGCGGCAGATTCACTGGACTACAGGGAATAATTTGCCTTAGGAACAAACTGTGATAATGGCTTGTGGAAACTCTTGTAGCGCTCCATTCCTGCCAATAATTTAGGAAGATCTTCATTAACTGCTGTAGACAGGCCCTGTCCTACAAGCTGCTGAGCATTTCCCTGAACAACTGAGTGCCAAGAGCACTCATTAATCATGCTAAGCTGAGGCTTCTGTTTCCCAGTTCAATGAGGACATAGGTGAAAGGAAAGAGTTGCAAGTCTGATTCCACTATTTTGTATGCAAGTATAAACCTGTGTCTGCAGCATCAGCTTCATATTAAGAAGTTCAGTTAAGATAATGTTTCAAGTAAAGCAGATTTCTGTTAACTACGTATTAAACTACTGAGATGATTCCACTTGTAACTTCGTTTTGTTGCATCTTTTAACTCCCCAATGCTAGGGTGGAATTTATGTGCTCACACTTCTGGACACGTTTGCAGCTGGGACTTCGATACTGTTTGCTGTTCTAATGGAGGCAATTGGAGTTTCCTGGTTTTATGGTAAGCATTTCATTTTGCACCTGCAAAATCTTTTCTGAAATTCCACGTGCTCACAACAAGCTTACACAATCTTTTCTGAAATTCCACGTGCTCACGACAAGCTTACACATTGTTTTAAGGGAAAACAGCATAGCCTATACACATGAAACCATAACAAGCCGGGTTTCATGCAGTGATTTCCTTCTGATTTATGAATAGTGACAGGAATGCAGACATTCAGTGGGCCAAACTTTGAAACCCTGCACAAAGCCAAAGAAAACTGCCTTGTGAAGGGAACTGCAGTGGGATGGAAATGTTGCTACTCCTGCCAGTATTTTGCAGCAGTTACATAGCTGATGGCTTGCAGTAGCAGGTTTATACCTGGTAGTTTCACAGCAAGTAAATTAGCGTAAATACAGACTCACCTTCTCCTCCTTTCCATTATTTCCCCAGGGTCATTCTCAAGCTCCCCCATGCAATAGAAATAAAGGTAGTTTGTCTTCAGAGAGTTACAATAATTCCTACATTGGTCCCTTTTGAGACAATATTCTACTTAATTTTAAAACATCAGCGGTTTAAAATTTATCTTATTTCATAGCATGGTATGGAATACCCAACATCCTAGATACCAGGAATACTACTACTAGTATTTCATACTAATTTGTGCCACAAAAAGGGTGCAGTAATTTGCTTTATCCCCAATATATCAGGCTTTAGGAGTATTCAGTTGATCTCTGGCAGTAGGCTGGAATCGTTGTGTGCCAACCAGAGCGCAGTGATGTGCTACAGTACCCTGAAAAAAATATGGCTCAGAATTTAAGTCAGGTCTCAGAAGATGTGCCCAGCTTGTTAAATAACTTCCCTGGCCTTACTTGGTCTAAATTTAATATTTTTCTCCTCCCTAAAGTAATCGAAATAAAAAGCGAGACACTTGATACACAAGTTTCATAAGAGAAAAGAAAAAAAAATTTTTTTTCCTTTCCCACTGTATAAATGACCACAATGTTAGCAAACAGCCACATTGGCTGCTCTAAATCCATATGAATGCGCTTGGATAACCTTAACTGGGAAAGACCCAATATACTGAAGGTGTGCTTTCTGCCAACACTGACTTTGGCAACATAGCAGGACACTGAGCTCAGTCCTTAGCTAACATGAACTTTAGTCTTGTGAAGTGTCCTGTGTTGTCTAATTTCATGAAGGAAAAAAAACCCATCCTCTGCTATAAGTTACAAAGTTGACTACAGAATATTGCTTACAGTAGAAATATTTGAATAGTTGATTACATAGCCTGCTAACATCTGATTATAAAGGTATGAGACAGTATCTGGCCTGTGAGTGTTCTCCCCATCCCTAATTCAGCATTTAATAGGTGAGGTGTCTTTAAATATCTGAAGTCAGATTTTAAAACATTTCCCTTTTCCTCTACACCCCCAACCTAGATAAGTTCTTTTTATGTTCTAGCACGGACCCAGAGTTCAAAATTTTCCCTATCATATAGGAAGACAGGGTAATTCATAGCCTCAAGCTTATTCACTGGAAAACATGCTGCCTCCAGAAGAGCAGAAATTAAAGTGCTGTTAAGTCACCAAATCAAGCAGAAAAAAAAAAAAGTTAGAATTTAATCTGAATTAGGCATATCTTCCTAAAGAAATGGCAAAAGTTTTTGGGTTTTTTTTTTTTTCTTTTGGGGAGAATGCTATTAGTTCTTTATCTTGCCACAGACAGAGTTAATAAAATTAGAAGAACCCCAAGAAAAATATCTCATTTTCTCCAAATAAAGCAATAGGATTCTCCATCTTAGGTCTTATACAAGTCATCTCACTGCAAAAGTCCAAACTATCAGTTACATCTGAAATTGCTTGCTGCTAGATTAATCAAGTTTATTGAGCTCTTGTTCTTCTTCCTGATCTCCTCTTAATTCCCATGCTATACTTTCTGGTTGGGCACAATTCTTTTCATTATTACCAGGTTTCAATGTCATAGCAGCCTGCAAATCTTCTTCCCATCAAAGTCTGTATTGAACTAGCTGCCCTGATTCCCAGTAAGATTGTTCTTCCCTTGAAAGTCATCTTCATTTCCATTCAGAGAGAGTGTTTATAGTTAATGCAGCATTCAGAAGATTCTTAGACATTATCATTCATACTACCATTTACCTCCCTCAGTAACTTATTTATCCATCCATGCTGCACCACCATATTCTTCTAGTCAAGCAAACTCTCTCTTCCAGTTAAAAACTGTTGATGAGTGAATTAGGTGAAAGAATGGCATTCATGCATAAAGTTGTTCAAGCTACTAAAGAAATAGTTTTTAGCTTTAATGTACTAATTCTGTTACCCAACACCAGCATGGAGCTAGCAGCTCATCTGCTGTTCTCTCTCAAAATAGGGGAGGAACTAGATTTCAGACAACTGTCTTTAATCCCTGTAAAAGAGCCAAATGCAGAAAAATTATCATAGCTTAGAAGCAGAGGCATAAAAATATTCTTCAGTTAGTAAGGGCAAGACATTATCTGCTACTATTAAAATAGGATTTACTGCACTTTACAGTAGCTAGGCTTTGTATGTGGTTCACAGACTAAGCCAAGGTTAGTCAAATTTTGTTTATCTGTTGCACCTTCTGTACTTCATCATTCTTTCCTTTCTCCTTCCTGCCTCCCAATAACTGGGAAAATATCTATTTATTTGTCTTAAGCGGCTGACAGATGTTTTTACTGACACAGCATGACCTGTTGCTTTATAAAGAACTTATTACAGCCCCAGGTGCTATTTAAACTGATTAAATCTGGCATGGTCTTGTCTACCTCTTTCTTCCAGTAGACCCCAGTAGCCTTAATGACACAGCCAAATATTAAGCCAGCCTGAAGGCAAGCATTGACATTTTGGCACAGACCAAAAAGGTGGAAATTTAGTTCAAATTATACCTATGACCACTTACTGTGAAGTTCCTTCTTGAAAAGGCCATGTGTATGTGTAAGAGAAGGGACAACTCATTTGTTTTACTCTGCAGGTGTATTTTAGTCATGACTGGAGCTTGTGACCATTTTTCCTCCTGTGCAACCCTGATATCATACCTCTGATGAATATTCTAAGATGAGCCAGACACCTCTCTCACCGATACAAAACTGCTCTTAGGTTTCACTTGCAGGAAAATCTCAGATTTTAGTGTCAACACCTCCCTGAATGACCAGAGTAAGCTCAGTACGAGCTAGCAATGATCTTCATCCTCATCTGTAATCTCATTGCTTTCATTTACTTAAATCATTTCCAAAACAGGTCCCTTAGCCTGAAATTTCAGACCAAAAGGCACATTTATTTGAAAAAAATCTAAGGTCAACTATTTGTTTTTGCAAAAGGGAAAGAAATTAACCAAGTACTGACTGCTGGTACTCCTCTTTCCTCACAGATGCTTTTGTATGGATGTGTGCCTGGCATGAGAGAGAAAATACAAATGCACACATTTCCATAGAATGGAAATACAAATAGGGCAAGCCAACTTGCAGAGCTTACTATATTGCCATGGTGAGGAAACGTTTCCTACTGTTCCGCTTGCTTTTACAGTAGCACAGCTGGCCTTTGCGAATGGTACTGGTATGGCTTACGCCCTTACTACCACCACGTGAAAGTCACCACCGATGAATAACAGTCTTGCTCCAGAGGTAGAAAGGAGACTCAGGAACAAAAAGGGACAGTGGTTATTTCAGTACATGGCTAACAAACAGACACCTTGTTCTGTGCTCTGTAGGATTTGCAAATGGACGCTACACAACGGATTTTATATTCTTTTTATCCCTCCTTTCTCATGTTCCCAATGCCAATGATTGCCGAACTGTGTGAAAAAAACAGCATCTTTCCTCATCTGCTCCTGGACCAGGGCTTGTATGACTGGGATTCTGCATTTGACAGATACATGCTTGTTAGGACAGAAGCAGGAGGCAGGTATCATCTTTATGTGCAGAACAGCAACTCAAATGTAGCAAATGGATGACAGGATGGCTGAGTGCTCTTGGGTGAGGGGAGAGGTCCTGTTTTTAACCCTCAGTAAAAGGTGGTGGTGTTAAACTGGAGAGAGTCCAGTGGTGGGCTACCAAGATGTTCACGAGATGGAGCACATGCCCTGTGAAGAAAATCTGAGGGAACTGAGCTTATTTACCCTGGAGGAGGCTTAGAGAGGACCTGATGGCAGCCTTCCAATACCTACAAGGAAGTTATCGAGAGAGTCAGGCCTTTCACTGAGGTGCACAATGGGAGAACAGAAGACCATGATCAAATTGAAAGGAGGAAAATAATTTTTCTGTATAAGGATAATTACACATTGGAGTAGTTTGCCCAGAGAGTGCTTGCTGACTCTGTTCTTGGAGGTTTTCAAGACCCAACTAGACAAAGCCATAAGAAAGCTGTTCTGAATTGTGCTGACCTTGACTTGAGCAACGGGCTGAACTAGAGACCTCTGAAGAACTCCTCCAACAGGAATAATTTGATGGTTCTATGATTTATGGTAATTCCCAAAGGCCAAAATATAAGACGGATCACTGAAGCAGTTTCATTACAACTCTTCATTTGCATACAAGCTTGTGTGAGCTCATACACTGTTACACATGTCCACACAAGTAAAACTCAATATGGGAGAAAAAACAGTGAAGTAACCTTCACGGGGAAAGGGAATTAAGTGCAAAATAGCTTCAAGATTGATTCAATATACCTTTTTTCTTACTACTATATTGTTTCAGTGCAGTTAATTTATTTCTGGGATTCATTTAAATCATACATATGGCATTATTACTAAATACATTCCAAATTTTTTTAAAAAATTCCAAGCATATAAAAGAATACTGTACATCACAGAGTTAAACAAGACAGGAGGGGAAAACAAGCCATACAAAGACTGCTTGTAAGGGTCCACATGATTGTTGGAGCTATGACACTACTTTTTGGAAACATGCGTACAATTTATTTCAGCTATGGCCACTGAGTAGTTTCACCTCAGGGCCAAGACCTACTCAAGGGCTTCTGGGGCCAGTGAGTGGTTCTTAAGCCATTGGCTGAGCCTACACAGCAAAATGACTTACAAAGGTCTAGCAGGCAGCGGGTACAGGCGGTACCGGTAACATGTAGACATTCATTCTATCTGAACACCGATATCTGCATCACTGAGAAGGTTGCCCCAATGTGAGGAGGGTAACTTGCATTTATAGCCAAATCTACTTTTCATTTTTTTCCTAATCTGTTCTGAGTATTGATTTAAATCCCTTGACAACACAGTATTATATACATTGGGAACAGGCCAAGTTTTCTGTGCCATTTAATAGACCATTACAGTGGAGACATTCTCAGGCAGCTGCAGTGTTTATTAGTTCAGAAATTACACTGAAATTCTCTCTGGGTTCATTGTATTTAACCAGGACCCAATCATAAATTTTAAGTATCTCTTACTTATTTTTCACTGGAAAAGCAAGGAGATTATTTCTATACTCAACACCAGGTCCCCAGCAAGTAAACTGGGGTTTTGTTTGTGGTACACCAGTTCCTTCCTGTTACTAAACTAGTTACCCACAGTTTTGGTTTATCCTACAAAAAAAAACCTGGGTAAATGCTTTCAGGAACTGGAAAAAAACAAACCCTACAGGTACTGTCATCTATAGCTATAGCTATGTTGTGCTTTGCAAGTTGATTCTTAGAACGTCTATTTGAAGACATATAGTATTGATAAAGCATGCTGTTGAAAAAGCAGTCTGAGAGCACATACTACTTATCCCCCATTTTCAGTAGAAATTGAACACAAAGCACTATTTGAGCTCTGGGTACATCTGTCTGGAAAACTATGAATAAAATTTTTTGAGATATTTAGTCCCTGTCTTTGACCTTCTGCACAATGATAAATTTCACTCAGTATTTGAGGCTGTTGAAATTCAGTCACTTTAAAGTTCACAAGAGGCACTGCAAATAGATTTAGATTAAATTTAAAGAGCATTTGCAGATCCTTTTGGCTACTTTGCTTCACCTGTACATAATATTGGGGGGGTGGAAATAAAAAAGAAGTTTACACACAAACGTCCAGACCTTGTAAAAACGTTACACCCTGGCTGCATGTAACTCAAGCTGTCCTAATTATTGACTTTAAATAAATCCTGCTGAACTGATCCACATGAAGAGAAACAATTGTTATTGTAAACTGTACATCCTCTCTAAACAACAAATGTTCATGGCAAAAAGCTGCAGTTCTGCTGTTTACTTAATAGGGTTCAGGATTAAAAGCAAACTTCCTGAACACATCAAGTATAATAAATCACAAACTAGTAGTCTGACATGACAGATTGCACTAGAGACAGCTACTTCTCTGTGAGCCGATGTCTCTAAGGCATAAAGTCAGAGATTGTTTTATTTTTAAAGAAGACTGAAAAGGACATTTTTTCCACCTTTTTATATCAGCGATAATCATCTAAATTCTAAAATACAGTGTGGAAAATAGCATGGGCTTTTGCAAGAAACCTCATACTGGTAAGTCCAACCAGAATAGAATCAGTAAGGAAAAACTGGGAAGAAGCTACCATTCAAATGGACATTTTACAGTCACTATAAAATGCATTTTTACTCTGCATAGTAAATTATAGTAAATTAGTTAATCCCAAAAAAGCATTCCAATAAATACTGAAGATTAAAAATGTCCCACTAAAGCCTAGAATATTACCAGAAAGTCCAAAGCATGCGAGCTGACATGAATTAATATTACTAGAGTTAAAAAATGCATGTCTCATATACAAACAGCTTGATACCCTTGCAGACTATTAAAAATGTTCAGCTAGATCAGGCTAGTGCCTCTCATGGAAAGCACATTATACTTGTGCAGTGCTTCCTAAGGTATTCAGACACAGAATTTCTAACACTTACTTAAATGTGTAAAACCCATAAGGAATTAAAAGGCACTGACTGAAATGCCATTTCTTCCTTAGTCGCTGTTACAGAATTTGGTATGTCCTGAGGAACGCAGGACAGCAGATTTTTTTGTGTTCACCTTGGCCTGCGTAGCATGACAATTTTGAAGTCACTGTCTAGATAGTGTTTCTGAAGGGGAGTCAACAAGGTCAGAGGATCTTCCTTTCCACACTGGCTGTGAGAAGAGATTTCTACTGCAACTATTTATACTCTTTTTATAGCTGTTAATACTTCAACCGACATAAGTACTAAATACACACATGTATCACCACACACATACAAAATCTCAGACTAGATGGATTCAAGGAATATTACAGACTGAGAAGTGGGTATTTGCAGCTTTTCTCCCCTCTGGCCATTATGTCACTTGTTAAACACTTCATTCTGGTACCTCCATTTCTCTGCAGTGCAGCGAATCCCACTGCAGGTAGCTAACTTTTGAGTGATTTTGAATGGAATACTGTTCCAAATATATAGTTTTCCTGACAATAGAAAACTTGTACATTAATTCTTGTATGCTAATATACAAAGTCTTATACTGAAATATGGTATGTTACTATCAAGGTTTTGATAATACAAGGAATCAAGCCATTCATAAACCCATATTCTATATTCCTGGTACAATTCACAGGACTTACCTTTCATCTATGTCTTCACTGAATGATTTTCATGTTATCCTCTGCTGTCTTAATTACTGCAGCAGGTAAAATTTCTGACTACTCTTGGTTTTTACTCACATGAACAGATCATGTATCTTCTAACATATCTGCAACAGCTACATTACTAGATATTTAGATGCATACAGAGGTAACAATTCTAGAAAATTCTAGTTGGTATTATAATTTTCAAATACACACAGAATATTCTAAAAAGGCCACCTCTTTCTAGCTAATTTAGTTTTGTACATACTTGCACCGAGCAGAAGAAGCATCTACCCAGTTCCTTGGAAAGGTCATAAAAGATGAAATTACATTTGTCATAGATATAATGAACATTCTGTGGTATTTGGTGAAATACTGAAAGATAAGGGAAGTATGCCATGGGGTGGAACAAATAAGGCTCCTTTGATAAATTAAGAATCGTATGAATCTCCTCATTATCAGTATGCAGTTTGTGTGAGTAAGGGTCTGGGTTTTCTACCAGTGTACTCATAACAGTAGTGAGTAATTAGGTTACAATAGTCCACAACTATTAAAAAAAAAAATGTGTGTCCCATTCACAACTTAAATTCTAGATGTTTGTAAAATGCCACTTTTCAATGAGAATGCTATTTCCAACAGACCTTAAGTGCTCAAAGACATTTCAGTCTTGGATACAGTGATGTCAAAGACGCATCTAATCATTGAAAGAAGATCAATGTTGTTGCATGTCTTCTGATATGGAAGTCATTCATGTCTGCTTTCTGAAAAAGCAGATGGTTTTGGGTATGGCAGCACCTCATCAGTTTAGATTTACGCCAGTACAATGTTCATATCCCTTCTAGGTGTGGACAGATTCAGTGAAGATATCCAACAAATGATGGGCTTCAAGCCAGGCCTCTACTGGAGATTGTGCTGGAAATTTGTTAGCCCTGCTTTTTTATTGGTAAGTGTTGATAATTCTTTCATCACAGAAAGAATGCTAGTATGTTGTTTCCTAGAATATATAATAGGTACCAAGAGTAAGATACCCACTGCTATGCCTGATGTTGTCAGGATGAATAGAAGACTTTCCAATTTAATCCTTTTTTCTCCTGAGTGGCATTGGTTATATTTTGTATAATACATTTCATTGGTGAAAGACAAGCTAATTGTGGCTGTGGTCATCTTCCGTTCTTTCACTTTACCAGAATTTAAAGAAAGCACCTTTTCTTACAGAACACTGAACACTTAGGCAGTGTCCTCCCTGTCCCCCCAGCATCTATGTGTATTAAACACAAATCATTCTGTTAGAAAAATTAACTAGCCAGGGATAAGAGATAGTGTTAGCAAGAATTTATTTTTTCACTGGAGGATACCAACATCCTTGAATTGTAGAATGACACCTTCGAAAAACTAATAGGCAACTACACCCACTAATTAACTATGTGAAACACCAAAGAGATGTATTAAATATACCTTGTAAGCTGCCTGACGTGAAAAACAAGTGCTTCTTTACATTTGGGGGAAAAAAAAAATCCCAAAGTGTGAATTTGGTTGCTTTATGTAAGAGTTAGATTCAGAACTAAACTACAGTTTTGTATTTGGATCTTTTCCTATGCATATTTGTAAATCAAAAGGTCAGGATGAATAATACAGAAATTTGACCTTGTTGTGATTTTAGGAGACTATTAATTGCATTAAAGCTGTGCATTCTTAAAGCAGTACTGGTATTCCAGAGATACACTAGGTCAGCTTTTATGACAGCCTTCATGTCGTCATCCCCCCATTTTTTTTATATATATATACACAAAAGCTTCTGGCCCCAATTCATCAGTAAGCACCTATCAAGCATGTATTAATTATCCTCTTAAACACTGTTCTATAAAGAAGCTTGTATGGAACTATATCCTGCAGCACTTCAAACAGGCTGACTCAAGTAGAACGGAAAAATGCTGCACCAAGCATCCTTAGGTTTTGCACACTAGGAGACTTTGAAAATTTAAATTTTACAAAGAGGGAGTTCTAGCAAGCTAGCTAGAGAAAGCTGAAGTGACTGTCAGTCTAACCTTCAGGTAGCTTAAGATTTCTTGGTGAAGTGGCCCCAATACCTTCCTACTGAAGCCTATAAACATAAGGGTCAGAATGAATCTGTAGATAATACATCTTTCAGCTGTCACAATGCACAATTTTTTTTTTCCAGCTGGAATTGCTAAACTTGGAACATATCAACTTAATTACTGGGTACCAATATATTTTAAAACCCATGGGAATGATATTACACTGGATAGGGAGCAGTGAGTAGTTTTGTTATAGCTGTTCATCTTCTCAATTCTCTAAAAGGCAACATGGCTATCACAATCTTGATTTATAGGAGAAAAGTAAATATAATTTGCCTTCTTACAGCCTATCTTTTGGGTTCATTATTCAATACATTAAGAAAATAAAGCAAATTATGTTAAATTGACCAAAGCAGTTTAACTTACTAGTTTATAAGTGAAAACTATAAAGATGGTCACTAGCATGAAAAAAGGTAGTCCACCATTAGCCTACATAATTAAAAACTACAAATTGTAGAAATGTGATCACTTGATCTAAGAAACAGCATTTTTATACCACTTGTATGAAGCACACAAACTGCCTCACCAGAAGAGACTGAGACCATAAGCATAGTAAATACAAATGAAAAAAATCAGATATGGTTTCTTTGATATATATAGTTTAGGATAATTTGGAAAAGGCTATAAAATTGTCAAACTTCAGTATAATTCTTGCTCTAACAATCCCATGTGTGCTTAGTGCAAGGTGGCCCCTGTTTGGGACTGGTAACGTATTATAGCCGTTCCCAACGATAAATACAATTCTCTATAAGAAAAAAGTAAGCTGGAGTTGGTCAGGTATCTCATAGTAGGAAATGTCTCCTTGAAGCTTTTTCTGTATACTGTCTGCAGCTATGTACATCATCCCAAGAAAAATCTCAAAATCAAATTAGTATTTTTCTAACTAGATTTCACACCATTAGCTTCCTTTAACCCACGCCATTACTCTCCTTGTGTAGCCTTCGAAACCCTAAGCTCAAAATAGTCTAATTTGAAATTGCTATATGGAGCAGACTGTATAGGCCCAGAGAACCAAATCCAGGAGCTCTGACATATTACACAACCCATATGGATGTAACAGGAGGGAAATAGGGTGTTACCCCACTTTTACTTTCTTGCATCTACTGCTGGACAGGGTAACACCAGCAGAAAAAATAACCAACTGTGTTTCCCAGGCCTTAAGGCTGCTTGACCTGTCCTCAGTAAATGTATCATGCTGGAGTTTGCATTATGCCTGTTGAAAAATGGATACAAAACTTCTAAATGAAGCCTAATGCCTCTGGGAAACAAAGAAGGGAGAAACAATAGACCCTGCAGAATCCCTTTTTTATATCTGTATTACTAGTTTAAATGAGGCTGTAGCAGACAGCCACCTGATCTTCCCACCAAAACTTCAAATAAACTGTCTCCAGAGTAGTAGCTAAAATGATCTGTTAATACTAGTAAATATATCAAGAACTTCAACAGTTTAAGCAGTAAGAGGCACAAAGTAAACAGGATGAAGGTAAATGGTAAAGGTGGATTGAAATATACCTCAGGGTGGCTGCCTAATAAAACACATTAAATCGGTTTTCCAAAAAGTTTCTTCATCTCAAAACTGTGGTTCATTTTATGCTTTCTTCCCTAGTTTGTTGTGATAGTCAGCGTAATAAATTTCAAACCTCTGACCTACGATGACTACACCTTCCCTCTCTGGGCAAATCGCATTGGCTGGGGAATAGCATTATCTTCAATGATACTTGTGCCTGCCTATATTATCTATAAATTTATGAATGTGCGTGGGACTTTTAAAGAAGTAAGTGGAATGCTAATGTCGTTAAGTGTTGCTATGAAATTAAATGGTTGGATCTAAGCTGGCAGTTTGTTTCTCTTACTCCCGAAACCTATTACTTATAAGTGCCCTTTTACATCCAACCGTCAGATAGACTGGAGTTTTGAGGTAGGATTACTGCATGCTGTTTGAGTTTCTAGATAGAAATGAGCTTTCCAGGCAGCTCCATAATAATTCTAAAAAATTATTTTTGATGCATGTAATTAATCTGATTGATGAGATTTTTTACCCTTAGTAACAAAAAAATATACAAATGATGGTATCTTCATATTCAGCTCTGAGGTATGGTCTTCACACAGTTCTACCTAAACAGAGTTCAGTCCAAGCAATGCTTTATCACTCTATATTGGAGTGTTAATTCAGACCCCTCCTACCTTAGCATTATAAGAGTCTCTAAGCATATATCCATATGCTGGGAGGGTGGGATGTGCCCCCAAAGTAGCCCTTTGTTCAGGATGGGCTTTGTTCATTTAATGAGCATTCAAGCAAGACAGAAAAAATGCTTTACTATGATGAATGTCACAGCAATAGATCCGTTCAGCTCAGTACTCTGTCTTTAATAGCAGTCACTTCGTATTTGATTTTCTTTGTCAAGTATGTGTCCTTATCCTCTATTTACTGGAATTGCTTCAACATCCTGCCAAGGCTAGAATTAATGCAGATCTTTCTATTGTGGCTGTCACTAATATCAGAACACTTGAAGAAACTTAATATTCAAGACACACCAAGGTGCCAAAATAGATCTGGAAATCAAGAAAATTCTGATGTAGGCACCACTTATGGTCTCATCTAGCCTGTTGCTTTTTAACTAGTTCATTAAAAGAACCAGGATACTGGACAGCAGCATCTTGCACCACAAAAACCCATTTCATGCATAATATGCCTGGTCTGTGCACTGAATAAAGCAGAAACTGAGGTAGAAACAATTTGTGACCATCTTATTCTAATGATTTGCCTAACAGCAAGAAGTTTAACATTGCCAACTTACTAGTGTTCTTTTAACTTCATTTATATGTGTACCTGCAATATTAATATATTAGTCCTATTTAAAAGAACCTGTTTTTCTGGGGAAAAACACATCCATATTTCCTTATAGTTCACCCCCCTGTACTTTTCGTTATTTATCTGTTCAAAATTGCACAGGATTAAGGTTCACTGATCATATTAATTTTACCATCACTGCCTTATTAAATTACCTCTAGTCTTAAAACCTCTAATGGTGGTCAGAAGTAAGACTCCTCACCACCATACAGCATCAATTTTTGTCCTGTCTCGTCATAATTTTATAACCTAGACTCTCTGACTTATACCTAGTTCTATCGCCCTCCTTTCCTACAGGTAGAGTTATACAACAGTGCAGCAAGATACTCAAGCTCAGGCAAATCACTGAACCACATCCATACAGAGAATTAAGCAGAAAATAGGATCTTGCCCTTTACCTAGGTAGGGCACATCCCCCCGGCATCGACCTGGCAGATCCAAAGGGATAAATGCCTTCTTTCTGAAACATTACAGTCACCTCATTTAATGTTCACCTCAGAAGGGCACCCTAAAGTATGAATTCCTCTTCACCTGCCCTGTTTTCATCGGCTCCAACATCTCAATGTTGTGCACAATTCCTAGCTCTCATTTGCAGTAATTCTAGAAGCCCTTTGTTTTGTTCCATTCCTGGGGGATTACAAACCCATTTTCTAGTAGCATCTAAGTGTCAAAGAATAATTGTTACCGGCCCAATAGACTTTTGCCAGCATGCACAAGTTTACTGAAATCAGGATGCAGAAACCTTTGGCCAAAATACATCTTCTCATTCATTTTTTAGTGTTAGCAAGTTCTGGTTTGTCCTTTACAGCTCCTGTAGACAGCAACTCTTCGGTCTGCCCATGACAAATACAGCAAAAGGCTAGAATATGACATTCAAATAACTATCATAAAACATGATGCCCTAAATTGTGGCTCTTAAAATTATGGGGAAAAGTATGCTCTCAGTCTATAGGAACTCCTTAAGTAGGCTGAAAGTTCATGGTAAACCAAAATCTGCATGTGACGCCAAATGGTACAGCATAGGGTAGACAAGGGCAATGAGCTGGGAAATAGTACCTCCTTCCTCTCCCACTGGGACTAGTTGAACCACATTGCTGCACTAACAGAAAAGTGTGTATTTAGAGGATGTGGGGCCTGTGATACCAACTTTTTCCTGATGTTCTTTTCCATATGCACTTGCTAAATATTTGGACTTCGTATTTGCATAAACTTTCTACTGTTACTTCTTATATTAAAGGCTAATACCGAGGGGCTTATTATAATAAGCTTGTTCCCAGTGACTAAGTTAAAGGCACATGATGCAACGATACTAAAGATTTAAGTTACTGTTTAAAATAAAGTTCATGCTACTTCCCCATTATAGATTGGGGATTACAGACATAATCTCACTTCATATGGCTGAATTTTTCCTCTTCTTCCCATCTGGTTTAGAGACTAGCTTACTGCATCACCCCTGAAAACGAGCACCAACTTGTGGCCCAAGGAAATGTCAGGCAATTTAAGGTTTGTACTCCTTTCACCATGCTTCCTCTCCTGATACCAACCTTTTCCTGTCTTTAGCAACAACTACAGGTTTGCACCAGTCTCCTCATAGTGGATACTTTTGCAGGTCTGTGGTTCTTTATTTGTCTCAGCATGACAAGATGCAGGAGGCTCAGTACCATATGCATCAACTCCATTGGAAGGCTTATGGCATCTTCCTCCTTTGACTAAGCAGAACCCACAATTTTACAGATGAACTGAATCCAGTATTTTAGGTTTTATCTGAATACAGTGAGATCTCACCAAGAGATGAAGGTTATTTCCAAACTATCATGTGATTTGAACAGGTCATAGCCTCTCCCTCAGTTATGGCACAGCCATCTGAAGTCATGTTTCCTAAACTCCAATTATGTACCACAACACATGGTAAAAGAGCAAAACAAATATCCAGTGTCAAAGCTTAGACATAACGGCCGCGATGAAATGATGTGCTAGTTTACGTGGAATAGGCTTTCCCCACAGGTCTACAGTTGGCTGAAAACACTGCTGGCAACTTCTTAAGCAGCCATGAAAAATATGCTATAGGTTTCCAAATACTGCTTTCCTTTTAGCAAATAAAATGAGCTTATTGAAATAAAGTCCTTTTTGTAGAAGATAAAAAGGATGCAAATATGAAGCTTGTTACACTTATCAACATTCATGCTGGACCACTTTCTCTCTTCAAAGTTGAAAGCAGCTAGAATTATGCACACCACCTCAAAACATGACCCAGATTTTATAGTGGTGGTTTGTATATTGGTATTGAAAAAAGAAATTTGCTTTTTGCTTACTCTGAAAAATACTGTTTGAAGTATAATTTTGAATTTTAAAGGAAGTAATCCGAGTGTAGATTTGTGGGATACAGAATGGAAGCAGGAAGAAAAGGCTTCCGGTTTCATGACCATAATTTATTTGATGTGGCCAAGAATATGTAGTAGCACAGCATCTCTTCCTGCCTTGTCTTTTCCCTATTCCTGCCCTCGATTGTCTGAAGATTTAATGTTCCAGCTGTAACTAATAACTTGATTTTTCCAGAGCCAGATGTTCCTGTGTGAAAGAGCTATAAGCATCCATTTCTATACAGTACTGGTCTTCTGAATCCAAATCTATAATGGCAAAAAGGAAGCAAATGAATTTCATGTAAATTAGAAAAGATTGTACTCAGAAGTAAATTCCTAATAATACCTCCAACCATGCTAAACACTAGGGCATATTAATTTGTTGCTGTCTTCAACAGATCATTAGGAATAGCTTTGTTATTGCTAAAGCATAGTGCTTTGTTCATGATGTTAAGTTTGTAAAGAAAACTGACTACTGTAACCAAACAAAAACATTTTCTTCTCATATAAGTGTGTCAGTTCTGAATTTTAAAAATGAACTGAAACTGAGAGCTGACTAAATAGGTTTTATATTCAGCACATTTCTCACTGCAAACTGGAATCCACAGAAATTTAGTTATAATCTATCCATTATTTTGATCTGTCAACCAATGTATTTAAAACATTTTTCACTATCATCATTTGAATCAATAATGTTGTTAAACAACTACTTCTGTTCTCTTACAGCTTCAACACTGGCTAACAATATGACAACGAAGAGATTGAAGAAAAAGCCAATATGTTAAGCTAAACTGATAATACAGAAAAGTCAAGTTCAAAGCTCCCTCGATTATGCTTGGACCAGGCTGGCTCAGAGCTCATCTACTGATTCCTTGAGGGAAGACATCTGCTCTCTGTTCTGAATGCCTCCCTTCTATTACTTGGCTTCAAACGATCTTTAAAGACTCCGTTTAATTTTTCTTACACCCTTTGGTGCCATGAGATCCCTACATGACCAAAACTTGTGAGTTTTGCTATTGGCAGAAGTGGAGGAGGGGGAAGCAGAGGAAAAAAGCAATCAACATAAGTTAAATGCTTTTTTATTGTGAAGAAGTGAATTAAACTTTTCTGACAGTAATAACTACTTCAGATATTCATGCCACGACCTATTTTAAACCAACAACACCTGACCGTTCTTAGATCTAAGGAAAGAGTACATCTTAATTATGAGGAAAGAGCAATTTTAACTATGTATTAATGTCATTAGCTTTCTTGCCATACTATCCTTTGGGATACGAGTTTGCATCCTTCTGAAGTGAAGACTCAGTGCTTCATTTTCAGTGGTTTGTTATCAGTTCCTTCTCTCAGTGAAGACAATTGTCTTTGCTGTATATGTCCATGCCGATTTCTGTCCAGTTTAATTACGGAAGCTGAAGAGCAGCAGGGACAGAATTCCTGTTATAGCTACTAAGTACAGAATACAGTTTAATACCACACTGTACTTAATGAAAAATATATTCCCTTACATCAACAATTGAAATGGTTGTATCATATGATCCATACTCCACAGATGTTTTCAGCTAAGTATGAAAGTGACATGCAAATAGAGAGACTTTCCTGTTTCTGTTATATTTTGTTCCAAATAAAGAATGTAAAATACATAGGAAGAGAGAATAATTTTTAGAATTACATAATCTACCCAGAGGCACCAAAATACCAAACTTTGGCTTTATTCTCCTGCTGTGAACATCTTATTATTATAATTTAACCTGGATTCACCTACCAAATCATAGTAAGCTTATATTGAGTCATTTAGAAGGATATTTTAGACATACTCAGCGTGCTCAGCCTATTCCAGCTCTTCTCTCTGGTATTATTATGCAAGGTAGAAGATACAGAACAAACTCTGCATTTGGGTGCTGTTCTTATTCTGTGGTCACTTATCACTGTAGTATCTTCCCAGTGATCACTAGATTTGGTAGCTTTGAGTTATTTCTTGTACTTTTCACTACATCTACAGTGATTTTCACAGGCAGTAGCTTCTCAGCTGAATCCAGCCTGGAGTTTACCTCTGGACCTTACCTCTGAATTTCTTTGCCTCTATATACATCCAATTGAGCTTGTCTTAAATGTGTGTAGTGCTTCCTCTTTTTTAAAAGACCGTTTAAAAGGATGAGGCTTTTTTTATTTTTAAAACAATTTTTCTTGAGGTTTTGTTTTCCTTTTTTAAAATAGCCCAGTTTAAAAGTCCCAAGTGATTTTGGCCTTTTCCATTTAACATTGATTTCTGTTCAAAACAATGGATGGGAAATTTCTCTCCTTATTTATCCTTTTCCTCCAAGATAATTGATACTTTGGAAAATATCAAGTATAGTCCTTTCTTAAAGAGTCTCTGTGACAAATAGTAGTGTTATTTAAATAGGATTTTAAACCAAAAGGATATTTTCTTCTAGTTATAAAGGAAGTCGTATTTTCTGGCCCAGCTGATGGCCGATAGCTGTTTAAACCAGGTTATTAAATATATTTCAATAATAAGAGAATTTCAAATGTTGCAGTTCTAGTTCTGTAGTTACACAAGAGGCCAAACAGTGAAAATACGTTGAGTGCTTCAAAAAAGCCATCCCACCAACTTCATAGTTAATCCCATTTTTATTGTTTGCTAAGCTACATGAGAATCTTTTAATTGTTACAAAGCTTACTTTTCAATAATACAGCTGCTTCAGTCACTGGCTTGGCATGGCTCAAAAGCTTCTTAGCATAGATATAATTTTTTAATAATGAGTTTTGAAACTCTTGGGGGCTCTTTAACGTGGAGCTTTAATAGCTGGTCACATTATACATTGTTTGGTTCACTCATGATTGGAAATGCTAACAATCTGCGTCCATGTTCACTTGTGACACACTTCGATCACCACATCCATATAGCAAAACCCATGCAGGAAAAGTTACATTTCATCACCACTCTGCTCTGAAATAGAAGCAAAGCTATCTTAATGTGGGAGTGAAATCAGGTTTACCCAGCACATTAGGGTTTGATTGTATTTTTAATACCAACTGCTAAGGCAATTACCTACTATATTATTTTTATTTCTATTACTGTATAACTTCTTAGGTTTAGTGTAGTATTTATCGTTCAAGGACTCCTCTGCACTATTGCCATCTTGTTCTGAGGTTTTATAGACAAAGAACTTGCAATCTATATGGAAGACAACAGGCAAACAGGAGAAAGCAAGAATCTTGTTACCAGGAATAGTGCGAATGAAAAAGAAAGATAATACACATTGCATGATTGCACATCTAGGCTTTCAGTTCAAGATGTTGCCCAAAGAAAGTCTCCCCAAAAATAATATTACTTCTATCCCAGAGATGAAGAACAATGTCTTCAATTCTCCACAGAATAAGATGCTCAACTACCTCACGCCTCTTGGATGATAAATAATGCCATTAGACACAAACTAGCATCCATTCAAAATGACAGATACCTTTATGAAGAGTGGGTTATACTCTCATCCTCCACTCCATGATATGGTACAGACAGTCCGATACAAAGCCACAGTTCTGGCACCCAGCTCCTCTTAGGCACCTGCTGTGAGCTCCCTAATACATTTTCAACATGGAAGGCATCAAATGCCACTAAGATACTTATCTCCCTTCAGTTCAACCATTCATAGTTTAAAAACCAAATAATAATCACTCAGCCAGGTCCTTATCACCCATGTGGTTTAACTGCAAGTCTTCCTCTAACTCAGACTTGAATTTTCAGCCCAGCAGCTTACTCTTTCTGTCAGCTATACCTATTGCAAGAACAGACCCGCTCTGGGCAATGGTGCTCTCCCAGATATCCCTGTAGGATGGCAAGTATATGCTGATGGAGTAGGGAGCCCACTTCCAAAAGATGACAATTTTGGATACAAGCTTATTCAAGATGCAGTATCATGTGCTTGCTAATTATATTGGCTCTTTTGGTAACAAGCCAGTGGGAAGAACTCAGAGAAGCAATTAAATAGCTCATTTGAGAGTTCTAGAAAATATCTTCTTGAAAGCCTTTTTTTAAATCTGATAAAGGAAGCAGCTGTCATACATTAGCATCTCTCTTCTGACCTTCCTTCCTGCCAGTGAAAAAGACCTGCCTGTGATCCATATTGTTTCATCAAGCCACAGAAAGTTAGTGATCCTCCATTTTCTTTGTACCCCTCCTGCTGTCATTCAGCAGGATAATTCTTCATACACTTGGTACTGTTCTAAAACTATGTTACTAAAACTCGAGATTTAGATTTCTGGCAGAAACAGTGGGTCTTTCATGGGCAATAGTCCAAAAAAGCACTAGTGCTATTTAGTGTTTGGCCTCTGTTTGAACCATGTCTTTTTTGTGAGTCCTTCTTGTGTTCTGTCATGTCCTGAGGCATACATCCTAGCAACACTTGAAAGACATCTTACCATAGTGAGGGATTTTGCAGGAAATCCAGGATCAAACATGATATTTTAAATATAGAAGGTAGGAGAAATACGTGGCTGTTACTATTGTACATGTTCCCTAACTGCACGTGCAATGTATGTTGTGTATAATTTTCCCAGAGGAAATTTCCTATAATTGGTCATTTCTTCTCAGCAAAATACCATTTAAATGCTATTATTTGAAAAGGTCAAGCCCAAACATTTTGCATATACATCCACTTCTTATACTATTGTTTTGACATGAATTAAGTTTATTTTGTATTGTTAGGTTGCAGGAGGCCACATAAAAAGTTCTTTTGCTTTTAGTGTCTCTTTTGCAGTTCTTCCAATTCATACAGCATTGATTAATGGATACTTGCTTTTATGGGAGTAGATAGCTTTCATTCATATCCTTGACTGATTCACTAAGTTTCATGAGGCATTGGCAAAAATGTAAGAATTTCTTTCCTAAGAACCAAATTTAAACCGTAGATCAGCCATTTCAAAAAAGATGAGACTTACAAATGTTTTATTTGCAGTGCCCTGTTAAAACATTTTAAAAATGGTCCTGAAAGGCTCAGACATAAGACAGTTACCACAGGTCAAGAAATGACAGTATATAATCTGCCTGCAGAAATTACGTGTGCACTCTGAGCCTCTCCGAGCAGTAAAATAGGATATGTTTGTTCTAATATACTTTATTTTCTCAGGGCTAAGGGTATTTATGGTTCACCGATCAGCTCATGTGCAAGAACTCAATCTTCTTAATTTAAAGGCCAACACGATGCTTCAGATTAAACCCTTGAACAAGTTTGGAGTCTTTTGGCTATAGTACAGGGAGACAGATGTTCTGGAAACACCTCCAGAAAGTCTCCTCCAAAGGAAAATGCTTTTCTAGTCTACCTTCCTCTGACTCATACCCACGTTCCTGTTGGGGCCTGTGGGCTGACCTAGCTAATCAGTGGCAAGTTAAGCTGTTAGAACATGAAGCTAAACTGTTTATAATAAATTACAGAAGTCAGAAACAGGACCTTGAAGTGACCTTACTAGGTTCGTATCTATATACAAGCTGAAAGTACCTTATGAACTATTTTAAGCAAAGCTGGCCAGAAATGACCATACAGGACTCAATCTGTGAGCTGCCTGGACACCTGAATTATTACAGATCTTCATTTACTAAACTAATATTAGCTGGTACATGAGAAAGCCAGCCACATTCTGGCTTCCTTTAAGAAAAAGGTACACTAGTACAGGATACTGCAAAACAGTCTGAAAAAATTTTTAGAACTTAATTTACAGAAGTTAAGCCTTCAGTTAAGTCCTGTTACATCTGTGACCTTGAATCACTGAGTTTCAGAGGAGATCATGTACAAGGAATAGTTGTATCTCAAACATCCATGTTTGAGTGTTTCTCTGCTGTGGAAAACAGTTTTTTGTTCAGCCATTTCAGTCTGTGGTTCCAGTTGAAATCTGAGTTACGTTTCACCAAGCACTTGCCCCCCTCCAATCCATATTCTCAAAGGACAGTTTTTGCTGACATTCAGCCAAGACTACTCAGACTGACCAAGCAGGCATGCACGTGTTCCTTAGCTGTGATTAGATGTACAATTATTTGGTTTTGCCAGCTTAAGCTTAACTGAGGAACGGAATGACAAGACTTGTAAGCCATGCCAGGCACAAAGAAACTTTTCCTAGATCAAAAAATTTCAAATTTTTGCACATTGTTCCTAATAAAAACTAAATCAACATAGGACCAACATCATCAGCTGGTGATTAATTTGTAAAGTGGTACTCTTCACTGCCTGAGACTGAATTTAGATGCATCTACATGCATCAGAGACTACTATAGAGAACTAGATGGCAGATAAAGAAATTTCAACCAGTAGAAAAACATAACAGTGTAATATAGCTGCTTTTAAGTACAGAATTTGATAAGTTTTCCTTCACTCTTTAAAAACAGAATATGTTTAGGCAAATTGCAATATCTGTATGACCAACAGAAGCAGAGAAACAGAAGACAGCCAGAAGACTGTAACACAGATATCATGATTGTATTCAGGGAAATACTTGTCCTCCTTAGAACAACATGTAGGTGTCTAGATGCAAGTGCTTGGGATGGAAGTGGAGAAACTGAGAGGCTTAAGTCTCAGACCAGCAGTGCAGCCAACATGTTAAGTTAACCATTACTGCCATTAGTTTTCATGTTGCAAACAGCGGGTCTCTTTTGCCTAAACACTGACGGCAAGATTGGACCACCTCTGTGTTTTGCTTTCCTCCTTTCTAAAGGTGTTTCTTTAGCTGCCATACTAAACAAAAGTTGCTTAATTTCTTTAATAAGGGAACAGAATAAATTCAGTGAACTAGGAAAATTACTAAACCTTAAGCTGGCTCCCTTTTAAAAGTGTCACATTGTTTCTTGGTCACTTCCAAGAAGTCTCAAACTTGCAGGTGACCTGCATTTATAATTCACATTGCACGCTCTGTAAGCCGACCTGCAAGACTTAGCTTGTTTGCTGTGGGTAGTGTCAGTTACAAAAGGAGAATCTCCATATAGTACATTTTGAAAATAACTTCTAATATGTCCGATGAAGATTTGCCTTACAAATAAAAGCTTTATAGTGAGCAATTACTTGGCTTACACCAGTGTTTTACTTAATTTTTAATGCTTTTTTATAGCAGTGACTAGACTTTATCTTAGATAAGGGTACCTCTGTATAGGAAATATTTTAATATTTTTACCAGTTTTTTTATTTTTCATAGAATATAATTGTATATTGTAAGGCGAGAAATTCAACTTTGATGTAACAAAGTTATCACACAAGACCTATTTCTCCATTCTAAGATTTTGTAGTCAGCCAGTCTAGCTCAATAATATGTTGGCCTTTGATTATAAATATAAAAATGTGATGAAGGAGAATAAAACATCATCTACAGCTAAATGTGCATTGTAGCACAATATTCTCCATTGCTGCCTTAATCTCTAAACCTTAAAAGACAGTCATGTGGTTTTAATTTACGTTCTAAAAAAACAAAAAACAAAAAAATCCAGAGCATCCTGTGGCTGCAATTTTGTGGTTTTAGGTGACTTAACATTAAACCAAATGTGTTAGTGTCCGGTAGGTCTACTTCTAAAGCAAGACATCACATCGCAGTTTTCAGGAATAAATTTTCATAGGAGTTCAAATCTTGCCACTAGTAAAAATACTCTCCAAAGTGCCCCAGTGGCCAAAAGTGTCCAAAACACAGCCATCACGTTTCCATGCCTCATTCCATTAATTGTGCAATCTGCACATCCATTTGCCTTTTTTGTAAGTCTTTGGTTATCTGGGGGAAATGGCATTTCAATTTTTTTTTAATTTTGTTTTTTTTGAAAGGGAGATACCTACATGCCCATGTGTGTAGTTAGAAACAACTACATTACTTTCTTATAAATATGGATATGGATGTGTGTGATGTGTGCTGGTTAACTATACTTAAAATGCTGATAAAGATGGTGAATGTAAAGTATTTGTCCTCATTCTTCTGTCTTTCTGTGATCAGTGTAAATAAGAACTGTTTTAAGCTGTGCATTAATGTAACAGATTATTCCAATATTGTGTATAAAATTATTTAAATAAAATCTGACAAATATGCACATAAAAGGGGTATAAAGAAGAGTCTTATGTAGCAAGAATTTATTTATGACAGTCAATTAAAAGCTTAAATGAAAGGTTTGGTTGTTGTCAATACTATTCCCAGCTAAATCTTCACAGTGACAGCAGGTCCTTGGCCCTGTAGGGATCTCCCCAGCAATGGCACGTTTGCCTCCCAGGGACAGGCATTTCTGGAGCAGGACTGCCTGACAGCAGCACGGAAAGGGCCTCGAGAAGCCAGTCTGGAGCTGACTCTCCAAAGACTAGCAGACAACTGAAAACAAAAGCCCAAAAGCAGGAACCCTATACAGCTCTCTACCTTCATGAGATAGTTCACATCTTTTCGGTGTCCAGTGAATGCAGTAAAGAGGTTAACTTCTACATTTGGACTCCTTTCAGCAATGTAATTACAGTAATGCAATGAAGTTTTCACAACCACACACTGAAAGGAAATAATCAAGACCTTTTAGGAACAGGTATAGCACAAAAGCTGTAATTCCCCAAGGCTACATTGTTTTAAGTTTTTGTAAAAAAAAATAAATCATTGCTATCTATTCTTCCTCGTGTCAGATAAGAGTAGCCTTTTCCTGGCTGATATGTAAGTTAAGAATAATGCTCTTATGGCTATTACTACTTATGGCAAAGTTAAGGAGAGGAAAGGAATTGCTTCTGAAAATGAAAATATTTTCCTGTATTTCCACATGTAACATCACAAAATTATGTGAAGCACTGTTTCCAAAGGTACATCTTGTTAGGCAATCTCAATTATCTACGTACAAATTAATACTTGGCGCATACAGAGGCTAATCTACTTCCCTCAGCACTTTTTGTAATAAGATCTCAATGTTATTAAGGTACAGCCTTCAACTGTTTATATTCCTTTACTGCCTTCAAGCAAGTAAGAAAAACGTGGTTTAAATCATTTTTAATACATCTGAAAAACTGAATAATGACTTAATAATGTAAAACACTTAAGTGTTTATAACCACAAATTAGTGTTGAAATAATTCAAAATTAATTCATTTCAAAATACTTAAAGTGTTTCATGGAAGTTTCTTTTAATCTATTTTGCTGCTCAACAAAAGCCTGTTTACAAAATTTTCAACTTTCACTACACTTCATTTTCCCATTCACCATTTTCACCAAGCTTCAGTCAATTGGTAAGTCTTTTAGTTATGCATACTTTTCTAATAGTATGCATTAACATACTATTATGAAAGTAAAACTAGGCAGGACTCACTTGAAAAAAAATGGAGGAATTTTGCCCTCCTAGAACTATTTAGAAACCTGTCTGCTTTTGGATGACTACATCATCTCTTCTGATATTCCCCTAATTTACTCTAAAAGCAGGAATATCCTTTTCAACACAAAAACCAGAAGAGGCATATTAGGTACTGATGCTACTAGTAGTAAAGACAACCGCTTCAGCATCTCTGTACAAGCGAACATGAATTTTTAGTTTGCCCCCATACCTAAGGTAATATTTATAACCTAACTTACTTTAAAATGCAGAAGCACAACAAAATTTTTAATCTTTGAAAAGAAAATTGAAGGCTGGGTAAAAGTCAGAATACATCTGATTCTTTTTTCATTATAACACAAATCAACAATGCTGACAAAAAGTCAAGACATTACACTCTTGCAAACGCAAAGAGAATGGAGAGAGAAAAACAGAAGTGATGTGTTTAAAAGTAGTAACTACAAGCAACAAACACTGTTTTAAAAAGCTCAAAGAGAAACCAGTTTAGCCTTTTTTTTTTTTTTTAAATAAATAAAAATGTACTGCTGTAATGGAAAGAGAACCAGAAATGCTCGCTTGCATAGTCCCCCCATGTGTAATTCCAGCAATAAATCAAAAGTAATTCCTAGAGAACAGAAAGGCTCTCTGCTTCCTTAACTGTAACAGTGATAATACTGCATATTCCCATAAAGTTTTGCAAGATCTTAGACAGACCAAAGCAATGGCATATACAAGCCAAATATTAGAACCCTTCACTCTTTACATAGTTCTTAAAACTTAATGAAGCAACAAAAAAACTCATAATGTTGTACATTCCTATAAAGTCTCCTATATTTTGGAAAGAAGTTTGCCTTAGCTTCTTTCACATCTGCATTGAAAAGTAGTGTTTTCAGTTAAGGAAATAGCAAAAGCACTTTGCCTTTGGAAGGGTCTGCATTTTACGTGGTTCTGAAACTAACTTCAACAGTCTTTTCTGATGAAACTTTTTGCTGCTGCCTGCTTCCTCTTCTCCCAATCCAGCCATATGCCTACTTTTCTTAATCCTATTTTCTTCAGCACCACTTTCAAAGTCACCTATGAATTTTGGGGGGCGTTTAGTACCCTCCTGAAAGCAATCGAGTAGCCTCTTTGTGCCTTTATCTCCCCAACATCCTCATAAGAGCAGTTATTGGTACGACTTAAAGAAGTCCCAGGCAGACAAAGGTCCAGGTCCACAAGATACACCTTGGACATGCCTTGGCCCACAATCTCAGAAGTCCACCATCTCCTCTCAGAGACCTTCCTCTCCGAGAAGGTTCCTCATGCACACACACACACTTATACAGGAAGCTTACTGCCTCAGTCAGCACAGTGGATTCCAGTCTGAGAGTCAAGAACTATGCCTTGGGATGCCAAGCCCCCTGATGGGTCCTGCCCTCACACTTGGCCAAAGTTGCAAAAGAGATAATTTCTCTCACAAGGCTAGTGACAGACTTGCAAAATCACTGTGTAAAACAGACTAGGAAAAGAATGGCCAGTCACAACAGCTCAGCTAATGTGCCACTGCAGCTGTCAAGTTACACTCTGCTGTTTCTCATTATGCCTTTAGATGCAAGTTGAGAGACATGCAAAATTGCATCAGGGATCCACCTCTCCATTTAAAGTGCTGTGATTATAAAAGATTAAATTGAATTTAGAGAGACAGTCATGTTTAGAGTCACTACTACAGCTTTCTTCTTGCATCAATACATTCTTGCGCTATGCTATCACAATTTGTTGTCTAACCATTTCCCATGTATACTCTTGCTACCAGATTAGTAATTCTTTGGCATGGCAGAATAGGTCAGTGCCCACTATGTTCCTTCAGAATACAGGAATAACAGCATACTGTAAGTTTACAGGCCCAGGCGGTACGTACATCCTAATATTGAGTATTTTCCACTGCATTATTCTAGATATCAGATGACATTTAGCATTCTGAAGCACAGTTCTCTCAAATTTCATGGTAACAGGACAAGGAACCAATTTTCTGGTCTTATACAAAGCTCGTTAGTTTTAACTATCCACCTCAGCCAACGATGAAAATCTGGAGCCAGCATGGACCCAGATAAAGGAGCAGTATCATTTACATAAACATACAGAAATGAGTTGCTAAAGGGAACATCATATCTTCCGCTTGCACATTCAAAATAAATTGACACATTCTAGAGTTGCATAGAGTTGATATCTACCCAAAAAAAACATTATGCCAAAACCAAGCATAATCTGCAGAGCTGCTTTTACTGCAGATTGGAAAACATCAGTTGTGGGTAGATGTACAAACAGAATGCGATGAGATGTGACAGAAATATACACAGCTGGTGCCATGACTAAATAAATTATTGTGCTAGATTATTTTCAGAATTACTTTTGCAGAATAACCTTGCTAGAGAATTCATTTGCTTCTGACTTCAACAGCAAGTTATAAATGACTTAAAAAGTCAGAGAAAGTCTCAAATCCAGGCATTACTATTCTAAATACTCAAAATACATATGAAAAGACACAATTTAAAATATGGAAGTGTTCCATCCCGGAGGGACAGAATTGTATATTCATACCACTGAAGACAAAACAGAAAATATAGAAAATGAAAGTTAAACCCAAACATTTCAATAGGAAAATAAACATTTTTCAAAACAAAAAATCTATATAATAAACAAACAGAATTCCCCGTTTGATTGCCTTGCATCACCCGCAGAGATGAAAAAACAAAACAGAAAAAAAAAAATATTCAGCATTTTAAGAACTAAAAGAGTTTTTCTTTTATTTAGTCAGATTAAAAATAGATGAAAGGCAAAAATAAACTGGTTTTGAACTGTCCTCATCAAACAACTTTTGATCAGTCTGTAGCTGCTAGCCACTTTCAAAACCACGTTTTCAGCTTTTACAAGGCTGAAGACGTATGCTGCTCTGCCCTCTGCTCATTTATGGGAGTGAAATACTTTAAAAGCACAGCTTCTTACGAAAACCAAAGAATAGGTAGCAACTGAGATATTCTAGAGAATATAGAGACATTCTAGAGAAGTTCTTGCAGAAGTGAAATAACTACAAATAGCTTCAATTTTCAAACAGCAAGATTGATTCTACAGCTAACAACTCATAATTTATCCTGAAACCCTGAAGAATTTTTGGAAGTGAAAACATGAATGGTTAAGTTATGACAGCTCCTTATCAAATATTTCAGCAATTTAGAAGCTTAATACATCTTGAAAATTAAACAAACAGTAATAGCAAGTGTGTTTTCAAACATCAAAAGAATTAAAAGTATAAGAGACACCAGAATAACACCAGGAGTCAGGAGTAACAAAACAATTCTTTACAGGCATATACTCTATGAATTCATGTTTCAACAGAATGGCTAATCAGGGTAAGGGAGCTGATCTCTTGTAAAGTGCCTTAAAATCAGTGGATGAAAAGTCCTCTGTAAAAGCTAAGTATTATCCTTACTGTACGTGTTTAGATTTTCATAATATTGGGTGATCTTTTTCAGATCACTACATCTTACACAAGGCCAATTCACATTGGCTTGGACGCAAATTCAGCCAGATAGATCCAAAGCCCACTTGACATTCAAAACTCAGCTGTCCAATAACAGGAAGAAAAAAATACTGGCCAGAGGAAGACAGGTAAATTACATACTTCTTTAGTCTTCAAGGTTTCCTGCATTTTTTCTTGACAAAAATCAATGATGTTTGAAATTCTTTGTAGATAAACTGTTCTTTTTCTTTGGGTTTGTTATTGTTATGGAAGAAAAATACTCAAACAGTAATAGTTGGAATACTTAATAAAGCAGTCATTTTCTCTGTGTATTTGAAGTTAGATGATCTTTACGGATACACGATTGCATTTCCCACTAGAGTGTAGAAAAGCACAGCGCTTCAAATTTCAATCATCTAACTGCCAGATTTTCTAAAGGAATGAGTTAAATCTATTGTTTACAACTCTCTTTTTCCTAGTACAGAAAATTAAATCAAACTCTAACCATACATACTAAAACAACTGGCAAACTTTTATTAATATAAACCGACTTCTGTATGAACTTAATTTCTTAACTGTTCTAACAACAGCACAGTAGAATTTTAATTCATATAGCATCCCTATCCTGCTTTGGGTCAATTCTAGAACAGCAAAACCCCAAGGCACCACACAAGCACGCCATGCTGGAGAAACATGGGCTGCTGTGTTTACAGCTGATGATACTGCCAACTCCAAGTGTTTGCTTGATTCAGTCTAAAATATTTTTCTGCGCTATCCTGAGCCCATTTCCTGTTCTGATGAAATAATCTTAAAACCAAACATAAACAGAATCATTTCTTTCTTACTCTTACACAGAGGTACCCTAAAGAAAAGTAACCTGTTCTTCTGATGCTCAAATCAATCAGATGAGGTTTGTGACTTCTTGTGATGATCTGGGTTACTCACACCAGCAAGCACTGCTACTTCGCGCTTATTACACTTTTGCTGTCCCCACTATGAAACACGAAAGGAAAATCTATGAAAAACGTTCACTGAGTAGTTTACTCCTTTAAGTCCCACCTACCACTTGTCATCTTTTCCTTCAAGCTTTCATAGTAACTTTACCTCCAAAGGACGACTAGAGCAACTTACTCTAAAATCAAATACAGTGACACACTAACTGCAGAACTATCCCCTCCTTAAAAGCATGAAATGTTTAAATAAGCAAACATTTCCTCAAAACCACATTTAAGAATACAGCTTCAGTCACTGGAAAGATATAGGTGTTGGGGGGTTCGATTTGATGTAGACATAGAAAATTAGTTGAAGAAAAGGAGTCCCTGCTCTTATAAATCACTTTGGAGTAAGTAGCATTTATGCTATATAAGGGAGAACCAATATTAATTCTCCCCTCCTTGTGATTTGCAATAAAGAATCAAAAGGAGGCAAAAATTTTCTTCTGAAATGTCTACACAGTGTCTGTGGAAATATTTCCACAGTTTAATGAACAGTTATTCCACATGACGCAAATCACCATCACCGAACCAGACTGGAAAGTTAAACACCAGTATGTACTGGTCTTCATTTCTCCTTATACACATAAGGAGACTAAAAGTTCAGCCACCCATGAATTCATCTGTCTTCAGTGTCTTGTTAAAATAAAATTATAACACTTACTGTCATTTCAGGCAAAAATGTATCATCAAGCCATTGATTTCCATTTCATTAAAGATTTAGTTCTCAAACTACATGGACAGAAATAATTTTTAACCAAAATACATGACACTGCATACATTTGCAGAAGGCATCAATGTTGGGGTTTTATTACTTGCAGTCACTGAGACTCAAAAAACCCCAAAACATAATTTGATACTGCATAAATAGTGAAACGTTTTAAAATTAAAATCAATTTTTTATCATTACCTTTCTTTCTGCCAAAGCCAGAAAACAATCAAGCAGGGAATATTGTTGGTCAGTACTGTTTTCCTAAATTTCTGATCGCAATTTTTCCGCAGATTGGCTTGTGAAACAACACTTAAAGTTCAAGTTGTCTTAACTAATTGACACACAATACCAGGCCTGATAAATTCATGAGACAAATGCCCAGAATTAGGTTTTCAGTTTTATCCAAAAAAAGCACTTGCTTTCCACAAATACTAACATGAAAATTACTGTTTCTACAGATATTTCTGCAAGCAACTATTTACAATATTAACAAATAGTTTACAAACAGAGAACAAAACTGACATTGTGGTCTAAGTGGTTATATATGAACAATTCTTGGAAATATTTGCTCAGTTGTACCCCCACAATTCAGACATCTTGGAGTACAATACTAGACTACTCCATTTCACAGGCTGACCTTTGGTCTTTGTGACTATTTGCATGGCTGATGTTGCATTTCCGGTGCTGTAGAGGATTGTTCTAGACCCTTAGGAACCTGCACATTGCATACATCTGCACTTAAAAACCACTCCTGAAATCAAGTTTCATTACATGCTCCTTTATTCTAACACATAGATCACCTTTGATTATTAAATGACTTTGTGCTCTTCTCCTGCTAAACCATTTCTGCTGTAAAACCACTTTTGTAATTCACTGATTCCAGGCAACTGAGCAACATATCAGGATCATGGATGAATTCAGAGTACCTTCATGTGGAGTCTTCATTGTGTGAATTCAAGCAAGGACTAGGATTTTGCTGGCAACCAGCATTATTGACATGTCACCGGTCTTTTCTTTTTCCAGGCCTGTTATGCTGTAGATGGTGAAGGAACACTAGCCTAATTCATATGATGATTTATTAGAGTCCTTGGAGATTGATTACACCGTTTTCTCTAGATTGGTAAGCCTCAGTGAATATAAGGCATGTAGAATTAAGGCCCTGTTTGACCAGCTCCCAATTCTTCAACTTCAAAGATTAAGAACAGAGTAATAACATGTTTAAACAGGTTGTCTTTTTAGTTCCGTGTAATTATTTCAGCACAGAGAAAAAAAAAGATCTGTGGCTGTGTTTAAAAGTCATAAGGAAGAAATATTCCCAAACTGAATGCTTCAACTCGGTAATCCCAACCCAGGTCACACAAATATTTGTTCTTGTAATAACTGTACTTTTAAAAGATTGATTTTCATATAGAAAAGCTTGTGAAAGAATCTGCTTGGCTTTTAAGGAAAAAATCCATGTCACTGCTTTGTTTTATTGTATAAACTGGACAAAGTAAAAAGGAGCACATCTAAAGAAGGGTTCACGATAGTTTACTGTGTTAGGAGTACTTACTTTCAAAGGATGATTATTCAGACATTCATGATCTATACAAATCATCCCCTTATTAAAAGATGCATGTGACATCTACATATTCACTACAATGACCAACTACACTATTGTTAAAGAAATAAGAAAATCACAGATTTTTATCAGCCATGCATAACAGTTCCTCATGTAGATGCAATGAGTGGCTTTTAATCAAACTATTCTCTGAAGATCTAATAACCAATTTTGAGATCCATTAGATATAAACCCCATGCAATAATCCTTGACTGCAACAGATTGCTTCTAAAGCTAATAACTGTATTATGCTGCAGCAGATGCTTTAGGAAAAAAACATCAAAATCTAAAAAGCCACAATCCTATTTGCCATATGATCAATTAAGTTTCAGACTGACAGTTTAATTTCAAGAACAGAATTGTCACCTACACAGTGCTTCCCACTGACCTTTCCAAGTACTGTAAAAATAAAACTTAGATCAGGGGACATGAAAATAACATATCTTTAAGGGAACACTGAGACAAGACAGTGAAATTGGTACTAGTCATTACCTGCATATTCAACATCTTTTGTACATTACAGAATAGGGTGCAGGGCTCAAGGAAAAGCAAGAACACTCTTTTGAAAATGTCTTGCTTTCAATTTTTCATGCATGTGCTTACTCTCAAGACATAAAGAGGGTGCTGTATTCCTTACTTCCTGTATCCAGTTGATAGGTAGGTACTTGTACAGAATGCAAGAGATCTAGGTCCAAATCCTATTCTAATTCAAGCAGACCTGCTTTTAATCTCACTTATAAGTGGCTTGTCTATCTGCAGAACATTATTCATCGTCATTCAGTGCAGCAGGTTGGTTTTCTGCCCAAATATTATGAGCTGCTCTTGATCCTGTTGTGAATCTGGCAGTGACTATGTAGTTTGGGTTTTTGTTACCTGTTACTGTCGCTCCTCTGTAACTTTGACTGGAAACTCCATTCCTTTTGAAAGTTTCACCTACGTCAATATATATTGCCATTACATTTGGCTTTTCATGATACATTACCTCTTACCTAAAACTTCCCAGACAGCTACGGCAGAACTAAAGCATATGGAGATAGCAAAAACACCACCACCACAAAAACAAAAACAAGCTATAATTTCTGGCAGAGAAACAATACTACTGCCTTTCAAAAAAGAGAAGCTTGACATTTTGTTCTGCAATTTTCAGATGTGAAATTGCAAAATTCAATGCAACTGCAAAATTGAAAGCTTCACAATTGATACTGCATATTTTCAGCCCCTTTTTTAATTAGGAAAAGTAAAAAAAAATTCATAGACAGGAAAAATTTCACAAACAAAAAAAGGTGTTTCTATTATAATCTCTATCCCTGCAATAGCAGAATTCTCTGATAGTACTGACTTCCTCAGTGAGGGCTGCCAGTCTGAAAACCTCTGTAGAAAAGCTCAGATACCATCATTCAACATGGAGGAAATTTCCCAAGGATTCAAAATATACAGGACATAAAACGTGGGACTAAATTTAACCGTGCCTCCATAGTTCCCTCTCTTCTCTCATGCAATCTTAGGTAAAAATTCCACATCAACGCAAACTTTGCTTTGATATCTTATGGTGTGAAGAACCCTTACAAATTACAATGAGAGATCACTTAAATATAATATTCCATACAGTAAGAATTTTACATCTAAGAAAATCATGTACTATTATTCTTTCCAACATTAATGAACAAATTGAAGAGCAGAAGCCACACACTCCTGTGCTATTACTGTCAAAATTCTGCTTTCTCTTCTGTTGGAAGCAGACTGAATGCCCCACTAACATTGTAGCCAGATGAGATGATTTTATGAAATATCACAAGCCATATGGTGTTACTTGTCATTAATATAATCTTAACCAGCAGTAACCCGCATACTATTATTGCGCTTGGTAAGCCTGTTCAAAGAATGGGAACATCAAGCAAGATTTAATAATCAAAAAACCCACCAAAATCCACACATGCCGGAACAACCTTTTAAAATGCCTGAAGCAGCTTACCTGCACAGGCAAAGCTGTCTGACTACTGCTGACCTTATTTAATATAAATTACCTATTACTCACATTTTATCTGCATATAAAAACCCCTTCTAGAGGAGCTGAAGCACCTAATCTGCAGATTGATACATGTGCCAGCAGCATTCCTTTTCATTGCCAAGTATCTCTTTTCTCATTAGTGCTTGCAGCTGAGCAACTGTTGTTTATGAACAATAGGCCACCTTAAAAATACGAACACATCTGCCTTTAAACCTATAAAACTTGACAACTAGGAAAGCTATCCTACACATCCTTCTAAACATGACCATAGCAACTCTGGGTATTTCACTTCTGCTCTTTTGCCACAAAAGTTCTAATAGGGAGTGTCTAGATATAAATATAGTAGAGTTTAAGGATAATTATTTTTTTCTTTCTGAAAATCAGTGTGTTTTCCTGCAAATAATGATTTTCTTCTTTGGTAGATGAAAAAACTGCCAACAAAATATGCATTTTGCAAAAGATGTTTCAAGTCAGTAAGATAAAAGTGGAAGCTACTGACAAAATCTTTCAAGACAACTGCACCCATTACCCAGTGCATATCAACACATATACATGTATATGAATAGAAAGAGCAGAAAGGCAAAAAAAAAAAAAATCTCTGCAAGATCAAAAGGTCCAGGGATGTCATTATGACCATTAATCACTTACAAATGAATTGTTAACTAAGGAGCTCAACACAAAAAAAAACCACACACAAGCAAAAAAACCCAAACCAACTTATACTGGTATTTGACCCCAAGAGCAGACAAGAGACATGGAAATAAGACTACAATTTTGGCAAAGCTGCTACAGGTTGATAAGCATGAGAGCCCATGAACTGGAATACAGCAGCCACCTGACAGAGTATCAGCTTCCTACTGAAGAAGGTTTGTGACAAATCCAACCCGTAACAGAGCAAGCCTTACTCTCCACTGTCATCGCTATCTCACATGCACACAGTGACCATCACAAACCTGCCAGGGTACCCAGTGTTCCATCAAGTGACAAATGCAAGTGAAAAATCACTTTAACAAATTTAAAATAGCACCACAAAAGAGTGATGCGTCATTCTTATATTTGTATGGAGAAAAACAGAAAAATCTAAAACAAAAAATAAATATTTCATTATGGCTATTAACCATATTGCATGAGACAATCCTGAGAGACTGATGTGAAAAATTCCCTACAAAAAAAACTACTCTGTTTACGGCACAAAAGTCACCAAAACAGAGACAATTAAAATGGCTGCCTAAGAACACCTGACTCAAAGGATACTCTGAGTGCAGGTGGCTCAATTATACAGAAAGCTTCTGTTCTTTCTCCAAGTGCAACATAAGGGACAAAAAAAGGGATATCTGTTCAATATATACTTAACTAAGGCTAATTCCTCCCTCCCCAAGAAGGGAAGCTTATCTCGAATCCAGGTTTAAAGTAAATATGGGTGATTTGCTTCCAACCAAATACATGTTTCTAAACCATTTCCTGACTTCTTTCCAGAACACACATTAAAAGAACCACAGACCAGAATTTTTGAGCCTGAGGTGAAACAGACACTGAGTGCAAGATAATGGATCTTGTCCTGTTTTAGTTCCTAGAACTGACTGATTTTTCTGCCACCTACTGTCTTCAGTAGAACTTTGCTCCCGAGAACTGAACAACATTATGTCTTCCAGGTTCTGCTAAGAGGTCACTGACAGCTTGCCTTAAGCTTCTGCTTTCAAACCTTAAAGTTAATTAAACCTGACTGTAAAGCGTATATTGATTTAACTTTACAGCCAATTTTTAATTCTGCTGGCACTAAGCTTTCACTGTCAGTAATGAAAATTCTGAAGGGGACAAAAGCATTGTAGGGCTGTGTGGTGAGAAACAGATCACAAAAAGTTTCATATAGTGAAAGGAGAGCCCTCTAAAGGAACATACAGCATGAATGAAGTAAGGCCATGGCACACATTGACTGGCATCAGCTCTGCCAGCTGACACTAATACTAGCTGTACTGCACTAGCTGCACTGCACCATGCTAGAGGTTACTGCCTTGCCTTTCCTGTCACTGCAAGATCTCCCAGCTGTGCAACCTGTGTACGAGTTTTCTAATCCTCTTTACTCAAAGGATTCAAGTCAGCTACGTTATTTAAACCATTTCTAGCTCATTTGGTCTAGGACAAGTAATAGAGCATTCGTATGAGAGAAAGGTAATCTGCCATCCCTTTGAAACAGACCAAAGCATTAAGTTTTACATAATACATTCCATAATCTAAGAAAACATAGACGAGGGTCTGCACTTGAAAACTGTCAAGTTAGAAAAAGCTAATCTTATTTTATTATGTAAATACTAAATGTGGCTTTCCATTTCAGTGGGCTTCAATGGTCCCATTCCTATTGGGATGGCAAATAAGACTGAGAAGTGACTGTATAAGAACTTTGATTTCCCATTTTTGGAAAAACAAACTGTTTTTCACTTTCTAGTTGACTCATCCAAAAGAATGGAAAAAAAAAATCTTGCGTGCTGATCACATGCCAGTGAACCTACCTAGAATGGCCAGAAGCCCTCAGCCTTGCTGTAGTTTGAAACACTTAAGAAGTCTAGGAATTTCAAACTCTATCTTTAAATCACTATTTTGCTCTTTTGCAAATAATTGAATGCACCTACTGAACTGACCCTGAATCCCCTGAACTATTTTGTTCTTTGTTTTTAAATCTGTTTTATTTAAAAATTAAACCTGAATATTAATGTCCCTCCTAGGCATGTAGAATAATCTGTTATCCAAGAACAGAATGAGTTGTTTTCTACTCATTTGATTTGACGTTTTTGTCCTCGCAATATGCCAGTTCAGTAGTTCACATTTTCCACTGACTTTTCAATGCTTTCCAAGGCCCAATGACATTACCCTTTAAGTACATGAGGCAGTTGTCATCAAGAAAGAGGTAGCACAGAAAAGTCACTGTATACAAAGCTAAGATACAGTTAAGTAACTAAAAAGAAAAAAAGAATCCTGATCAACCATTTCTGCTCCCATTCACCCCTTCTGTGCAGAACCTTGTTGGAGATATATCAGCTCTGACATTCCCACAATACAAATGAGGATAGCAGGCAAGTTCAGGTCAGAAAGAGTTCAGTTCAGGCTCTGTTCTGTGAGTTGGGTTATTTTTGTTGGTCCTCCCACCCGATTTAGGAGTCCTATGTGGGACAAAGCGTCAAAGATACCTTACCACCTCTTCTAGATATTTTGCTTTAAGTAATAATAGCTCTTGAAATATCTTTTTTAGGCATTATATAGGGCCTGTCCCAAAGACTTCTGAGGTATTTCAGTTTCAAATTTTAAAGAGATATTTCATTTTTCCCTGGGTTTTGAGTTCTAGTCCATGACAAATGAGTTATCACTGCTATTTTTCATTAGCACCTATCTATCAGCAATATCTGTCTGGTTTCCAGGAATATCTTCAATCCAGCTACATGTCCTGTAGCTACACCAGAACAGACTTTTTCTATTATTTCTGTTAGCAACCTCGGTCTCCAGAACATTAAAATTAGAATTGACCAAATGAGGACCTCAGCCTAATGAAAATGGCTTATGAGCTAAATATTTTACAAAATATAGACTGTATTTTTAGGCAAGAAGTTGAAGCTTCTGTCCAGAAAACTAAGTTAGCCCTCCCAAAATTTTGTTTCAGAAAATTTTTATTTACAACAAAGGGGAGAGATTTACTGCTTTGTTCTACATAACATTTTGCTACAGTTTCAGCAAAAGTAGTCTTTTTTTATATATATTGAATAGCTAACTTTTACTCATATATTTACCAGAATATGTTATATGGAATCAGTACAGGTGATAAAGTTAAACGACTTTGGATCCTGAGTTAACTCACGCTACATTCCCATTTCTGGACCAGAAATGAAATAACGACCTACAAGGATGTTTATTAGATTGCACATACAAAAATTTGTTCTATACAGATTTTGATCCTGTACACACAAAATCAGCAGAAATTTACTGCTATTAACTTCACTGATTTTTCCTCTACTCGTATTGGGTTTGAAACAACTCTGTACCCAAAAGTCAGGTTTGCATAATCCTTATTTAAATCTCTACCTGCCATATTTCCATTTTGAGTCAAAATGATAAATAAGAGTTTCACAGAGATTGCCAGACATTCACAGGGCTTGTCTTCCTTTATTTCTGGCGGATGTTATTTGACAGTTTTTGTATGCAAGTAGTTATTACCTAGTTAGAACAGGTATTGGGAGGGTATCAAAGTATTTGGAATAGCAGTTACCACCCAGTGTATCTTAATTCCCAGGGCTTCATTTCCAATATAGCAATAAAGAAAAACTGATGTGAACTACACACTAAAAATTAGGAAAATATCCCTTAGAATTATTTGAGGGACTTCAAAGATCTGCTGCAGTTTTAAATATAAGCCATCTTCAATAATGATTATATGCTTGAGAAAATCTGGCATTTCAACAGTTCTTTAGCCAGTTGGTTTCTTTTCAAACTCCTGCTGCTATCTGATGTTACAAAAGGTCAAACACAAAATTCCTTAAAATTTATTTAAATAATAAAAGTCAGTAAACTGCCCACAAACCACAGCATAATTGCTGTGACTACAACAGTTTAATCCAATTCAAGAGCAAAAAAAATTTTGGTTAGCTGTCTGGTATCAAACTCATTCAGACAATTTCAACTCTAATCTAATTCACAACACATTTACCTGTCTGGTTTCTGATCCAAAAGCTACCATTCTCAAAAACTTGCATCTGATCTTATCTGAATGTTTTCAAGCTGTATAAAAACGTGTCAAACACCTTCCAGCAGGAAAAAAGTATGTGCAAGCACACTATGATTATTGTACAAGCTTCCAGAAAAGCCCTTTCCATTATTTATAAGTATTAAACATTAAATACCATCCCAAATTTAAAGGTATTTAAGAAATATCAAAGAAAGCAAAGTAATTCTCGGTGCTAAAGTTCCTGCATATATATATATATATAATTTTATATATATAATATATAAAAAATTATCATTATATATAATTTTTATATAAATATATATTATATATTATATGTATTATATTTATATATATAAAATATATAATATTATATATATTTTAAAATATATAATATATAATATTATATATTTAAATATATAATATATATAATATATAAATATATATTAAGTTATCATTATATAATTATATATTGTATAAATATATATAATATATAATTATTTCTACATATAACTATCTATACTATATATTTTTCAATATATATAGAAATTTATAATATTTTCTATGTATAATTATCATTAATATAGTTTGCACGTATTCATACAACATACAAAATACAACAGAATAGCCTGATGTCAAGCAATGCAATGTGTCAATTTATAAAAAGCTTCTTTACCAGAGGACTTCCACAAAACATGAACTTTGTAAAAAAAAAACCAAAACAAAACAAAACAAAAAAAACCTGTCAGCTGCTGCTCCAGCTTTCTCCAAATCTCAGAGAACATGTCATTCTAATCCTGTCCCTATTTGATTCATATATGTAGAGTTACAGATTCCTCCTTATTTCTTGTTTATGTACTTACTGTGCCCAACCAGTGGCAACTAGATCGATGCATGTTTACTGCAGGAGAAAATTCTCATATTAGACCTGGCTATAATAAACTATAAACTCAAATCCACCGACCAGAGTTAGCATAATCCCTAGAGAAGGGGCTTTCATTATTTCCTAAAATTTCCACAGCAGCAATACTTTCATAAAATACCAACCCCAAAATATACCCAGATTCAGCTGTGTGAACGTACCCATATCTGTCTGGCAAAAGGCATTCAGAAGATCTGCAGGAAATTTTCAAGCTTGGTCATTCACCAAACAGCCAATCTCCTTTGAAATCTTCACAAAGCCAAATAAAATGTAGGGTAGAAGAAATACTGGGGAACATCTTGCATGGATATCCATTGGAATTCAACATGAAATTTTGAACGGACAAGTCTCTGCAAACATTAAATATTTTTTGCCCAAAGACTGAAAGAAGCTCCTGAAGGACTAATTTCTATTCTACCAGTAGCATATGTTAAACTCCTACAGAATAATTTAAGATACAAAAGCTGTGCAATCATGTACCTTGGTAGAAGTGTAATTACAAGCCAGATGACCATGTTGCCTTCATTTTTTTGGTGTCATATATTACTTTAAAATCATGGGAAAAAACAAATATCTAACATATTACTGAAAACAATGTGATCATGACCTTCTGTGGACACCCCCATAGAAGGCAAGGTGCACTGAAGCCTGCCCCAATATTGCTCCATGCAAGCCAAAAGACAAGTAGGAAGTGTGTGTTAAAAGCACAAACCTCATCTGAATTTAAATACTAATGTATACACATTTAGACTTCCTCTGCAGTCAGTAGAAACATGCATCACCAAACAGCATTAAAGGTTCAGATCTTTAATAGGCTGAGTTGCTTTCTGAAATCTTTGTATTTGCTCGTCAACTACATCCTTTAATTGAGTCTCAATTCCATATGATAGGTTCACATTTTATATAGAAAAACATCTTAATTGACCCACCAAGTTTTACCTTACCCAACACCAACTCTCTTGAAAAAGATGGATGTGTAGACAGGCACTCTGTGCAGACATATCTTCTGATATGGGCAGTGAGAACACAAGTACTACTGAGTGATACAGATAAATAAGCATACATTTGAATTAACCATTTCAAAGAATAAAATTTTTTACAAATTGCTGAAAAATGTAATGAGAAAGAACTTTGAACCATACATAATAAAAGGATTTTATCTGTTTTACAGAAGTTTCATACCAGGCATAAAAGGAATGGGCAGAAGGGTTGTTTTGTGAACCTCTAACAGCTTGACAGCTGTGTTCTGCAGCCCAATATATGAAGCAGCTGAGCAGAGCTTCCAACAGTTCATGATGATTATGCTTTTCTATTAACTCTGAAAAACTTTAGACACTGTTCTGTTTAGATCAGTTGTTTTGTTTAAATCTTATTAAAATGTATTTTACAGAAATATATGAAAAAGGCACCAGTTCAAGAACATATCAAATGAATTTCTGAACATTTATTCTGAAGCCATAGTTACTCCTATAATTTCATGCTAAATGTGGCTATATCTTGCATTCTGTACTATTTTAAAATAGTAAATAAACTCAAACGGTTAGCTTGTCACTTGAGGTAGTAAAACAACATTTGTAATTTATTCCATGCTCCCATCAACTACAGTGCAGGCCTTGGTAGATGAATATGTAAAAATGTTTTTTTAACATTTTTAAGGAACCGCGCACCCTATCTTACTTTTTCTGCAAGAGATATGACACTGCCCTTTCCTCTGAGAAAACAAATGGACCCTCTCATGATCTCACTTGAACTGAAGAAAAAGTATATATAAAATCCCAGAAAAATGTCTCCAGGATTACACAAGCATCAGGTTATTGACATACAATTGTGGTAACAAACAGATGAAAGTTTTTTATTAGTTATTGCTGGAATGATATAAAACCTGGAACAACATTATTAGAATTCTAAAAGGAAGCTTTCCTTTCCCCATCTTAGTAATATTAGACTGCATTCTCTAAGAAAATGCCTCAGCCATTTATAAACAAGGTTTACTATGGGCTATGCAATACAATCCCTATAAATAGCATTTTCCTTGTCAAATATCTATCAAAATTCGTTACTAAAGCATTATTAATTGTTGCCAAGTCACCAGACTAAAATGTTTAAAGGGTTTAGAAAGAAACTGCATTCCTGCTATACATGGGCAAAGAATTTCAAGCCTCTGACCTGGCAAGCAAATCTGAAGCACAAGAAAAACCATAACCTGTAAAACAAAATGACCACTCCCTTCTGAATAAATAAAACTTGCATGCAGACATGAAGATAACCAAACTACCAAGGGCTGTGTTGAACTGCAGAATGGTTTTACTGCCCCAAAAAGGAGCACTGGCAGTAATTCTGTTGTCGAAATCGGTCACCATCACAAGCTTTTTTGGGGTATAACTGACATGGCTAGACCAGGATGAGAAGCAGCAACTTCAGGATTGCTATTAGAACGCATCTCACAACACATATATATTGCTTTATGCCTATGTGCAAGATACACAAACATTGTGACTTCTGTCTGCTAAGACAGCCCCACAGATGCCCAAGAAACATGTCCACACGGCAAAAAAACACAATATAGAATTTTACTACAACTTATACATCCTTTTCCCCATGCCTTGCCAACTCTAAGTGAGCCAGGTCACATGTCCTTTCCTATGTAGCAAAATTTTTTACAAAGTTGCAGTTCCACCACAAAGTCGGGTTCCCAAGTGAAAAATCATTACTGGAGAAGTTGGTATTCATCCTAGGAGTAAGCTGATAAACAGATGCTTTTGGTGCATAACATGACAATAAACAAAGCTCGCTCTATATATTTTCTGGCTCACAGACAAATACCATGCAATTAAATGTCAAATTAACTTGCGTAGCAACTGCTAATAGTTTTCACATATTTGGGAAACAGAGCAATTGTTGTCTGTTACACATTATTTAAGGCTGACTCATTTTCAGGGTTTCTTAGCACCATAGGGCTCCACAGCTTTTTCGTGACACTGCCCGGCTTTCATAAAAATATCACCAAAGAAATTTTAGGAGTAATGATAATAAACAAGCCTGACATGACCTACTGGGGCTTTGTATTAGAAACATTATTTAGACAACAATATCTGGAGGCAGAGGAGAGCTCTTCAGCAATAACAAATAAGTACTTTTAGCCTCAGGAAGCATTTCTTTCTAGCATATCCCACCCATACCAAAATTTGGTGTTAGATAAGGCTCTCAAGTACCTAACAGTACAAACTTTTTTTTTTTTTTACATGTGGAATAAATATTATGCAATTTTAAATGCACATCACCAAGGTCCATAACGTTACCTGAAGGTACGTTCAGACTCATGGCATAGGTTTAGGTAACCGTGTCATGTCTTATTCTTTCCCTATGAAGTGAATGTTGCGGTATTTCATTCCCCTCACAGAAATAAGCTTCTTCATAGAAGTTCTAAGAACCCTCCAAAGGAGAAACTGTGAATGTAGTACAATTTCTGAGCTTTTCTGGTTAATACACTATACATAGCTGCTATTCTTGATTCATTTCAGTTGCAGCCTTCTACTCAGGTAATACTGCTTTTCTCTCCCATACAATCAAAGGTGATAAACATTGATATTTTCCAAACATTTGCAAATATCTTAACTTATTATAAGTTTGAGATAATCTTTTTCCCCAATGCAAGCCAACTCATGTTATGGAGTCTACTTCTACTTTCATCTCAACCACAGAAAATAGCAGCTAGCTCCAGAATCACACAACTAAAACCAAAAGCAGTTGTAGGCCTAACAAACTTATACAAAGATTAGAATCACTCAGAAGTGATGGAATACAGTGAAAAGTAGGTTTAAAAATAATTATAATTTAATAAAATGCAGATAGATAGATATGAAATATGCATTTTTGCACTCTGGGAAAAACTTAGAAGTAAATTCAGTTTTATACCATGTATTTTCACATGGAACAAGCTTATAACTATAGGCACCTAAACAGCAATGAAAAAATATTAATTATGACTAAAAACTAACCCTTTTAGAAAGCCAGTGAGGTTGACCTTTACAAATTCCACCTGTGATTGGTTCTGCCTAAGAATTGTTCCTCAAATTCCACAGATTAAAAAGGAACGGAATGTATACAGCTTGAAGTCTCTGAGCTTACAGTTGTTCAGTAAAGGATCAGTCTATATCACCTCACCCGGATCTAACATTCCTACAACACATCATAGTTTATTCTGCTGTGCATAAGTCTCAATCACTTAGTATTTTCCCTTAGTGGTCCTGAAACAGGGGAGAGTTTGATTTATTTGAAAGATAGAACTATAAATATTTACATTTGCAGTGATTCAGACATATCCCTTAAGTTATAAATGAGGTACAAAATGTGTGTGTGTATACGTAAATCATTCTTCTATCGAAAGTTGCCATAAAGACATGCTACTTACTATTGACCAGAATGGCAGCTGCTGTTGAAGTAAACAGGGCTGAGAAAAGATAGTAGACTGTGAGATTTAAAAACTAAGTCCCATTAGTCTGCCTCTTTAATAAAACTTGTTAGTTACATAGATATTAATTTGGTGCTGAATATTCTTATGGGCTGTGATAACCCACTGATTTCAATGGAGTTACATCAGGAATTAATTTGCCTCTCAGTTATACTGAGACTTTCAATTCCTGATAAGACTTGTCTGCCACTGTGGAACTGAACAGGAAGACTGAGTCAATAACAAGCTATCTCCTAACTTAAACTGTAGTAACAACTCTCCTGGCCTAAATGAGAGGCCCCGGAATATGTGCCCACAAGCTTCATTGTCAGAGGTGCTTTAAAGAAAAAAAAAAAGAAAAGAAAAAAAAAAAGATTGTCAGAATTCAAATTAATTTCATACCAAAATGATTTTAAAATGCCCTTGCAATTCAGCAGATAATTCTATATATATATACATACACACACACCCCCCACACAAGGTCTGTTACAAGCTTTAACTCCTAACTTCCAATTCTTCACTATGCCTTCTCTTTGACAACTCTGATGATCACCTACATATCGGTCTACACATAAGATTAATTCTTGTATCTTATTAGTGCCTTTCTCCTGGTGGATTATGTAGAAACCTTCCTCTGCCCAGCATTTCTGACATCCTTATTAGGCTGGAAACATGGCATGTTCAGGTAAATAAGACTAGACCAAGATCATTCTATTCAAAGGAAAACCCAACCCCTCTAATAATGGAAGTGAGAAGTAAAAGTCAAAAGCACCAGGAAGCCGTGTTACCATCACCTCGAAAGTTCAATTTAGTTTGATTCAGACCAGTTAAGGTACTCTTATTTAAGTAAGGCATGCACTGACAGCCAAGCCAAGAGCTTGGTCAAGTAGGAAAGCTTCCAGTTTAGTCTATTTAACAACTATTAGAGCAATAGGTACATTTCAGCTAATGCAGAAATCGTAGTGATTCCTGCAGGACTTTAGATAAGACAATTGTGGAAAGAACATGTGACTTCAAAACAAAGTTGCATTTACTACCAGGCGGGTCATAACTTTGCTGCCTGTTCACTCAGCTAATAACACCCATCATGATGGTAAGACACTGGTCTTTCATACAGGTGAGGAAGCAATAGACGAACCATGAAACGGGAGAGCGGGAACTAAACTAACAGCTATGATCCATCTCATCTCACTTTTTTTCCCCTCCAGTGTTAGAAAGACCCACAAGAGCTGAGTCTGGAAAGCAACGGAGAATCAAAGGCTGGATTGTTAAGTCATTGTCTGCTCCCTTTCTCTTCTATACTTCTATTCACTACCAGGGCAAACAGTATTAAGACAAATACCAGACAACTACCAGCATAGTTTACAGAAGATAGCTGTGACAGGACATCAGCAAGCAAGGAAAGCTTTTCCGATTTCAGACACATTCCTACAGGAATTTCCCCCTGCCCCCTACATTTTGAAGTCTTCACAAGTATGTATTTATTGTACCAGACAATTTCTCATATTTTGTTGCTATCAGGTAAAGTAGTCACAGCACCAGTCACACAAATATATCATTTAGTTCCAAAAAGAACTTTTAATGCTGTATCCATAAAGACAGACAAAATCTAATTAAATGATGTCATAAGATTTGCGAAGACACATGACATTTAAAAATGGACAACAATCCATATCCTTCAAATCTTTTGTAATTTTTTTTTGAATGAAGAAAGCCTTGTTTGTTCTTACATACTGATTTTAATATGGAAATATGTACTTTTGCCACCAAAGGTATATGATGGCTATAAAAATGCACATAAAACTAAGTAAAAACCTTGTTACTTCAGGCTGATTGTGTTCAAACTGAAGTCAAAAGAATTAACAATGAAACAATATATGGGTTTAAATAACACAGAAGCGTGCTCTGAAATGAGAACTATTTTTCAACATTCAGTCTTCTCATATTGAAACATTCCTCAGTTTCATGAGTCTTTATAAGCAGAACCTGCTGCATACTATATAGCAACTAGAACTGTAACTGGCAGTTTTACCTTCTAAAAAAAAAAAAAAGTAATTTATACTGTCATTTGTTAGGCCACAGACTGTAAATAGTTCTGCTGGGGAAAGACATTCTAGGACAGCTTAATATGGGAAGATTTGTGACTAGTTGTCTGAACTCTTTCTTTCCCACCCTAAAAAAAACAAAAGGGAAGCTATGGAGTTGTATTGAAGATTAATAGATAAGGCTCCCAGAAAATATACCCTTAATTTTCAGAGTCCTTATTCTTAAAGAAGCGACCTAAGCATCTCTAAAAACCCCTCAAAAGGAAACAGAAAGAAGCAGAGAAAACTATTGATGGTGTGTCACCTGCAGAAGGATTTCATTAGTGTGCCAAGAAGACCTTCCACAGAAAAAGCTGCTTCTTCCTTGCCTTCTAGTCAAGGGTGAACATTGAAAACTCCAGAGCTTTGGCCCAGGAGGGTTGGTCTAGATCAGGCTTTCTGAAAACATGAGTAAGAAGAATCCATTACAGCTGCTGTATTCACTTCTTTCTGGATGGAGGAAGAGGCTGACACTCATTAGTAGGCTGTGTAGGTGTTAATGTCATCAGGAGCTTTGCTTCAAGTTGTTTTGCTCTCCTCCTAGATTTTATGACCAAAGACAAAAAAGTAAACTTGCCTGTGTGATCCACTGTAGCAGTAACAATAATCTTCCAACATTAATTCCTTACTGAAAACTGTATCACATCTAAGAGATTACCATAAAAGGAAGTCTTTTTAGCCCCTATGCATTACTGAGAAGTCATTGCACTATTTGCAGGATCCTGCAGGAAGATAATAGCTCATTAAAAACAAGAAAGCTGGAGAACAACCTTATCTACCAATTCAAAAAGTCATCATGGGGCATATGAGGTCAGCTTATACCCTTATGTCATGTGTCTCACAGCATTAATCTTTCCATGACACAAAGAGACTAAAGCTGCTGGGTAAACCTGCAGGCACCACAGCGTCTCCAGCAGCATTTCAAGGCCACTGACACAGCACAATTAATCAGAGTGTGCAAAAGCACGTTCCATAGAAGTTATTCATCTCCATCTATATCTGTTCCACTTATACCCATAGGGCACTCACATTTACAGTGCAGCACAGCTGCACCAGCTTCCAAACAATTTGGAAAGGTGAGGGAGAAACAGTATAAAGCAAAGATTCAGTTACAGCTTTTTCTTTGAGAAATGAGCCTGAAGGACGTTCCTCCCATTCTACACACAGAGACTGCCCCTCGCTCACGCATTAGTGTCTCTGCCAGCTCCTCTTCTCCCTGCAGTCTGTGGACAAGGCATGCTACAAGATTCCACCCCCCCCCCATTAAGAGACAGACTAATTGAGTTTGCCAGAAAGATACACAAAAGCTACACAGCTTTCACTTCAGGGGTCCTATAGACAGTTATATAAAATTTCAAACATACTTAGAACTGTGACATGGCACCACAATGTTGGTGCATCTACAGTTTTTTAAGATTATTTCAGAGGCAGAAGGCCTCTGAAATAGTGCTTACTGTTGCTTACTGTTGTATGGAAGGGGAGAGAAGGTACAAACCCAGCTCCCCTTCTCTTCCAAAGGAATTAGAAGATGGATGTCAAGATTTGCTTCTGATCCCTTCCACTGATTTCACTCAGACAGGTGGCTCACCTTCAGTGTGTATTTTACCCTGCACATCCAGATAGCCAAATCAGAGTCATCTGCCATTCTCATCTATCACTCACATAGATCCTCCCAACAGTCTCTTCTGAAGAAGCCAGGGCCCTGTTGTCTCACTTCAGTTCTCATCTCACTTTGCCCAGGCCATTCAAGATGTGTGCATGAATACCAACTATTTGCCTACTGCTATACTCATTTTGTTTTCCCATTCAGATCTCTCAACTACATTTTTCTTCTTATCTACCATATCCTGCCACACACAGACCCTTCTGTTTTGCCAACCACTTTTAGCAAACTTGAATATTCCAGGACATTGTATCACAACTTCCATAGATTCATCTTCCCTGCATCCCCTCTGTCTCTAGACAACCATTCTGGCAAGAGAGTACTTTCCCAATCAGACCCTTTATCAGGACCTATAGGACCTACCTAGTTTTGATCCCAGTTACGTCAATGGCAAGCTTCGTATTATTGAACACAGGATTTTGGCCACTAAAGGAAGACATTTCATACCAAACTTTACATAGCAGTGAGTCTCAAATCTTTTTATATAGTTAGAACAGGGAACCAGCTACATGCCCATTTGTAATAGCACAGCTTCCTGTCCCAACAATAGCAAAGAAACTATGCCAAGCCAAAGGATTTTAAACTCTTATCCTGTAACTTAGCAGACAAAACCAAGTTATCAAAACATGGCTATCAATCTATGGATCAAAGTTTGGTAAACGCTGCTTTAAAAATATCATCACAGCTGAGTCATGCGGTGTCTCTTAATTCATACAAGATTATTTGAAGCACTATGTCCACAATATATCTTATTAATGCCAACTGAAATTGTACTTGGGTATGGAGTACAGAAAGATATCTGAATCTTTCATCTTGTATCAAAATTACAAAACTTGTATTTAATAAGCTCATTAAAATAAAAATTTTCATGCTGTTACTTTAGCAGAACAGAAAAGATGGAAAAAGTACACCAAACTGCAATGATAAATTTTTGGATTAAAAAACTGCCAGGCAATCTGTTTACAGTTCAACGCTATGGTATAGGGTATATATAAAGTGCTTTTAGAAATAGCAGTAATAGTTTATGCTGTTTCTTTTATGAAGAAGGACAAGAATAGCGACAACCAAAATATACTATGCATTTACAGGAATTCCTCATTCTACAGAAAAGGATGCAACCCAGCAAAGTTTCATGTAGACTAAGTATGCTTTGGCAACCTACGATGTGCAGTTTTTTTCAGCCAAAAGGCATTCACTTGAACTTTGTTTCACTTCCCCATATGAAATTGGGGATGAGGATTCCTTTTACCATGCACATGGTGTAGATAGGAACCTTTGCAGAATGGATCCTCACACCAGACATTTTACTTTGTTGTCCTAAAATGGGCACTCAGGTGCCCATAAGATGTAAAGATACTGCAGAAACTGTATTAGAAATATATGTAAAGCAAGTATGTAATGCACTGGAAGTGAGAATGGCACTGAATTAATTATTTGTTTAGCTATGTTGGTTTTCCTAGCATCTTCCTGACAGAAGTGTTAGTTCAGTGTCATTTACATTCAATGTTACAATAAGAAAAACTTTCAATATAAGCTCTTCATTTGTGGTCATAAAACACTGAATAACTGAGTATAGATTAAGTTCTCAATAAGGAAACTACAGCTGTCATCTTCTAAAACAGCTTGAGAAGCCTCTATAGCCTCTACAAATCTCAGAAAAATTAATTTCTTCCTAATACTAACTTCAATATGCTTTTTTAAAAAAAGATCATTATCACTTAACTTCTTAAACATTGAAAATTAAGGAACAGAGAAGGAAGGGATGTGCAAAAGCCAGCCAATCAGCCAAATTCAGGCAGAAGTAAGATCTCCGAAGCCCCATTCTACTGCCTTTGACCATTAAAGAAAGATTTTAATACATATCACATTTTCAGAAAGAAAAAAAAAAAAAAAAAAAGGAAACCTCTTGGTGAGTCTTCCTTCCTGCCCAGAGCAAAATGCAAATGCAAGCAGTAGGAAATAGGCACCCATCTTCATGGCTGACCATATTTCACTGACTGTAACGATGAAAATTAAGAGCTCTGCCTCCCCAGTAGCTGTAGTCCCAAAAGAGGATGCCACTTTTTATCATTTACAAGGCATTGTCCATTTTTTTTAAACTTCATATTTGTGGAATTTCTTTCTAATCTTCATCAGTTCATTCAAGACAACATTGCGTACAATTTTGTTCAAGCTCATCCATCCCAAATGTAGATTATTTCATTTCCCGTTTTACAGTAGCCATACCATAACAAGGCAAAGCCCTTCTGGTACCTTTTATTGCAGTGTCATCACTTGTCCTCCTTCTGCCTACAGCACATGATTTCCAAAGTGCAGAATTACAACTGTGCATGACTAATGCCAAGCTGGCAGTATCTCACCACTATCAACTCCATGGTGCAGTGATATTTCCAGAAGGATTCATTCCAAGCTCAGCTTCTCTTTTCCTTTAGTTCATTTCAATAGGAGAAACAGGATAAATACTGACCATGCTTGAAATCTGCACCAAAGTGAGTGATTTGGGAAATACCAAGACACAGCTCTTGGAAACACTACACAAATTAATTCTTACGGTCATACAGGCTCCAATGCTGAAAACTAGCCTGCAGAAGCAGCTTTCCTTGCATATGTTCCATGGAATAGGAGGAGGAACACAGGCTTCCAAGGAGAAGACCTCTCAAACTACCCATAACATTAGCCAAAATTAGTGATTTTTGCTTATCTTAAAAGACCAGAAAAAAACCCAAATCAAAACCACGTCATATGTGAAGGTAATATGTTGTTTTCTGAGAGTTCAGAAGTGCCTTTTCCACAGATCTGCAGTCTCACAAAACTCAGTGCCAGCTGACCACATTAAAGCTCTTCCTCTCTCTCCCCACTCTGCTTCTAGCTAACAGCCCTTGCTCAATTCCTGCTTACAAAAGAATAGAACAAGGCATGTCTTTGGCAATTAGACACATTGGAGATATATGCTTACAAGCACTCCTCAAAAGAAGTCCTACACAAATGAAAACAAATAAATCTTCCAGGAGGAAGAATGTGAAGCCCAACACATATTGGGTAAACAGTGCCAAATAGAGGCACTAAAAGATTTTTCCTGTTTTGCATTAATCCTCAGCATCAGGTTCATTTCTTTTTTTCACCCATTGCTGCACTGTAACAAATGATACCATAAATCTTATTTCCAGGAGTGACTAACATCATTAGATGAGCAGCTTTAAGATCATCTTCAGATGGCAGTGCCTTGGTGTGAGGTTAAGTTGTAGGTAAATGCTATAGATTGCATTCACTCTTTCCAGTGCCACTTCTAAACACTCTCCAACCACTTTCATTGTTCTGACAACTCCCCCACCACCTCAATCTTTACCTTCAATTCTGTAATGCTTAATTCAAATCTCTAGACAGTAATTAGTATTTGCTTCTGCCTACAAAGCTGACAATTCCATTACTTTTAAACTCAGATTATACCAAAACTAGTCTGGAGAATAATGGAGAAAATAGCACTGTTTAAAACAAGCAAGGACCACATTATTGTTTTAGATGCAAATGTAGCAGTACTTGCTGGTAACAATGGACAAAAACATTAGAGTGGATGGTTAAAAATGCACATGGTACATTTGTCTGCTCTAATTCCAAGGAGCTACATATTTGGGCATCAAAAACTAGATAAACATACAAACTTAATTCCCTCAGTACAGAAGAAATTTCAGAGTTCCTGCATGTCACTGAGTCATTCAAAAAGGAATTCCAACTTTATTCCCAATACCCACCTATGTCAACTATCATGCAAAGAAAGTAGAGATACTAAGTCACAGTAGTTTTACTCTACTACTTTAAATTATGCTTTCCCACTGCTCAAACCCCATGCTTCCAGGCCCACATTTAGAGTACAAATTAATCACATTCATGATCATTTCAGAGTTAACTTACTGAAGCAGTTAATAAAATATTGAGCAGAAATAACTGGATTTTTAAGCCTGGATCACAGTTGCATATAGTAGATAAACTTCCTTGTACTCCAGCTCTTTTTCTATGTCCCTCCTTTCTGTTTGCATTGTTTGCAGGAACAGTCTTTCTTGCCTGCCTTCCTCTCAGCTTCACCCACCTTTTCTCCCATGACTGATACAGGTTTAGGGCAAGAACTGATCACATTTTCATACAGACTAAACGGGGACCTCCTCTGCCAGTTCAGTAAGATAAACTGGCACCTTTCTCCTGCTACAAGTTGTAAAGCAGAAGCAAAAAACTCATTCTGCTGAAATACTGAAATCCAGGTATGTGAATCGGATAAAGGTTCTGAAATGAACAGGGCTGGTAAAGCAGCTCATTACCTCTGAATCCCTGTTCACAGTCTTCATAGTCTGAATTGTCAAGTACCTTAGAATACATTAAAAAGTGTGTCAGTGTTTGTAGTTGGTCACTGCTAAAAAAAAACAGTCAGTAGGAAATTATATTTCCTTTGTTTTTAGCTCTAACCTCTGTAATCGTCAAAGTGTGGGGCTTTATATTCTAAAATTATTTAAACAGCTTAAATGTTGGCATTTCTTAAGAACTCTGCTCCTGCAATAGAGGAGGCTTTGTAGTGGCTTCGTTACAGTTGAAGCAGCGCTTCTGTTATCAGCCTTCTTTTGTGGAGGAAGTTTTAGTAAGAATATAAATATTTCCATGCAGCTGAACATGGAGTGCTCCACTTCTGTATATCATCCCCTAGCTTTTGCCTACAGTAGCAAGGCAACAGACTGTTTGCTGCTTTTCAAATTCAAGCTGCTGACTAGCTGCAGACACTTAGCTGCAGGATTTATTGGTTCATTGACATTTCAAGGCCTTCACAAAAGTAGAACTCCAATCCCATCCTTGATTTTTGAGGTCCAGAGAGCAGAATCCCCATTAACATGTGACTACTGTGATTGAGTACAAAACAGATTAGTATGTATTGATGACCATGAATGAAAACCTTCCAGTTCAGCAACCCGCTGTACATTTCATGTACACTTTCACATATACAGCATGTGAATCCTGTTATTTTCTGGGGCATGTACTCATTTCCAGTCTTTTGTAAATCCTGCTGCATTGCATTTAAACTGTGGAAGGCCATGAGTTATGCTTAAAATGTAATACCTCTCAGAGCTGAGGGATCTACAGCTGAGGTAAGGAAAACTAGTCTTTTTGTGGTCACCTGGAACAGCCAGTTCAGATTCAGCAGACAGAATTCAAAAGATCATAGAACCACAGAATGGTTGGCGTTGGAAAGGACCTTTTAAGGTCATCTAGTGTAACCCCCCTGCAATGAGCGGGGACATCTCCAACTAGATCAGGTTGTTCAGAGCCCCGTCCAACCTGACCTGGAATGTTTCCAGCTGCAGCTTCTCCAGGCAACCGGTAAAGACCCCTTTATGCAAGTCACAAGGCACTTCACACTTCCGCCCTGTGACAAGTAGCAATGGTAATTCCAAAACAGCTTTCTCTAGGAAGGCACCACAAGCACAGATCTTCCATCTTTTGATAAATGTCTAAGGAAATACCCTTAAACCTCTTTCAGGATAACTGCTTCCCATTACAGAGAAATGTACGGATAGATGCAGGATTCTGTGACTATTTTGCATGTTCCTTTTGAAAAAATTTAAGTTTTACTTAACTCGCAGAACCTCAGTAACAACTTTTGGTTTAAGTCAAGCAAGGGAGAATGCCTTCAGTATTAAGGTAGTTGTACTGCCCATTTGCAACAGAATCAGCCATCTCAGTTGCTGCCACTTCTGGTTATCATGAAGTGCTGCAGTTCCAAAGGAAATACAACACAAATCTCAACTGGAGACCAAACATGCACAGTCTGACCACATTTGGTACTGGATATGACAAGGTTTGAAGTGAGTGAAAGGGTATATTTTCAAGCTTACAGTGCTAGACTGGCACCAGAGCTGGGAAACACTTTCAGATCCCATGTCACCGTCTCCCCCTGTGACCTTGAAGTGACTAAAAAAGGCGAGATTTCCAATAGGCTAGCTTCCATATATCCATATAGAAGCCTCCATTGTAAGAGGGAAGATTTTCAAGAGATCTTAAACATGATTAGACGCTGGCGTCAAATCTTTGGTTGTTGATCTGCATGCATAAAATTAAAAATTTATCTCCCTGCCAGGTCTGGTCTGTCATAATGCTTCATGCTGTAAACTTCAGAGGCTCTCATTACGCATTTGTAGCTTTGCATAGCACAATGGAACTAAGATTTATTACAGCCGCTAGCCATAATACACAGAAAACTAACTAAGATTCTAAATAAATTCCCTTTCTCCCTTCAAATGGCTCTTTTACTTCACTCACTGACAATACAATGCCAGGAGAGAGGTAACAGACAAAGGAGAACAAACACACAAAAATATTTGCCTTACTCTTTCAAAGCAGTAACCAATGTCCCACTGTTTTCATAATCTTTGCTATGTCAAAGGCCACTTATGTTTAACTAATTAAAAATAAAGCCAAGAAAGAACAAACCAGCAGGGTAAAAGAAAATGAGAAAAAAAAAATAGATTTGGGAAATACAAACAAAATGGAGTAAATGTGAAAAAGGAAAGGGCTAACATGACTCAACAGTAAAACTCCCAAATGGTCTAGAGAGGCATTTGTGGATATAAACGTATGAATGAAATCACGTTAAACAAATATTACCCTTGACATTTTTCACTCCTCATTTTATACCTTTTCCTGGAACTTTCCATATAGCAGCTACACTTCAGTCTGCAGCCAAAGTCCATCAGCAATTTGAAAAAAAAAAAGTTTGCCTTTTTTTAGTAATAAAATATACTCCTGTTGAGAGTAAATAATTGCCTAATGTATTAGTTTCAGTAATGTCATTTCTAAGTAACTGCCATTCATACATGTCCAAATATGAACTTGAAACAAACATTTAAAACAAAACCTTTGAGAAGAATTTGAAGTTTGGGAGATGTTTAAAGAACCATGAACTCCTTAACTGGACCACGATCAATATTAGATAATCTATTACTGCCAACAAAAACAATTGATACCACTTAAGGAGAGCGAGCAGAGAAAGTGAGAGATGTACTCATTCCAATAGAAAACAAACTGCCTTTCAGCTGAAATGTTGACAGAGTGGTCAAAACAGAAAGTAGTGTAATAGACCAATGCATAGTAGCCTGAAATGGTAATACACTAAAAGAAAGCTAATACTATTTGAAAAATCTCATTGCAGCAGAACACACTAGCACTCCTCCTAATTCAAGATACCCCAGCAGTCTGACCAGTCTCTCTTGCGGGAGACATCACATAGACAGTTATGGGGTTTGTTTTTTCCTGACTAACCTCTATCATTTACTAGCTTCTTTTTGCTGTAAGAGGATTTGTAATTTCTTGTATCCATCTAATTTACATGTCCCTGAGAATACTGCAATAGAGGGGAACACTTACCTTTAAACCAAACAAACTTGTACACCTTTTTTCATTGAGTTCCACAGATTGGGAGTTAAAATACTTGTTTGTTTGGCTAGAGAACACAAGTAACACCCTTTTGAGGCTGGTAGCTACGCCTTCTTACTATAGTTGCAGTCATAATAAGGATAACCTTATTCAGTGCCTTAGAACAAATGAAAAAAACTATACAGTAAGCATCTCCGTCAGTACACAGTGGGGAATCTAGTCCACATTCCAGCATTTGTTATTTCTGCAAAGCAGGCTTGCAGGTCATTGTCTCATGCATCCTCCACAGACAGCAGCCCTCCAAAAATTTCATTTTTGTTTAACTCTGATGACTTTGGTGATCTGGCTTCAAGAGTGTTCCCAGAAAAATAGTTTCAATGGAAAACTACGGCAGTGGTTAAATGCAGGGGTGGGAACTTGCAGCCTGCGGCAGGGAGGGAGCATGGTAGCATTTCACAAGCTAGTATTCTAAACTACTGAAGTTACCACATCAACACAAAAGGAATTTATGAAAAATTAACCCAAGCCACTACAAGATGCTTCTGCAACACTTCTGATCACACCGGGAATTACTTTGAAGCACCAAGGATAGCACAACATAATATAGACTAAATACTTAATGTAAGCTTTTCATGGCACACAGCTTATTTTTGAAGCCACATAACTTAATATTTGAAATGAGCTTATCAGGAATTGTTGTGCCATAACAAATGACACATGAAGGTTGACTCTGAGCTCAACTGTTCAAATATAGTGAAAGTTACAAACACCGGTATTAGCTAAATAGAAAGGCCTACGGACACAAGCCATGAGCTTGTGCACTGTCAACAAACAGAACACAGACAGACACCAAATGAAACAAGAGTTCAATGTAACACATGGAGAAAACACTTTCCTCAGAAGAGGTTCTTTCAGTAGGAAGTCTTGAGCCTCATCATCACCCCTGTGGAGCAAGCAGGAAAATCAACACAGGAAGACCCAGTGTCTCCCCACACACCTGACTTTACACTTTCTCCTAACTGCCCTTTCTGGCCTATCTCTTCACTCGATTTTCAGTCCAACTACACCACACAAAAACAGCTCCTGAGGAGGATACAGCTTATCCCACTCTGCCCAGCTAAAGAGCTACAGGGAGAGTTACCACCAAACCACCAAACAAAGGAACAGACTGCAGGTCAATACAGCAGCGGTCATGTGCAAGCTCAAAGCATTCATCCATGAATGAGCATAGTGGGTATCACAGTTTTAATGCTTTCACTTTCGGTTGTGTAATTTTTCCTTTACTGAATACCAGTCAACTTACTCATAAACCAGCGTGAAATATCTTCAGCTATGGAACTAGGCCTGATGGAGTCTCAATTCTCAAGATCTTAGACCACATGTAACGGTTCTGCATCATGGTTACATCTTGTTCTTTCTAGGAGATTTTACTTCAGGTACAGGTCAGAAAGGAGTAGAATTTGATTTTTACAAGCACTGGTCTTGCATGTCTCCCCAGGCAGGACTGGCTGTAAAGCCTTCTAACATCACATTTCAGTAATACTGATCTCCTAAACACTGTGATAATACCTCCTCCCTAGAGGACCTAGGATCATGTTAGATTGCAGCACCTGACACATGTTCTCCAATTTCATTCTTTTTCTTGAAAGGAAAAAATTAAATTATGGCTAGCAAGTGAGTATATCAGAGACTGGTTTGATTTTAAGCAATGGAACACCAAGATATAATGAAATGTCACCATGCAACCATACCAAAGTTGCTAGTTTCTTTTCTCCCAAAGCAGTGACCTGAAATAAATACCCATTTTCGTTGACAGAGAAGGCACCTTGTTTCAAATTTCTTTGAAAGCAGCTGTATTTTAGGAAGTTGAAGAAATCTGCAGCATCTTACAGTAGAACACCTATAAGACATCACTGAGATTTACAGGATCTTCAAGATATCTTCATTAAGTACATTTTTTTAGACCAGGGAAACAGTACTGTTATCTTAGCGACTGAGTTGGCTGAAGAGAGTACAGAGAATCACATTTTTAGTATTAAATAGATGGGGGTTTTTTCTCTGAGGTAGAAAAGGCATGATTCTAGCACCCAATGCACAGTAAAACGGGTAAATACTACATAATACAGTGGGGAACAAGATTCAGTGACTTCAAACATTCCTAATACTATTAAAATAGCTGGCAATATATTTCTAGGTCAGTTCACTTTCAAAACATAAAACCAAACAGGCATTAGTTAAAGCTTCAGAGGTATGTTTTCAGTTAGGAAAATATCAGGAGCCAAGTAAATACTGTTAGCAGAAGAAAAACCAGTTTTAGAGGAATAACCAGAAGACTCAGTAATGAAATGCCAAAGTTAGGAAGCTAAATTCCTCTTAACAGTCAGTACTTTCTAACAAATTAATCCCCGTGTGAGCTGAGGGAGGAATCAACACTATTCTGGGCCAATGAGCAAGGATATAGTACCTTCTGACCACAGAGGTAACTGCAGTAGGTCAGCTTCAAACCACATTACCAGATTAGCAATGGAGACAGATTCCAAACTGCCAAGTAATTACTAAGCATGAGACCAATTCTCAAGGCAGTAAAACCAGCACTTTCTTACTTTAATAGCATGTAACACTACAACATTACACAACCAAAAGTACATCTAAAAAACAGCAGGAAGCCATGGTCTGTCGGTACTCTCTGAACAATTTGGGTGAGTGTTAACTGCCTGTTACCAGAAAGGTGGTACACTTGCTACTCTTATTTAAGGACAGATGCTTACACTGGGACAAAAGACAATTATCTGTTGTGTTTGGCACACTCTGACATTATCTTTTCTTAACGATATTCACATTTACTAAAAGCAAGAAAAACATACATTGCTTTGCTCCATCTTGTACTTTTGTCCCCTCTTAGAAGATTTTGTAGTTAAGCAAAGCCATTACAAGGGGTTTCCCTGTAAACCATAATACTGGGAGAATATCAATGTCGTAGATTTTTAGATCCATATTTAAAAACAACTCAAATAGGCAAGATAATAAAAGCTGAGACTGTCAACAGCACCAACTCCCTATGTAATTTTCTTAGGGCAATAAATTAAATGCTTCAAAACAAAGTCAAAAAGACTTATTAGCCAGGGACTTCGTAGACAACTAGCTAGGATTTCAGCACAACAGCTTATATGCCAGAAGAGCTCAGAGAGAATGGTTTTAGAAAAGCCACCACGTTGCCATAAGTAACTTACCTGATAACTTAGTGTTATTATACTAGTGAAACAAGCCAGGCTATCACAGCAGAGTCATAATTGAAAGCACCAAATATTAAAAAAAAAAAAAAAAAGAGACACTGAATTCATGCCACTCTTAAGACCTTGTTTCTGCAGTATTAGCTGTAGGTGTTTTATTCAAGTATATGTTTTAGGCTTACCTTGATGACATGCTCATTGGAGGAAGTTTCACTTCTGTCGGGTCATAGGCTGCTCCTTGAAGAGCCTGAAAATATATCTCAGGGTAATTTCACCAAGGTCTCAGCAGTAAATCTAAAAAAAACACAAACAGCCCTTTAGAAGTCTCACTTTTAGGGGAGAACAGCCTACATAAAAAGACTACAGTTTCAAATACAATGACTCTCGTAGGATCACATCAGTAAAAAAAATGCATATAACCCTGCAATCATAACTTTTGACCATAGTTATGCAGAAGGTTGATTCATGTTCTCACAATGTGATTTCAAATACATGGCGGAAAACTGTATCAACCTACTAGGAGTATTACACAACCAATATCCCACCATTCAAAGTTTTCAGAATATGCTTGCCCAGATCCTAATCCCAATTTCTCAACTATTAAAGGTTACCTAAACTACCTATGATTTGCTAACTAGAAAGAAATAAGGGGCTTTTTCTATGGGTAGAAGTGGGGTAAGAAAAAAAAAAAACCTCTTCAGTTTCTTTCAAAAATAACAGGCTTTTCTTGTCCCAACAGAAAATAATTGAAGTACTCATACTGCAACAGAAAATAATTGAAATACTCATAAAAATACAAGAGGTTCTATACAGTCACAGAATTTTCCACCTAAAGTTTACAGGTGATTGAGTCAGGACTAGTTTATGACCAAGTATATTAGCAGATCCTTGCCTAGAGCTACATTTTATGATTCTGGTTTTCAGTGTTAAGCCATCCCTACTTTCACACACCCCAAAATAACCTAGGCCCAGGATTCAGATATATTATTTGCTTATGTTTTTCTTCAGAGCTGCAGCTATCAAAAGTGCCACCACATGCACAAGTTTGCTCTTTGTTAATAACATATTTTTAAAAAATCTATTATGGCACCAAATCTTTGTGCTTGCCATCGTTTGAAACTAACTGCTCCAGAGTAGATGAAAAAAATGAAGGCAGACCAAATGTCTGACTCAACTATCACTTCAAACTGTTCCTCAGGCTTTTCTATTGCGCCAGTACACCTGCCAGTTTCTGCTGAGTTTAAAGAAAACACTTTCAATGAAGCAGACAAGCACGACCACTACAGGTGACATTTGGTAACTTAACTGCCCCTTACAAGTACCAATTTAAAATTAAAACCTCTATCTGATGTAGCTGAAGTTACACCTATGAAAAGAGGAAAAAGGGGGCAACTCCATGATGCATCACAGTCACATATCAATTGTATTTTCACTAGCAACATAGCACTTCACCTATGATTACACATTGTGACCTGAAGCTGCAATTTATTTACCGTATTTTGAAGTTAAGCATATATTTTCCAGTTTCTCTCCAGGAAAGCTCTTCTGTATGAAGTACGCAGTGCAGTTTGTCTCCCGCAGCATACCAGTGGGGCAGGTACTCTCCCATGCCATCTTGAGGCACTTCCAGTCAAGGGAGCTGGGTGAGGAACCCCTAACAGCTTAACACCCCTCACTTGTTACCAAGCTCCCCGGTAGCCACAGAGCTGACCAAAGCGGTGTTAGTCAGCAGGGGACGAGTGCTGCCTGCATAAACCGACAGAAGAGCCGCGTTCAGCTTCTCCGGGCAGCCGCCGAGCTTCCGCCGCCTTCGCGCCTTTCCCTGAGGCGAGCGGCCGCCTTCGCTCCCGCCGTGCGCGGTTGCGCATGCGCGAGGCGGCACCGCCTGTGAGGAGCCCGCGGAGGGGCGCCGGCACGCGCCTCGGGTGCAGCTCCCAGCTTCGGAGCGCCAGGCGGGAAGCGCCAGGCGGGAAGCGCCAGGCGGGAAGCGCCAGGCGGGAAGCGCCAGGCGGGAAGCGCCAGGCGGGAAGCGCCAGGCGGGAAGCGCCAGGCGGGAAGCGCCAGGCGGGAAGCGCCAGGCGGGAAGCGCCAGGCGGGAAGCGCCAGGCGGGAAGCGCCAGGCGGGAAGCGCCAGGCGGGAAGCGCCAGGCGGGAAGCGCCAGGGCACCCTCCTAACGGCCGCCCCCGTGAGGCGGCGCGCGCGGCGCCCCCAACGCCCCTCTTCTCCCCGACACCGGCGATGCGATGCCGGCCGGGTGATGCCGTGCCGTGGGCCCGGCCGGCAGCTGCGGAGCGCCCGCCGCCTCCCCTCAGCCCCTTGGCCAGCGGTTCCCGCCGCCTCGGAGCCTTCCGTGGTGCAGCCTGAGCCGGCCGGACGCGGGGCTACGCCGTAGCCGTGAAAGAGACGCAGCGGACAGTGAGTCAGAGCATGCCTTGCAGGCGGTTACGGGGTGGGGGTTGAACCCAGGTACCCCCATCGTTATACGGAAATGAAAGTGTTCCTGAAGTCAGTGCCCCCTCAAGCATAAAGCTTCCCTCTCTCCACACGGTCTTCCGCTGCGGCTCGATCAACCATAGCACTTGTTCACTGGAGACCTGTCCTGTTGGGGTAACAGCCCGAGCAATGAACTCGAGCCTGCAGGGGCTGCCGAGATGGAAAGTTGCAGTGCTTATTTAAATCTCAAACTTGATACACAAGTAGCCACCTGGCAAACGGATCTGCCACTGCTTTAGAAGGTAGAGTACTCAAGACTATGTCTTTGTGCCTCATTTATAATGAAAAAATCTGCTTGTACACACTTAGACGGTTTGGTAACAGCTGTCATTAATTGTATTTCTAATCATGTGACATGCCATTGCTTTTCCCCTCCCATCCTCTATAACTGCCATAGAAGAATCCTTGGAGGGCCCCCAAACATCTCCCAATTAAAATTCTTAAATGCTGGGTCTTCTTACAGATCTTTATATAGACAGCATCTGGGTCTTCCCCTCCCACCAACTGTAAAAAGCAAGAGGCAGTGAATAAAGGAGAAAAGAAGGCAAAAGGAGTAAGACATCTGGGTCCTGGCAGGCAGTGTTGTTTTCATAAATGTTCCTGTCTAACCAGTTGCTGTAAGTACCTAGAGGTCAATGTTTACCATCTATTTAAATATTTGGAATTAGATTCACAGGTAACTTGCAAAAGAAAACTGAAAGGTAGTAGGGATCCCCTCCACCTCGTTTAATGCCTACAGGCCTGCCTGGGTATAAACTGTAGCTTTCAGGGTGGAGGGCAGATGAGAAATAGCCACTTTACTGTTGCAAATTCATCAGTAACATTGACTCAGCTGCCTAGCTTGATAAGCTCCTTCTTCCCAAATACTCAGCAGAACTAAAATTACTGTTTCCCCCTTACTAGCCAGAATTCTGGACTAGTTTCATGGTGGAAAACACTATTGATACAATTTTTCAGAAAAATATTTTTACTACTTGCAGTAAACTTACAAGCAGTTAGTAAATGCAGCAAATTGGAAAATTACCTATTATGTCTTTTCACATAAACAATTAGAACTAAGGTGACCTTTGCACTGGCTGTTTGCTTTGTGTCTAGTCTCAAATTACATTTTGTGCTAAAATATCACAAATGTCATCAAAGTATGAGCACTGCAAGAGAAGTTAAGGTTGTATTTATTCCTACATAGGTACCTTCTAGTATGGTTATTCTTTAGACAAGCTTTTTGAGAAAGCCTGCAACCACTACCACTGCAGCTACATAAAAGCTGTTAGAACTGATCAAAGAAGCACAGCCCTACTTCAGTGCTGTAAGACCACTATTTAACAGCTACATGTGGATAATCCTTTTAACAGTGTCACAACTGTGTATATACTGAAGTACCACTTGCTTAAGCAAGTTATGCCCCAACTCAAACAGAATAAAACCTCATTTGCTGAGCTTACTTTCTGACAACTCCGACACTTTCCACTCTGACAACTTGTTGCTCTGTTCTCAAACCATGAAACAGTTTTGCTTTCACCTATCACAGTATGAAGTGCTTTGTCTATACAGTAAGGAGCAGAAACAAGGAGAGTACTCTGGGCACGGTCTGTGGTCATGCACCCCCATTTCAAGAGTGCATGGCTTACCATTTTTATGAATCTTGATATTGTCAAGTTTTCTGACTGCTGGAAAGTTTCATACAGTAAGTGTAGTTGTTATGAGTCCCTTGAAATTTACCTTCAGTTGATGAGATCTACTGCATCTCAGGAGTTAGAATAAAAATTCAAGTCCCCTTAGTTCACCACAGCATGAATAAAGAATAAGATATTCTAAAAGAAAGTAGTACCATGTTATAGTAAATATATTCTGCAGGTTGTCCTTTTCTTGCAGGTTGTGCAGCACATGGAAAAGCATGAGTCTTGTTACTTCTGACATAGATTCCTCCCTGTGCTTTTCATCTGGTCCGATTCAGTTGAAAGAATTGAGTTACAGCAGTTAACATTTTCTTTTAATCACATGCACAAGGGACAAACAAGACTGTTTATATAGTCTGCTAAGTTGGAAAAGCAATTGCGGCTTGTTTGTTGTTGTAGTGTTTAAGACAAACTAGAACTCAAGTATTTAGCCAGAAGTTGCCACCTTTTACTTCCTTAGTGTTGCACATGGTCTAACATGGGAATAGATTATGAAATAAATATTTGGAAGTTAGTCAAGCAAAGGACTGCTGGTTACTACATTATCAAATGATAGGGTCTGTTATAAGAAATGAAAGGAGCAATTTCCTTTCCTACATTTGTTGCCCTACAGAGTTGCTATGTGAAGTAAATCTTCTTTAACTCAGCAACTATTTCTCATGATTCAGGCACACAAGAAGTCATGAAAAAAGTCAGCTAGATAAATGAGATAGCAGATCTTTAAGCAACATCTGGCAGATGGAGACACTCTTAGCAGGTAGGGCAGACCACTTTCCAGTTCTACCAGTTAGGCAGAAAGGTAACCAGCAGGCTCTGTACTTTTAGAAGGCCAGTCTCTGCCAAGACTCTTAAGAGGAGCAGGAAGAAGGATGCATCTTTGGAAGGGGGAGGATACGCTAAGATTGTATACAGCCATGACATTTGAAGAGCCCAAAAAGTCTTGTCATCACAAAGGGTCTCCGCTATTCTTGTGGAAGACCTACCACCTTCAGAGTATCCTAGCTCCTGCATGACAAAGTGCACCGAGAGCATCCATTGTTAGCTTGCATTCACAGAAAACTAGACTTAAGTCATGGCCTATGATCTGTATGTAGTGGTTTCTCCATTCCCATTTGTACTACAGTATCCATTGGGAGAGTGACAGAGGTGAAGTGTTTTAACTCCATTATAATGAAGAAACATTTTTCCCTCTGCCCGCTCAGCAGGGTGGCCTGCTGGCTCAAAGCTAAGACTGAAATCTCTTATTCCAGGAGGAGGTGAAGGGTTGCTAATCTTCACTCACCTAGCTCTGGCACTCTGCATGTGGATCATTCTTAGCAACACACGCATTCATTGTTCCTGTAAACATGGAGTGATAGGAGGAACATGCAATTCTACAAGCTGTGTCTTAAAATTCTTTGAAATCTCCTCATGGGTCATCAAACCTCTTTCATGAGTCCCAACAGAATAGTAGCAACAAAGACTAAGTCCAAGATAGAATGACAGGAAAAATGAAAATGTGTGATGCTGAGAAGGCTCACAAGCAACATGATCAGATGAATATTCCTTGCTTTTGCATACTGCAGTGTTATATTAGACAGCATTGTCAAACACCAGGTGAATCTAGTGAATTGTTAGGTTCTCAGTAAAGTCAGTATTCCCGATTTTTTTTCTTCTTCTTAAGCTGATATAGACCATAAACTCTCCTCTACGGACATTGCCTCTGCTAGCCTAGAAAAAACAGCTGAATTAAAGCTAAACAATGGGACTCTGTTGTCATCTATAAGTATTACCAGCAACAAAAACCCTGGTGAGGGTGAAGAGTTATTTAAGCTAAAGGGCAGTTTTGTTATGAGAGCAAGTGGCTATAAACTGGGAATAAATCTAGGTTAGAAATTAGAAGGCTTGAGAAGAGTTCTTGAACTAAACCTCATATCTTAGTAGCTAGGCAAAGAAATCCTTGCTATTTGAAATGTAGAACTCAAGTTTGAAAGGAATGCATCCTGGTTTCCCACATTCACAGAATAATTAGATTTAGTTCAGTCCTATCATCATTTACAGCTTACTAACTTTTAAGCAAGCCAATATGCCGCCCTAAACTCAATATATGAACCAGTTATTTTATCTCTGCTGTTCTGAGAACTGAGGATATTCACAGTGCATTCCCTGGCTAAAGAAAACCATAGTCATTGCAAGTCTAAAAATGTCAGAAATTGTGTCTCTGGCCATTTCAGTGCATGAGCTGAGAGATCTTCCAGATGAACAAGACTTAGGAGGAGAGGAGATAGGGTAGTTTGCTAGTAATGAAGAATATAGAGCAAACCAAGTTATCAGTGCAATCCTACATATCCACTGAATGTAAAGCCTTATTCCACAAGGTTCTTCAGGCTTCAGCAACTGCTCTGGATTTTGTCCTGCCAGCATTCCTCCTAGAAGTGTCCACTATTTTCTTTGTGGTAGAAAGTTCCTAATGGCAGGGAAGGGCACCACTTTATCTTACCTATTTCTTCAATAATCACATTAGCACTGAAGTCAATGTAACAGTGTTGCCTTGCATAGACAATAGTACTATTGTCCGAATATCACAAATGGGCTAAGCCTGAACAAAAGTCACAATGGTTGACACAAAGTACCCCTGGGAATATTTCGATATTTAGGGAAGAGGGTAGAGCAAGCATAGTTTGGGAATAGGTTCTCTACTGCGTAATAAATTTCACCCTTTTGTTGTCTGTCATAACACACTGCTTTCCTTGCCTCACATTTACTTCCTTTCTTCACCACAAAGCATCATTGCAAAAACCCTATTGGTCTTACAAAAGCTACTTTACTTTTCACAACTTCCCCATACATTCTTCCCTTCTACAGCTGAAAGAAATTCCATAATACCACATTCATGAGGTTATGAAATGAGGTATAATAGTTTATTATTTACTGCAAGAACCAGACTTTACTGCAAGTAAAACAGCAGAGGCTGGACTCCTCTGAAAAAAAAATGAATTTAATTGTTCTCCATGTGGACGTCATTAAAGAGGTATCATCACCTACTGTGCTAGGTTTCCAGGATGAGATATCTGTTGCATATCAACTCACAGGTCTGTTGGGTTCTCTATTGTTTACGAAGTCACACAGCTGCAGGGTTTACCTTGCTTTCATTGCTGGCAGTAGCCTTGAGCAGGCCCTGTCCCTTCTGAAGCCAAAAATTCCAAGTTCCCATCTAAAATGGGGGTTCAGGAAGAACTGGGAACTGTAATATGGCCACTCAAAAACCCACACAAGCTTCCTGGAGGCAACTTAGTACTCAAGCAAAACTAGAGTTTCCTTGGTGCTGCCTCCTGCTCTATCAAAAACATGGCTAATTATAGAATATCTAACTTAAATCTTGATTTGTCAGGAGCATTCTTTATAGATGATAGATACTAGTTTATAAACCCAAACTCACAAGAGGCTTGCAATTACCACAGAAACTTCAGCACATCTCATCCCCTAGTTAGGTGAAAAACATTTCTTACTGCAGACAGATTTAATGAGACAAAACAAACACTACTCAAAACCTATATAGAAATACAGCCTTCCTTTCCCCTACACACCCTACACAACCTTTAATTCTGATGAGTGTAAGCATCCACCATAACTGACAGCTGTTCCCACCCAGTAGAAGCACGCTCCCTGCGAGCCACATTCTGACTGCAGCTCACTGACAACAGACTGTATCTCAGTAATTGGGCTAAGAGAATTGATAAAAGATAGGCTGTTTGGGTAGAGGGGAAGACAGAATTTGCCTCCTTCCATTTTCTTTTTGCTCTCTTAGATTTAATATCTTTAATTTCAATCAAATTAGCTGTTGTGTCCCCACTTACATTTTTCAACCATACAACTTGTCAGCAAACTTACTATCAGCTCATAGGACATCTTTAACATTGATTACTTCACATCTATGTATCTGCTTTGCAGCTTTCATGGAAGAAATACAACTGGTCCCACAAACTTCCAGTGCAACAGGAATAGAGATTGTTGCCATCAGTCACGTGGGTACCAGCATTCCAGAAACATTGCTACACTTCTTCCATACAGGTCCAGCAAATGCTTTGACATCTTTCTTGAAGAAAGGATGTGGATATAATCATTTATTCTGATATAATGGCTGTCAAATGGCTGATGATTCTGTGGAACAAAAACTCCACATAAAAACTTTTAGCAAACATCTACTTTGACAACTCCCATATGTACCATTTACACATCTGGAACAGGGCAACACAAATCAGATAGAGATGCTGTCAAATTTACTTCATTTCATGTTGTTAATCATCCAGTTTCATCATACAAAAGGTCTTTTTTACTTTGCGTCCATTTGGGATATGTTTTTATAAACAAAAGTTTTTTGCATAATGTGGAAATTTTGTCTGTCAGCCAGCTCCGATTATGGTTCTCACACTAAATATATCATAAACATGTATTTTGGCAGGAGCAAAATTACTGTCTTCCAAGTACAAAGAAACCAGAAGCCTGCTGGTTTGAGCTATCCCAGCTCTACCTTCAATTCATTGTCCTTACTTTTCAACTGTAAGATTTTTCCTGTTGCTTCAATTGCAGAAAAAAATCTAGGTATACTTGAATCATGCATACCACTTTTTCCTGCAACTGTCCATCTAGAAAAAACATATACTGAAAGTATCTTGAAAAATTAAATATTTCAAACAGAAGTCTATGCAAAGGATACCCAGACTTTTTTTTTTTTTTTAAATACAGCCATGAGCAGAAGCAGTGACAGCAGGGGGCACAACTGCTGATAGTTCACAGCTCTGTGAGAACCTTCATATCACTCTGAACTAGCTTGTTTACTGGTAATATGTATTCCCAACAGAGGAACTGCGCCTTAAACCGTAACAACCAGCTAGGTATTTGATTGCCACATCTTTTATGCGGACCAACCAAAAATTCTATAATAAAACCTCTACAGATAAGCCATTTGTCTTTGCATATCCTTTCCTGCATTGTAGGACAGGAGCACAGCTCTCGGATCATCATGGTGTGCTGAGGATAAAAGAATATTTTTCCATACACTGTCATGGAAAAGGAGCTAGGTAGGAGCCTTTCCCTTTGCATTTGCAACCTTTGCTGCTTAATTCTAGCAACATAGAGAACTACTGCAATAGCTCATATTTGGATGGCACAGGAAAGCGGGAGACTTAAACAGAGAGGCATTTCTAGCTTGATTGCTTTTTCCAGAGCAGCAATTACTGTCCATGCCTTGCTGACTTCCTCTTGTAGAAGCAAAAAGAAAAGCTCTAGCAGCACTAGAAGAGCAAGTGACAGCAAAAGAAATCATACTCCTCCTCCCCACACGTGCAAGTGGTACAAGTATCAGTTTAGAAAAAAGTAGAAAGCAAGGCAGACTCCGGATCAGTTTGCAGTCATTAAGAGGTGGCAAACTGGAAATTAGCAAATGGGGTCCAATTCTAGAAGCCAAACGTTTCAGAGTAACTGTTTACAAGACCATTTATAATATCTTTCAGTGATAGGAAAGATGTTAGCTCTTTTCTTCACTCTTCTGGACTTTTTACAACAGTGCAGATAAACCTTGGATTTCATACAAGGTATCTTTAGCACCATTTCAAGAACACTACTGCAGGCTAGAATTTCTGCTAAATAGCTACACCTTATTTCTGTTGTAGTATGTGTGTTCTTGACTGTTCAGAGTCAATGGTCCCCAGTGTGAACTCCAGAAAAGAGAAATCTTCCACAGTAAAGGATACTTCTATTAGTAGACTCTTGTTAGTAACTGTTGTTGCAGACTTTTGCTCTCATAACCACAGAAGATGTAGGAACTAGGCTGCCTTAGATAAAGTCACCACATCAGAGAATTCCTTCTCGCATTTAATCAGTTCTCCCTTAGACAGTCCCTTCACATATTGATAGAAATCTCATTTTTCATGAAAAGCTCATAAATGAGCACAGGCTCTGGAACTTCTAGGGAGACGTTGCTGAAGAGGTGTAGTCAGCAGTGTACTCTCTACTTGCTTGAAAGCAATCTTAATAGAAGTTTGCAAGTGTTAAGCTAGGGAAAGGTAAAAAGGACAGGTTTTTGTTTACAGTAACTGGCAAATCGCACTGGAGCTTTCAAGACTTAATATCTGTCTTGGAGCTTTTAAGACTTCACATCTCTTGCAATAGGCTACATATAGGCTCTTGAGAATGAGATAAAGAGATCAGGTCCATTTTACACATTAAAAGGCCCAAGAATAAGGGCTTACCATACAATAACACACATAGGATTGATTATAACATGAGACCTCTCTAACTGGCAGTTTCACCTGACACATGCTTTGTGAACACAGTACACTGTTTGTGACCCATGTAAAAGTGTAGTGCTACAAACAAGCTCTTGCAGATCACAATTACAACTCTCTCTCTCTCCCCACCACAAACAGAAACTTCAAGGTCAATACTCAGTAATGATTATTTCAGAATGAATGTCCTAATTGAAAAGCCAAATCAACTGCTCATTGCAAGGTACCACAATTTCTTTTTTTCCATCCCACAACTTAGACAAAGTAAAATTTGTTCACCACACCCTTTTGACCATTTCCTAAGATAAGTCACAGAAGTTTCACCATTGACTAGCCAGGTTTTGCACCCAAAATAAGATTTAGCATTGGTATTTCCAGTAACCCCCAAGAGCACATAGTAGTAACAGGTTGCCTTTTATTCTGATTACTTGCAGATCATTTGTCTTTTGTTCTCTTTACTAGGTTCTCTGCTAATTTGGCCTCCTCCTTAAAGGATTGAGTTCTCCAGTGACTGTGGGAGCACCAGTCTAATCAAACAAAAGTCTTATGTTTGTGCTACAATGGCATCTTTGCTCGATGCTGATACTGAGGCACCAGAAATTCTTGGAGATGTGGAGTAGAAAACTCTTTGGGATTATATTAAAGCTAGAATGACAAGCTGTGGAATCCTACTGCTTGAGCTGTAGTCAGCTTTTTCTTGAAGAGTTCTTCATATCTTGCTTAGACTGACAGTAAAAGGCAAAGGTATGGCACACTAGTGCCTTATTTCTCTTGTAGCTGTGAGCCCTCACATGAGAGTCAGATTTCAGTCACTAGCTTAGCTGTATAGCAGGGCCTGGTTGGTTTTACTCAGCTGCAGGGCATCTTATGAAGTCTGTATGCTGTTCTGTCTGTAATCCTGTTCTGGCTTCCACAATCAGGAAAACAAGTGGCACCAGCATTTCTGTTTCTCATTGAGGCACCTTTTCCCAAGGCACAGTGTTTTGAGAAGCTACACCTATCCTCTCACTGAAAGCAATGTTCTAATGTTTGGTTAGCTCTGCAGGAGCTATCAAGAGTCAGTAATGCAGATATGCACATAAACAGGGCAGGGAAGGTAAGCAAGGCAGCTTGTTTGCTCTGTATCCAGTTTATCCTTTGCATGAAGGGTAAGTCTAAGCTTTTCCTGCTCACTGCAGGGGGGTTGCACTAGATGACCTTTAAAGGTCCCTTCCAACCCTAAGGTGCTATGATTCTTGTCACAAAAATCTTTAGGCCAGGCAGACAGAAGAGTAGGATTAAGTAATCAAACTGCTTCTCCCATCTGTCTCTCAATAGGAAGAGTTTTTGATCGATTACTTTAAAGGTTTTGAGCTTTTCTTCTTTATACCTTTCTCAGTTAGTGCTCCTATGAAACTGACATGTAGATCTTAGGTTTTAAAAGCAGTGGTTTACCTCTCCGTCCTGCAAGACACCTTGTATATATTTTGCCCTTCTCTTTTCAGATACCTGAGGACCTTCTCCATATGTTTCCTGCTCTTTCAGGAACTTGGTCATGTCTTTCAGGACCATATAATCATGTTTAAAAGTGATTTGACTAAAGAGAAAGGACACCAGGGAGCCCATTTCCATATATGCTGCTGATAAACTAGTCAGTAAAAGAGTTGGATTTTTCCGTCTGAGTTTTTAATGTGCTTGCCTCCTCCCCAGTTAACTAGTCCATAGTAGAGATGCACACGCTTGTTAACCCACTCCAATCAGAGTCCCTAAGGCCAGACTCCTTTCTGTGGGTACCTGCATGTGAATTGGCACAAGGGGTCTCCACAGCAGTTCTTACAGAGCTTATACCAAAGGCAGGAGAAATAACGGACACTCATAAAGACAGTATAGCTACTCCAAGAATTCAGTTGCACCTTTGACAAGAGCTTGCTATTCAGTCCTCCAGAAGACCAAAGTACTCAAGAGCTCGAGCAAAGCTAGGAATCAGGAACTGCTTGTCATCAACACCACATGTATTACATAAAATGCCACTCATAAATTTGTTGAGCAAGAGATGTAGTCTTGCAGAATTATCACAGACATTTGGAGTACTGCACCATAAATAACTTTAAATCCTTAATAACAGACATCTACAGCAGAGCATTAGGGGTTCTAGGTGTGAAAGAATAATCAAAATCCCAAATCATACTAATCATAAGCCCTCCAAGCACCACAGAAGCAAACACACCAAAAAACAGAGTTTGCTTTCCTAAGGAACAGTAAAGCAAATAATTCTTTACAAGCCTCAGATGACAGCCAGTACTTCCAAAGAGATAAAGCAGTGAAAGATAAACAACTAACCAGAGACAGACATCACTGGTATACAGCACTATGCCATTCTTGAGATCTTCACTGTCAGGGAGGAAGCTGTGCTAATATGAGACTCCATTTTAACAAAGTCAGAGGTTGCACTAGCCAGAAACTTGAAACACACAGCCACAGCCTTGAGAAAACAGGACTCTTCCTTCCACAGGTGGTATTAATACTCCTCAGAAGAGCTGCAGACCTGAGTGGCAGTCACTGCCAGCCTATAGAAACCCCAAAGAGCTAATGATCGCTGCTGTTCTCTGGACCTAGGAATTCTTCGTCTCCTGCAGTGCCCCCAGGTGCCTTCTCTGGGTATTCAGGACTCTTGTTCCAGATCACCAGTAGTAACCCAGTGGTGGGTTTGGTTGCTGTCACGGTCCAAAGTAGCTAGGGGCTACAGCCAAGTAGCATGCAGAGGGTAACCCGCGGGCTGGATTGTAAGCCTTGGTATCTCGGAAAGAGTGCAAACTTACAATATGATGAAGGTACTGGAGAGAAGATGCCTGAGGCCCAACAAGGGAAAATGTGGAGTAGAGAAGGGTCAGCCTTTTACTGTGGGAAGAGAGCCCTTATCTTAATATTATCAAGAGTAGGTGCTGGAACAGAAACAAACTCAATAACGTGCTAGGCCTAACAGTGGTATCCAGGGCAATAGGCCACTACGGAGTGGCGCTACTATCTCTATTCACATTTGGTCATAGTGATATGCTGAGCATCTGGCAAGTTGTTTAAGAGAACTTTTCTTGAAATGCATCAATTCAGGGATAAACAAACTTCTTCCTGAAAGCAGGTGTTCAAATATGAAACTTCATGGAGTTACCAGTGGACACATAAATAACAACATTTTGAAATGTGGAAGAATAAGCAACATTTAATTGCACAATCCTGTTGTGAGCAAGAAATTACATAAACTCCCAAAGCTCCTATTCCTACGACATGTCCTGAGAAACATGACATCAGTATATTGAGCACATCCTTATTTTCTTTCAGAATTCAGAAGGCTTTTATAAGTGGCTAAAGAGACTGCTAGAGATATGACATACGTACTGTCACTTTCCCAGTGATGTTGATGGAAGTTGTGTCCATTCATAACGTGTTTAACATTTATTACTAAAAAAACCCAATTAATAAAAAGCATGGGGGTTTTCCTTGCTGCTGAGCTTGGTTGAAGAAAGGCTCTTATACTTCCTTTAGTTCACGTACTGAGAGTGGCCACTACATCATCTGTGTTGGAGTCAGACACTTTTTTTGCCAACAGCAGAGGTGAAAAATCTCAACTTCTCCCTGAGGATGTACGTGGTCCATCAGGCAATGATGGAGATGAGTTTTATTTCATATTCCTAGTACAGCAAAAAAGAAGATATTAAACCTAGCATATTTTAACTGTCCTTTTGAAAAGAATGGTTATTTGAACACAAGACTATGGGGCCTGCTGACTGAAATAGAAGCTGGATTTTTACGTTGCTACTGTCTGTTGGTTTTCAATGGTAAACCAAGCAGTATGAAGAACTGTGTATTTGTGCTAGTAAATAAAGTTCTCAAATGTAATTCTGATGAGGAGAGGAGTTCAACACAAGGAAAACTCTAGCTTCTTCCTTTGGCTTAGCAGAGGTACCTAGACCTAGTTAAGGTTTCTTTTTTGCTTTATTTGTGGTACAAGTAACATATGGAGGTGCCCTCAGCCTGCAAAATTTTCATCCAAATTCCATTTTAATGCAGTAACTTAGACTCACAGTATTGCATTTGGAGTAATTTATGATTTTGAACTGAACGTCAGTTTTCATTTTAAACTCCAAAATTTAACTGAAAAATTGGGCCAAACTAGCATGATGACATCTGAGTCTTGTTTCCTGAGGAGTTCAACAACTTCTGTGAGCTCTACTATCTCCAAGAAATTTGTAGATGTTTGCAGATGTACTGCTAGGTACCCTAATGCAGCAGGTTTGGAATCTGTTTATGAGTGTTTGACGTGAGTTTCTTTGACGATGCCAGTATACAAAATGACATGGACATCTGGGGTTGAAGCATGTCTAATTTCTTAGTTACAAAGGTGAGATCGATTCCTTGGCCAGTTTTGGTATCTGTGAGGTACACCTTAAAGCAAAAGAAATGTCAGCATCAAGAGAAGGTCAACTTTGCTAAAATATATACATTTTTTCCTCTAAACCTTTTATCTGTAGGACTATCGACTTCTACATTTTTTTCTAAGTTGCCTTCTCCGCTTCTTAGAAAATTTGCCACTGTATGCCCAATTTAAAGACATTATTGAGTTTCCCTAAAAGTACTGACAGGCAAGGTGTAGTACCCAGGATTTGATTGTGGACATATGGTTAGTAACGAGATTCTAATTAGATTTTGAAACTTAAGCCTGGTGTGAGAAGGGTCAGTCTCTTAATCATGTTAGACTTTGAAGAGATTACAGGCGTGATTTTTTTCCTCCTTACAGACTCTGCACTAAGAGCTGCCTCTCTTTAACTAGATTGGAGCGCTAAATGTAACTTGATAAATGTTGGCACATTGCTGTATTAGCTATAAAGTCACACACACACAAAAGTATTCAATTTGTAACCCCACAGCACTGAATTGCAATATGGAAAAGGGCACCCCACACATACTCCTGCTAGAATAAACTCTTGGCATAATCACAAATGTCCAGTTAAACAAGCAGTATGAATTCCAACAGGATTTGTTCTCTCTTGCAGACTTCACTGACAGAGGCGAATGAACACATAAAAACCCCTACCTCTGACTTCAGTCTCCCAGTAAGTTTTCTCTGACTTGCTACTTTTGTGTAGATTCGAAATAATTGTAAAGAATATCTGTCACTTCTGCTGTCATTTTTGTTCTTAACTTCAAGCAAAATGAGGGTTTCAGGAAAATGAACACCATTGCTGGTATTAGACGAAAGCTAAAGGGGAGGGGAAAGTGTGTGTGTATAAATCCATGGCCTTACAGGACATGTGGTCTAAAACTTAATGACATGGCATTCTCATCTCACATAACCCATCCTTCCTCCTCCACCTCCTCTCCACCAGGTACTAGTCTTTATAACCATGAGACACATTTCAAGTAACTAGATTTGTTTTATGCAGTTTTCAATAGCAATAACATTTATTTATGTTCATTAAAAATGGTCATGGGCTTTAGATCAGAGGCTGTACCTTGAATTAATCTCCCTGATTTTGCATATAAGTTTACATCCACAGGGGTCAAGGAGCCTTCAAAGTGAAGGATCTCTAACTGTTACAGAAAGAATAACCTACTTTCTAAGCTGCCATTGTACCCAAGGTACAGTCTATCCAGGAAGCCAGAAGGAACTCTCTGCATGAGAGCAGAAAATGCAAACATCAGTTTAGCCATATTAGGATGTGGCCATACTGACTTTCAAGACAATGTTATGTACTCTCAGTATACATGCTTAAGATGTATGGCCTGAGGACAGATTCTGAGGTAAACCACTTCTGTTTTACCCAATGGTGTGGATTTTATGCCAGTTTCCATTAATCACTGACATAACAGCTGGCAGAAAGAAAAAAGTAGATAAAGGGAGTGTTCTGTCCCCAAACACAAGGAGTAAATCATGCCTGTTTAAAAGGAGTTGGTTTTAAAATCTGAGAAAAAAAAATACATTGTAGAAACCATGCACCACTTTGGGAACAATATAACTGCCAAGCTTTGCTCACAGCAGGCTCTTACACAGCTTTAGCTTTGGTGTGTGAAAAACAGGGCATGAGAGTTAAACTGAATCCACTGAAGAGACAGACTGGAGTAAAGCTCATCTGCTTTTTATTTTCAGTATGTTCATTTTAGTTGGCTGGCCTGGCTGACCACTTCAATAAGCTCTTTCGAGGTGAGAAATATCTCCATAAATGCAAGTAAGTTGTTGAAAATGGTAATGAATGGAGCCCAACCAAACACACTTTTACAAAAAAGAGAGCTGAAGCCACTCTGACAAGACAAGAGTTGCGCTAGTTTGAAGTCCATAAACAATAAACAGGGCCATGCTTCACCCCTAGCACAGCTGGCCTCTGAGAAAGCTAATTGTACTTGCCCTTGAAAGAGAAAAGAGCAGATAAGCCACAAAGACTTTTATTGTGGGAACAGCTTGCATAGACTCTGGTGAAGGACATGAAAGGAGACAACTAAAAATACGTTGTCCTGATTGTAGCCAGCTTATTTTGATGGGGACTATTTTCATATTTCATTTAGATCTTTAATGTTTTTGCGGTGAATATCTTTCCTTTTTTTTAAAGCCTCAGCAATTGATTCCTTATTCACTGCTTTTTTAAAATCTAATAGAAAGCAAATCAAGGTATTTAATCATAGCAGAACAAAATTAATTGTTATGCTTCAGAAATTGTTTCAGCTGTGTAACAAGAAAATTTATTCAGCTATGTAAAGCAGACAAGTTTGGCAAAGTACTGCGTTCATATGACTTGCTACCTTGTTATCTATATTAAGTTTTGAATTTAGAATTTATGCGCCTCAATTTTAAGCTGTAATTCTTATAATCCATACTGTTGCTTGCAGATGGGTCTTCTGTAGAAGTAGTAACTGCCTGAAGTTTGAAAGACCCAACCAAAAGCAAACTCCCACAAACAGATGATGAGAAACTGAGGAGCAATAATCAATATCAGCTCATAAGATTTTTGACTTTGGGTTCTTTATTTCCTTTCCTATTTCTGCAATCTATTTTTTTGTTCACATGCTCTGCTGGCTGCTGGTTTTGCCTCTTGTTGACGTACAATGCAAAGGACTAAGTTGCCAGAGAGGGACCACAGATCTTTAGCATTGACAACATCATATACAACATCATACACAACTGCTCATTGTAAGTCACAGTCTGTACAACAGATACAGATACTCTTGTATTAAATCACATGGAAAACAGCATTTGTTGAGAGGGCCTCACCTCAAATCTTATGTTTCAGTTTGCTGAAGAGAAGAGCTTTTCAAAGCTATCGCTTTTTGAAGCTTAAATGTCTGGGTCGTGTTGGAAAGAAGAACTTACCTTCACTCAGATTCATTGCCTTGACCTGCAGAAGTGCCAAGGACAGGCCAACCCCATCTCAGGAAAATATGAAGCTCATGTTTCTCTTGAACTCTCCAACTAAGAGCGTATGTATGTGGCGCGCTCCCTACACTATGACAGCTATGGTTCAATTCCCTCCAATACTTTACTGTATTTGAACCTTGGAGATTGCCTTATGTCTGGAGGTGTACGGACAATATTGTGTCCTCCTGGCAGTGGTATTTTATTGGCAAGAGAAGAAGCTACATCAAGAGGACATCTCCCACCTTGGAGCTGGCAGGCAGAATATGTGGTGAATTGTCTACTTTGGATCTTCTTAAAAAGCATCAGTTTATGAGGACTGACTTTGCCAGACATCTCACAATCAACACTGCAATTTAAAGAGGAGTTTAAATGGGCATAACTTGTCACTGCTGCCAAAAGGCATGGTCCCATCCCATTGCTACATGTCTGTATGACTGCTTGTGCCAGCACAAGATGGGCAGAGGTAGAAGACACAAGAAAAAGCAGGAGAGGGCAGGCAGGACTGTCTCCAGAAGCAGAAGCAAGCTATTGTAATTCAAAACCTTCCATGAAATTCCCTAGATTTGAGCAGAGAGGAATGCTGAACAACAATTAAATGGTTATATGCATATCTTACAGCAGAAACATAGGCACCTCCTGGGTTGGATGGAAGGAAACCCATGAATCGTATCCAAGCATTGGATATTTGTGCACCAAAATGGTAGCTTGCTGCTTTCATCTCCCTGTTGAAGATAACCCAGAATATCCTGTCATAGATCCTGACTGCCTTCCCCTAGAAGACTAGTGGCCCCAGCTGGTATTTTCCTCTTCTAACAATTCTGTAAAAACATTTTCTTTGGTGAGATAGATCAGGTTTTGTTTTATTTATTTGATAACGGGTAAGATTCATGCAGCATACTGCCCCATCCTCTCCCTCTTACATTTCTTTTAATGTCCTAGAATTACCAGCCTACTTGCACAACACAGACCTCTAAAAGGTTGAGGCATCCACCTGAGGTCTTTAACTTTGTTACCAACCTGTTAGCAATGCCATCTCTGTGGGCCATGGACACATCCTGCTGCATTTCTGTTTCAGTAGTGACACCTATATTATTGACATTGCCAGGGAGTAGCAGAAGTCATTGCAAGACCTCATGGTGTTAAGTACTGACAGCTATCTTGGGATGCTCAGCTATCCCACGAGGTGGTGCAGAGAAGTGAAAGAGAACCTCAGACCAAGCCCTGTGCAGAGATAAGTTAGGGACACCTCCCATTGCCTCTCAGCACTAGCCAGCTACCCCTCTGCTTTTGAAACTGTCCTGTTCGCTCAGCTTTTCACCCATTTCTCAGCTCAGATTTAGCCCATCACACATAGTAAGCGTACTGGCTGTCTAGCACTTCTTGAAGCATTAGGACAGGCTTGCTTTAGGAGCTGACCAAAGAAATGATCATCAGGCCTGCCAGGAGTAAGCAGTATATGCCCAGCTGGCAGCCACCTTCTCCAGATAGAAGAAGAGGCATGCCCTTACAACACTTTTCCCACCAGGGAGAGGCCTGCCTGCATTATTTTCAGGGTGGAGAGACCATTTTGGACAGAAGTTGCCAACGCAGACTCCATTTTAGTGGACTGTGCACTGGCAGGGTGCATTCTATTCAGAGAGCTGCCTGAGCTTGGAATATAGTGCAACTATGGCGGGAAATCTTCTTCAAAACCCCATCAGCTGCTGGACTGCAGCGTAGTTCTGACTGCTGCTCTCTGACACGGCAAATCCAGAGCAACGGGGTACCTCTCCCCAGGGGAAAGCAGCACTTTGTATTGGCAGCATCTGCCTAGAGAGCTGGGCCAGTGACTATGCACAGGGATAATTACTCCAGAACGGAATGAGCACTTTTGACCTCCAGAGCACAGCACGAGGCAGTTTTTCCTTCCCGAGGGAACTACTGAAGAAGCAAACATTATTATGGATGACGCAGATGAGAAAATGAGAAATGGGGACAGGGGAGGAGGATGTATTGTTTAAATGGATTTTTTTTCATTTATCACGTTTCATTATCTATCAGTGCAACTAGAATTCAAAGAAGTACTGTTTAGAGGAATAGCATGAAAAATTACCACTCAGGATTAATTTCCACATACTCCGGGTGAGAGCTGTGGTTTCTCCGGCCTCAGGAACAACCACCGGAGGGGCCCAGTGCCCTCTGGTGGGTTGCGGTGGCTAAGGCAAAACCTCTCTTGCAGACCGTTTCCCTGCTATGAAAATGAGGGAGAAGCACACAGCTCCTCACAGAAAGTGAAACAGCTTTTTGATTTCAGGTTTTTTTGATCACGAGTTTTCTGGAGGTGAAAGATAAAGCAAAGTGGCATCTCTGTGCTATGATAAGATTTTTTTAAATAACTCACTAATTACTGAAACTATACCGTAGAGATTTTAGGTATAATTCTCTATACCTGCATACAAAGAGCTTAGACCAACTTTGTCATGTTGTGTTCTAACTGCAATGTTCTCATCTCCTTACCAAAAAAGGGGTTTAGAGTAGGGGCAGGAATGGAAGATGACCATTTGGTTACCCTCACAGCAGCTGATTCAACTAGAAATCACCTTTTCCATTGATGTTTTCCTTTTCCGACTTTTTCCATGTTACTTCCAGTTTTCACTGACACGCGCCCCTCGACTCTGCACTTCAACATGAGCTGAGTCTCAAAGGAACTTAGTTTGAATCTTCTATATGTAGAGATGTCTTACATAATTGGAGCCTGTTAAATCCTTAGGGTCCAAACAATGCTGAATCAGGTTTTTTTTAATCCACATTGCATAGAATCACCTCTGAAAACCTAACCTAATGTATCTGTGAGGATAATATGGTGGTTGGTTTGATGTTAAAAACACAATAAAGCCACAGACAGGTTACTTGGGTCAGGTAATGGCAATGAAATCCTTTTGTGAGGTGGAGTTATGTCATCCAAATGCGTAAAACTTCCTAAGGAGTAACTGTATGTATTTCTCAGCATGTTTAAGTTTACATTTGGTAAAAGAAAGTTAATAACTCACAGTTAGGGCAGGAATAAAAAAGTTTCCATAAACTTTATTACTCTTACAAAAAATGCTTGCAAATAGGTGTTAACTATCATGATTGCTGTACACTTGCATACCACTACTCAGCCCTCTAAAGATGTAAAAGTGACCTCTCTACAAGTAGCACACTGTTTACAAATAAGCAAGCTTTACTCTTTCCATTGGTACTAAAATGTGAAGCCAAATGAATTTTGGCTTTCAAAACAAAAAAGCAAAGACGTTAAAAAAAAAAAAAAATTACCCAGTAGAGAGCGCACCCTGGCTGTCATCTGGCAGGCATCTTGCACGCACTAATACCATCCCGCTCCCACCAGGTATGTCCTATTTCACAGAGGGAACACACTTAGGCTTTAACTATAAAACTCTTATAAGAAGCATTTTTTTTATTATGCTATTCTTATTCAAGGTAGAAGCCTGGATAGTTTCTCAGATTCCTGTGTCTCAGACAAATTGGTCATGCTGGTACCAGTGAAACAGCCAGGAGTACTGCCCCAACAGGGCTGGTAGAACTAGTATACCAACTAGCAATGAGCACGTGGGTCAGAGAAATGTCTCAATCCTTCCCTTTCTTCCCGTACTATTAATCTGTCCCATATTGGTCAGCTCACCCACATCCCTTCTATGGGACTACAGCTTTCCCAGACAGCCAGAAATCTTGAGGGGGTACCAGCTCCTGTGTGTTCCATAGTCTACAGGTATGGAGTTCTACCCGGCTGTTGTGTATCGTAGGGACTCAAGACCCACTCAGGCACACCACCAGGCTACTTTGAAGACTCAGCTGGCACCTCCGCAGTGCAGCACGTGCGCCGTTTGGGGAGCACCGACACCTCTCCACCACCTTCCTCTCACGCAGTGGATCCACCAGTGCTGACACACTGAGGTCAGAGGACAGCAGTGCTGCGCAGGGAAGGACAGCTGGGCTTTTCCTAGGTAATTCACCACAGCACACAGAAGAGAGAATAGGTTCAAAGTGTATGCAACATTTTATTGAAAAAATACGAATGTTCTGTACGTAAAGTACAACTCAATGGGCTCAATAAACTCTCCAGAGACTTATTGGTTAAGATAGGTCTTCTTTTCTTCTTTTTCCTCTAAGGGCATAAAGCACACAATGAAGCAGCAGGTCCCCTGTACTTGTGCAAGTGCAATCCCTTCGCTGTGCGTGCAGCATAGCACCTGGCTCTACAGACGGGACTCCAACATGCTCAATGTACTTTGATGGATGGTCTGCAAGAAATTTAAAGCATGGAAGAACTGCACAGGATTGGTCCTTCAATCCACTGATGATTCAAAATTTACTGTGAGATCTCTGTTATCCTAAATAGTCTGCATCTGCGTATCCAACATTTCTGACAAATAAATACAAAAATAAATAGGGATCTGGCCTCACAGAACCTCAAGTCTCAGAAGCAACACAATTTGTAGCAAGCTACATACATAATTTCAACTATATCAACATAATTTATTTAAATCTCTATCAATAAAGGTATTAAAAGTATAAATTCTTATGCAATACTGAGAGTTTAGTTCTGGAAATAAACCCAGAAAAACAAAGCTTTTTCAGTCCTCTCTTAGAATTTAGTGTGCTCTTAGAAAATGCTTTATAGCTGAACTTCAGCAGAAACTAGCTGCTATATAATGTAATTCTATCCCCCAAACCTAATATAAAAAGCTTTTAAAATCTTTTTACAGTAACTGGCTTTCATGTCCTAACTTTACATACAGTTACTAAAAATACTGCACATAGCAGTGCTGACTAAAAAGAGGTTTAGTGTTAAAACTACATGCACAAATGCTGGAGTACTAAAGCAGAAACTGAATAATGTGGCAGCTTCACAATTAACTTATGTTGCTAATTGGATGGTGTAACAATACTGCATTCCAAAAAGATATGTATGTTGCAAATGGAAAGAATGAATAGGACTGGATGAGGAGAAAGTTAGGCAAAAAACCTTTTTTTCTTCTCCATTTAAAACTGGAATGTCCGTTATCGCCAAGAAGGTAAATGTAGACCAGCGTCAGAATCTTGTACTAAATCAGGAGTAAATTGTGATGACTTCTCGGCCGCCTCCTCTAACAAGTAATACTCGCTCCAGACCCTCAGTCAAGACTTCAAGAAACTCCATGTCTGTTTCGATAAAGTTAAGGACAAAAGAAGTATCAAAACCAAAACAGACAGCGATCAGCCTCCGCACAGGGTAAATTTAAGTGGCAAGCGGGGAAGCTGCAGGGGCATCCTGTGTGAGATGAGACATGGGGCCGCCCCCACGCTGGACAGAGCCAGTTTCAGCCCGCACCAGGATGAACCTGCCACTGCCCAAAGCTGTGCCTGTCAGGGATGCTGGCGGCAGCAGGTTACACAGTCGCACTCCCTCCCCGCTGCTCTCCGTGAACAGTGAGTGTTTCTCAGTCGCAGTGGCTCAGCCTCTCCAGGGAAGGGTGAAGGAATAAGCATCCTCACCCACAACCCCAAGTTTAAAATCTCTCCTGAGCTGTAGTCACTGTGGCTGAGGCCCCCTAATGCCAAGAGGAATGTTTTTGTCCTTTCTGTGGCCAGCACACTGCTGTGAAACAGACGTTACTACTGCTGCTATCTAGATTTAGGAGAAAACAATCGTTTGCTCTGTGATGTGTGACTTGTGACATACACTGTTTGGCACAGGCCAGTGAAAGGCTTGCTAATTTAATGGCACAAACCAAGACTGAAGAGCAGCTGTGCACAGGGAACTGCGGTGCCAACAGGCTCACCCAGTCACAGCCCTCAGCTTTGGCCTTGCTTAGGGGCACGGTGCAGGTATCCTACTAAGTGCCGAAGTACTGTGGGTTTGTTTAACCTTATCAGAGCATGGCACTTGGAGCTGAGCTCCCAAATTCTGATGTGTGAGCTATGCCCAAGATACGCCCTCTCCTTCAGGACCTCCTGTTCACTCGCTTTCAGCCACTGCCCTGCCCAGAGCGCTGGCTGCTGTGAATGCTTTCTTAAACATCTGCTACGTCCAGTATTGAGAATTAAATTAAATAGATTTAATTTAATAAATAAATAAATTAAATCAAGTAAGCATTTAGACAAGACTGATTTCAAACCTACAAGGCTCCCCGAGCAACCAGTAGCAACTTATACTTTAAGCAATTACCACAGAACAGCCGCAAGCCAGCACCCTCCACTCAGTGGACGTCACATATTGTCACGTATTGCAGCTTGACAGCATTTGTGGCAAAATGAGTTCAAGAGCACAGACTAAAGGAAGATCTCTGTGGACCCAGCCTTGCCTGAAAGGATACAGTTTTCATCACCATCAGTATTCTTTGGAGGACCAGGCATGTTGAGGAGAACAAGTCTGGCATCATGGGATCTATTTACAATAACTTCATTTAGCTTCACTGCTGTGTGCATTCTTCGGACATTAGACTGGTTCCTGCAGAAGAAGCACATTCAGACTTCCTGTTAGAAACATGCCTCTGAAAACTGAATTATTAAAAAAAAGACCCTGAAAAGCATACCTTAAATCTCCTAAATACCCTCTTAAATGTCAACTCAACACACAGTAAAAGTCTTCAAACGGAATGATGAAGATACAAAAGAGATTTGACAGAGTTCTTCAGGTACTGCTAGTCTATCAGTTTTAGGATTCCTGGAGTCACATCTCCAGTTTACCAAGCTATACTGCTCTTCAAGAAGCGTATTTTAAAAAGGTGATTTACAGTCTTGTGTAAGAAGTTAAAACATGTTTGCACAAGGGTGCATCATGCTCTTTGACTATAGACACCTGTGACTGCAGAGCCTTCCCTTCTGGCAGCCCTCTCCAGATCCCCTCACCCCCACAGCAGCACAGACCATGCACCTCTCCGGACTCCGTATTGGAAAACTCTCTTTCAGAGACCCATCAGAACCAAGTAGGAGACTGGCTGCACTTCCATGAGTGCACTTGTCTTTTTGCGTTGAACAGCAGTTGACATTTCCAGAGAAAGCCTGGTTTCCTACAGATTTGTAGGCTGGAATGCAACCTACAAATGGCTGGATGTATGCCTGCTTACGGGGCTCTTCTGGTGTATAAAGGTTTCAACCTCTCCTTCAGCTGGACACTGATGAACCTCTCTGCCTGGCTATTGACAAGAAGCACTTATGACCCAAGTATCTTTAAAATCTCAATCATGCTTTCAAATTTGAGTAGCCACTTGGTTCAAAAGTTATGGGAGAGAAGGGAATAGATGCTGCATGATCTGAGAAGCCTCTGCTCCTTAAGAATCCAGGCTAAGAGAGGTACCAAAATTAATTATTCAGGATGTATCATCACAAAGTAACACCAATTCATGCAGGAACAAGAACTGGAGGGTATCCTTTGGGAATTTTGAGCCAGGGAATGTTTCCTTCCTACAGGAAATCAACCATTACTTTGGTAACTTAAAAGGACAAACAATACAGAAATAGACTTATCAAAGCGAGGATTTGCAGCTTTGAGGGTATCCACTTGGGTTTTTTCTTCATTTTAATATATTAAAAACAAATATTAGTAGCAACAAATCGAATATGAATCTCTAGTTTTCTTTATTCAACTTTACATGTTATGAGCGAACGTCTTTAGTAACCTTGCTGCTCTTCCAAATATTTAGGTTTGCAAAGAAATGTTTTATATAAACAGAAAATAGAAGATGCAATGGTAAGAATAATGTTTATTACACTAACAACACAATTTACCCACTTTGAATTACCTCTCTGTTATTTCATGTTCTTATTTAACTTAGAGCAACGACATCCTCTGTCTTCACCACATCAGCTTCAGAAAGCCAGGGACAATAGAGAGGCCAGATTATGTTTACAGGAAGCGAGGAAGAAACCAGCACCAGAAACAATATACTGTTACTAACTATGTATAGTTTTGGAAAAGTAATTGGAAACTAACTCTAAAGTGACATTTAAAATTGGCATCTCCCCAGTGATTTGAAGGTGTAGGCTATAAGAAAGGGTTTGTTCAGTGTCCAGAAACTGCCAGAAATAACATCATAGCAGTGTTGTGGAGCAAGAACTTCTCTGAATGAGTAATGTTTCCCATTTCTTATGTCATACTCTGCTTAAGAAAATAGGTTCAGACCTGTGATTGTTTTCTACCCTGACTTAGTTCTTGTCAGGACAACTCTTGTAGTTTGTTACATGCTATTTGTAATGATACTTAGCTTAAATGGGTAATCCTGCACCCTTTAAAAACATTGCTAAGACAGCTCAACTCTAACTCCTTTTCTTTTCTTCCGTAATTGCGTATCGTTTTCCTGCTTTTAGTTGAGAAAAGGAAGTCTTCCCTCTCAACCACCTTAATGTACTTCTAAGTTAAATAACAAACTTACAAGTTTTCCCACTCTCTGAAAGCATGGAAGAGGAAAAAGTACAGGTAGTTAACACCAAATTCAGCAGAATTTCTACAGTATATAAACTATGTACGATTCATCCTAAACTAGACTTGAATTCTCACAGATTTATTAGGAAGAAAAATCTGGAAATTTGCCAAGTATGCAAAGCTGACTGAGTGAACGCTTTGTGTAAGATGTAGTACATCAAAGAGGTCGCAGGAGATTCACAGGTTTTTATACAAAGCCAGAAACAGAGCTTTACTTCTAGCTATTCAAGGGGCACTCACGTGGTGAAACTAAGGCTGTTGTTACATGTCAGTGCTCCTTCAACAGCAGGTCATACTCTATTTGCAGTCATTCATCACCATCCCCACAGCTTCTTCCTTGCTGCATTAAACATCCGCACTACACATTAGATAGCGAAATTATCAGTCTTTTTTAAAATTCTGATTAGATCCGTGAAATTATCAGTCTGGGTTTTAGTTGTGTGTTTTGTTGAGGTATTTGGGAGACAGAAGGAAAGTTATTACAGGACTTAACAGCTCCGATTTAGCACTTGACTATACCAAGTAAAATACTGAGAGATGTGTACCGCATTTAATTGGTTAGAGATTTCTCAGGAGGCTAACTGCTGTTTTTTCAGTAGTCAGGTCCCAGTGTTTATTGCACAAGTCTAAACCAAGGATTAGGAGACAAAAGATAATAAAAGCACAGCCCATCTAAAGTTTCAGGAGGTGCAAGCTGTTGACTCTGACAAGACTCACGGCTTAATGCTGATGAGATCTCTAAAGCTTCCCACAGCACTGCCTCGGTTCCGCTTCTCAGCGTCACATTTCTCTTTTGTCCAGGTCATCTGGATGTTCTCGGGAACTGGGTCCCCCTCATCTTCTTCATCTGAGTAGAGGCTCTCCAGACGTGCTACTGAATGTCTGTCCTTTACCAGCTGAGCCTAGACGGCATGTGAATGACAAGGTGAACTCAGAGGCTTTGTTTTATGTTCTCTGGTTCTGCTTAAGCAATGAAAGACTTTTTGCTCCACTGTATCCTCTATTTTGTACAGTCCATTTAGCATTTAGGACAGCTCCGATACCAGGCATCTGCCCTAGCCAATAATCTTACATACAAAACTGACTTTAAACAGTTTTGATGGACGTAAGCCGTGCAGAATTTGGACTGACAGAGGCCTGTATCTACACGAGACAAAAAGACAGTCCAGCTCACATCATGATACGGTCTGAAACAATGGACAAGTCTAACTCAAAATTGGCAACAACAAAAAAAAGCGGGACAAACACGTGCAGAAAAATTAGGCCATCTGCACCTTTTGTAGCTACGTGTCCCAACAGTCCAAACTGGAATGAGATGTTCAGTAGGAAAACAGGATATGCTATAAATTGAGACAAACCCCGGACATCCCATATAAAGCAAAAACAAGGTGAAGAAAGGGTTGAGACTTACATCTCCGAGTCATCGAGAATCATTCACATCACAAAAGGGAACACAGAAACGGCTTCTGCAGTGTATATACTGCCATTGTTTTCCCCCAAAACAAATAATTTCTAGCATGGTTTTTGCAAGTACAGCCAGGCTATTCAACGACTACATGCAATTTTGGGAAACAAAAAAGCTACACCGAAAATATTTCCTTACATCTTTAGAACACGGGAGTTAAATTTAAGCAGCAGCTATATACAACACTACTAGAAAAGCACTTTGTGTCATCCACCTCAGCAGCCCATAGCAAATCCACCACAAATGACATACCTCCCTTTCCCTCTCTGTTTTTGTCAGCCTCATTTGCCTCAGCATCTGAGATCTCTGCTCCATCATAAGAGTTCTCTCATAAGTGTATGCTGAGATATCACTATTGTGCTGCAGAAAGAAGAAAAAAATATTGTGCTTGTAATCAAGTCCGAACCAAATACCACCATTTGCATCATGAAGTGAAAAACGGGCTCAAGTCCCTTACCATTTCTACCACTTCTACCTCTGCCTCTATTCGGAGTTGATAGAGGAAAGTAGCCAAGTCCTTCTTCATCTGGATGCTGTTATCATCCATCTGAGCTACAGTAAAAATTCTCATTTTGCATTTTCTCCAAACCTGGTGAGGGAATGCAAACTCTCAGTATTTGAACCAGTACTATTTTGCTCTATGAAACAGAAACTTATCGGTATATCCACTCTCGCTTATCAATACAGGCTCCACTACTGGACTTTGTTTCTTTAGTGCACAGAGAAGTAGCTGGGTGACAAACATTCTTTGGCTAGCTCCTTACTTTGTGCTGTTTGAGAAGAAAAGGAAGCAACATCAACATGCCTCCATCATGCACAATCCACCACACATCAATGTTTCCTTCGTTGTAGCGCTCATGGTTGCTGGGGTAGAAAGACACATTTTTGGGAACCAGCAGAGCCAGATGGGCTGCAGTTGTGCAGCGAACAGTACCTGCCCAAACGGGGAAGAACAGACAGTTACTTCCAATCCTGCAGAAGTGATCGATGGTTTAAAACAAACAAACACACACAAAACAAAAAATAAAACAAAACCCCACATTACTCACAGAGCAAATGTCAGCAAACCATAAAAGCCATCGCTTACATAAGGAGAAGTCTGCACAGCAAGGCCTGTACAGAGAGGTTGGACCAAATGACAAAGCAAGAATAAAGCAGACTTTCAGGAACACAAGCCCTTTGTCATGTTTGACATAAAAGCAGCAATCTTCAAAGCTAAGGATGAGAAGAAAGCATCTGCTCTGTTCTAATCTGACTGTGTTAAGTCACTGGACCATAGGGGAAGGAGAGGGATATAGGCAAGGAAAGTGTTAGCTCCAGTAGTGAAGAGAAATGGATAGATTAGGACCAGTGAAAAGACAAAGATCATCTAGGAAACAAATTACAGGTTGCCCAAAAAACAGTATCTCTCAAGTCCATAAATTTAAGCCTTCATTAGACAGATGAATTTTAGCTGCTAGATTAATCTTTCAAGATCTTTCATAGGTCTTTTACCTACAAGAAGTGGCATTTCAAACACAGAGCAGTTTTGTGAGGAATTTCCTACTTCACAATCAATCCTAGAAACACCAGACTAAAACCCAGAACTGATTTCACAAGGATTCTGTTAAAATCCCCTCTGTGTACCATATGTGTAATAAACATCTCTGTTCACAATGTTTGATCACACAGAACCTTTAAAGCTCACCTATAAATGTCTTCCATGACCTTGGATCTTCACTTTGCCTCCAGCCATACGGCCACCCCAAAACCACGGTATTATGTTTCATGCCACCTAGTCCACAGGACTGGATCAAGTGGGCAATTCCTTCTCGAACTTTGTTGGCTACAACGACTTGACAAAATCCTTTCACCTTCTCAATATCCATCATATTCTTAATAGTCTGCAAGACAGACAAGGAAAAGCCTCACAACCAAAAGGAACTCTTAGGATTTCTCTATCATGTGATTACAACGCAAATTCCTGGTTCACATACCCACAGGTAAAACACGTTTCAAAGCAAAGTTCTCCTCATCCACTTCCCTTAATAAAACAGAAGAGGAAATGCCCACTAACTGTGTATAATACTTGCTTAAAACACAGATAGTTCCCTTCCAAACATCATCATTTCTAACAGATTAAGATATGGGTTTTTAGGTTTGTGCTGTAATCTCTTATTCATAGCAGTAGCTTGTGTTATCTGTGTTACTATCCCACTTTCCATTTCCTAATCCTAAAACACTCACCTTTTAAAATCCAAGGTTAATTAACTTCATTCGGATTTCTAGTTGCAGATTTCCATGTAACATGCTGTGTTGTGACATTCAATTTACAAATATAAGCACCAAACCCTACTCACCTATCAAGAATACCACACCCTTTATTTGTTTAAAAACCAAACAAACTTGGCCAACACATAGACCTATGGATTAGTTTTCCCTTTATAACAGTTTTCCTGTATAAAAAGCATCTGGGGAAGAAAACAGTGATGTGCCGATACTATACAGGTGTAAACATAGCTACGATGTCATGTTTACACAATGAGGAAGATGACTTACTAACAAATTTTCAAGACCATCCTTCAATGCTTTTTGTAATAAATTTTATCACCACACTGAGAGACACAGCACATTTGCTAAGTTTGTAATGACTGACAGTTAGTGAAGTGTTCCTTGGTACGTTCAGAAAACTAAATAGTCCTCTTCCCTCCATTAATCAGCATTCATCAACTTCCACAGTAATTCTTTCTTATAAATGAAGACAGTTTTATGCAGTCAGTCAGGCTGTTTACGTAAGTTGCAAGCATCGATCTTCTTATATTCCCAAAGCCACAACTGGCAGCTGAAGCATGTTTGCAGGCCCTTTACTGAACAGCTGTAGTACTACTCCACTAGCCCTGTATTTCATGGAAGCCTTACTGATATGCTGTTTTCCATGTATAATTATGAAACTTTCGAGTTATCTGCCCGCTCGCTCCTTTTTCACTTTAGGAATTTTGTTTAAGACACTAACCTGTTCGGCAGCCTGGGCTTCTCCATAAGTTTCCAAGAAATTCCCTTGGATCACTGATCCTATGATAGTCAAACCTTTGCCAGCTTTCAGCTGAGATGCAAATGTTAACAATCTAGGGTATTTTACATGCAAATCTTCATCAAGTTTCAGAAGCACCAGCAACTGAGGCCTGCAGGAAATAAAAAAAGGGAATGTATTTTTTACTAAGGCTTTAAGAAAAACACTTCTAAAAACCTGCTTCTCTCATCACTTTAATTGTGCTTGGATATGAACTCTGAAACAGTACGTGCTTTCTGTATCTCACACATTAGAGGGGTTTTAACTAATATTTTATTTCTCTTGATTCACAGCAGATTTGAAGCACTGAGGGAATTCTTCTGCTGCATTGTTTTGACAGTCATAAAGCCCCTGCATGTGCTTACCTTAAGAGGACTGTGTTAGTGTTTTATTTACATGGTTGATTTTCAAGGCTCTTTTAACTACTATTAGAGCACACACTGTGTTCATACTGTAAGTCTGTCCTTCCAGATGTATCTGGATACTTGTGCCAAACAGTTGGGAAACATGAGTATTTTCCTCTAAACAGACCCCACATGCTTTCTGTCCCTTAAGGTATCGCTACACATCAATTATGTTATTTTCTCTCTTAAGCTATAGTTGAACAAGTATAAAAAGATTTATAAAATTCTCTTCTTTGGTGGATTCCTAGTCCTCTTGTTCAGAGCCTAAGAGTTGTGCAATGCATAACTGAGAGGAGGGTTCTTGCCCTCTTAATCTGTCTTCAACACACAAAGCCAGAGGGAGAAATGTTGCCCACTGTTCCGGTTTTATAATACTAGAATGATGGCAGTGACTTCTTTGTGCCCCCAGTGCAAATTCCCATGGGCCTCTGGACCTCTGTACTTGGAGATCTCCACAGTTTCCCCAAGTTCCACTTCTGAATTCACCAATTCAGAGGGCGATGAAAGATCCAAAGGACACAAACGTTCTGCCCATGCAGGGCCCATGCAGGTTCTGCCCGTTGCAGGTTCTGCCCCCACAGTAGGGCTTGGGCAGTGACAGGGCAGCTTATTTCAGACTCAACACGTTTTCTTTCTTTTTTTAATATTCTGGGCATTTAAATTCATTCACACAGACCAAAAGCACACACTTTAATTCCTTAAGTGTAAGCAGATAATCATGACAGTGCATTTTATTAGTCTAAAATTAGTACCTCCAGTTCTTTGTGTGTGGAGGGCCCTCCTCCAGTCTGAGTAAGGCATATCTTGCTGCGCTGAGTGAAAGACCCCGGATACCATCACCCCACTCCTTCTCCGCACTGTGAAAAACACACAATTTAGCCCACATATGGTTTCGTGAGCGTTCAATTGCACGCTTGCAGTCATGCTATAGAGAAATCATTACTTCGGAATGAGTTTAACAACGTGATCTGTAGCATGCTTCACATGTGTAATGTATCATTTGTACATGTATGTCTGCGATACACATATCACATGAGAAAAATGCAAATGTTTTAGTCAAATGTATAACACCACGCCATGGTACCACGACGCATTCTGTGTTTAATTGGTGTTCAACACTCCACTACAGAGAATGCTTCCCAAGCGTAAACAGGCATTTCAATACCCGATTTGTTAAAATTAAGTTATACAGCCGAACTACAGCCTGACTCCATCTGATATTTTAACAACCTCAGACAACCTAACCTGCAGATTCAGCTGTTCAAGGACTGTTCCAGACAAACCTTTGCACCAGATAAACTGGAGTAAGACGGCTGCCTTCAGGTGTTTGGACCCTGAAGTAATTATGTGATAGACAGCACAAGGGTACATCCCAACCAGAGCTTCTGCTTCCTGTGACTCAAGTTTCACCAAACACCTTTAGAGGCTTAATAACAAAGCGCTTCAGAGGCTTTTGTTTAGTATTGACACAGTGAAGCTGAAAAAAATGAACTACTAAGGGAAGCCCTCCAAGTCATCTCTCTGACAGTTCCTTGTCCAAATATGAAGGCTAGAGATAATTCATAAAAAATAGACCCAATCTCCTGCCAATCCTTTTCTATCCAGTTAATACTTACCCTTGGTATTCAATGTACTTGTAAATCATGCCTGCAATAAGCATAGCTACCAAAGCATAATACCAAGATGAAATGAACATCAGAGCCAGGCAAATACTCATGCCTAAAAATGAGAGGGCCCTAAAATAAAAAGCAAAGATATTAGTGAGTATTGGGATGGAAAAGCTTAAAACCAAGTCAGTTATTCTCTTTCTCTTTTTTCTGTAAATTGTCTACTCTGAACTAGCAGTGAAAGTAAAGCTTCCAGTGACTCTCCCCAGTCCCCAAGAGTTTTAGTATCCCACTGTTGGGATGAAACTCTCGTGCCATTAAATACCTGGGTCTGGTCCACTATGAGTATTACATCAGTGCACTCTTGTCTAGAGCTGCTACCCAGAGAAATAAAAGATGCCCACAGGCCTCATGCAGAGAGTTCTTCTAAAACCCCCATCGCAGTTTACAGACCAGGCGCTGAGCATCCCAGTCTTTTGCTTACCAGTGATAGTATTTAAATCGGGGACGCCAGTTTGGAGTTCTAAGAAGTGTTTGTACTGCACATGCTAGATTAACAAAGAGGTAACACATCAAGAAAAACCTGCAGAAGCAAAAAACACAAAACCTTTTAGCACACACATTTACAGATGCTGGCACCTATTATAATCACGAGTGACTTCCACTCAAAATACAGCTGCCCTGTCACGTGTGACTACCCCTTTGATTTTTATTAGCCTGAACTATCAGTATAAAGTAGTTAGGAAAGTTTTTTAATTTAATCAAGTCAGATCTATCCACATCAACGCTATCTTCATTCTGTGATAAAAATAACATTTTCCCACATACCAATCCAGCTATACTAAAAACATGTTTATTCACAGAATACTCCAGAGCAGAAACAAACAGATTTACACATAGAGCCTGAAGTCAGAGAATTCATAGAAATAACAAAAGTGGAATTCAGGCTCCAGTAATTTGCTTTACTGGTTTCCCCATCATCTCCCCCCTTTTCTTTTCCTTCAATAGCAACCACCTTGTTTCTTACATTGAGAGAATTGGGGCCACCATGTCAAGCGAAGCAATAAGGATTCCCAGCTCAGCAATTAACGCTGTTAACAGAAGAGCCCATGTCGGTTCACCATTCGCCTTTCCATGACCAAAAATCTGAAGAAACAGAAACATTAAGCGTATCTGCCACGTATTTCATAAGGTTATAATGGATTTAAAAAATATTACATTTTAAAAAGCAATAATTTTCCTACATACTTTTCTATCTAGAGCAAGGAGTCAAATTACTCTAATGGCTTTCTGTGTTTCACTGAATTATGTTAGACTTCTTCCTAAAATTACCATATATGTCTATTCAAACGTCTTTATAAAAAGATGTCTAGTTAAAATTCTATTCCTAAAAAAACTATTCCTAGTTTTTAACAAAAGAAAACAACGTATTAAATTAAAGAATTAAAAAATATTGACCTTCACTTCGATGCTGGGCAAGCTAGGTAAAATAAATATGATTTCCAAGAGCATAAAGTCAAATAGCTGGTTAGTTACTAAGTCTAGAATGCCTTTTTTTTTTTTTTTAAATTAAGATGTACGAACCCAGAGGAACGGAATGATGTTGTCCTTTGCTATCGCCTGCAGCAGCCGGGGGGCTCCGGTAAGGCTCTGCAAACCTGCTCCGCAGGTAGAGAAGAAGGATCCTATCACAATGACCCACGGCGAGGGCCACGAAAGGGTGCCCACCACTAAGTTCTTGTTCACTGCATCGCCGTACCTGCAGAGAGGAACAGGGAGGCATTCCCACTCAAAGGGGTGTTTTGACACTCACATTTAGTTTTCTGAGTCAGTTTTAAATATTAGTAAGTACTACATATTTTCTTGATGAGGAAATATAGAAAATAGTAAACAATCCGAGTTACTTTGATACACAGGTAGGAAGTGTCTGCAGCCTAATTTCAACAATTTTGAAAACTTTCTTTTGATTATTTATTATAAAACTATGTTATTATCACATCATTATTTTCCACTTTCACTTATAAAGATGCTGTTTTTAAAAAACCCTGAAGTTTAACATTTAAAACACCCAACACAATCCAGTATCAGACATCCCTAGAAGACCTTGGGTTTTTTTTGGTTGGTTGGTGTTTTTTTTCTCAGACAATTATATTCACAAGCACTTCATTGCTTGTCCACTGGAAAGAGTCCATCAACATGACGGAAGCTGCCAGAAAAAGCACGTGTAGACTCTAGTACCGGGAACACTGTTATTGGGTTTACAGGCAGAAATGTTTGATAACTAAAAATCCAGGGGCAGAGATAACCAAATACTAGTTAGGGATGCCTGATTTGGTTTCTATGCAAGAAAATCATCACAAATGCTACAAGGAAATGCCTCTTTCTATGAATACCACTACGAGCAATACAACACATACAGATAGAGATGCATGCTACCTGCCTATCCTTTAACATTCTTCTTTGGCATAGGTCAGGGAATGTACCTTATGCTGCTCCTTGCCTCAGGGGGCCGTGGTCAGCAAGCACAAGAAAGATCAGAGCAACTTCGCAAGCTATTTGCTAACATACCGCAGGCTGAAATCATTCAGCTATTTGGCATGCACTACTGACTTCACCAGTACTTTCACAAAAATCAGCAGTAGTACCCCAGATGGCAATGAAGCCAGGGAACAGTTTGCAAAGAGCAATTTTGCCAAACTCAGTAATTAATAAAAAGAGGACAACAAACGAGGCAAAAAATTAAGGTTCATCTGGAGAAGGAAAAAAGAAAGAAAAAAAAAAAAAGAGAAAATTTTTGTTGTTTTCTATCTTGCTTCTGTAGGGGACTAGAAATTAAAACTAGAAATCTGTAGTTTACTGTTAGGGGTCTGATCTTTGAACGAGTACCCCTGGAAACTGAAAAGGGTAGTATGTCAACACAAGACAAAATAGGTTTGGGACGGGGAGGGGACGAATTAAGACACAGGATGGAAAATCTGTATCAAATCAAATACAAGAAGCTTCCCAAAACATTCCCAAAACAAAATCTACAATTTACATAGAAATATGGTTTAAAAGGCAGACCGAAGTAAAAGCCAAAAAAAAGGAGGGCAGGGGGAGTTGCAAGATGGGAAAGAACACCACTTCCCTGCAAAAAAATAAAAAGAAAGGAGAGCATTAAAGCAGTAAAACTTACTTATCTCTCAGGACTACACCTTCTATGCAGGCTCCAAATAATAACACACAACTGAAGTCTTGATTACGGAGTGTGCTAAGGAAGTATGATTATTTATTTATTTAGACATGGCAGATAAAAACAACCATAGAAAGTACTGTGGGGAGTTCAACACGTGCCTCTGTCCTATGGCATTAGCACTGCAGCATTTCCTAAGTACACAGTAAAGTTGGTGAGTATATTAATGTCTTGCTGCTCATATATACCTTCTAATATTGAACTGACAAAGTTATTATTCTAAGTTTCAATTTTTAAAAAAGATAGTTTTAAATGTTATGATAAAGGAGATATCTTCAGACACAAGTGAAGGAGAAAAGGAAGATATCTTAATATCAGTTGCTGTTCTATACTAGCAGATTCAATTGACATTTGCATATAAAATTACTTCCTTTTAAGTTATTTTGAGCATATAGCAAACCATTACCTTGCACTTTCTCATTTTGTGGTCTCTGATGGCATTCACATCACCAATAAGTCTTAGAATATTGGGTATGTTATTAAGATGTATTACTGCTGCATTGGGGATTACAAAATACTTCAGGATTTTTGGATCTGGCATTCCAGTAAAGCGTTTGATCTTGTGATTTAAGTTTACGTGAATGGTGAAATCCTAAACTCTACCTCTACCCCTGAAATGCAGTTCTAAAACACGAAGAGTAATAAAAGGGGAAACATTGATCACTCCTAAAAATTATGGCATAAGCTTTCCACTGGGTGGCGTATTAATATCTACATAAAAAGTTACCCAGCACAAAGTAAGTTTTGCACTGCAAATATTGTAACAATAGAGCTGGGGGTTATGTCTGTGACCTGTTTTAATATTTAACACGTTCATCGGAAACACATTCTTCCTGGTACAGGGTCAGTTCCCAAAGTGACACCTGGAAAAAGCTGCGGGCTAAGAAGCAGGGACGAGTGAGCTGGGATCCCGGTGCACAGTTTGGCAAGGTTTGGCAAACAAGTTCAAAGCAGCAGAACTTCCAAGGACAGTCACCATCTCGGACAGCTGCCTTTGGGTGGGATTTATTCAGAAAGCTCTTACAAAGAAGTTTTTACGTCCTTGCTCGTATTAATTGCCTTTTGCCTTGTCTTTCTTTTTTTTTTATTTCTTATGTTGCTAAATTGTAGTTTAGGACATCAACAGGTAGATGAAGCTGAAAACCTTGGCTTCATCTTTTCTCTAGCAGGAGAGAAGAGATTAAGACAGTCTTTCCCAAGCACAGCTCCTGTGGTCCTAAGCCCCGAAGTGTTTAACCATGTACAACACTTGGCAGCCTCAGCTGTGACAAAGGCTGTTCCTCTGAACACACACTCAGCACCTAAAAATCTGGTACGAGGAACATCCTCATACTCTACAGATTAAATACTCCCGTCTCAGCGGAAACGAGCGGGAAACGACGGGTCATTCACAGCTACGTGGAGCTCACTACTGAGCGCAGTGTTTGTAACACTTCCATGTATGCCAGCTGGGAATGTGTCTAAGAATCATGGAATAGCATTAAATCAGATGGCTCTGTTAAAAATCAAGGGGAAAAAAAAATACAGTTCTGTAAGCTGATGTAAAATGATCTTGCTTCACTGACTTCAAAATAAACACATAAATTTATTAGTATCAGTGAGCAGCTGACTCCACACATGAACCTGCCCCACCTCAAAAAAAACCCCAACACTTGGGGAACATGTAGTCCAATTTCTAACTCCAATTTATCTTGCCCTAAAATGTTCAAGAAAGCCTATACTCCTTCATGTCACTCCAACTAAAAGGCTTTTTTTTTTTTTAAAGGAACTGAAATTTATGATCTCTCCCATTTAAAGCCTTCCCTCATCTTAATGGTCCACTGCATCCTAAAAATATATATACCTGTATTCCACCAGCCTGAAAAGCAACAGAAATGCAAAAGAAGAAAACAAAAAACCCAACAGAAAAAGGGGAATGGAAAACAACAGGATAATAATTCTCATGCTTTCAGCTCAAGGGCTTGTTTGTTGGCTTTTTCCCCACTGACCCATCATACTCACACTGGTAATTTGATGACCTGAAAGCGGTTCCACAAGTGAGATACACACTCATTCATCTGAGTCACTCACAACATGCCAGGACTCTACTGATTTTAAAAGGATACAGACTAGTGATGTGGTGACTATAGCAAGAATTGTTCCAACGGGAATGGATTTCTGTGCATCTTTGAGGTCCCCTGATCTGTTTGAACCAGCCATGATACCTGAAAATACATTTTGGACATAAGATCGTGGGAGAGAAGAAAGGTCAGGGACCCAGGATGTCCCCTCGGCCCAGTATTCTCACCGGTCACTGAAGGGAAGAAGATGCCAACCAGCACCATGAATGAAGTAGCTATATCTGAAAGCACGTAGAGATGAAGGTTGTTCTTCTGGCCTGCTACATCAACAGACGGGTGATGTGTTTTCTCCAGTATCTCTCCTTTCTCCAAATAATTGCTCCATAAGTTGTCTTCAGTGTTATTAGCACAGCACAAAAAAGAAAAGCATGTTTCACTTCAAACCTGTTCTCGTTATAATGGGTCTATAGCTGAAGATTACAAATACAATTCATGCAATTCAGTGATCAACACAAATTAAGACATAGACAAGTTACATGAAAGAAAATTTATATTGCATGCTTTCAAGGGAATCTGTAACAAAACCAATAAATATGTATGAATAGCCTACAGAAGTCTTAAGCACCTTTTATACTTTAATATTACTGAATATAACATTCTTTTAACTTCGTACCTATTTTAACCCCAAGAAATACATTGAGTATTTCTCATGAACCACCATACCCACACACAGTAGCTCAGAGAACCCAAAGCAGCAATAGTGACCAGCTTTCACCCAAAGCAGCAATACTGACCAGCTTTCTAGATATAAATGGATTTGTTTTTTAGACAGTGGAAGAATTACAGAATTACATGGTTGGCATTTGAAATTTCACTAATAAATGCGGAGTCCATTTTAGAAACTAGACCACTGGTTTCTGTGAAAACAGGAACCTTAGGCACTCAGCACCTGCGCAAAGCAACTGTTCTCTGGAGCTCATTTCAGTAATGAACAATTTTCAGTGATATTATATTCAGGAACGGGCAAAGGGAGGTGCACTATTTTTATACAAGTACTTACCTTTCAGGACATAATCTTAACCTGTTTAAAATGAAGAGTCTTAGATACACTGAGTTCTGAAAAATTTTAAACAACTTACTCGTGTTAGTGTAGCTCGTAATTATAGCTGACTTTCTGCTGAAATCACCAGACACACAAGGCAAATTTCAACAATTTTACAGCAGACAAGTACTATATCAGGAGAAAAGTGCCATCTACTCTTTTTAAAGATAAACCTTGGTTTTCTTTATTGAAGATAATTTTCTTCACGGTAATTACATTTCTTCAGTCCCTCTTTCTTAACGAGCAGGGTTCAACCCATTTCAACTGCTCAACATTCCTCCTCTTTAGGGGAAAAAAAGATACTCTATCATACCTTTTAAAATGCCACTAGCAGCTCCTGGAATTCCCGCTATCTCAGAGACATTGTTCATTAGGAAATATTCATCACAGTTCTCAGTGGTTAAGTTTGTACTATGACAGAAGAGCTCCCAAAGCTTAGAGGCCACAGTAATGTTATCCTTAACTATGGTTTTGGCACAAACATCAAACTGATCTCTTGACAAAGTCCTGTTGCCCAACATGCAAATCCTGTAAGGGTGAAATAACCAGTGTTATTATATGGTGTGGGGAAAGTGAAATCCGCCCTTCCCCATAATTCTTCTTTCATATCGTAGAAACTTCAAGTGGCTCTAGTCTGCTACATCATTTCTCAGCTTCAGAGAGACGGTGGCAGCAGGACAAAGACTGTGTATCCATTTCCTTCATGGGTCACAAGTATAAAGCTACTTTTCCAACAATTTTGTATATCAGTGCAATTTATTGAATTTGGTAAATTCACCTTAAGCAATGAAAGGGAAAGATTAGGCAACATTTTTGTTTCCAGTTAAATGGAACTACTGGAGTGGAAGAGATCTGAGGAATACTGGTTGTCAGATTACTAGATATTTAGAATACCTGAAGATATATGGAATCACACTATCCCAGTTTCTGTATAGTAGCACTCAAATGACCCGACGTTTTAGCTTCACAATTAGGAACATATATTTCAATCACAATAAACAAAGGTTCTTCTTTTTAGAAGATACTACACAAAATTGCTAAAATCCTCCAGTGCCTGTTGTGTTTCACCTCACCACAAATACAGTTTATTCCAGCACAGAAAATTTTTAACCCACTTCTCCAAAGATGGTTCCACAAGACATGGTGATATAACATAACAGCTTGCTGCCACTAAAAAGTTCATCCAGCTTCTCTTCCCCGTGCCAGAAAACACAAGTTATTGTTTCTTCCATTTTAATGACTTTAATTGTTTCACAGGTCTTACCAATCACTAAAGCCAGGAAAATGGAAGAGACAGGGCCATTTTTGTAGGGTTTACAGGCCTGTGAACTGTAACTTCAGAGAAGCCTTCCCCTCCAGAATTAAAAATACGTACAGTATCTGGTTACTTCAGCAAAAGAAAAAGGAACACAGCCCATGGAAGAAAGATAGGGAGAACATTCAAGAATAATCCAAGAGATAATGAGGGGGAGGTAGAGACACTGTTTTATTTTTACTGCTGTAAACCCGCCACTGTTGTAAAACATGGTAATCATTGGGCCCTAAATATCTAACAGGAGCACTTGAGGGTTGCAAGTACTTAGTTATGGTCACGGTGTTTTAAGATGTGAATAGTTATGCAGACTCAACTCCTCTATTTCCATTCCACTCATCTCTTGTCTGCAGTATCAGGAATTACTGTTTGCATTTCTGGTAAAACGCATGGATCCACATCATTGCTGCTCCAGCTCTGAGTTTAAGAAACCGCGTTACCCGTTTAGCTGCCAACACGCCAAGGAACACGAGTTGCGTTTGGAGCAGGGCTACTCATATGGCAGACGGAGCTGCTTTCAGACGACGGGGAAGTGTCGGAGGAGCCTCAGCACGGCCCCACCATCACACCTCCCACACTCCTCAGAGACGCCCTATTTCTCAGCAAGCAGCTGCATCACGCCACCACAGTTTCCAACCACGGGTGGCAGCATGTCATGTGCCTGGCCTGGGGAAAACGGACCTGCCAAAGTGCTTCCTCCTGAGGACTGCCATAAATAACCCAGCACAATTCTTGCTAACATTTAACTCAACAGCTGTAGGCTAAGATACTGGATTGCCTTTGCAGGAAGCAGAGAAATGTCAGCCTCCGTCAATCTGTGTACTCACCATGAGACTTCATTCTACCGAAACAGTTAAAGAATGTAATGAATAACACATTCATTTTTGCCTAAGAAACTTCAATCCCATCAGCTCTGCGTGTGGAAGGCTATCAGTGTCACTATACACAGCCAAAAAAATCTGAAGTAACCCACAAAAAAGGTAGCTTTGACAACGTATTAGGCACAAGTTTTAGGTAACTTCCATTGAACCCCACCTTCCAGACCTGTAGGCAAAGCTATACCCCCATCGAGAAATATTACTCACGGAAATTCAGGTGGATCAAAGATGGACTTGATAGCTCCAGCATAAATGGACAAGATGGATATTACTACGCAGGCCAAGAAGAGGGAAGCAAATTTGTTAACATATTTCACGCCTACGAAGACCACCACTGCCATCAGGATGAGGAATACAGTTCCATACACCCTCATGTTGTTTAGCATGGCACTGGATGCATCATGGGCACCAGATGGATGAAAAATTGCTGCTTGTGGCACAATATATGTCTGAAACAAGAAACACGCAAGCTGAAGGAACACAGGAATAGAACTATTACTGTAGTGATCTTCTACCTGTACTAGAAATGTACATCGCTTTCCAATTTGCAAGATGCTCTTCATTAGGAATCTTCAGTTTATAGGGAAAGTCAAGGGGTAACAGCCCATTCTATTTCAGTAGTACAACTGAGTCAACTTCATCAGTGATGAGCATGTGTCTTTGATGAAGTCATACTCCCATCTATGTTTTCAGAAAAGCTTCCATTTTGGATACCCACAGAGTGTGCAACTTCCAACGGGAAGCACTAGAGGTACAGAATTGGACACCGAGAAACTGGAGATCTTGGGGTCCCTACCTGTAAATGCGTATATGAATATAGGACAAGATGACTGGTATTTTCTATATGCTTTTTCTCTTAAAAGCAGGACCGCTCTGGTACTACTCACCAATAAAATCTCAATGGCACCAAGAATATACATCGCTCCTGCAAACGTTGTTCCCAAATAAAAGCACAGCCCTACAGCTCCACCAAACTCTGGGCCTAATGACCTGGATATCATGAAATAGGAGCCGCCAGCTATGAAACAAGGAAAGTGAGAGTAAAATTATAATTTATTTATTGTTGGAAATTGTAAAATATTCACAACAAGAATACAACAGGATTATATACTGTCTATCTGCCTTTTGCAGTGTTCAACTGAAGTATCTTTTTGTTAGCACAGGGGTAACTAAAAGCCAAATCAATTAATCTTTAGCCTAATTGATACTAAAAAGAAATACTAGATATGAATTCAGGCTTTGCATCCTGGCTTAAGCAAATTTTTCTGGAATAAAACCACACTAACAGCCTATAGCAACGTTTTCTTTTTTTTTTTTTTTTTTTTTTCTTTCTTTTCTTTAAAACACAAATGAGAAGTTTGCTAACTATACTTACCTGGAACAACACCATTTGTGGCAATAGCACTCATTGATATGGTTGTCAGCATAGTCTGGGGAAAAAAAGGAAAGGGAAGCAATTGCGTCAACAACATTTTTTAAAACGTAACTTATTTCTTGATAGGGCAAAGCTGCCACTGCATATAGGATACAATATTTCTATTTATTCTGCCTTGACAGGTCATTATCTGAAAGAAAACAAGGGTAGCAGGAATTTAATCATCAAGCTGTTGAGACTGTTGCTTCAGAGATGACCACTGCTTTATCTGGTATCTGCAGACAAAGCAAGATGAAAGAATGCAGGTGTCCCTCCACCTGCAGAGCTGAATTTCCAACAAAGGCTAATGCAGCAAAACAGGCAGCCGTGACCTGGGACAGGCACAGAAAACAGCTGTTTGCTGAACAAACACCGTTTTTCAGGCTGTATCTACATTAGATATGGTTTGTCAGTTTAGAAAAAAAAGCAAACTAGTTACTAGGAAAAAAAGGGGAGGGGGGGCGGGGAAATCACATGGCTACAAACATAGCAGAACTGTCTAGCCTAAATCTGGCTTTTCTCTACACATGCATCTACAATGCAGCCTCTCCAAGTTTCTCAATAGTTTCACAGCGGTTATGTCACATGCATTATTTTACCTATATACTTACACAACAGCAGCAAAGTAATACAATCAGGAAGGACTGAAGAACTCCAGCCATTCCCACCATCCAAGTCAGCCGAAGGAAGAGAATAACCCCGAAGATATTCTGCATGCATGGTAAATACACCCCCATCAGGGTGCCCATGCTGGGTGACTGAAAAAAAAGGTTCATTGACATTCATTAACTGGAATTATTCAAAGCATAGATAATCAAGAAAACCTACAACTTCAGTTTTTCAAATGGTAGAAATCTGGGAAACATAAGGTAGACACACACAAATACTATTGTGCTGGGCGTCCACAAAACATGAAGCCAACTCCTAACACCAAAACCATGGATTTCTGAACAAAATGTTGACCCTATCACATCTTCACATTTGAAGTAATTATACTCAGCGTTTAACACCAATTACTAACAACAGAACATACATGTACTTGTTTTATCGTTTCCAGTAGGAAACCCGTTGAGTGCTGCAGACCCCGAGTAAGACAAATCCTACCCTACTCTCCAGACTTTACAAATTAGTTTCACTGAAAACATAACTTTTGTGATGTTACAACTAGAAAAGATTTGGAAGCAATCTGGAAGACATGCAGAACGTACTTCCTTCCATTTTATATATTTCATACAAAACTAATGATTCTACCTTTCTTACATTTAAATAATGATTGCATCAGACTCTGAGTTGCTTTTGACAGTGACAGAAAATACAAGTTAGTTATGTAACTTCACGGAACTGCACATGACTGGCATTCAACACAGTATCTTGTAGAATTCTCCTTTGCCTAAATAGTTACTGTCAGAGGACAATCAGATCCAAAACAGCGATATCAAAATGCCACTGGTAAGAGTTTTATTTCAGGGGATACAAAAATGTTCCCCGCATTGGCACACCTGGCACTAGCAGCAATTCAGAGTCCCAAATCTCTGTGATTTCCTGCCAAGACATTTCATTGCTTCTGCTTTCTGAGGTTTGTATTTAAAATAATATAGAACGCTGAAACACTGGGGGAATAGAGAGTGTAACTTCTCAAAGGCTCATCCCTTTTCATACTTCTTGCTATAAATAAACTTGAATTCCAAAACATATTACAGATAGACAGCATTTAAAGAAACCCATGAACAATTATCTAAATGAGAAGGATGAACAGCACTTGTTCAAATTTGACTCCACACAGCATTAACTAAATGCAAAAATAAATAGGTAACATGCACTCTTATAGACAAGTCAGTCATGAATCAAAAGCAACGCCACTTAAGACAGGCATATTACTCTTAAAGCAATAAAATGGCTGTCAAGACTTTGATCTTGCCTTGTCTTCACTATGGAAAAATTTAGTTACCTAAGGTAAGTTAAGAGTATACTTTACTACACAAAGCAAAACCCTTGAAAAATCAAATGGTTATAACATCTATAACATCACCAGGTCAAAATAAGCAACCTAGAATTTAGTGCTTCAACTTGCAATGACATGTTACAATTTGAGATTTCCTCATCTGCATTAGGAATTTGCCCTGCCAACGACAAAAGAAAACTGTGCCTAAGAACATGATAGGTATAGTTCTTTGTTAGAAATGCCAGGAATTGCTGACTCAATTTTTCAAAGTCAGCTTTGAATTCCTTGTGTGACTAAAGCTAAATCAGACTTTCCCCATGCACACTTCAACTCGGGTGAACCTCCCGAAGTAAAGTGGGCAACAGAACCACGCGCCGACGGTTTGCAGTGGACTTACCCCTACCAGCATGGGGCCAGGGAGATGTTACTCAGCTGTTCTAATGCCACAGTACTAAACAATCCCTAAAACACCATCTGCCACTTGAACAAAAACTATCAGCCTATAGAACTAACCTGACCAGCTTTGTCAGGACTATGTACAAGGACAAAAGGAATTGTTGTCTTCTGATGCTAACAGAAATGGCACTTGTACATACGTATCCTGATTGGGGTAAGGTAAGGATTTTTAAATTAGTTGTTCCAATGCTGCCGTGGAGGAGGATCTTCTCAGTGTATTCTTTATAGTGTACCTGTTTCCTCAGGAAGAGGAGGTTTAGACACTTTTGATTCAAACACCTTCATCTGATTCACACTGTGTCTTCAACTGCATAAACATGAACTGAGGAAGGACTAAATAATGTTGCCAGGCTCTGGGCAGATTTTGCCCTGTATAAGACAAGGGCTTCCTATTGCCACATTAATGTACTCTTTGCCTCTCTTAAAGAGACATTCCCAGAATTTTATCATCTATTGGACCATTCATCCACCAGTCAGTCCCCTCACGACATCTCTGAACACAACAGCCAGCATCAAGGAAATTTACCTGATGTGTGGGTATCTTAGGGGCAAGGGAGTTTCTAAGGGCTTCTCAAAACTGGCATCTGGGAAAAGGAAAGAAGACAAACCTATTGCCCCTACGCAGGAGAAGCAAGTAGAGCACAGTTTTCTATATATTCTACACGACGGTTTTCCAAGCCCTATCACAGCAGCAGAGCTTTCAGCCTGCCCTTTACACATCTCCCAATACCTGCTTCCTTTGCGGAAGAATTCACCTTAGCTCAGCTCTTCCCTATCTTCTGCCCTAAGTGGTCCCCGCAGCTTTGCTTTACTGTTCATTATCTTCTCCCCCTCCCTCTTAAGTGGCCTTACGCATGTCAAGTTACAAGCTAACTTCAGCCACAGAGGAAGAGAAATTGTGCATTAGTTCTATCGCTGTGAGACTCCTGCAGAGCAGAGCTGCCCAGGAAGTGCCGAAGCATCCGCCGCAGACAAAACCCAAGCTGCAGCATTACTAACCCTACCTCAGGCATAAGAGTTTACCCTGGATTTTCCTATGCTGTGGAATAAAAAATACTGGTATGAAAGAATGATCCACAAATACTACTTGAACCAGCTTGTTCTCAGAAATATTTAACACCAGTAGCCTGCAGTGACTCGACCCTTTTTATAGCATCTTAAAATCAGCAAGTTATACTAAACCAGTGCTGAAGTCTCAACAGAATGCAATCTGAAATACGAAGGGTATTACATTCAGTCTCAACAGCTACCACATGAAAAAAATTAAACGGCCCATGCTGCATAAAGGAAATGAAACGCAAAGACATTTTGAAGAATGCTGTTTTAGATCAGCCAAGAAGGGACAGAAAAATCTCAAAAACAGTCTCAATTTCAGTGATGTAGATCATGTTCCCGTTCACTTTGATCAGCTGCAGACACATAATTCATACAAATATTGATCTGAGTCTGAAGGACACTATTTCCATTGTGCCAGCGTGACAGGTTATCAAAGCACTTGGCTGCAGGGCTCAGGGACATCGATCGGTAACGACAGCTCTCGCGGTTGCTCTGCAGCATGAGGACAGACAGCAGCACAGAAATGAACTGCCTTATTAAAGATATGTGAACTAAAACTGCGAATTTAATTTTTTCCATCATGAGAAGGGGATACAGCAATGGGACTGTTAAGTGCTTCAATAAAAGACTGTATATCTACCCTATTACACGGAGTAGTGTCAATTCTATCTGATGTGTATCTAACACAGAACACTACCATCAAAAATATTTAATGGGAATGCTGAAACAGGGTAGTATGTTTACATTAATTGTATGCACTGCAATTGTCCTGATCTTCATTTGCATCTTCCACAAACTCTGCAGCAATTATTCCAAGAGACTAGATGGGCCATAGCCATGTAATGTACTTTCCAGAGCTTGTGGAAACGTTCAGGTCTCTTAGTCTTGTCACTGTAGAAAGCAGGTGCTGACAACAGTGATCTCCACAGGCTAAAGCACATCATCCTCTAGTCCTTCAAGCTTTAACTTTGGAAGAGAGATCTCATTTTTTTGATACCCGCCCTTGGAGATTTGGCTACTTCATGTGCATACAACTGCCTTGTCTTTTTTTTTTTGTGGCTGTGGGTTTTTGCTGGTTTGGGGTTTTTGTGGTTTGTTTTTGTGTTGGGTTTTTTGTCATTTGAATAGGTATGATTTGGTGGGCAGGGGTGTGCTCGGTCACAAAAAGGTATTCACCGAGAGGCCTGTCTTATCTGCTCAGATAGAGAATTATATATCCACTTACTGAAAGGACTGCTTGCTTCATTCAGTTTTTGGATACCAAATCTAGAGCCTGCTCACCCTCCTTGCTCTAATTCTTGTCTATAAGATGCCAATTCCAGTACGTGACACATCGGACTTTTTGCCACACTGGCTGGGTACCCAGTACAGCATTCGGCAACAAGTCAGTTAACAATGCTGGCACTTAAAAACAGAACCTGCTGTTGTGCTGGGCTGGATACTCACGATTCTGTACTAACGCTCAAACAGGAAGGACAAGGTAACAGCAGCGCATTGATTTGTACTTCAAAGATCATTAAAAACAAGTGTATAGAAGAATCCCATTTGCACAGGTTCTGGATACCTTCAATCCATAGCATTGTACAGTTACTGCTTGCTTTTGAATTTCCTGTTTTTAATGGTTATAATTATTGGCCAAGTTAATATTATATCTTCTTTTATTCTAAAAGATGTTTAAAATTTCATATGGCAAGAGAAGGATAAGAAATTCAAACTGCAGTTATTGCAGCTGATGTAATTTATCCTAGAGACAGCCATACTAGGCAAAGATTCACTTAAGGCAACTTCAGTATTTACACAGAAAATACTGAGATATTACCACAGGATGATATTGTCGCTTTTGGAATAGTTACTGAACCCATTCTATAAAAAACATTTGAGAAGTCTGCAAACACGCATTTTTGGGACGTGGGAAAGCATAATTCAGGACAACCCAGGTATTAAGTCCAAACTCTATTTTACCATAGAAGCATGGCTTTAACAAAGACAACAGCTCTTTTTTTATGGCAGTAAACAGTTTGAAAATACGTGTTTACATAAATGATACCTAGATGTAGAAATATTAACACCAAACCTTACATGTTACTTTACTAGGGATTTAAAACAACAACTCAGTTTCCTGTTACTTGCCCCATTTCTACCTTATGGAGCAATACTGCATTTGCTTTAACCAACTTGACACTACAGACCCATCACCAAGTTCTCCCAATTCTTTTTCAGACAGGCAAGTAAGTGACAAGCTTTCAGATTAGACTGCATCCTACCCTGGTAGTCTGGTCAGGCAATTAATAAGGAAATAAACAGCAAAAGTGACCCTTCTCAAAGAACTTTCTTAAAATAGTAAGGACTGTACCTATTGTATCGCCCTCCATTCTAGCTTTGTTAGGGTAATAATCGAACTGCTTTTGATAGCAAGAGGCTGACAATTATTTTAGATTAAGCAGTAACACCATATTAACAGCTGATGCCTGACATTATTCCCACCAAAAGTATGCTGAAACAGAGATGACATTTCATTCTAGTAATGTGAAGGTAAAGGCTCTGGACAGACTCAGCAGTCAGTATAACATCAAGTACCACGCAAAAGAAATTCACAGTTAAAATGTTTAAATTACTTTTCTAATGTAACCTTATAGTACCAGAATGCAGTTACTGCACCCAGACGACCTTCACTCTATCTTGTAATGATGTCATATTAACCACAATATTACAGCACTTTAGTGCATGTGGTCTCAGACAAAATGGAATTTAAGCTTCATGTTGACTCAACAACTGTGTTAACCCCAGCATAAAACCGTGCAGAGTAAGGAACTGGAGAGTGAGTAGGGAGCTGGAATCCGGTGCTTAGCATGGGGTGGCTGGTGTTCAGCACGGGGTGACGTGCATTCTCTTTGAGAACAATGTGCTCTTTTTCGACATTATCGCTGCTATCTCTTTCTCAAATGGCTCAAACTTTCACAGAGCAGTACTATAAAATCTCTAGAATTCAAGCGTTATCTTAGCTTTTTGGAAAACTTTCTTTTGACAAAATTTGCAAGCGAACTGACAGGCCTGCAAGTGCTGCAACATGCAGCCATACCACTTTAGGGTTTAGCACTAACTGAAACACTTGCCAGACTGCCAGAGCACTAAGAAGAGCAATTAAAACATAAACTTCCTGATAGAAATCTAACTACCAACAATCAAACCCCACCTTCTACCTAGTTATTACAAGGCCAGCTCAAATGGGCTAACCATCTAAATGCAGATCCTTTGGGGCAGGATTCAGTTGCCTAACACCGGAATGACACTTGAGCTGCCCCAGGGTGTCCAATCTGACCTCCACCCACATTCTAGAAGGGTGTTGTCTCCTGCAAGTCTTGTGTCATACCTACCAGGCTTGTAGAGATGTGTCAGATACGGCTGGGCAGCTAAAACAGCACTAGGAAAAAGCTGGGGTTTTTGTTTTGCTGTTTATTTGATTCACCACTAATAGCCTATGCTACTTATCTAAATCCATATCAAGTGTATGTAACTGCACTGTAGTGCACAGCGCTTAACCACTACCTCAGCCCCAACTCTTTAGTAATATCTGGTTACCTACAGAGTTCTATGTCACATCTTTGCAACACTCTCATGGCTCCTGGCAGAGGTTAAGATAAAGTAGAACGGAGTCCAGGTCCCTAGAAATCACAAAGGGAATCATCCGGTCCATCAGCTGGCCATGGAGAGAATCTTTACTTACTTTTGAAACCTTCTTCTTCGAGCCATCAGTACTTTCTGCTTCCTCATGTTCCTTAACACCTTGGGTAAGATTTGTGTAGTTGACCAATTTGCCAAGCAGAGATGACACTTTTGGTCGTATATCAAGTTCTTCCTGTGGAAGAAGACAACTAGTCAACTTGGGCAATTCACGACGTTTATGAAGAGTGGCTGGGGTCATGCCCGCCTTGGCATGCCTGAAGCTGTCAGAGAACACACCAGGAAATCATCCAGGGAATGACAGAACATTTCATTGTGCCTGAACCACTGATGAGAGGATTTAATTTTCTGAAAGGAGGGCAAATTTGACAGAAAAAGGCTATGCCAACAGGTCTGCACCCTTCTCTTATGTGCTGAAAAGCATGAATTACAGCAATAAAGAAGTCTGAGCCTTGGCACTCTAAGAAAATGGACATGTACTTTGCATGAATCTCTAATGTCACCTTACATCAACAGATATACTTTTAAAAAGGTCAAGTTGCCAAATAAATCAGAGATTTAGTGATTAAACTCCAGTCATTTTAGGCATGCATGCACTCTGATAACTTTATTACATTTTTCAAACTATGTAATCCAATCCACGTGGATCTAGATAAAAATCCCAAAAGCCACATGTACCGAGGCCTCACACTTTTACATTCATCCCATCCAATTTCTGTTACAGAAAGTAAGTTCAAGGGGAAAAAAGAAAAAAAAAAAAAAGAAAAAAACAAGAAAAAAACCCAGAACAAAATAATTCCCTTCCCCTTTCTTTTTGAAATTAAGATGTCTAGTTGCACAGTTGGTAATGCATGGTAAAGAGACAACTTTCTACACAGGAAATAAAAATAGATTAAGAAAGATTTCACTGTCTGGAGTTCTAGAATATATTCATGTATCACCACGAACACTTTCTGGGAGGATCAGTAGCATTATGTGCTTTGCACCTGATGGCAGAAACTGACCCCAAATGTCCCGTCTCTTATTCCTTCCTCTGATCTCAGCTGCAGTTCACACCTTTTACAACCTGATTACGATTCCTTCCAGAGAGAGGCTGAGGCAACACATGCTTCCTGCTCAGTTGAGCAGCAAGGCCTTTGGGATGCTACCTGCTGCTCCTCCTCTTTAGTACCACAGACAGAGTCTGCAATCCCGGTGTGTGGTACTGTGTTATCACGTAGAAAAAGGCGGGCGTGTGACTGACAGCAGCCACGTCATAAGCGGCCAGCTCTTCGTGATCTGCAAGTGAATTTATGCTGTGATCCGCTCTGATCACAGATTTACCATGCCTTGGAGGGAGGAGACACCACAACTGGGAGCATGCGTCAAAGTCTTTTAGCTCAAGCACACCGCCTGCAAACATGGTTGTAGCATTTCCACGGCGAGTTCCTATCTAGCGGCAGGCTAGTTATACTTGTCCAGGCTCTATGCCATGCAGCTGAACTCTGCAGGCGCCAACCTGGCGGGGTGTAGAGCCAGCTCAGGCTGCCCCACACCGAGTTCCCAGAAGGGGAAACACGGGGTACATGTTGCCAGTATTGCTGCGAAGCTGTAACTCAGAAGCCCAGCTGGAAAGCAGCTGCAGAGCCATACAAAGACTCTCTGCACCCACTCAGCACCTGAGCTTCTGAAAACATTTTTTAGAAACTTGGGTCTTATTGCACCATGATATATTTGCACTTAACGCAGTGCCAGGGAGGTGAGGATGTGGAGGAGGATTCTGCTGGGCTTGGCATGGCTCCAGCTGGCCTCCCACATGACAGTCTGGTCCTCCTCACTTCCACATGGAAACAGTCATACCCCTCTGCCTCACTGTCCCAAGTGGTCATAACATCCGAGCCTTTTCATCACGCCGGGTATCTCTGCCTACTGATGCCTTTGACAAAAGACATACACCCACAAAAAAGCATGTGGGGAGAAATCCATATTACTGATATACTGCAGCCGTAATACAGGCTTACCCAGGTTAATTTGAGTACCTGAATTTAGGCGCTCTCCTACCAAATAACATGATCCTTCTTAACACAGTAAATCAGCCCATGCTCATTTTCCACACTGATCAGCCTACAGTGCCACAGCTTCACTATGCAAATTATTCAGGTCACCTCTAGTACCATTATAATTTGCTACTTCACAGACATACCCCTAAAACACACCAATGGCTCTTAGATCTGTCATGCAGTGAAAGTTAGGTACCGACCCACTGCCTGTATCTTTGCAATGTTCTGTCTTCCATTTAATACCATGTGTTCAATCCCTCACATCTTGGAAGATCTCAAATCACATTAGAAGTATGAAAAACCGTTAGAAATTACCTCAAACAAGGCCAGATTTCTGTCATAGTAATCACCTCCCTTGCCAGCTTCTGAACTGTTCAGGAAAGGACTGTTTTCTTTATGGTTGCCATGACCTGCAAAGAAAGCAAGCAGCATGCTTTGATAAGAGCAGAAAGGCAGATATCCCAAGGAAACTTTGTAACCTTGACAAAAACCATAGGGAATAAACTTTTTTGGTCAATTGAATCTGTTTCTTTTTAGTATCTGAAGTTATGCAATGTTATCAATATCAGAGGTGTTACTCTCAGAGTTATTCTTATTTCTTATTATTCTCCATTTTCATTAAAATAGGAAAAAAAGTTACCTCAAAGTAAAATTTACAAGTAGGGTCACAGCTACAACACTATCTGCACCTTCATTCTCTAATGGTCCCTTTTATAACCATTTCTCATATAGAATTGTGACAAGCGAAGACAGTTCTCCTGCACTTCGAAATCATTACTAATGCGAAGAGCAACTTCTGAGCAACTGTCCAAGCAGCTTAGGTAGATCTAGTAAGACTGAACAATTCAAAGACTAGTTCCTGTTATTACAATACAGGTAAATACAAACAAAAGCTCACCCCCCCTTTTGTTGTTTTTTTGTTGTTGTTGTGTGGTTTTTTACTATGTGCACTAATCCTAGGCACCATACGTGCTCACTTCATGATGCCTTTACACTTACTGAATTTTGAACAATTACATTGTGCGTTCTTCAGACTCCTCTCATGCTTTTAAGTTAAGACCTAACAGCAGGTACAGTAAAAGCAAAGCATTCACATATGCAATGAACAATGTTAAAAAAAAAGGTAACATGGAAGATCAGTAGAGCTTTTTGTAACAAGTATTAACTTTTAAAAAAAAAAGGACACTGTAGTATAAAATGAGCTCTGGGGGGGGTGGGGAAGAAAAAAAAAAAGGTTAAATTGATGCCAGTATTCAGAAGTTCTCGGACCTGTGGCTCCACTGCACTCAGCCTGACAAACAAAAAAATCCTTTCTTTTGCCTGTAACTTTTCACTCCCAGCTCTTTCAGCCAATACACGCTAAAGCAATTTCCAAGAGTATCTCCTTAAAAAAGGATCAGTCCAAGGAACAGTTGTTTGTTTTTTTCATTTACAAAAAAAGTAACCACTAAGGAAATTGAAAATGAAAGAAAAAAAATCTCAAATAAAAATACTCCAAGTTAAAGAAGTATTGTACACTGAAAACATAAAACGCAAGAGATTAAACACCTGGATTTTTTAGTGCATATTTTCAATGATTAAGGTAATCAATTCAGCAAGGCTACACTAAATTATTTCAATATAATTGAAGAGAACATACCTCTGCATTTTGAAATCTGAATCAACTTTAAAAATGAACCTACCGGGCAAATAGAAGACTCCTCCCCTACACACAGTGATCAGCATACAGCGCACTGTTACAAAAGCAATTGCTATAAGCAAAAAAATTATGAGAAAGCTCAGTATTATTCTTACTGAGGGGATGGGATGCATGGAAAGAAGCACAATTTTCTGGAAATGGCTCACAGGTGCTTTGAACAAAACTGTTGGAAAAACAATATTCACAAACAACAGAGGTCTTTTTAGGCTTCTGGAAGTAAACACTTAGCTGAGACCAAAAATATTTGTAGAGAGCAGTCCGCTATGTTTACATGCCTATTGCTTTTCTCACAGCTCTGACAACTAACACCAAAATGTTAACTAGCAGCTGCCTCGCACAAGCCGGCTCAGCTTATTTGCTGACCCACCCTACGCAGAAGAGCTGTCCACGTTGCTGTACATTGTAGAATTTTTTGCACAACTAGAAAAATAGTGGTAAGCTGAGCAACACAGCATCAAATAAAATGCTTATCAACTTCAGCAAAGGTAAATACTAAAAATATGCAAAAACTACTTGCTTGCTCTATTTGTTATATCTATATTGGCAGAAGGAGTATACGAGATCAATTTTGTTGCGATTTTGTATGTGTGCTAAGCTGTGCTGCAGTCCATTCGATCCTGTTGTGGTCGACGTGCATTTGCGATTTTTGCTGCGGAATGGGGTTATCTGCCATACAGGTTTTACTCATGAAACAGGACACAGGTGCCAGTGATAATGACAACCTCAACAGCAATACCATCTACTTGATTCTTCAAGACTTTGGTCTGTGCAGGATTCTTCTCATTACACTTACCAAACACAGCAAGGTCATGAATAACTTTGTTTTGTTTTCTCATTTCCTATATACTAGCTCTGGTAACTGAATGTTTGGAAAAAAAAATCAAACTGATTTATTTTTTTTTAAATTATTGAGTGATTTTTAAATCAATTCTTTGCTGTCTTAGCTTTCCTTGTTCTTCCATCAGGAATGTTACCTTACCGATGCAGCTTACCAGTGTCCCAAAAAAGTACAACGGGTGTTCCTTTACTTGTAATGCTTACCGAAACTCTCACCCTTTTTATGTATAAAATCGTACTGTTGTCAAGATAACTCGTAACATAAAAATCTGAGATTGAATGTAAGATAACAATTGTTTTGCTCTTTCAAAATGCCAAGCCTCTCATTACTGTCATCGGTAAGTTAAGAAAAATTACTTTATACCATCATCTGAGCCTGACAAAGACCAGTGACTTAAGATGAATCTTCAAGTTAGTTGGCATTATTTTTTAGATGCATCTTCATTTTAGCTCCAGTAAGTTTTTCACAATTGGTCTCTTCAGAAGCTCTCGCTTTCTCTGTCAAAAAGAGCTTCCAGTTCGTCTTATTCTCTCTTTGCATTGTCAAGCATCACCTAAGTCCTTCCCATTAGACTTTCCCTCTGAATTTTACTCCTTGGTGTGCTTTGCTTTACACATCTTCCCGCACGCAGGAAGCCCAAAGAAAGCAACTGCAATAGAAAAATCAGTAGAACTAGTGACTGGAACTAGGGTATTGTTTTTGCAAATGCTACGCCATGTTTTTATCTCGATGGAAAAGTTCAGATGATAGAGGAATACAGCTGGCTTTTTACCACATTCACAGCACTAGCTCTGTTATTCTGAAAGTATATACAGATTATCAATTACTGCGGACAATGCAAAAATAAAAGTGAACTTCGAAACTGCATGATTCTACTGATCCAATGAAGTGCCACATTAAACCCCTTCTCAAACACTGTACACTTTAAGGAGGAGGCAAAAGAGTGTAAGCTGATGTTCACGTTAGTTACAATGCCATCCTATTTTAACTTCACCAATACGTAGAACAAGGTGCTGCAGAGATGTGTGCCGATTCAAGAAGCGTACTATATTGCCAAGTTAAATACAGCTTATTACATGATAGCCAAAATCACCGTCACCCCGGTTGCACATTTGGTGCAATCTCTACTTTTCAGACATGTCCTAAGTAACAACATCAAAGTGTCCATCTTCTCTCTTTCCATATTCTGTTACCAGTTTCATGAGTAAAACCTACAGCAGATGACCATTTCCTCAACAAGAATCACAAATGTACTTTGACAAAATAGAACAGACTGCAGCACAGTATATAACATGTACTGCAATAAAAAATCGTCTAGTATATTCCACCTGCCAATGAGCAATACCAGCAGCTTAAAAGAGACTTACTTGCATGGGAAGAGCTTGTTATCTCCATCAGTTTTGGAAGAGACCGGAGGTGACCTCGGAAAGCTACTCCGGGGAATTCTTGCCCCAGCTTCACACGAGGACAGTTTACATTCTGAAGCATGAAGTCTCCTGGGCAAGCACCATCTTGTGACATGGGTACAGTTTTCCACATTCTTAGTTATCAAGTCTTTGGTCTTGGACAGTAGCTATCTGGTGTTAGTTTTCGTCATGCAAGATTGTTTTGCAAGGAACATTTCTTAAAGAGGGAGCTATATACTCTGCAACAGAGAATAATTTATTTGCCTTAGTCCCTAATTAATCTCAATTTTTGAGACAGGCAAACTATACTCCAAGTAGGCTAATATTTCCTCTTCACTTGTTTCATTGCTTCTCAGTCTTCGTTATCTTTCAATAATTAAGGCATTTTATTTCTGAATGCTACCAGTTCTCTTCCAAACCAAATAATTCTATTTGCAGCCACCACGACAATTATACAGTTTACCTAAACATCTCCACCATAGTTTCTTGAACTTTTTAGAGCTCCCCTACTCAGGTACGGACGCAGGTCTGTAGAACAAGGTTCATCATTGCGTGGATCACCTAAAACACCAAAGACGGTCCACGGAACAAAACCCAAAAATCCTAACCGTGCATACTCCCGCACATGCAAACACATAATCCCATGAGACCAAATAAAAGCAATAAATGGATGCTTTGCTTAACTTTTATCTCATTGCCAAGAAATAACACTGTGGCAAAACTGTAGCAGATATTCTACTGACTGGTTTTATTTTGATCTTCTCCAAAAGCTTTATGTTGTCTTTACTTAAAAAAAATAAAAAATATTAGGGAAACAGAAGACAGTCTTCAGGTTACTGCTCTCCTTCTAGAAGTGGATTAGGCCAGAGGGACACAGTTTCACTGCTTGAGCACGCCAAGTGCGAGTCTTTTGTGCAAGCCATCGTGTTTTCTTTAGTCACCGAGGGACGAAACCGAGAATTAGAGAGAATTATGGACAAAACACATATATGAAAATAACTGTAAGAAAGACAGATTAGTGAGGATAAATGAAAGCTATTAGGCAAAGTGAGACTATTGTAAAGAAAGACCAGGAAGCTTCACAGTGATAAAGTCTACTCAGCCAGACTACTAAAAGAATAATCATCCCTGTGAGAAGGTAGCAGGAGCAGTTGCATGACTCAACCTGGCAAGGTTTTATTCTCCTCTGTTATCAGTTTCTGAACCCCGTTAAAGAAAACCACCACTCCCCTACTTCATCATGTACAGTTAAATAAGTGGAAATTAGTACATCTTAAAACAACTTCAGATCTTTCCATTTGGCCATGACTAACTCAGAGACACTCACAGGTTCTTATGGAGGCTCTATCTACCTGACAAGTTAAGGCATGCTGAAAGATGGACATAGTCTGACTAGCTTTAGTCTAGCCAGCATAGGTAACAGGAGCAATGAAAATGTAGTAATGCTAATTAAGGTGCAGTAAGGCTTAAAACATTAAAAAAAAAAAATTCCCAAGAGGGCTGAACTTTGATAACGAACTTACGCCGCTTCACTTTTACAGGCACGTATCTGAGCTAATGAAATGCAAGTTGGTAGAGGCACGTACACCATGCTCATAGTATCTCAAGAGGAATGCACAGACTCGCAGACGTGCTTTGCTAGGCAGCCAAGCTAGACAAAGCTCCAGAAATGGCTACGACCTGTCCTGTGATGGTGGCATGCAGAGTTGCCATAATCCCCCCTGCCTGAAATATCAAGAGCTAAATCTTAACCGAGGGGCTAAATTTCTTCCAAGAATTTTAGAGTACAAAGCAGAGTTAGAACTGACATGCAGGGCTTGACAAAGAAAGAAACCCGTTGCTCTATTTACCTCTTTATAACTGACAAACAGCAGATACTTATTAGAAAACCAGCTCAAAGGACAGCTCACCACTCCTCCCTTCAATGTAATTTAATTTCTGGAGAAGCGTAAGAGCTAATATCTCACTCGTAATTGTACTATGCATGTAGACTCCTTTGTATACACCACAGTAAACAAAAATTGTAATGAAATAGACTGTATAGCAGTTAACACCACTTTTTGCTGTCATTCGGACACTATTTTACAAGCATCACTGGCCACAAAGCCCACGATAGCTAGGGACACAAACTGAGCCATTTTCATGCACAAAGAACATTATCTAATCATAGAATTATTTATTTTTTTAAATCAATAATTCATATTTTTAGTATTCCATTTACAAATAACACTGGACTCTAAGACTAGAAATTAGAGTTGATACCCAAGCAGTTGGTGTGGGCTTCCTTTAACCTAATTTCAGCTATCTAAACAGCAGGCAGTTATATTCAACTAATCATGCAGGCTTGCTTTTTACTCAGAAAGAAATGGCTCGATTAGCTGATCCCTGGAGCTCCTCTCCTGTACATGCATCTTGGCATGCTGCAAATCACCCCTAAAGAGAACCTAACTTAAATAAAAACCTAATTTATAGATGGTTTAAGGTATGCAAAATTTATCCCACTTTGGAAAGCAACTTAGTTCTGTTCCGAATTACTAATGCTTTTCCAGATTTTCATGTGTCAAGATCTTCTGCAAATTTCTACGCAACTGGTAATTAGGCCAGAATTCAGTTTGATTTTTTGACCACAAAAAAAAAAAAAAAAAAGGTTTGCTTTTCTCACAAGACCTAGAAGCAAATGAATACACCCAAGAATGGCATTCTACAGGGGAAAAAAAAAAAACCTAGCGGAACAATGGGATTGCTGCAAGCAGAAATTATTTTCAGGTAGAGTATTTCTTCCTTACATAATCAGGTAATTTTATTAGTCACATCATTATTTTCAAAGACATTTGTTCACAGCCTTAAGGATAAAGTTTTAATATAAATAGCTGTTCACGTCCACTTTTATTTCACTCTGGGGTTTTGGTTTGTTTGTTTGCTTCTACAAAAGAAACTGTTTTAACATCTAGAAAGTGCTTTCTCAAGAACTGTGTTAACAATGACACTGCTTTCCCAAGCACTTGTATTGTGAGATCAACCTTGGTTCCCCCCAAAAGGCTGTGCTATGTTCAGATAGCATTCTTCTCATCCTCCACTAGCATTAAAGTTTTCCAGAACTGAGAACTGTTGAAGAACAGAAAGTTTCTAAACACTAAACAAGTTTCTTGGCCTTTCCTAGTAGTTCAAGAACCCCGATATCCCCACATTTCAGCAGCAAAGCATTCAAGAGTATTGCTGAAGTATACCAAGAGACTGTCATATTACGACAACCTAAGAAACATGTAGATGACAATTTGATTTCAAATACATTCTAAATCTGCTTACATACTTATTTATGTGGCTCCTCACATGTGGGTGGGCTAAACAAAAATCTTATTCACTCTTAGAACGGTTATGAAACCTCTTCCTTGGTTCATTTGGGAGATTGTAATTATTCAATATAATTATTCAATTTACAATTATATTTTTGCAGAGATCATGATGGATAAATTTCATAAACAGAAATCAGATATTGCTTCTTTTCTTAAATTACTAACTTCCAACTGCTTAGCAAAAATACTAATCCAACATCAGTAACAGTCCAAAGTAGAGATCTTATTTAAAAATGATAATAATTAGAAAAAGACAGCCTATTAGAAATGTTTGTTTCTCTATGGACAACACACAGCTAGACAGAAACATGATGCATTTCTAAAATCAAAATTCTGATTACAAACTGATTTATGTCAGCAGAACAGGCAGCTGACATCACAAATCTGATAATGAGGAATACTTATTTTCATTTTAGCTACGAGTAGTCAGTATTATCCAAGGCACTTTTTTCATGCAAAAACAAAAAGTCATGATTTAACTTTCAGGTTTTTCAAAACTGAAACCAAGAATTCCATTATTTTGCTGTAGCAAAAGATTGATAGTAACATTCCAAGCTCAGAGAAAACAGTTCTCAAAATATTTTGAAAACTTTAAATTCTTGGGGTTTGGGGGGGGGTGATAGGTGGTGTTTTTTATTAGGAGTATTATATTTACATCAGAAATAGGAGAAATGGGAAATAAATAGCATTGTGTCTAGCTAGATAAAACTCATTCACGCTACAAACGAGGCATTGGTAATGTAATAACTAACTAAAATCTATTCATGCCAGTTCACTTAAGACCTTGGGCTACCAGGTCTTTCTCACTGAAGGCAGCAGAAAGCACAAGCTGTAAATTCCAGGCTGACCCAGTATTTTATGCAAATAAAGGCCAAAGTTGCACTAGATAACAACCCATGCAACAATAAGGCTGTATGAGAGGAAAGAATAGCAGAATGAAAGGATAGATTTTTCCCTGGATAGCTTCTAGGCAGCAAAGAGATCCTCTGTACTTAAAACACAGTCTCGAACTATCAGTTATGCTGACAACACTGACCTCTCACATGCCAGACCCAGACACACACTTCCATCAGAAACTGCAGCTTATGGACAAACTATTGATGTTCATGGGTATTTTAAAAATATGAAAGTGTTTGTTCACCACTTTAAGACTAATACCTAACATTATTTACTTCACTGTTAAATTGACACTGTCGTTAAAGTTTTGAGTTTACTGAACTTTATCCAGTAAGTATAACGTGTGCTTATTAAAATTCCTTACACACTACACTGCAAATACCATGTACATATTCATAATGAGCAACAGCTCTGGCATCTACAAAAGTGACACAAACAAAGCACAGTTTTACCAAAAAGTAAATTAAAGAGCTGTATTGTTGATAATATATTAGTTCCTCTGAAACAGTTCAGAGTTCTAAAGACTGCATTTGTTTGTGTTCTGCATGAAAGAGGCAGCCAAATCCTTCCCAGACAACAACCTATGCAACAGTCAGGCTGCACCACAGTACAGAATTAAGCACAGATCTTCAATTTATCCCTAAACACGTGTAAAGTTACTTTCAAACTTCTACTGTACTTTGCAAAACCAGATTACAGATCAGCTTTACCAATCAAGTTGTCTGACACTACACAACTCAAAGGATTCGCCAATTTAATAAACCTGTGTTTCAGAAAGCGCAATGACTTTCTTCTTCAGTTCAGATACACTGATAGTTTCAGAAAACTATAATCCTTTGTAGGTATTAACATCAAACACAAAGTACTTACCCTTTAGCAATAGCTCTTTGCCATTTTCAGTAATTTGGTTTACCATTATTCTTCTTTCTGCTCTTAGTACATGCTTTAGTAAATGCCTTCTCTGTGAAGTCCTGAGGATGGGACAAGTTTAATAATATTGTATTCCCAAAAGAACTTTCTTCTACCTCCTCTGACAAACTGACTGCTGGCTGCAATGTTGAATGGGACTGATCTCTTTCAGGAAGCAAAGGGGCTTCTTAGAGAAAGCTAAACTGACGCTGATATAATCCTGGCATTATAATCCTTTCAACACGGAGAAAATATACAAATGTCAGGATCTTACTGAAAATGCTATTTGTGAAATCTGAGCCCAGCTACATTTACGAGGCACTCTGGCAGCTGTTTGCACACTTATTCAGGAAAGTGTCTGTCACAAAGCTGCTGCTTGTCGAGTGTGGAATCAAGACAGTGTTTTAAACCTGCTAATGCCATGAATAGTATAGCTCTGTGACGTTAGCCCTCCAGGCATTTCAGCTTTCAAGTGAGAACAGTGATGTATTTCTTTCCATCTTCAATACTTTTTAACATGATTACCCATCAATGGACGAATCATATGCAAGACCACAAAAAAAAAAAAAAAAAGCATCAGCGTGATGAAATGGAGGTTTATATAAGAATATAAGACACATAAATAAATACTAACTGAATGATTCTAAGCAGTTCATAATTACCAGAACCCACTCCATTCTGCTCATTCATAAGGAGGTCCTCTGGATACCAGCACACACCGCAACAAGACTTACCTACTTTACACACTAGGTGCAATCAGCAAGAATGCCCATGTAATTAAAGATGCCAAGTCACTTTTGAGAAATTGGATTTAGGAACTCACATCACTTAGGAGCTTTCATAATATAACTTGTCATTGCCAGCTGAAAAAAAACCACTATAAAAACAACCTTTGTACTTCACCATAATCCACTTCAGAGGTTCTTTCATGTGGAACAACTCCAAATCATTTCTCACGAGTATCCTCCCTGAAACTCTGTCCCTTCACATGCATGAAGGCACCTCAAATACAGCACATCCTGTATTAAAATATAGGGAGAAGCATTCAAGCATTTTCCCTGCCTCAGGAAAAGCGTCTTACCTTGCTGTAAAGTGTTGTCACTTTGAGAGACAGCAACATACATTTAAGAGACAGGCATGCAGATTCCATACGACATCCACCTTTCTCTCCAATAACAAATACAGAAAATTGTTTTCAGCCCTATATCTCTTCAGCTGACCATGGCTAAACAGTACAAAAAATACAAACTCAAAGAAAAAAACCAAACCCACAACACACTCCACAATTTCAGACATATCTGCTCCCTTCTCCAGCTCAACACGTGCCTGTACAATTGTTTCTTTGGCACAAACCATGGAGTAAGAACAAGCAGATGGGAACAGTGACTATTAAGTCAATGTTGCCACCAGTTCAAAAAACTTCCTACAGGGAACAAGCGGAAACAGATGAGCTATGAGCCAGAGTGCTAAGTATCTCCAGACATACAGAAAATAACAGAAAAAGGAGGTTTAATTACTTTCAAAATTTTAATGTATGTACATTAGCATTACATACTATATAATGTACATTAACAGACATCTACTATTCATTCCTGGAAGACAGTAGAAAGACATCTGTAATCGGTTACAGCTTATTATGAAGTCCTGAATGTTTTATGGAGTTTTCAGTGAAAAACTTCATAGAAAGTGCTGAATATCACATTTTTCTTACATTTGAGAAGTACTTTGTTTCAAGTGAAAAGGAAATGTGAGAGATTTTTTTTAAACTAAGGAAAATAGAAAAGAAGAACTAAAAAAAAAAAAAAGTGAGAGAGAGAGAAACACAAAAAGAACTAAGTTTGTATATGCTCCAGGGATGAAGAGCTGACCTTTCACTGTGAAGTACTACTAACAGCCAAAACTCACTGTAGCTCCGGTCATAATACTTAAAGAAAGTACAAGTCAGCATGAGACTTCTCCAAGCAAAGGAAGTCACTCCAACCCACAGAACATTTCAGAGGGCGGAGAGCACTCTGACATGGCACATGATAGGCAACAGACAGTTGTAAAATACACAGTACTTGTAAAATACATATATTCAAACACACGTTTATGAAGCACTCACAAGTTTTGCAAAATACCACAACATGTTTTACACTGTGCAACACACAGAACAGACCAAGACAAAGTCAGGTATCTGGAGAAGCCACAGTGGCTTTCATCATCATTTTACAAAAAGTTCATAAGTTTGCAAGAGCATGAGAGCAAAAAGAGTACTGCACCTTAGCTTACAGAAACTCTTCAAGGAGCAATGGGCAATATTAAGATCACTTGTCTTCTGCTCCACCAGTCAGGAATTAATTCAAGTACATGCAGCAGAATCTAAGTCAGAAGAAACTTGGGGACATATAACGGTGAGCTTACTCCTGCTAAACACGTTTCAACCACAAAGTCCAGAATACAGTGTCTTAAAAGGGCAAAGGCAAAATATTGCAGTTAAATTACTCTCTGTGTGTTCCCTTGAGTTATACTTTAAAGCTGCCTGTATGTATGCTAAAAGATGTCTTAACACAAGGCAGAAAATCATCCCACTGTCTGGTTATATAGTATGGGGATTCACCAAACATAGCTCAACTATACCTCCCTTCATGTTTGGCTGCAAGGTCCCTGACATTAACCCCTGACATTGCCCCTGCGTTCTCTGGAACGTACAGCCACATCAAAAGTGAATGGTTTGTGTCTGCTTAGGCAAAGTAGCCAAGATATAAAAGTTATATCCATGTGGGAATTGAATGTGGATGAGGTTGGCAAGGGTTGGCTTGTGATGCTCTAAAAACAGCTGTGCCCAGGAGATCATGTCCCAGTACAGGGTGCAGAGCACAAATATGAATCAAGGGAACAGAAGGGATCCTGTTGGGGGGGAGATGGACAAGTGGAATTGCTGCTGAACACGTCATATTGCAAAATCACGGACTGGACAGTGAAAACCTTAGCAGAAGAAAGCTGAAAATATCTGGGAGCAGTAGGTTCTTAAATAAGACCTGCAAGACTACTAAAAGAACCTCTACCTTTGTCCTTTGCATCAGCTCTGGACACAAAACTGTAGCAAGTAGTAGTAAAAGTGATGTCTGTTATATTATTTAGAAGTGGATCAGGAAGGTAAAGCTCCTGAAAGCAAAGGCAGAAGGCAGAGGAGAAACAGTAATGTCCTATCCTCCATCAGACACAGCAGCAGCTACACCATCTTCTTGAATTACTCCAAGCCCTGACTCAGATCTGACCTCCTGCATGGAAACCCAGAGGTGGACTTTGCACACAGCAACTAAGCCCGGGGCTGCCCAGCTTGCAAGCAGAGACAGGGTCATAACGCAAAGTAGCATTGCTATAGATAACTTTATGAAAAACAATTATACTCCAGGGCATAGAAATTGTGTCCTACTGCAGCAATCAGCAATTTAAAGTATGCAAGAGCAAGTCTCAACAAGTTTTCCCTCCTTAGGAGTTACTTTAATTCAGCAAATCAGCAGCTTCTAATGGCACATCATAAAAAATCCTTTTTTCCCTTTGACATGGAAGTGAAAGGCAAAAGTTTGGATGGCCTAACCTGCTTCACGATAAAGGAGGTATCTGTAATGATGGAATGGTGTTCTAAGTCCCTCAGATAAACACAATAAATTGCTGGCTACTGGTAGGAGATTAAAATGAAGGTTGGCAATTAGACTGTACAAAAGAACCACATACAGTTTTGTTCAGGCATAATTAGCTTGAACCTATACATAGTACAGCGTGCCTCTGCCCTAAACACACAAGCTCTGCGTCATCTCTCCTCTCCCAGGATCTCGTTATACAATCTCTGCTACAGTTGCCTGCAAGCCAGCTTTCAACATCAGCTTACAATATCATCAATCATTATACTACAGACCACATGTCAATCAATGAAAGAGTTGGGCTTCTAGGACAATGCAGGTCACTTGGATGGAGTGGGGAGAAGGGGGAAATTAAGCATCCTGGATTCAAGGGGATGGACCTGTAGGACAAACTTCCAGGGGACATTAGGTGAATCCAGAATCTGAATACCTTTGGAAATGCTGCTGAGCCACACTCTAAGCACAAGGGCTTCCCAGTTTCCTGTCAGAGCACTGTGACCACCAATACAAAGGTGGGATGATGACCGCCCCCTCACCAGTACTGGCAATCTCCTCCCTTGCCCCAGCTGCCCAGCCTAGCCTGGCACTGGCCTCTCACCTTCTGCTCAGCAAAATGCCATTTCATTTATACTTCTGACAAGTCTTAGGCTGCCTCCAGTCAGCAAAGCATAGCTAACTTGGCAAAAGTGCCAAGTTATCAACCTTCCCCATTCATCCATACCCTAATTGAGTCAAAGCTCTTTTTGGGCAATTAGCGCTTTATTCTGCATGTTGAACTCCACCTTTTTGTCCTACAGAGCAGAATGAAGATCAAAAGATGATTAAGAAAAAATTCCACCAAGTACCTTTAACAGGAACAAAAATTTGGAAAAAAATGTATTCCCAGAACTGTTCTAACCTATACCTCTGTTGCTCAGACATGAATTAAGACTCCTTGAAAGTAAGCAGTCTTCTTTTCCAGGCCAAACCTAATACCTACCACAAAATCTAAAGCCCTACTACATGACCTGTTAGGAAAAAATACTACTCCCTTAACACCAGTAACTTCTTTTTATGGTTCAGAAGTGACAGTTTGAGACTCAGGAAACTATGTTTAAAATAAGAATCACTGAGGACAAATAGGCAGTAGACAGCCTACGAAATAACCTCCAGATAGGTGTGCAGAGCATGGCAGAAGAAAGGAGACCTGCACCACATAACAGTATACCAAATGCTATTAGATGCAAAAGAAGTTTACCCTACGTGCATTTTCTAAGAGCTGTATTTTTCCTGGCCATGTAGACTTTTTGCATTTAAAGACAGAACGTATTAAATGTATGTCAAGTATTTGATTTTGCTAAAAGACTAGTATTTTTTCGGTATGATATTTCATTAGTTTGCTTGCTTATAAAGAAGATATAAGCAAGCAAAAGCTTAAAAAAGGCAAAAAGCTTAGCATTCACTACAGCCGCCACTGTGAAAGATGCACAGTTCTCCATCGGTGGCAAAATCCAAGTATACTGAAAGAAATCATCCGAAGCAGCTCAACTGAAAGAACAAGAACAGTACTACTCATTGCTAAGGGATCACTTGGCGTCATTTAAAACAGATGCCTATTGAAAACTCATAATTAAGAAAGAAGTTTTACTAAATGAAACAACAAAAAATACTGAAACTTTCTTATCTGTGAGAATAAAAATCAGCTTAGTACAATTAAGAGATTCCAAATTTCTGGTTCAAAGGTTACTGAAAACAATGGAAACGTCCCCAAAATCTAATTCCAATAGGCATTACACCATGTCTTAAAATGGTGCAGTTTTTTCTCCGTAGTTCAGGTCACCAGAACAAAGTGTTCTAAGGAAAACCTTGACCCAACAGGTTGAAGACACAAACCCTTCAATCAAATAAATCTTGCTCCCACATACTGGCGATAATAGAAATTTTTCTACTATATGAGTCAGTCTGCACATTAAATTATTTGTTACATCATAGTCAAGAACAGGTGTAAGTCTTTAACTTGGTCTTGGAAGAGGAAACTCACCAAATGCCACTTTTCTCTCCCTGTGCCACTGAGTGTCCCCCATTCTGCTACATGCACTTAAAAAGCAAGCAGTGATCACTAAGTTTGATCTTCCTCAAGATGTTTGTTGTTCTTTAACTTCAGCGAATAGCATTTATTATGTTTGGCTACATTTCCTAGTCAATGGGGCTGCAAGCACCTTAATCGCCAATCTACACAGAACTTTAGAGCAAAAGGCAAATTTAAACTCTACATTGAAGAGCTTGCAAAAACATATTCTTTAATTTTGCTGCAGTGGGGAAAAGAAAGACAATGTCACTATTTTCTTTAAGGAAGTGAAACACTGAAGAAATTTGCAAGAGGAAATTGAATAACACACACACAGATCAATTTTATACATCAGATATGTACTATGAACACAATATAAAAAAACCAAGAATTTATTTTAATTTCTTTAGAAAAGTGCAGAGATTGAATAAAAAAAATATAGCTTCAGCACGTAAAAACAATTCCCAATCTTAGTCTCAACTCAACTTTGAAATGGGCTCTTAGCAAGTCAAAGGGAGCGAGCATTTGCAGGTAGAGTTAGATGGAAAATCCATGTCTCTTCATGTGCAATTGCTTAGCCTTCTCATACAGATGTCCTCTGAAACACAAGAAATCAGCAGCTACAAAGGACCAGCAGAGGGTTGTTTGTGTTTTTTCATCTTCTCTTAGTTTTTTGCAACATACAGACCCGCATATACACAGTTATGGGAGGTGCTTTCAAATCACCTAGACATATCACCAAGATCCTTCCCAGAGCTTTTCCAAATAACTGAAACACCAAAGAACCCACAAAAAGGCCCATATTTTTCTGTATTTAGCTAAGTCTCCTAGCCGCCAGCAATTGGCACCACAATCCCCTTGGTACCGGACAGCTGCAGCCTCTCCAGCTCTGTCTTAATCACTGAACAAATTAGAAGAGGTATGAGAGACATGCTTAGCAAAAGTAACAGTTTATGCAGTAACATGAACTTTTTTCTTTTCCTAGATAAGCATTTTTATAGATGAATTAAACTTTACAACACTGCCTGCTACTAAAAGAAACTTGAGGCATCCACCATGGTATTCCATCAAAATGAGCTTCTCAGCAAAATTCCTTTGCTTACAGGCTATAGAGAAAGTATATACCATCTCTTTCACCCCAACAAGTGTGAGGAATGGCTAATCATGTCACAAAGCACTTCTCCACTCTCATTTTTCACATACCACACTCTTATCTTTCCTTATCTGAAGCAAGAGGCCACTTATCTATGCACCTGTATTGTTGAAAAAAGTAGCCTGGAGTTTGGCACTGCTATCAGTGCTGTGCTAATTGCTGATTGCACAAACAGGAGAAAAAAAAAACAAAACAGGACTTCACAGGGATGAGCCAGCTGCTACCACCCCTTTAAGGATCTGCATTTCAAATTATAACCGTTGCTGTGTATCCTACAAGTATCTCACAAGTATCCTTTATAGAACAGGAACAAATACTGACATATTTAGCACTGACAGGACACTTTTAGTATCTCCAAATTTACACATGAAACTTTACGGAGCGGGAAAATGGATGCCAAGCTTAGCAAAAGAGAAAAGAAACCCCCTCCCATCAAAATGCCACTAAATTGAAGAAGATGCAGTCTCTGTACCATTTTCAGCGAGACAACAGTAAACAAATCACCAGAATAGATAGTTGACAGACTACTGTAACAGCACCATTTACCCACATTGCTGCCAGCAGAAGTTCTTGAATTTAAGATAATCTAAAACCTATTTGGACACATGTTTCTGTCACTCCTATTTAACTGTAGTATCTAACTCATTCTGAGACTAATTTTATCTTATCGCTGGACTTTGCCAAAACACCTACACGTAAGAATTAAGTGCTTTAAAAAGGAATTTTTGAATGATTTATGTATCCCCATTGAAAGTATCTTCAGACATATTTTGTGTGACCTTTATTTCAAGTCTTGCAAGACTTAAAACCTTTACTAGTAAGTTACCACATATTAAAAAGCAGTGAACCAGGAAGAAGCTTAAAGTAAAAGTGCGCTGCTATCGCACCAAAACTTTCTTTATCCATCTTCTCAAAAATAGCTTCTTGCAAATAACCAGCATAACCTGTTGCTGCACAAGGGCACTGTACATACTGAGGCAGAGTATAAGCATGAGGAAAAGATCTCAAGTCTTGTTAGAAAACTCTCAGCTGAAAGGAAGCCATGTGATAACTGGAACATAAGCAGAGCAATTCACTGGCAAACGCCAAGGGTGGGAGCTGACCAAAGCTGGTTAGTGACACCAAGCTGATTAGCATCTCATTTCCACAAACAAAAGTCACAGGAAGATAAACAACTTCCCACAGGACACATGACACTGCCGCATTTTGGTTAACAGGGTGCACAATCACTGTGGAACTGAAATTCCTATTAAAGCAAAGCTTATTTGGGTTTTTTTAAACACTATTCAGGCCCCACTGTCTCTCTTCTTACCCTGTGTACCCAAGCTAACATGCTGGCATTATTTCAAAGACTGAAGAGATGCCAAATTCACATTTCTCATCCCTGCCGATCCATAAAGCAGGGCTCACATGTTTATCATAGGATCACAGGATAATTCTTTGTACTTCTTTTTCTAAATGGAAGATGTCAAAATCTATTACAAGTAGTGGCAATTGGTAGAACCTGCTTAGGAAAAAAAGGCTGATTTTATTCACAAGCAAGCACTGGAGCTATCTGGGAAGGCTAAATTATTGCACGATGACTAATGTCTTCTTACAGAAACAGTCGACAAGAAACTCTATTGCTGAATGGCTTCACGTCTGTAGTGTTTAGATGACACCATATCACTTGATGCCCTAAATAAAGCAAAATTCAGAAAAGACATTCAAAAACAAGGCTATGACAAATAAAGGTTGGAGTGAAAAGGACAGAGTGACGTAAGAGTCTGTCAGAATCATAAGCAACAGCTTAAGAAATTGTGCAAGGAGTACTGGACGACAAAGCCACTACTTTCTGCACTGCTACAGACCAGCTATAAACAGATTTTCATTACCATGATAGATCATACTCTTGAACGGCCATATCACTACTGAATCCCTTTTAAGCCATCTCTGATCAAATCAAGCCATCCAAAGAAGTCTTTAAATAAGGTTCTGAATAGCAAGCTGATAAAACAAAATCCTCCCTGAAGAAGATTCACCAGAACAACTGCAACCAATTCCTCATACTGCGGCAGTACTTGATCACATGGAAAGACTGGAGAATTGGCGTTGCTCAGACAGCTCTGTGTGCATGCAATGCAGTGCCAATACAAACTGTATGCACTTTGATAGGGCCACAACCTAAAACTCTGGAACTGTGCACTCAAGTCAAACAAAGTTTACCTTATCAAGAATCAGGGGCATCACCAACACCAACAAATCTCTCCATGAGCCCCATAATCAGCTGCCACAGAAGACTCTGGAGGGTTGCTCTCTTCCCTCGTCTGCAGGCTCCAGCCAGCGCTAAAGAGCTGTGAAATACTCTGTCTTCAACAGGAGCTTCTATCTCCACCATGTCATATTGTCAATGCTCCCCCAGTATGAGAGGCTACGGCACTCTGCATAGGACGTAGAAAGAAGCACCAAAACCCAAAAGGAGTAGCACAAGGGCATTCAGATTCCCCTCTACAGAGCCATAAACCCAAGAAACCTAGGAAAAGACAGAAAAGGCTAGTGGGGAAGAACATGCTTGTCAGTACAGGTAGGCAAGACAGCGTATCTTTATACATACACCCGGAGGATATGAAACAACATTTAATTACTGTGAAAGTAAATTAAAAAATAGAAGGCAGTTATAGTTCAAACAGAAACAGAACTAACTACCATATATTAATAGAGATGTTACTAGATATTTATCAGTTTTAAGTGAAACTAACTTCCAGCAGCATGGTTCTGTGCTGCAGTCAAAATAGCAGTACTTAAGAGATGACAGCTTGCCAGCTACTGATAGACTGTGACGGGCAGCTGAGTATCTTGAAGTGGGTTGTTTGCACACATCCTACAAACAGTCTCATATCCAAATGACAGGCAGTTGGAGTTGACCTTCCTTTATCCATCACAGCAGCAGCTTCCCCAAGTCACACTTACCAACCCATGGCCAAAGCTAGCTCGTGGAAAAAGTACTCCACGAGGTTGCCACCTCAACCTGCTGAGATGTGTGAAAAACACCTGTTACTTTCATACACATGAACTACAGGTTAAGGAACCCAAGAGTAAAACAGACTTTTTTACAAAATTAAGTCAAGACCCTGCACAGCCTTTAGGGCTAGAACCTCAAATTGGCTGCGATAACAAACAAGTTGGGAAAAGCACCTACTTTTCATCATTCCAAAATGCCCACACTAGAATGGGAAAGAACCAACATAATGGATATCAGGCCTTATATAAGCTAGTTGGTATATGAAATCTAGAATTCCTTTGAAAACTATGCAAAGAAAGAAAAATAAAGAATGGTATATATTGGAGATCAAAGCACAGATTCACAGAGAACTGAAGAAGGTGACAAGGCAGGAACTGGACCTTGATCTCATGACAGTTGAGTATCACTCAGCAAAATAACCCTTTTCTCTTCCTTGAGCACAGGCCTAAGCAGTGCAGGCTCCCTTCAGGGATTGTTGTGCATCCAATAACATTTGCATTCAAAAAGTTTGACTGCACGGGCAAGGAAGAACAGGTCAGGTGTTTACTGATTTTTCTTTTGTTGCCTAGAGTCACGCATGATTCACAGAGGGCAAGTCAGACTCACCAGCTGAGCCCATGGGAACATCCTCTTCCTAAAGGTTACAGAACTAAACAAAACCAAGGCAGAAAAAAGAAACAAATCCCACAAAGAGCTAAAACAACCTTTTATCAGAACTACTCTACTCTCCAAATCTAAGCATCCTTCATTTTCTCACTAGAAACACTCACTGCATTTAAATTGATTAGTACCTAAAAGTCACAGCAAAGCCTCAAGACAAGCTGAGCACCGATATTAACTGCCTGATTAAAGAACGTGCTTCTTGCCACCCAAAATCCCCTCCTACTTACGTGATCCTCTTCTGTAATTGGAATAAATTAACCACTAACAAAAAGCAGCTCTGCCTAGCAAGAGCCGTTGGGAAAGCCACAGACACAATACACATGCTGTAGTATTCAAGGGCCCGGTTCGAGGGAGAGAGCCCTAGCTGGGCAGGCGCATTTTTTAAGATGACATAAGAAAAGCAGCCACTTGAGATTCGGCTGATTTAACTGAATTTTCTATCAGCCGTTTATTTTGGCAGCGGAGCACTGGAAGGATCTAAGCGGATCTCCACGTTCTCTTATCACCTCTGGAAACTGCAGTTTGTGGGCAATGATAACACCCGTCCCCCCGCGTCCCCCCTGCACCCCAGGCTATCAGCAAGTGGCTGCGGAGCGGGGGGATCCCCGGGGCGGATCCCCGAGCGTGCCTGACTCGGCCCCGCCGCGCTGCGCGAGGACGCCCCGGCCACCCCGCATCCCGCCGGCAGCAACCCCTGCCACGGGGACTGCGCGGCCACCGGTCGACGTGGGCTGACAGGCGGCGACCACACTCATCCGCCGGGCCCGGCTCCCCGCGGGCCTCGCCGCGGCGGCGCGTCCCGGCCCTGGCAACAGCGGAGCCGCCGCCCGCCCCGGCGGACCCCGCGGGGGCTCCTCCTGCAGGCGCGGCGCCCCTCGCCGCCCCCGGCTCCTCCGCCTTTGTCTGCCGCGGCCGGCGGCAGCGAAGCCGGGGAGCCAGGCTCCCCCCGGGCCGCCCCCCCGCCCCGGCGGTGCCCGCTCACCGTCGGAGCTGACGGTGTCGTAGGAGTCGCCAGCGGTGGGCGCCGCGGCCGGCTCCCGGTAGTCCACCCAGCTGAGCCCTTCTACGCTGTCGTACTCGGCGCGGTGCTTGTCCTCCACGGGCACCACGGTGAAGTGCGGCATGGCTGGCGGGGCGGCGAGGGCTCCCCGCGGCACCGCAGCGAGGCAGGCGGAACGCGGCGCGGAGCCGGCGGCGCATTCCTGCCCCGTGCGGTCACTTCCTCTCAGGAAACCGCGCTCCTCAACTCCACCCATTCCCCTCCGAGCGCCGGGGCGGCGAGGCAGCCGCCGCCCCCGAGGCCGACGGGCAGGCCGGGGACGCCCCACAGCGAGAACCGGGCGCGGGGGAGGGTGGGGAGCGGGGGTCGCTCCGCCGGGCGGGCGCGCTCAGCAGCTGGGGCGCGGAGGAGGGGCCGGAGGCGGCGAGGCGGCGCGGGGAAGGGGGAGCCTTCCTCCCGCAGTCATCGTGACAGCCGCCGGGCCCGGGGGCGGCGGGGCGGGGAGGGGCGGGCGCCCTCCGCCCGAGGCCCTCCCTTGCCGGCGCTGGCGAGCCGCCTCGGGGAGGAAATTCCCCTCCGCCGTGCCCCGGGCCGCCTCCGACCCCCTCCTCCCGCCGCCATTTGCTGGGCGGGCGCGATGCGGAGAGGGCGTTGGCGTGCCGCGGCCGGGCCCGCAGGGGGCCATCCCCGGCGCGGGGGCCGCGCGGCCCCGACAGGCCGCAACGGGCGAAGCGGCGCTTGCGGGGGCGGCTGCCGGAGGCGGAGGAGAGGGTCGCTCCTGCCAGGGGCCCGGTGGCCGCGAAACGCCCAGCGAGGGCTGTGTGGGGAACATCAGCAAGTGACGCTGGCAGGTGAAGCGGAAACCCTGCTGGGCTGCGGAGGAGCCGAGCGCGCCAAGTAAAACCCCTCACTTCGCCCAGTGCACCGTGAAGCCTGGCCTTCGGCTGATGGACAAGGCCGCGAGGGAAGGCCTGCTGTCAGCCCGCGGGCAGGTTCCCTTCTGTGCAAGTTACCGTTAGCTTCAGCTGCAGCAGCTGTCCCCGCTTCCTGCCTCTGTGGTGGCAGCGGGGGGTTTCCCTTGCGCTCGCTCTGGCTGCACGAAACCCTCAGAACAAACATGGCAAATGGAGCTGCACAGAAGGCGTGGGGCAAAATACTACACTGGGGAAAATGTGAATGCTGGCTGGAGCCAAGGGTACGTCTGGCTATATGCAAAGCAGACAGTTGCTAAGGCAGCAGGCTGCCAGGGCAGATGAACTGCGGCCCTGCTGCTCATGCAGGGGCCTGGGAGCCAGGGTCGCGCCATTGTTTTGACCCGCTAATGGAGGCAGTGGGGTGGCCCACCCCCTCCCTGCAGCCGGGACCGACGCCTCGGTGGCGGCAGGTCGATAAAGCTCAGGGCAAGCCTGCCCCTCAACCGCTTGTCCCCCGGGGAGCAAAATTCAATTTTGCCTTCACATTTGAAAAAGTTGGTGCCAGTGATGGGTATCTTGGCCTTCATTTCGTATACAGTAGCCTTCACATGGAGTTTAAACATGAATTAATAGTTTATAATGCTATTGATTGTCTCTGAAAACTAACCTTGAAAGTAAAAGGCTCCCTTTTTAATGCATTATGTAATCAGAAAAAAGCTCTAGAACAGTTCGTGCATCTTACTATGGAATATCAACTCAAACTAGTTGGGTAGATTTTTGACTAAAATACTCCTTATTCAAGAAATCCGTGTACTGTGACAAGTCAATCCAGTATTGATGTAAGTTTTGTCATCAGATTGCATAGGAGTCTATGGGAGGATATAAAGCTCAGAGCAGTGGAAGAGGACAAGACGACTTTTCCTGTGCTCAGAACCACCTTATCCCTAGCTTTCTGGATTTGTCCTGCCTTTTTGACAAAGAAAGCTCCAGGTCACTGGGAGAAAGAAAAATGCGTAATGAGCAGAAGAGACACAAACAAGAGGGAGAATGCTTTGTTCACAAGAACGGAGTGATAAGTCTACTTTTAATTAGTTGGGTTTTGAAATAAACAAGAGGGATCCATGCTGTGGAGCGACTGCTGCCAAGGGGGTACAGGTCTCTCAGTTCACTTAACACAAACATGCTGGTAGACCACCCCTGGGGAAAGCTAGAGCAATTACACCTCTTAGTATTGATCAGACAGGTGGAAAGACTTCTAAAGACTTCTGTGCTTTCATATAACCTACATTTTACTTTTGTCTCCCTGCTCCGTTGAGGAAAACAATAATCTTCATGTGGCCGTGTGTATCTCAATAACAGCCTCATCAGTTTTGGAGGAAATTAAAAAAACCCCAAATATTCCTCTGTTCAAAACTCATGGTATCTTGAAGATCTACAGTGAGATTTTTTTTTTCCCCCCAGTAACCCTAAAATGAGCACATGTAAATATAATTACACTGAAGTCTGTAAATTTTTAGCAGTGATTTCTGTGGGCAAGTTAGGCCAATTTTGATAATCTAGAAACCATTTCTGTTAATTTTAGAAGCATTAATTCTGACAGACTGGAAACATCCTGGTGCATCACTTAGTCCACTGTCTTATCGCCAACAATATTTTTTTCCCTGGAGGAGAGTGGAATGATTGGCTAAAAAATACCACTTTCTGTTTAACCCTCTTTGGTTGAGTTATGTTTTGTTAGTGTTCGTAATAAGTATGAATAAGCTAGAGTCCGCCAAGAAACAGCAAAATAAAGTATTAATTGATAGGGGTCAAAAATTTTTATACAGAAAAGGGGTAAGATGATAACTCACCATTAAGCAAGTTAATGCTTAGTCTTCTGCCTCCTCCTTTCCTGTTTTCCACTATATAAAGCTTTTGAGTGAAAGTGTCTGGTCTAAGTAAGCTGTCCTAGAAAAAGACGACAAGGATTATGAGAAATAAGTCTCAAGAGTTAATGTTTTTGGAGTCGTGCTTATTCAGTAAGAAGAATTAAACTGGGTACTTCCTTCTCATCTTGCTTTTGAAAGCAGGTCTGTCAAGGAGCTGTCTTTCTTTAGGCACCAAAAAAATGCATCTAGGCCACCACAAAACGTTTTAGTATCATGAAATCAATAGCACTGAAATTATACCCCGTAAGGGAAAAAGTAAATAAAATCAAGCTCATGCACATATAGCAGCAACTCCCCTCTCTGGAATGGAAACTATATCCAAATGTCTTAGGAGAGAATTTAGCCCTAGGAAAGTATTTGAGTTTATTGAAGGAAAAATATGTCTCTTGTCTAAAGACAATGGTTCTTTACTGACTTGTAGACAGCCCATATCTAAAGATAAGTTATCTACCCATATCAACTTTGTTGTTTAGCATCTGGTTTGTAAGAGAACTGAAATTTCAACCTGATTGACTTTTTTTTTCTTCTTCGCCCCGAGTGTGAGTACTGATTGCTTCTTCTGAATGGTATGAGTGGCCATCATAAGCTTAAAAGTTGTTTGATATGAATATGACACTGGAATGAAACTAGACAATCTGCAATACTACAGCATTTACCTGAGACAACGTTGCTATCTCTCATTAAATAACGGGGATGAAAAGTAACCCTTTTCTACAAAGCTAAATGGAATTTGGCATTATGGTTTCATATGGGTACAGACTGGTCAGTGAAAACGAAAGAGCAGACAAAATAATACTAATTTTCTTTTTTTATTCCCCCCTCCTACACACCATACCCATACCACCGACCGAGGAAAAACTGCACTTCTAAGAAAAAGTCTGGTAGTTTTACTGCAAAAAAACATTGAGACCAGCTTAGCAGAATTAAGGCTTACTAGATGAGAAAAGGTCTGAGTTTCAGTACTGTAATGTACATTAACATCATCAGTGAAAGCAGCAGCTTGAAGATCAGCGAATCCATGATCTCCTCTCTGATACACCATTACAAACTGCTTTTTAAACTGTTTATTACTTACAAATCATATAAGCAAAGGTACAAGTGAGTAAGCCACTGGGTATTTGTGAACTACCTTAAGTAGGTATAAGCTTTCAGATGAAAGGTCAGTATGCTTCCACAGTAAACAAATATGCCATTCAACTCAAAGAAAAGGATTGTACAAGAAACTCTGAGTCTTCTGAGAGGGTGGTTTGGCTGAAGAGCCTGATATAAATCCTCAGGGCAGGCAAGCAAGGTCAAGTTTGCCTTGAACACTTCTTACTGCAGGTGACACAACTCAAGCATTAAAAAAAGCAGCTTGGCTTTTACATCCCAGCATGAGAATAGTGACTGCACACCGCATCAGCTGTTACAGAAATAGACTCAACTTACGAGTGCAAGGTGTTTCATCCTGTCCCTGACAGACAGCAATTCACAGGCTCTCATGTGGCGCTCGCACAGTCATCCTAGGAGAAAGTGAACATAGAATTAGTATCATCATTAGTGATCTCTATTAAAGATATTGCAGAGGGAACAGCCTACCTCAGCCCTCACGTACATGCATTGGAAGGCCCTTGTGAATGAGCTCTGGAGCATTTTTAGCTTATGGACTTGCAATATATGATGTTAACTTCAATCAAACAACAAGAAGTAACATTGTTTCAGCTTCTTCTCAATTAAAGTGATTTGCCATTTGTTTAAGGATAGGAAGACCCAGCATCTGAAACTGTGTTTGCGGACAGCTTTTCTTATCTTGCCTTCTTCCTGAATTTAACTGGAGGGATGCCTGATTTTAAACAAACTAGTTTATTTTTTCTAACCAGGAAAATCAAGGCCGAGGGAAAATATCATCCTTAGAAATAAATACATCATAAAATTACAATTCAGAGGATTAATTTTTTTTTAATTAATCTGTAAAATTGTGTTACCCCTAACATTGTTTGGAGTGCTTTAAAGTTCCATGATACCTCAGAAAGCTTTGTAGAAAGTTTAAATTAACTTTCTCTAAATGAAGCTATCAAATGCCTCATTGGTGGACTAACCTGCCCGGTTATTGGAGTCTGTAATGTTTATGTCCCCAGGCAGAATATGTGGCTTGCTTAGAGGTATATGCACTGGATGCGCTGGCTTAGAACCCTGAGAGAGAACATCCATACATAAAACTTCTTGAGTAGAACACCTGCACTCTGATGTTTTAGATAATAATCATATTACAACTCTGTTAGAACAGTAATAATGCTTCTTTCCTCTTTGCCAATGGGACAATCTATGAACTTATGCTTTGAAACCATGGGAAATTTCTAAACCATATGACATGAAAAGTATTTCTGAGATACCCTGGATCATCGAGTCCACAGGGTAGTGGCCTCCCCCCCAAAAAATTCCAGTTAGAACAGAAATAAGGTTGTTGGTTAAGAGGAAAGGTTTGCAGATTTATAGACAGTATAGTAAACAACATAGTATAAAATCTCTGGGAAACTGAAACCCTACTAAGTTATCTCCCATACAGTTAGGCACAAAGCCCTGATACCTGGAAGAATTAAATACTTGCCATTTTTAAAGCCAACATGTTTTTAAAAAGCATAAATACAGATATTTTAATCTGCGTAAAGAGAAAGGTTGGGATATGCACAGCAGTAGAGCCATAACTATTGTTTTGAAAGATTTTTTCCACTAGAGTGGAACCTGTATGACAAATAGCCCAGAGCTGACCATCAGAAAAAAATAAAACAAAAATTGCCACTGCCAAGGTACAGCTTCCCTGGACATGAGGCTTGGCAGAAATTCTGCAAGTTCATGGCCAGCGTGTCACCATAGTGAACTTCCATTTTCAGCACATTCTTGCTTCTCCACATCCGAGGATCACACCAGCCTTGTGGACAAAGCAGGCCGGAAACTGCCAACCTGGCCGCAAAGGCTTCTCACTAACAAAGATCAGGATCTATTTCATGCATGACAAAGATAAGAAGCTGCTGAAAGAGGTCCTTTGGAGAGGACCACAATATGTACATCCACGAGTAAAGAACTAGGGATAGAGTAGTAGGTGCTTAATGGGAGATGCAGTGTGCAGTCCTCCACATGCCACTTCCAGGAGAAAAGTAAAGCAAGGAAAGGTCACATTATACTTATACAGGAGCTCGTACACTAACTGCAACGGAAAATTTTGCTGCTGTTTGCCTAGAAAACATGTCACAGCTTAGACATTAAAAGACCACAAGAGGACACTATGGTGCCACTTATCTTGAAAATTTATTTACTTACTTCTGCCTCGCTTGTAAAATTACTTATAACTGTATTTGATACGTGGAATAGTCATTTCTACAAAGATATCTTAATCTCATCTTTAAAGACTGAAACTTTATTAAGTCTTCAAAACTTTTTTTTTATTTCCCCCCTCAATCAGATGCTGTAAATTCAAATAAGAACGGGATCAAAGTTTTCTCCACTGAACTTGTTAAACATTGCAGTAATTTCCAAAGTAGGATTAAGATGCTGGAAAAATACTACTCAGTGGTTTGTTGCGGGTTTTTTTTCTTTTTTTTCTTTTTTAAAGTGATCAATTTTCAGTTCAGTTACATTTTTATCATGGATAGATTTGTCATGGTCTATTTAATTTTTAATAAAGGGCTCAGAGAAGAAACTGAGCACAGGCCTAGACAAGATTCTTTAGATGTTGAGTTTAACTGGAGGAGGATATTCAGGAAAGTTAATCCAAATGGACTTTGCAAAGTTATATTAAACTTTTTTTCAAATGTTTGTATTCCAGACTAAAGGGACCTTCTTTTGATTTGTCTGACAAAACCTGTATTAGCTTCATTTTTAATCTTAGCTGGTTTAATCTTTATTTTGTTTCTCAGCAACAATGCACAATTCTTGCTTCCTGGGCTCTGGGCTTTTCTTTCATTGCAGAACTGGTGAAAGAAATGCTTTGTGAAAGCAGTGAGACCAGGTGCTGAGAATGGGCTTCAGAGAAAAATACTTAGCCGTTATATAAGGGAAGGCATCATCCTAGCGAAGTTTACAAAACAATTTGGGGAGAAGCAACAGAAACAGAGCAAAATTAAGTGCCCTCTCATTTGAGTTATGATTAAGGCTAAAGCCTTGATTAGAAGCAGCAGCATTTCTGTGATGTAAGCTAAATGCTGACCTTTGTTTACTTAGTTTTTTTTAGGTTTTTTTGCCCTTTTTTTTATTTATGATCTGTTGACTCATGACAGAAGCAGCTGAACGAAGTCTAACATCTCTCTGAGATCACAGCTTTAGGGAACAGGGGTGAGTTGTTGCTTTTGCTTTGCAAGAAAAAAAATTCACAGGTTGTAATAACTTCTCAAACAGTATAGACATTGGGGAAAGAATTGCCACCTTTGCAATTTGAATGCCAGGAATTGGAACAGGCTATGAACAGCTCATCTGGTAATACTGGACCACGTGATTGAGAGGTTCTGGCTCAGTCACTGAAGATCCTGTGAAATGCAGAAATGGGACAAAAATGCTTCCCATTTCCACAAATTTTATTTATCCTGACAGAAGTTACATAATGAACTTACAAATAAATACGAAGGTTAGTAAAAGCTTTTCCATTTCTCTGGTTTCAAAAGATTAAAAAAAAGGAAAATTATAGGAGCACCAAACACCCACCACTATCTCAAATTGGTTTATGTAGATGTAAGGTTTGTAGGTAAGACATCAAGACAAAAATCAAGACCAGATTTTAAAAAAAAAAAAAAAGTTCTTGACACACTGACTCAAGTCTTCCAAAATACTCCAAGAAGGGTTATCCAGCATCGCAGTCCGTCATGAAAACAGTTCAGCAGATCCACTAACATACCGCTCTGGGTATGAGAGTTAAATCCAACAAATCTTAAGAGCAAACAAAAGCCACTGTTAGTGGGAAGAATCTTCTAGTTATTTTTTTGTAGTTTAGACATGTTACATTTGCAGAATTTGAAGCAATTTGATAATTTCCATATGTATAAATCCAGAGAAGAGTATACAGAGGAGCTGCTGCTTTGAATAGCAAATGGAAGAAGTTCAAGCTGCTGCAGTCTCACTCTGCTTTTCTGCTCCTTCCGTCCACTAACACTGAACATGGTTAACCCAATCACTGACATCATCAGCAGGAAACCCATCACTTGAGGAAGGAAAACAGTTAGTTTTCAGCTAGATCAGCTCCCTGAACCAGCTTACCATATAGTTACACAAACACCAGTGCTGTCACAAGGGACAGGGGAGACAACATGCAGCCATGAAACAGTGTAGAACTGCAGCAGTCAAAGCTGATGCTGGTGTAAACCGCAATGGCACTGCACCTTAGTCCAGAAGATGATGGAGGTGCAGTGATACCCAGCATTTCAAAGTTGACTCTATGGTGCAGATGCCCATTGAACTGTTTAAGATCAAACAGAAGTTAATAAACTTATATTTATATAGGTGGTTAGACAATGCATGATGTTTACTGACCTTGAAACACAGAAATACACTGGCATATTGAGCAGCTCAGTGATATGCAAGAAGGAATACAGATGTTAAGCACCGGCACAGTTTAGTAGTCCATATCCAATGTAAAACATGCAAAAGTCCTTCCATGGCCCAAACAAGTCACCTACTCAGTAGAAATTAGAAACATGAACTGAACTACTTGGATTTTACATAACAGATCAGCTGTATATGTTAGACCAGCAATAGACCTTTTTAGGCTTGGTTTCTAGCATCACCACTTATCCAGATGAATGAGACAAGTGAGAACGGAAGTTGTTTATTTCTGTGAATGCAACAGCCCATTAGTCTGGAAAAGGATAGTACTGGGGGAAGGGCACTGGCATCAACCTTTTAGAATCAAATAAATAGTTTGCATCAATATTATATCTGTAGTTTTTGGCTGTTCATATTACACATGTGAAAGCATGAGCCTCAGATTGTTAGAGATGTCTTGAAGCTTGGGTCTTATGTAGAAAATCAGCCTAAAGTACCTCATCGTACATCAATTTTGAGATTTAGAGAAATAGTAATAACTACTTTCAGAATTCATGTTAGTACAACTCATTATTTAGAAGAGGTAAATAATGACTTGCATTCTTCCATTGTAATAAGCTTTGTTGGCTGCCAAAAGTTGGTATTTCAGTCGTATCTGATACTTCACTAATACCACTAGCCATAATAGAATCTGTCAGTTGAGCTACCATGCATTTCAAATTACCAATGCAAATTGCTCTTATTAATCGATGCAGGGCAAAAGCATTCAATTTCAGGATGAATCATCCTCTCCATTGGGAGGCAGAAATCAGAGTGCAATCATTTTATGCTTGAGCTGTTGGACATGCAGTGTTGTGACTACTACTACAAGCTGCTGTCAGTAGGACTGGAGAAACTAGCACTCATTGAAGGGTCACTATAGTTCTTCTGACAGCAGTCACATTGTATATGATTTTACTTTTGAAATGGAATTCTAATGAGATGCCTTTCTACCATTTTCAAGCTGTGCGATTTTGATTGTTTAAGAAAAATAAACTAACTGCATCTGTTAGATAAGCTAGATACCACATGCATAATCATTGCACAACGCACAAGATTCCATTTCTTGCATGATGATTTTGCACTCTGATGTTGGTTTCACACAAGCAGCTTAATTGAAGCATTGTGAATTAACACTGTAACTAGTAATGGAAAAAGGGACTTCCAGATCATCACACATCTGTGAGAAATGCTGTGAAGTAGAGGTTATCCTAACCTTGGTGCAGGCAACCTGTCCAGTTCCCCATAAGACTTGCTCTCTATGGCTTGACTTGCTTGACCAAGTAATTTGCTGCAGGTAACACTGTCATCATGGACTTGCTGCCATGACTGAGTCACTCATGTTCCCTTTCCATAGGCACTTGCTCAGATTTCTCTACAGGTTAGGGGTATCTGAGTGAAGATGAGGCTGACTGCCTACAGCTAATATGCTCTAGGGTTAAACCTACCTGACTTTCTCCTGCCTGCCATGGGTGAGACTACCTTCCCTGTGAAGAGCAGACCCAGAGCCTTCATGATATCCTGGCCTTCCTTCTGCAGCAGAGTTGCATGGTTCTTTCAGGGTTTCCTGGCGTTCTGAACATTTACATTGTTTTGTGAGATTACACCAGTATCTATACACAATTTTAAACAATACTTTAAATAAATTTCCTGTATATGTTTTGCCACAAGGTCACAAATTATTCATTGCACAAAGCAGTCAAACAAATAAGTGCAATACAGTGTAGATGAAACAAGGAAATAAACTACAAATATCTATAGTATGGTGGAATCAGTCATATAAAAGTATTACCCATATCTTTAAGAAAAGGAATATATTTTTAATCCATGCTGTAGTATGGAAAAAAAGTAGAAATTAGCGGGCAGGTAAGTGACAACACCGTAAAAAGAAAAAGGCTGGAAGGAATAAGGAAGCATCTTACATTTCAAATATATAATGAAGTTACTATCACAGTACTAATTCTGCAAAGAGAGACCATGGATGGAAGTTTTCCAATGGCTTATGAAGCCAACAGAAATACTAATGTGAAGTAAATATTTTCCTTACTGAATTCATCATTTTACCAGCAAAACAAGTTCTGATGCCCATCAAGCAGTATCAGGAAGGCAAGACTTCTGAGTCAGTGTAATAATTCCTCATTGTAGATGCATAACCAGAATTGGTATTGAGAAACTGTTCTTAAAAACTTTGCTTGTATGCAAATAGATTATTCAACATGATTTGTAAAGAATTCAGTAAGTGGCAATAGTATATTCAGGATGTACTTATGAAGGAAACCACCTTATTAGGAGAATTTATGAAGCTTCATTTTGAAGCAATAAAAGAACAGTCTTCTTCCAGAAACCCTACTTGTACATGGAATGCAGAAGTGGATGTCAGGAACAGTCTCAAGTCACTCTAGAAAACAACTGATATGCTGCTTCCATTTAGTTCATCCTCATCCTTGTCTTTCAGTTGTTAAATACTTCATGTGTTTACAAATGCTGTCCCTAGATCAATTACAGGACTTTTATTCTATTCTAAATAGAACAGAATTCTGTTCTAAATTCTGTATCATATCAGTAGATAAAAGCATGTATCATGAGATAAAAATCACAACTAAGCAAGTATCATGAGAAGGCATTTACCAGCAAGCACTGGGAAATGACCCTACAAAGATGTAGTGCTGCCATCTTCCAATTTAATCATGAATCTCAGGATATTTGATTAAAATTCCAGGTTTGAACCATATTAGCCTACCAAGAATAGGTCTATTGCAATATATGCTCTTCTGTATAGCAAGTACCTTCTAACCTCACATACCTTGGATATTTGAAAACGTGTTCCAAATCTTCCAAAAGCAGAAGATTTATAGTAAAAAGATTTCTTTCTAATCTGATGTCTATGAATCCTTTGACAATGGTCTGATTTTAGCCAGCTAGAATAAAAATAAAATAATAACCTGTTATTGATAAGGATCATTGTTTAAACATAAAAAAGATTTCCACAAAGCTGTGGAACATTCTAACAAAATTTTTATTTAAATGATCATTTTATACTGTTCAGATTGCAATGAAAGTATCAGAACAAGATCTCACCCCCTGAGTAGCCAGAATTCCTGCTTTGTCCTGGCTTATTGTTGCTCTCAGCTTCATGAACATACAGCAGACAGCAGTCCCCAAATTATCAAAAAGTATCTACGACATTGGCTGGTCACCTGTACCTGAATGCAAGACACTTACCTCCACCCTTCAGTAACTCTCCAGTTGCCCACCCGCCAGGTCAAGGTTCAAAAATAAGAGTTTAGTACTGCAGAATAGATCCCTAAAGCTAGTGCTAGGCATGAAATCCAAATTGAAATAGCCATGTCATCCATCTTGTAGTCTTAAAAAAAAACAACACGAAAACCCAAGAATCCGAAGCACTGTTCTGCATATACCAGAGGGGTGGTCTTCTCTGCCTAAGCCATCGACTGATGACCGAAGTTGTATGATTTAATGAGAAGTAATATCTGAAAACATCTCAGCACAGCTGTCTTAATCATATTCTCTAGTTCCTGTATGGAACTGCTGATTCTGGACTCCAGTATTTATACCAAATGCCACAATATGGGTACCAAAACCATGTGTCATGTATTAGAGAATTTATTCATTAGATGTGAGTAACTTCCATTAATAGTACTGGTCCTGGTTTAGCCAAGATGACAGGGAATTTATCACTTGAAATTCTAAGTACTTTTGCTACAACATTTAAAATCTACATTAACTTTCAAGTATGCAGGTGAAGTTACAGAAATTATATTAAAAAAATTTAGCATAGCTTTATATTAACAAAACCCCAAAAAGATAACTAGATGCCTTGCAGATTACTCCATATATCTCTCTCTAGACTCCACAGGTCTTATGATTCATACAGTATTAAATATGATACAATTACAAGTGTTAGACTAAAAGGTGGTGCCACAGAAGAAAATCCAAAGGACGTGGCTGTCTGAAGCCGATGATTACGTAGGTCTAGGCGACAGGAATTTTGTACTTGTTCTTGTGGAATTTCACTTTCGCCTACATCCATTAGTCCACTAATGTTCCGCACCTAGAAAAATTCAAAAGGTTGCCCCTGAAAGCCAGACTGGCACAACAGCAAAAAGCTTTATGCAGCTAGCAAATTCAATGCTATTTCAAGTGAACCAGCTCAAACTGTACTGCAAAAACACATCTGAATATGAGGCAATCAACATCATTATCCTGATGTTTGCATTCCTATGAAACACTTCCCAGAATTCAGTGCAGATACATTACAAGCAAGAGTCACAAGTCTGGCTGTTCTTTGTCTTGGCTCCCTCCACATATGGATGCATTAGCTGGAAAACCTTAAGCAAACACATGAGCCTTCCTCCCCAAAAATCAGCTCACGATCTCAAGACAGAGCTTCAAACATCTCTAATTTAGAAGGAAAAAAATTACTAAATCTCATAGATAGGTTTGGTGTGATGAATTTCAACCCTTCACAATGTCAGTCTGCCACACATGCAACTTGGCACTAGGTAGATATTTTGGCAGATTAACTGAACAGTACAAAATTCCCTAATTTCTGTTCATCTAATATACCCCAAAAAGGCAACTGGAAAAAAGATCACTGTGAAATACATGTTGTCTATAAGGCTTTGTGTATAATACCTGCTTACTTATATCCCTGTAAATAAAAACAGGAGGAGGCAAGCAGTTTGCAGGTTTCAAGGGAGGCTTTTCAAAAAGTTGCCATTTAGGAGGTCCTTAATCTCATACAGTCTCTCTCCTTCCCTCCTCTCTTCCCTCATCCTTCTGCATGAGCTTCTTTTTATTTACTCTTAAAGCTCATCGGGATCTATTTGCTATGTTTATGGCTTGTTAGTGATCTTGTCGTAGCAGGAGCCTTTTGGATAGCAGCCCAATCCCATGACATGAATTAAATTGATTTGCAGGAGTCAGCATTCCTTACTGCACCAGCAAACACAGCCAGACCGTGACGCTGGTACGTCCGCAGTTTCTCCAAACCATGAAGCGATTCTATTTAGAAGTCAGTGATGTGTACTTATCAGATTACCACAGAGAGAAACAGTTCAAAGAACTCTGTCCACTCTCTCACTTTCCTTTATTCTGCTAACACTCTCTTGCCATCTTGGTTTCTTTCCCAGCATTTGGAATTCTTGCAGTAAGTGCTTACTTCATAGCTCTCTCGTTGAGGGGGGGAAAAAAAAAAGGCAAGCAGCAATGCACCAACAATTCCTCTCTCCCTCTTAGTAAGAGTCAAGATGCAGTTTAGTTTTCAATCTTACATTTTCCACTTCCCTGAAGACACGGAGAAAGTTCTCCCTTAAGACCCCTTTCAGTTCTGTTTCATTCCATCCTCTTCTTAGAAGTTCCTCAATCAAAGAAGGGTATTTAGAAACATCTTCCAATCCCTCAGGGAAACTGTTGGCAAGAGTCAAACAAGAACATTCAACACACATCACTGAAAAAAATGTAGAAAAATATTTTTAATTAGTCTTTTGCACTTATTCAACTTTGGAATGAGCTCACTTTGGACACAATTCTTGCTCTGAGAATTTAGCAAAAATAATTAAGAATTCAACCGACATGAACAGAAGCAGGACTGGGACACAATGAAAGGCTTTTTCTGCACAGAGGATCCCATTAGCAGAACAAAACTGTGTATTCTGGAATGGAGATGCACTTGTGGATAGGCAGGACAACAGCATAGAGGACATTAAAACAAAAGAAGAAAAAAAACCCTCATGTGTGCATTAATCCACTCTTTGTATCTGGCCTTTAGAGTAAGAGGAAACACCTGCATCACAGATAAGAGTTGGTGCAATCCACTCGTGTAACTGAGAATAAAAGAGAACCTGCAAACACATGATGAGTTAATGAGTTGCAGGCAATTTTGTGCAATTTGTTGTTTACAAAGTAATTTTTCCAAAGAAGATACAATTAGAATAGTAATATTGTTTTGAATTCGGCATGTTAGGCAGTGAAAAGAAAGCTATTCAGAACCCTCTATTGAAGAAATTACAGTAAGTAAAATTGACCTATGTCTTGTGCTAATTCTGATCAGAATAAAAAGCAATTAGAAGTAAGAAGCTGCAAAATTTTCATTAAGCAGCTGTTTTAAATTGTATTTCCATAAGTCTTGGACTTTGTTTTGAGTTAACTAATATTTTCTGTTATTTTTCTTTTCTGTGGAGGTGTGGTGATAAGCATATCTCAAGAAATCTGTGCGATTACTTTCTACCAGGACTTCGGACCTTAACTACTCCACCACCAATTAAACTGTTGGTCTTTGCGAAAATGCATGCAATAAAATGTGTCCTGTTATTGCAAACTGTGTTTTTATTTTGAAGATTATAATTTCAGAGCTATGATTAGCTAACTCTCATGGGAGCTGACACACTGTTTTTGTGGTCACACTTTGCAGATGTGAATCTTACTGTGACTTTCATACCCAAGTGTGTCTGACCCCAGAAAAAAAAAAAAAAAAAAGATCAAGATTCAACAGAAGGATAAGAAGCAAAAAAAGGTTTAAGGTTACGCCAGCAAATGCCACCCAATCTGCATTTATTTCCTGTGCTGCAACAACACTAGCCCAGGAGCGAGCAGGAGAGGTTATGTTGTAGGCTGTTGACCATGCTCTGCTTGCCTCAAACACCTCCCAAGCCCCCAAATATTTTGGGCTTTCCCCACAAGAAACTACTAGTGGTGGAAAGTCTTGCAGCATCTCCCTGGGCTAACCCATTTACCATCTAAAGGCTGAGGCAGCTTTTCTGTCATTCACCTTTGCCTTCTGGAGGAAAGCACCCTCCATCACTGTTTTTGTATGCACAAACCACTTCCCAGAACACACAACTGCAGAGCTCACAAGGCGTTAGGATCCGTTTCCACATTTGCAGCACTGCTTCATATAGTTCTAAAAAGGAATCATAGTGCCCCTCTTTCATAAATCTTGTTTTAGTACTCCTCACAAGACAACTTGCTACAACTCTTTTAGTCTGCCTTCTTTTTTCCCCAAAAGGAGTCAAAACCTTCATGATTTATGGAGCAGATGTCAATGTATGTACAATTTTACTAACCATTCCACTCCATCGTAGTCCCCACCAATTCCTATCGATTCTGAACCCGCAATTTTCTTTATGTGGTCAAAATGATCTGAAAGAAAATATCAAACAAAACAATATCTAACCGTACAGCAAAAAGAAATAGTATAGTTCAGACATATTGGCACTAGACAACTGTTCTCCTTAATCATGGATACTTAATCAATCCTTCTTTTAAAAAAAGTCAAAAGTTAAAATTTAATACAGTTGATGTATTCTGGATATCTACTGATGCTTAACAAGATGTTATCTGTTATTAAGCTCATCAGGCAATCTTCAAAATAACAGCTACACTGATGATATGCAAATGAGGAAAAAGACATGATCATCACAGCACATGAATTCCCAACAAGTAGCCCACATATACCAACAGATTTTTCATTACCCATTACGTACCTATGTTTTCCACTCTTAATTACAAAGGTTTAAGATATTTTCCAGAAAGTAACAACTACTTTGGGATTAGTGGTTCTTGGCTCCATTTGGGAGCATCATGTCCGCCAGCTACACACCTTGTACCTCTTGTTATTGTTTAATGAATATTAGCTCCAAAAATACCTAGAGCTGGGGTAAGGTGTGAAAGGCAACAAACAAGCAGCAAAATTTACATGATCTCAAAATTGACAGACACCAGGAAGTTCATAGAAGCCACCCACAAAAACTACAGTATATTAACTTCAAACCTGCAAGAGTAGAAACATTAACAACTTTTCTGCCACAGGCCAGTACATCTGCATTGAATGTCACCATGATAATTCCCTTGTTCTTTTTCTGAAAGATACAGAGACAGGTGATGAGTGGACACTTGTGCGTCCTGCAAACCTCAAAGGCATCTCCTATAGATCCTTCTACATCTGTCCATCGGTGAGCATTACAACATTGTAAATCAAAGCTCAGATGGGAACACAAGGCTTTGCCTCTCTGTCCTTTACCCTGGATCCATGTAGCCTGAATCAGCAGAAGTTCAGTGACTACATCAAACTCAACCAGAATTTCAAAGTAGCTGCAAACACTTCATTTTTGTAGCCAAAGACAAAACACAACCCAGAGAAAACGTCTCAGGATCAAATGTGTAACTTGCTGCTCAGGGATCTGCTTATAAATCCAATTCAAAGATAAGAGGGTGAAAAGTTACCACCACTACTTGAATGCGCAGGTTTGCCCCAGACTAGCCAAACACTGCCATTAAAAAAAACAAACAACAAAACCAACAAACAAAAAACAAAACTGAACAAGCAAAAAACCAAAAAACGGATCACTCGCCAGTTGCTGGAGGATATCGTCAGGAACATTTCTTGAGTGATTACAAATAGAAAATGCCGAGGAATGGCTGAAAATTACTGGTGCTTTTGAGATATTCAGTGCAGCTTTTGCTGTGGAATATGAAGTATGAGATAAATCTATCAGCATACCCAGTCGATTCATCTCCTTTACCACTTCCTAAAACAGATTTACAGACAGTGTTAATATTAAATTTCCTTAAAGGAAACCATTTTCTGATATCTGTAATCAGAAAAATAAATTCTGCAGCTGTCAGCTAGTCATAAACATGCTATGCCTGTATGGATTTCTATTTACCTATTAATTCAATTGTAATTTATTCACTCACACTTAACTAGCACACCACCACATGTTCAAAACTTACAAAGCTTAGTCAGTCTGAAATAAGTTATTTCAACTGTTATACACATCCCACTACTTCTGCATATTATTTCATACATCTGATCTACATTAAAACAATTGTTATAATTAAATCCAGCATTCTTTTACCCTAAGGAACATCAACAGGGAATTTGGCTTGACTGAACCCTGACAGTCTCCTAAGTATCAAGAACTTCCAGTAATTAATTTTTAATGACAAATTGCTTTTGAAGAGAAAAGGCCAGAAGTTTTTAGTTGCATGAGAGATTGCTTAGATTATCATTCAAGAGAGATCCTTACTTGGCCAAATGCAGTCAGACCAATAACATTAGGATAAAAGTTGTGTATTCCTTTAGATGATGATTCAGACCTTAAAAAAGGAGAGAGGGTAAATATCATATTATTCTGGAGACTACAATATCAGCAACTGACACTTCTTATGCTACACACAATAAAAACCATTACCGTGTCACAGTCAAATGTAGGGATAATGAGCTACATAATACGTATCTTGTTCACACAGTGCTTTTTATGTTCATAATTGTTTTCTTGACATTATGCCTTCAGGTTCAGGACTGTTGTATGTTTGTGAAGCAATGCAAGACAAGCAAAGAGATGCTTGTCAGAAATTCTTTGATTAAACAAACCTTCATCAGAAAACAAAGATACACTGAAATGTCAGTTACCTGTCAGCCAGAAAGCCTGCTTTTCAGCCCTTTCTGCACACAATTCCCCCTTTCCCTGAGACAATATGAGAAGGAATTTTGTGAATCCAGCAAAGAATAGGTGCTAATATTCTGATACAGGAACTAAGTACCCATCTCTGTAGCTGCATATGGGACCTGCACTTCTGAGCTGGCCAGACAGTGTTGAAGCTGACTGCCAAGTTCTCACAGAGCGTTTACCTTCTTTTATCTACATCATAAGCATTTTTAGTACTTTTTTTTGCCTGTTTTGCCCTATGTAACTTTCCTAATAAAGCAAAGGGGATAGCAATTTTACCATCTTTGTTTTGTTAATAAGGTTTAAAAGTTCCCAAATTGTCAGCATAGCAAGCACTACATAACAGATTCTTCACTCCCACTTGACACATGGCAAGTGATTTACCCCAAAAACCTATCATCCTTGACTTGGTTCCAAGTCTGTCACAGGTGAACTCTGTCTGAATCCATATTTTCCCCATCTTGGAACTTCCACCACTTTGCATTAGCTGGTCACACACATGCGCATTAGTTACCAAGGTGTATTGCAGGAATGTGTTAAAGTCATGTAACGAACACCCAGGTCATAATACATCCTCAGGGTTGCCAAACTGCTGTCAATGGAGTGACCGCCTTCTATTCCAATCAAACACGCAATCCTTCTACTGTCGGAGATGCCTGGAAACAACAAAGGAAGATAATTCCAAAGTAATTTCATGACAGATAAGAAGCCAACACTACTGAGCAACAGTTATTATTGTAAATTACAAGCAATAATACAGACGTTTTCATAGAACAGGAGCTTATACTAGTCCATGTTTATATGGCAAATTTTCTCATGACTGCAGTGGGACAGAGCTGTGCACAAAGTCAGTTATTGTGGTTCAGTGGAAAAACTGAAGTTAAAGTTACTCTTTAAACCAGGATAACTAGCCTGCTTGCAGCTCTCTGTCTTTTGCACATACCTCCTGCAATTTCATTTTAAAAATTTCTGTTACAAGAAAGAGCAGCACCTTGAGAAGTTGTCACAAATTCAAGCTCTTCATAGCTGTTACACATCCTCTTGACAACATCAATTTGCTCTAGGGTCAGACGCACAGCATCCTTGTTTTGAGCGCTGCAAAGAACATACACTGACCAAAACTGAAAGAGATATTGACAAATAAACTAGATAACTTGTGTTTCAACTTGGAAACTTTCATTTGCTAACAGTGAAGTTCATGAGCACAGACCAAAATAATCTCCTACAAAGGAGTCGCCACTACAGTTTTTCCCCCGAAAGGAAGAGTTATGATGCAAGTCAAGAGCACCCACTCCCGACATGATTAAGGCTTCCTGACACACTCAGCTACTGCACAGTAGATGCAGGAAAGCAGATGTATGTTTAATTTATTTATCACAAAACAAATGCCACTGTTTTGGTTAAGGGTACCTGGATTATAAAACAAAAGCTATGGAAACAAACATTATGGAAAAGCATCTGTGGCTTTTCAGTTTCATTGATTTTTCTTTTTCAGAAGAAAAAGTCAAAACCAAGGCAAGGTGTACTTTTGTAATTGGGAAGGAGACAAATGTAAAAATACGCTCTCAGACTCACAACCATGGCAGTACATACCTGAGCTCCCACATAACCAGCCTGAAGTTTTGCAAGGTTTGTGTGGGTCTTGTTAAGTTCTCTTAAGTTGACTCTACTGAGTCTATTTTGGTAAAATATTCTCAGCCGCAGTACAAAGTCATTGTGGCTAGAATTGGAAACAAATAGGGCTTGTGATAGAAATAAGTTGTTCCCCTTCCAACCCAAATTTAATTTCTTCCACTGTTCATAGTCCTTAGACCATTAATTGCCAATAATCCTTGCAGTAATATATGCTTAAAAGTCTCCCTTCTTTTGCAAACAAGCTTTATTTCTTAATTAGGACAGCGAGAAACTTTTTTTGTTTCTCCCATTTTTATACTTGTTGTGTTTATCTATTTTTCTCCCTACAGTTTCTGAAGGAATGGAAGAACTGAAATCAGCCACCACACTCCTTAGAAGCAAGTACTTGTGGTAGAATAATCAGTGCTGCCTGTTCTAGAGTAATCAGTGTTTGTGTTCCTAGGTGAAAACACACTCACCACAGGCATCATTCCTTCAAGTTGTAAGGGTACCCTTTCAAGGTATGATGCCTGCTTTCTAGCTCTGCACAGAAGTCATTACTAATGAAAGATGCCATTAAATTATGGGAAGGAGACAAGGATATCTTTCCTCTATGTAAAGGGAAACAATATTAAGTGGCAAAATCTGAACAAAAAAACACAAATGCATTTAGGATAACCTGATCCTATAGTAAGTACCCTCTGAACCAAAATTCCTTCTGGATAAATGACTGCAACAGTAACTAACTGCTACCTGCTAGTAACAGCCTATAAACACACCTTAGCATTTCTTCCTTACTTGTCAAGATTCACAAAGAGGATTTAGTTGAACATATTTTATATACCCATCAATTAAACGTGCATCTTGCATCAGCTCAATAGCTCGCTCTCTCATTGATTTCTCGTGGCCGAATGGCGCAGTATCAGAGAAGACCATCAACAGCCACAGCAACAACTTTGTCATATTTCTCTTCATTTCCATTTTTCAGTTTGCTGAAGCAAAGAGATACCACAATTTTTCGCTGATAACAATGAAACAGCAAAATTTCCAGTCTGCGGAGGTTGTAGGCTTAAGAGTATAGGCCAAAATGCCTCTCCTTCTGGTAAAGCTGGGGTGAATTCTGCAGGAAGACAGACAGATAGAAAGAGAATAATAAACAGAAGAGAAGGTAGCGGCAGAAACTGTAAAACAGCTACCTTCTCCCAGAGATTTTAAGGTCTCTGGCTATTGTGTTTTTTCACGAATAACCACTCCTTAAACCCTGCTGCTGCCACCAACTCACTGCTGAAGGGAACCAGCTCCTCAGTTTGAGCTGACAGGGTGAGCCTGACGGACCCTGGACTCACACCTCCCAAAAAGCAGCTCCCAAAACAGCGTAACAAGACAGTTTTCTCATTACATTAACTGGTTCATTGTCATTATTTGGGAAACCTCACACTGAAATGAACACTGAAACTGTTTTTGAGAAACTCCAAAAATCAGCTGCTTCTGAGTAAACTGTATTGTTAAAAACACACAGCATGTCAGAGTATTTTCAGAGGAAAGCTACTGAAATCCAGCACTTTTCCATACCTTAGCAAGGACAACATATGCCAAGCTTGAAAGGGTCACTTTATTCCCATGAGGAAATGGCTAAGAAAACAACTTCAAGAGTAATCCAAGCACCCCCTGCTCTTTTTTTTTAAATATAGTACTCAAACACTGGACAACAGACTTTTAGGTGTCAGTCAAAAAGTGTTTTTACAAACATATTAGAAATACCTTCTATTCTATGTAAAGTAAGTATAGGATCTTCTAGGAGGTGAAAATACCTTTGCAGGGAAAAGGTGGTGTTTCCCCCCCACATTCAGAGTTATTGGCCGCATTACCTATAAAGCTCACGAACAGTCACCTCCTTCATTCATTAGAGTGACTTCTCAATTAGATGCACGTGTGCCCTGTGAATTCTTTCAAATCAAAGAAGTTTGGCTAGAATTCTAATATTGCAGAGCCAATGCTCAAATTTTTCCAAATGACAACAACAAAAAAAGAAAAATAATGCTGACTTTTCATTTGTTTTCCACTATGAGTCAATAAAGTTCACATTTATAAACTTTCTTCTGGCTGCACAAAAGTTTGTTTTTACTAATAAAGGAAGTTGTATTCCTTATCCACAGAGGTAAAAACAACTAGCAAATATCCAAGATATGCCAAAATTACAAGGCAATTCACCTTGACTGCATGCTTTGCTTCTCTTGTCTTTAAGCAAATTTTCTAAAGCAACGGGAGGTGGACATAAACCCAGGAAATGGTTTCCTGACACAAAGCCACGTATTCATCAATAAAGTCACAGATATCTCAAGGGACATCCATAGGTGACAGTGGCATTGGAAGCAAATTCAAGTCATGCTGAGCAGGTTACCTATTAATGGCATCCTGTTCTAAACACATTTCTTTCTTCCTCTTACTACAACATTTTGATTATAAAACTCAAAGTGAAAATAAGAGTAGACTTGTAACCAGGATATTGAAAAGCAGCACAGTGAAAATGACATTAAGATTCTTGTATTTCCAGCCTATATATTAAACCATTTTCCTGTCACCGGCAATATGCAGACTGTAAATCAAAGGAAAAGTTAAACTGGCTTATTTACCCTGCCTATGCCTGATAAAATGTAAGCACGTTTGTAAATTAATTATATGTAATAAGCCAGTATAAGTTTAATTATACTGTGCAATTAAGATGTTTTAAAATAAAAAATAATCCATTTTGCATGTATTTTATCTCTAAATCACAATAATGTAAAAGTTTAAAAAAAATTAAGAAATTACCTCACAACTTGGTTTTAGAGGGGTGCAAAATGCTACTCTAAAAAAATTCTTTAACTTTGACAGAAATTCCTAAGGTTCCTCTTCTGAGAAACTGGCTCAGGTCTTTTCTGTTTCACAAGATTTGGGAATGCATTAAATTGTGGGACCATCTGGCAGGGAGTGCTTTTGAACAGTAGGAACATACAAGCTTATACAAAAGGGAGCATAGATGGAGAAGCAGGTTTAAAATCAGCCCTAAAGTGGTCTGAGAAAGAAGCTCTAGGACAGCTGAATAAACACAGTAGTATGCAGGCACAAAGGAAGATCCAATATAAATATGATAGCAGGGGAGCTGTGGCACTAACTGGAATATTACTAGCCACTACCCCTTAATGTTTCCTACAAGAAAACCATAATGTAAGGAGTGACATAGAGAGTATTTGTGAAGTAAAGAGGTCTAATGTTACATAAAGGAAAGCACTCTAGAAATAGATTTGTCCTTCAAGGATGCTTAACAGCCTATGTTCTCATTCATTAACAAACATAAGTGATTGACTCCAAGTTTCTTCTCATCTGTACAAGACAGAGTTTTTGGCTAGGCCTTTAGGACAATATGGGAATCAATTTCCATCATAAGTCTACACATCTGGGTTTTCTCATGGGAATGGTTTCCTGCAGGCCCAACTACTTCTCCTGGGGTCAGAAGAAGGACCAGACCTTCCCAGACTGGGGTGATACTCTCGGACTGTCCTTCACGAGAGCACAGCTGACTCCCTGGCAACACTTTACTTTGTCAAGGATTTGTACCACAGCTGATGGAAGAAGCCATTATTCCTCTCATGTCTGCACAATAACCAAGGGAACCTGCTGTGTTCTTCCCACACTGACTGATTGGAAGGGAGATTTTTCTGCTTTTATTCATTGCCACAGCTTTATGTTTGTCTACAGGAAAAAATTCATTGGGAGGGTCATTTTCTATCAATTTTTTTGTAATACTGCCTTCAGCAGAAAAATATTTGAATTGTCATTGTAAGCAACTGTGATGTGTCACTTCTGAACAAGTTGACCTCTTATTTTTTTTACTCCAGGAAACTGAATAATTGTAGATCATGTATTTGGGAAAAAATGAGGCAGGTCACAGATACATGGGCTCACGCATTGTATTTAGGTACAGAAAAATCCATGTTCAAAATGAGCCCTGTTATGCTACTACAACATGGCATTTGATTTCCTTCTCTTACTTGTTTTCAATAAAATGCATTTATGCAGGAGGGTACACTCCAAAAAGAAAAGATAAACAGAATCCTACTGGAATCTTTTATGCATTTAAAATGGCAGTGTTTTCCTTACAGTTCATTTAATTTAATTAACTTCATGCAGAAAATTGGAAGGTACTATGCAGTGGGAATATAAAGTAAACAAGGCCCAACAGCCTGCTACCTCTCTGGCCAAGCTCCTCTCTCCCATCCCTGGGGTACATAAAGCAAAGCGCACCATTAGCCCCCACAGGACAAACCCAGAGGCAGTCTCATGATGCTGCTCCAGGAACTGAAATACATCTCTTCAGTTCCAAGTCAGGCACCGCAGCTGAGTCTCCCACAGACCAAAAGTCAGTCCTAAAGAAATATGCGTAACACCGCAAGGGACAACGAGCACAAAGAGAGAACTTTCTGCTTACTTTCAGCTCCACTCCAGCTGCACAAAACATCACAGGCTTGCAATATACAGACACATACAGTGTGGGAGAGATAAGCAGGGAGGTACAAAATGCAGCTCTATCTCTTCTTCCACATTACACTTCAGAGTCAAAATGTCTCTTTCCACATCTACCTTTGCATCTCTCATTGAGAACACAACTGCTTTTCATCCTCACCATACCTCTGCTTACAGGATAAGAACAGCTATTTTGGGGCATCAAGCATAGAAAAGCCATGAGCCCACAGGCCAAAATAAACAATGACAGTCCCTGGAAAGCCGCAGTAGGCACAGACTGAGTCTTTGCAAACACATGCTACAGAAATAAAGCTTCACTACTTCACACTAGTTAGCTTCTACCATTGGTTTACATTCTCCAAGCTCTTCATGAACAGCTGGGAAGTTACTACCAATAAAACACAAATGCTGAGAAAGCGTACATTACACTGAGCGTTCCCACATCAGGCAGGACAGAGATATAACGAAGCAGGATGGCTGTATCTGCCATATAAGGATGCAACAAGGCAGGTTTGCTCTTTTAAAATAGATACATTTTAATGGAAGGTTTCACAGTAAAAAAGGAAAGTTCTCCTGCACGCTTCTGTCATTTACCATCTTCGGAAGTATGGGCAAGCTGCCTGGCCCCTCTTCTCCTTTCCAGCAGGCAGGCCAGACCTCAGTGCAGAAGGTTCAGTAAACAGCTACTATTTAAGTGCAGCAAGTCTCAGTTAGGAATGGCATTCCTATAATCCTGTTTGAAGTCCTTGTTTTCCAGCTTATTCTTTACTAAAAAACTTCATGACAGCCATTACATTAAGACTCGAATTTGTTGAATTATTGTGCCCAATCAAATATATAAAGTGCAATAGAGCTCAAAGCTCAAGATAGTAACATATCCTGAAAAATGAAGAAGGTTCATCCCCCCTACAGGCCAGTTATGCGGAGAGCTCATGCGGATGATCCTAGTGTAGCTCTGAATTAACTACCCGAGATCATGGCAGCAGCTTAGTTGCAACAGCATAAGGTAACCAGGACCCTAGGTAAAAGCTTCCTTGCTGATTGCTGGCAAAAGCATGAATTCTCCCCATTCCTTAAATAATAATTAAACATAATCAGCAATACATAAATATTAAACATACTTCTAGGAGCAGAACACATGCATCATACTATGAAGTGTGTTTTTAAGAAAAGATACCAATCCCTTTGAAATTCACTTTGTCATCAAGACAGTCTTTCAAATCTTTCTCAATTTTTGCTGGAAATTCCTTTTGCTATCACCAGCCCTGAATCATGTCAGGTTTACCTGTTCCCCTGCTTAGAAACATCCTTAGTGCTGTCCCAATACAGGTATTACAAGTTATACTTTCCAACCTGCTACTCCTTCTCTGCCTGTGCAAATGTGCAATGAAGTGCCACCAAGCAATGAGGAAACATGGTGCTGTTAAACTTATTGCTTAAAACAGGGATAAAAGGGAATAAATACAGTAATGGTTGGAAGGCATTTCAGGATCTGTAGGGAGAGAAAGGAACAAGCAGGACAGCTTGTCTCAAACTTCTTGGGAAAGAGGAACCCACTAGGGGCAATTACAGTACTTCCATATATAAAGTCACTCAGCTTTCAGACTTGAATTTAAGTGCATCCTTGGATATTACACATGCTATCTACCACATGTGTAGACTGCAAGTTTTTCAGATGCAATACAACCTCACTTGGTAAGACTTCTTTGCGACTGAAGTGTAGGAGATTCATTGCTTTCTCCTTTAAAACAATTCCATAATAAATTTTATTATTGCAGATAAAAATGATGTTTTAAGTCCAGAAAGATTTCTCATAACTTCCCTTAAAAAAAGGACAACTATTGAATTTCTTTTCCGTTAGGTTCTCGTCCTTTACTTCACCGTGGTTTTTTCCCATCCATAGTTTTTAAGGCTTTCTGACAAATTCAAATTGCTGAATCCAGTAATTTTGAAGTAAACAGGAGCACTGCTAACGCTATGCATTTTTTCATCTAATTACTAATGAAGAGGACTATTTTCTCAGAAATCCTAAATTACTGAAATTCTTTTAACTTCAAGACAGATATGCTTTATGATATAATTTCCTAAAGGCAAAACAAACCAGAACAGCCTGACAACTACTTCTGTAGCACTGTGGCAGACCACATATCATCAGGCAAAACTGTGTCCAGTTTAAGAGCACTGACCTCAGGGGAGGGGCTGGACAGGAGCATTTGATGCAGGGAGTTAGCTGACTTCTTTGTTAATGCGCAGTCTCCTCTTTCTCAGATCTGGTGATACTGCTTTCCTGGAATGCAAACAAGAACCCATTGAAGAGCACGTATGGACTTGAGCAAACAACCACTCCAGGGTTCCCCTCTGTGAATGTTCTCCCCAAACTCTATGAATCACAACAGGTTTCAAAGCTGTAGACGCAGATTACGTGAAAGGAATGCTCTTCCTCCCTGTCACCCGATTTGGGTCCTGTCCCTTGTTTAACATATGCTCTTCTCCATGCCAGGGTCAGTGCAAGCCATGTCCCCTCCAGCCCCTACACCTGACAGACTCATTCTTTTTTTGCAGGGTTTTCCCCAATTCCACAGTATTTCTAATATTCTTGCAATGTTTCGATACTGCTTTCTAAAAACAATGCGACAAAATAGTGAGAGAGACAGACGAAGGCCACAAGGATAAGCATTAACAACTGAGTTTATCCATAACGGATGCAGCCTGTGGAAATACTGCTCTCACAGGAGGTAACGGACTTTGCTTCAGCACAAGAAGCCTATTTGGATACTTGTAGCACAGTGGAGTTTACCTCTCTCTCCCTCACAGCTGTTAAAAAGAGAGCATTTTCAAACACACGATGGGCTTTTGTTGTTGTTGTGCTGCCCACATTTTTCCAATCTAAAAGAGAGCACTTTGCTTTCTTCTGGTCATGGCATGCAAATGAAAGATTTTGGGGAACAGCAATTCCTGGTAACACAATCGTCCTCGAAATCTTTCCTCAGATGGGAGTGCAGTCCTACAGGAGTTTTTCTTCCACAAACATGCATCAGAAATATAGATGCATTGAGATCCAAAAACTTTTGTGAAAAAGCACTTCTACAGAACTGTAAAGGATAGAGAACAATCAGAAGTGGTTTCTTTTCTGCTTTGTGGCAACCATAACGATTTCCCTCAAATGTCAAAGCACAAATACAGACTTGCCTTTTTACCACAAATGCAGACTTTGTTACCACAGTGAAAACAATCCTTGTATCTCTAATCTAGAAACGTTAAATTTGTTTGTGGCAGCTCAGCATGCAAAATGTTAAAAAGGAAAGGTCAAAAAGTTGTCCTAGCATCAGAATTCTGGCAAGCTGGCATCACAAAGGCAAATCAGTTTCTGCAGTCATTTCTTGGTTTCAAATTCCTCAAACCAAAATATAGATCAGATCTGCAATCTGTATTTCTAGAACTCTGCCAGATCCTGACAAAATGACTCTAAAGGAAACACTAACATTTTATAGCTTATTATAGACTCTATGGCATAGTACAATATAACTGCTATTCCAGAAATCCACATAATTTGTCAGTTCAAAATGCTTAATGAGAAAGTACCATGCCCTGTTCACACAATAACACTGTTCTGACGCTATAAAAACTACTACACATTGTCAACTTTAGTCCAAATATTTACTATTTTTCCATCAATAGAAAGTCCATAGTGATTTTCAGGAGGTTTTTTATGCAGGAAGTGTACCTACAGGTTCTACAAGTGGTTCGACTGCGAACAGAAATTATACTGATCTATACATTACCAAATCTCCATTCCATGGATTTGTACAAAAACGCTATTCTTGGTAGCTACAAGAATTTCCTACAGATTTGCTATTTAAAAGTACCTTCTAGGTTTCATGCAAAATATTCTTTATACATTCACAGTAAGACTCATTTGCCTTTGAAACTGTTTAGGTAAAAAAAGACACATAAGTATATCATCATTCAGAAATGAGTTCTTGAAAATTGAAGGAGTATTGCAAGCACTACAGAAAATTAAGAACATGGTATATTAGGCACCCCTATTTAAACAACATTTAAAATACAAAACCCACACAGTTTTTTCCATGCTGACTGAGCAGAGTTGAAAAGTGGAAGTTAATATGAGATTTATAGCTTTTTCTTGTTTATTTAAAGGCTTCTTGGAGCAGGTTACCTTCTTAGGAAAATGCAGCAGAGTTGAAATCCACATTCCACTCCGCTGGATGCAACAGCTAAAGCTTGGCACGAGGTCCTCCTGGCATCAGAGCAGCAACCAAGAAACCTCCTCTATTTCTTTAGCTCACATGCGCCAGGCTTCACACTCAACAGGCGTTTGGAGATTACCCCTTTCAGAGATACAAGGCCTGTCACAGAGCTTTCAGCTCAGCTACCGCCCACCCAGGAACCCAGAAGCCGTGTGCTGTGCCGTGTTCAAAACCTGGCATTTCCTCCCTCTTGCGGCAGGCTGTTTGTGCAGTCCATCATGCATTTGCTCACTAACACATGATGTGTTTACCACTGCTCTGTTTATATTGTTTTAGAAATAGGTGCCCCTCATCGTAGAGTATTTACGTTGGAAAGGATTTCTGGTGTGATTTCATCTAGTACAGCCACCCGATCCCAGCTAAGGTAACTTCAAAGTTAGATCAGGTTGAAGTCTTCAAGGAAAAAGATTACACAACCTTTCCATGCCCCTGTTCCAGTGCTTGCTTATTCACCTTGTGATTTATTATTATTTTTTTTAAACAATATTCAGCTGGAATCTCCCTTGCTGCAATCTCTGGTGGTTGCCTCTCATGCTCTTGCTGACCTACTCTGAGAAGAATCTCTTAGATTTGAACTTACAGTAAACACAGGTACAGGTATGCACCTTATTGCTGACCTAATTTTGCTACGTTGACTACACCTAAGCCAATAAACATCTACCCCTTGTTACTACACCTGCTGGATTTTAATCAAGACTTACAGTGCCATCAAGAAATACGTGCAAAAACATGATCCTGCAGTTTCACAAGAAGTAGGGTTTACTTATCATAATTTTTATTTTACTTCATACTTTGTACAGAAAACCAAAAAAGTTTTTGCTTACGCTTTTGTTTATCATCCCATTGCAGAGAAATAACCAAGTCTCACAATCAAAACTCCCACAGAGCTGTTGTGCAAGTTGTGTCTTAACTGGAACATACATCTGTCATCAATCTTCAAGTTCCCAGTAACTGGAAAACTTAAACAGAAGCCCCCACATCACTTGTAATTCTGCTGCACATTGCTAATTTGGTGAACTTAACTTACAAACATTTACCATCTACTCAAATGGACTAAAGTACCCTAAACAATACAAATTCAGTATGAAGAGAAAAGATAAATATTTTCTTTAGAAAATATCCTCTGCTTGAACTGAAGCTGGATCCAGGCCAAGTCCATTTTTATGCCTATGACAGGAAACTATCTCCCAAATTTAATTTAAAGCAGCAAATAACAGGCTTAGATTAATTTTCCCACTTGCAGTTTTAGTTCTAGCTCATGTTTCCTTGTGAATTTTCAACTTTTCAAATTCTCATCTTCTTCTTCCAAAGTAAGTAATATCACATAACCATCATCCCTTGCAATTTATTTTTCCTATGTCCTCAATTTTCTCTCCTTGCAAAGTCAAGTTTCACCTCTGATATGATTTCTACCTAAAACTCTGTGCTTCCACATGCCTCCATGAAAACTAAGCTCACCAATGCCTTGCTCAAGAACAATTTTTGCTGAGCCACTAAGCTCCTGCTCAGACTTTTAACAGCTCACCTCTTTGCAGCTTCAGAATGTAACTGACTTTTAAAGTTGCTAGAAGCCAAATTCTTCCTTTGGCTCACAGTTAGGTTTCTTGTATCTTTTTATTCCAATAGCCCTGGATGAGCCTTAGCAGCTGTTTGTGTATAATAATTCTTATGATGTGGCATTTGTGATGTATGTCCTTCCTGCAGAGCCCATCTGGCAGGACTGTTCTCTTCATAAATATCCTCAGAGTTATCTTCATTGTCCAGAATGTTTTTACATAGCTGTCTCTGCCTGATAAATAGCTATCCCTATATGTTTATATCATGTTGTGTTCACCTCAGACATATTTTGGATCAAGCTGAGAAGCTATTTAATAACTGCAGCACCTACACTCATACCAGCTGCTGTCAGGACACAGAGTGATAACATTATCTTTTGGAACTACTTTTCATGCTAGGAGGGCTTGTTCCAGCCACAGAGCCTCTTCACTAATTTCAATACTTACACACCCAAAGCACCAGTGTTTTTACTACCAGCACAGATTAAACTGTAGATTACTACAGCTGGGAAAGTACAGCTTTGCAAATGCAGGTGCCTACTGTGGCATTTTAAACTGCAATTTGGTTTCTCCAGAAAATCCTTAAACTCTACCAGCTCATGGCATCGTCCATCCTACATAACAGCACTCCAGCGTTTGGCACGGATATAGTTTTGTGTGGAAATATGCTTTAAAATCACATACAGTGAAATGGCTTCGGGATAAGCCACATTAACATAGTATTACAAATGCTGCTTATGAAGTATCCAAACTTGGTATCTTACCTTCCATGTAAAGACTGCAATCTCCAAGACTGTCAGTTTGGCATTTCTTGAGCACAGGCATCAGTGTTTTACTTAGAAGCTGTTACATGTTAGGAAAAGGAAATCCCATGTATGAAGATTTCTGTTTGCATAAAAATAGCAATACAGGCAGTCTTAACTATTGCAAACTAAATTCCATCTTTAGGAATAGGATTTCCTCTACTGATCTCAGTATTAGTTTCAGAACCTAAAATGGAGTGAGTTTGCACTTGGAGCAGGGGTGGTGATGGGAGGTTTGTTGGTTGTTTTAATCTATTTAAATCAGCATGGTTGCAACATATTTCTCAGATAAGACCTTGCAAGAAGTATTAATCTAAGCTTGGGAAATCAAAGAGTTTACAAACCAAGTCAGTGAAAAACTTATTTCTCCCATGGCACTCTGTCTTGTGGGTAATTGAAGCTGCCACAGTTTCATGACTCTAGTTTGACGAGTGTCTGTGAAAACAGTTCAGATGATGCCATATACTCTCAGGATATGTACATGCAGAACATCAGTTGACACCGATTACCAAATGCAAAAGAAACAGGAAGGAGTACAAGGATTAATGTTTCTCTTCACAGTTGCCAGTTTTATTTTCCCATATTCTGAATAGAGAAAAGCTTCATGAAGCACATCAAGATGTCACAAAAGCTTTGTAGTCACTAGGAATGAAGCTATAGTTGAATGTTTCCTACAGTTGAAAGCAAATAGTGCCATAATGAAAGCAGATACCTTGCACGATGAACACAAATGCGTACTGCACTGACACCCATCAATGACTCTTGTCAACAGCTTTTTATACAAATACCAAAGTTGTTGTGGGTTTTCCTGGCTCAATACTCTACTTCCATAGAATTAATTTCTGTAATGTGTTGGAAAGAAAGATGGAGGAAGCAGTTGCAGGAAAAAAAGTTGCAGTAAGCTTATCTACTAATTTAAATTGTACTTATTTTAAAACCCTGGTGATATTTACAAGTGATAATGCCCAAATAGTGAAGCAAGCCAAAGTGTCTGGTCTCCCTGCTTTCTGTTTGTTTAGCTATACGTATTTTCGATAAAGGTATTAGGTATCCATTTTAATTCTTTTGGTTGAAGAAAGGTGAAAGTTCTTGCCACAAGGTGGCAGGAGCTTCCTAATTGAAATCATACCTAATCTGCAATCTAACGACAAGATTGCTAATTGTCAGGACTATAGACCATTTCTGTGAACCAGGATGCAAACTAGCTTGCTTCCGACAGGTGGATTTTTGTTTGGTTCCCTCCCAAACATGAAAACAAAAAGAAAAATCTTTTTAACAAGCAATAGATGAGATCACAAAAGCGTTGTGGACAGTAGTTGTTGCCTACTAATTTCAGGAATTATAATGAAAAAGGCTTCCAGAAACACTTTGGGAAAAAAAAAAAGTACTTAGAAAAATTGTTTTCCCACTCTAGATTGATTCCTATATAACCACTCTTCCCTGTTTAAAAGCAGACTTCTCAAAGCTCTATTTCTGCCATTTCCCACTCCAATTTTCCAGCAAGAGCAAAGCCATTAATATCTATTTAAAGCAGCAGCTGCCCTTGTGATAGTAGACACCCACAGCCATGCAGGGCAGCAAGCTCCACTGAATGCCATGTTTCCCGCTTAGCACAGATTTCTGAGAAAAGCCAATCCTTTTGGTATCAATAAGAGAACCCAATTTAGAGCAAGTCTACTTAGTCAGCATAATTTCTGCTCCCTAACAACAGGTTGCTTTTTCCCTTTGAGTTTCAAAGATCTTGCTTTGGGTTTTGGGGGGGGGTGCCTAAAAGTTGTCATTATTGTCTCTGATCTGCAGCTGATGTCCAGGTAATCCTTGACCCAGGCCCGAGTCCTCCTTATTCCTTCCTTTCCTTCCTTCACTGGAGCTCATGCTCTGAAATATAGCAGCTACAGTTTTTGAAGATGTTTTCTTTATCCCTGCGCTCACAGCTGACAGGTTTGCTGGTATAAGTTTAAGTATACACCTAGCCTAAATATTTCAGTGATGTAAACAGGCCAACGTTCATGAATACAGCATTGCAAATTACATTCCTGTCCCTTGGCCCATGTAATATTTGCATTTTTACTAATTATTATTTTTTAAAAAAATTTGTGTTTACTCTCAGGATTATTCTGGAAAAATGGAAGATCATACAGCTCAGAAAGGACAGGAGCCTTTCATCCACTGAAATCACTCACACCATGATATCAGCAGCAAGAAAGTTACTAGGCATGACCTTCAGGTTATAGTGTTCACTGGTGCTTAAGGCTGTCCCCACAGAATGCTTCACATCTATTGTCACAGCCAGATTATGGTATCTTCTGGATTTTTTTAATTTTTTTTTTTGAACATAGTAGAAGGGTATGAGAAAAGTCTCAAGTATTCTGTCTTCCACTAACTTTAAACTTTTTCCCTGCGCATCTTTGCTTTAGAGCTCTTATTGTTTGCTACTTATTCTGCTAAATAATAATTATTATAAATTGTGCTCTTGAGACATAACAAAACTCCAAAGACATTTCTGCATTAACATCATTATTTGTAGATTACAACATTTTGTTAACAAGAATAATTAAATTTCATTCCTGACAAATTCCATTTTAAGTTAGAGATGAAGATGTTGCCCTTCTCTCTCCCCTTTTGACCCAAGCAGCTAAGCAACTATTTTCAACAAAATTTTTTAGTTTTGGGAAACAAGCATTTGTACCAGAAAATCATTATGAGTAGAAACTCCCAACCACATTTAACTACAAGCTTGTCAGCATACTCTAGGATATTGGAAGATCAAGTTCTACTGATTTTAATTTTAGCGTTCTGTCCTCTGTAAACACCCCCCCCCCATTTTGTTTTTAAATGTCAATGTAAAATGCAATTCCATTCACAGTCAAAGAGAAAATCAAGTCAATTATTCTGTAATATGCTTGTGAGCAGAACAGTAAATCAAGAAACATGGGGTTGGTTGTTCTTTTCAGTTTAACAAAATATACTGGGGCAGCCAAGGTTTTCTAAAAATCTTTCCAGTTTAAAGTGTCAATCCTGAAATTAGAACTAATCATTTAGAGGAAAATTCTCATTAAATGAATCCACATCTTCTTTAACACACTTCTTGGGAAGAAGCATGCTCTGTCCCACTGCTCCTTCTCTACATCCCACTGACGCCAAACCACTTCAAGTCAGCTTCAGCTTGCCTTTTTGGTAGACAGCGAGAATAAGTAAACTCAGACATCAGCCCTCCTGCCCTGCCTCCTTCCCTCCTCTTCCCTGCAGGAGATCTCACAGACCATCTTCCAGTCCATTGTCACCCATGTGCACTGGAAAAGCAAGAACTGCCCCCAAATGACTTGGGGCTCTCTGAAGCTAAGGATTTACCAGAAGCTCAGATGTTTGAGATCCATTAAAGGCCTCACATACATCTTTCTTGACAAGACTCAGGGTTAATGAGAACAAAATATCAGTAAGGGATAGACAAAAAGTAATAAGCCATTTTCTTTCATTTTAGGAGATGATTCCTTACCAATATTCTGAATTTCATGACTGGTTTTTAACCCTGACAGATGGTGAAATAAGACGTGTTTTACTTCTTCCTCTCCTTCACAGAGACTGTTTCAAGCCTCTGCAATGGTCCAGGGATTATTACTAATCTGTGCTTTCTGAAGTGGTCCCAATCCAAAACAAGACCTTCGGTTTCTACAATAGTACTGTCTCCCAAGTCACATGCCTAAGCACAAGTTACAGGACAAAGGAGAACAGCAAGCTACATACGAGTAGGGCTACAGAAGGCCTAGTATTGACTGTTACACCTTACTATACTACTACATAGCTACAAATAAAACCGAGTACCATTATATGGTACATTTCTACTGTATTTACACTGAAACACATTCATGTTCTTACACAAAGTTTCTAAATAATCAGTTGTGTGCTTGTCACTTCATTAGCAATTCCTAAAGGCTTATGCAATGACTTTTCTTTGCTATGTATCTGCAACCAACTGTATTGGGCACACACACTGGGTTATTCTCCTACCTCAGAAGTATTATGACCCTAAATGCAGCAGGGACATAAACTGACTAGTTGTGCCTCTTGTCCAGATCGTGCTGAACAAACTGGAAGCTAAGTAAAATGGCTCATTCAAAGTCTGTCAGACGCTTTCAGAGAAATTAACTACTCAAATCTAAAAAATCTAAAATTTGCAACTATTTTAACTTAGCTGCCTCAGAATCTGACATGAAGCACAAGCATGTGCTCTTAAACATCCAGAGCTGTGGGCAAATAAGAGATCCTATATCTAATACTTTTTTTTTTTTTTTACAGAAGTATTGATAAAAGACTTCAGAGTACCTTTGTCTTGGCATGTCTTTGTTAGACCAGAAAATTTGACAACTTAGGATCCATTATTTCCAAGGTACTTTATCATCTGTCCAACATATTGTGATGCTTAAGAACATGTTTCTTTAACTGAAGAATTCAGCATTAATCTGCATAAGGCAGTAGAAAGAAAATTGCTGTGGTTCTACTGGAAAGAAAGCTCCCTTGCAGCTATGAGAGAAAAATCACCATGGAAACTTTTTGTTAAGATGATATTAAAGCACAGCATGGACACTTAACACCTCTCCTTTTGTAATAAGCAGCGTTTTGTGATACAGTCTGGAGTTATGGAATAAAAGGGCTATTTGCACAGTAAGAGACCAGAACTTAACTCAGGAGAACTATTGCAGAATTCTGCTATGCTCCAGAGCTGGCCAGTTGACAGTGTTATCTTGTTAAAGAGGAGTATTAGGAGATGAACCAGTGCTCTTATCCAACCAGCTAGGTAACGGCAAGTTGATAGACACACAGGAAAAATAGGTTTGTGAACCGGCCTTAAACTAGTTTATTGCCATGAGAAACTAAGTAAGTGTTTTCATGCTGTCATAGAATGATCTGATTTTTAAATCAGGATGGACCAAACACATAAACTCCAGTGAAGCTGTAGTATCATCTCACCTTTCTTCATCTAAAGACCAGCAAGTCTGGTATTTAACAAGGGGAGCAGTGCCTCTTCAGGGTGATGTTCTGCTTCTGTGTCTTCTCAGTCTCTGCACTGGGATTTGATCACCCTTTGCATACTCATCTATGTGTTTACAAATGTATCACATGAGGATGCAAATCAAGACATCTTGTTCTTCTGTGTAAGGCCAAAACATGAGACATCACTCACATCACTTTGACTATGCTCACTTCACAAAGAGCTGTGCACAAAACCACAGGAGCACACAGGAAGAGATATGTTGTCTTGAATCTGATGACACAAGCCAGGACATGTTCCTTATTCTGTACAGAATAATCAACAAGCATTCTGTTTTGAGGTTTATTAGGGTTTTGGCATCTTCTTTCCATAGTTTTATATATACTTAACAACACTCTATGCTCAGTCTTCTCTTTCCATACCTTTATTCCAATATGATTTCTATTAGAGCCAAGATCATAATTTATCGCTCAGTGGGCCGTAAATTAATGACAAGCTTTGTTAAACAACTCTACCTGCCTTATCAAAAATTAAATTGCAGAAGAAAGTCTGCAAAAAAAGTGTGGATACAATGCCCTTGGCTGTTCAAATGAAGTTGTTCTATTTTTATTATAAATTCTAGGTAAGGCAAAAGTAGTTTGTAGGGTATTTATAATAAGCAATAGCTGCTACGCATCTACCTGTCCAGTAAGGAAGACATGAAAAAGTCACGTAAAGGATTTATGCCCACACAAAAGAGTATCTAAACTGCTGTGTGTTTAACCAGACCTGCCTCATCATGCCTGTGACAGAGCCAGTTTAGGAGACAGGGAAGTCACCGGTTCTTAATTTACTTAACTGCTTCAAAAGAGGCTGACAAAGTGCCTAAAGCAAAGTCAATGGCATCACACACTTCAGTTTACATAAAGAGTGACCAATATTTCTACACTGCTGCTTTTATTCATACAAGCAACCGAGATACCCATTACACAGAGAAAAGTCACTGTCTGAATTTTGAATTCTTACAGTTTTCAAGTTGCCATTGCTTCAAGAGTGGAGCTGATGGGACTTAGACTGTTAACTAAAGATCTAGCTAAAGCTGAAAAACTCTTACCGAAGTACTAATTTCATTTCTTAGCAGTCTAATTCATCAGCACGGCAAAAGATCTCTGTGGATATTTTGAGCATATCCTCAAGTAATTGGAAAGTATTGTTACTGATTCTTTACCAAAAGGAAAAAGGTTTCACTAAAAGGTTTACGACTAACAAATCAAAGATAGCTAACTGTTCAACTTCAGTCTTCCTAGTCAGTTTTTCAGCTTGGATATATTTCTCCCAGTAGGGCTGAGTTGTACCTCACTTTGAAGAGACTCTCACTGGAGCCCACAAAAAAATGTACTCAAGAGTTTCTGTCACGTACATATAGTTAACCTAGATAATCTCAGAGAAAGTTAAACAAAAGAATCAGATCTTGGATTACTGGGTCATACACCATGGGAGTTGAAAGTTTTCAGACACAGATTAAGTTAAAATGGATTATGACAAATTACTCTTTATATTACATAGAGCTCCTGAAATGTAGAAACAAGGATGCAGGTTATTGACATTCTTCACCAATAGTTTTGAATTACATGGTTGTTTGTATATAACAAACATGGGAGAGTGTTTTTCGTTAAGTTCCATGAACTTTACAGAGTATCTAATCACAAAAGACTGAACCAGTTTAGGCATATTACAACCTTCCCTGACCTAAGCATATACTGCATACGAAATCTAAAACCTATACTATAAATCAGTCCAAGTTTCATGAGACTTACTTTCTATTTCTAGTGAAGAAGTTAAATTAGAAGATGAACACAGCATGAAGTTAAACTGTAAAAAAGTTTTTTGAACACTGAGCATTCAAGTCATAGAAGACAAGGAGCAAAAGACATTCTGTTTTTTTCCAAAAATAGTCCCAGCCCACTGTACAGAAGTGTTTGGTTTGGGTTTTTTAAATAGCAGATAAGCTATTTCAGCAAAGCATATGAAGTGTGTTAAGAGTTACTGAGAGTCTTAAGCCTTTTACCAGGACTTACATTTAAGTTTTCTTCTTTAGCAGACAGTAGGTTCTGGCATTGAAAAAGAAAGTCTTTATCTTAGCATACAATATGAAAAAACACTCAAGAGATAAAAGACCTTGGCAAAGAGATTATTATCAGTTGTTTTAGCAACTATATGGTAGACTGCTCAGAGGAAGATTGGACAAAATGTTTCTGCTCCCTTGGTCTGCATCAGGTTGAATGTGATCTGTTTATTACCAACTTCATTTTCTACGTTGGAGACTGACTTTACAAGTCATTGTAAAACAGCTCTTCAAGGATGAGAAAGGCAAATCTCTGATTTGTTTTGCAGCTTTCTACAGACACATGTAGACAACTGTTTGAACATGAACTCTGTATGCCTATGGCTTAGGTGATGTCAAATTATGTACATGCTGAAGTAGTAATTCTTTAGATGTTGTCTGGGGTTTTTTAAATTCTATCTGTACCATAAGCTTTGGAATAACTACCTTAGAACGTTCTGTAACACTGGATTTGTTTCCTCACCACTACAGGTAACTATTTTCACACAGCCTATATTACTCAGGAAATTAGTTGTTTTTTCTTCTGAAATATATGCAATCATTGAGCGCAGGCAGTGTAAGTAAGTTAAGCAGTCAGCATACAGACTATATATTCAGTCCCGTGGCCTGAACCTCCGAAGAGATTTTTAGAAATACTCCCTATTTTAATGGCATTCCCTCAGGGAATGAAGACTTAGTCCTTAGCATAATTTATGTGCTAGGACAACTGCAAAATAGATAAACTACCCACAGGTCATTTCTAGTGAATAATTTGAAGCTGTTGCAACACATAGAATAGTAATACCTTCACTCAGGTACTGAGCAAAACAAAATAGTTTCTCTGAAAAACTGAGACTGTTCCATAAATCCATGTGAAGGTAAACTGATGGTACACATCAGCTCCCTCTCCCAACCCATTAAAATGGATGAAAGCTGGAATTTGCAAGAGCTGAGATTCCTGGAAAGGAGTGTACTCCTGAGAGCAGTACAGATATAGCACTGAAGGACTTGGAACCAAAAGGACTTTCTTAGTTCAAAGTACCTTCTACTAAACCAGCCATTTCTTTGATTAACAGTCAAAAATCAGTTAGAAATTTACCTGAAGTTATTTAACCTGTGGAAACAGGTTAACGGTCTAATCGTTTGAGGGAAGAATATTAACTTTGGATCAGCTCCATGCAAATTTTAGAGTGAAATAGAACATGAAGTTCTGCCAGATCAGAACATTTCCAGAGTTTAGCTTATCATATTTTAGGTTATGTGTTAGCCAGGAGGTAGCACAGGCCAATAGAAGCTGACTTGGAGAGTGACTGTGGTACAATTAGCAGCGTCAGTCTGGAAGTGCACTTTTGATGCAAGTTTGTGTAGATACACTCTTATGAACTTCCTGTCCTTGCTGGGGATGTAGAGCAGAGAACACTTTTGCTTGGTTTGTCACAAATTCAGTATTTAGCCTATATTTACATTTAAGAATATGCTTTGTTTTGCCATTGTTACATGGCTGTATACTCCACGCGCTCTTACCTCAGCCAACACCTAAGCAATACAAACAAAGCAGATACACAGAGCCAGCCAACAGCCCGCTCAAACAGTTCCATGATTAAGTCTTATTAAAAATAGTACAAACTGATCTGATAGACTAAGAATCAATGAATAAACCTCCATCTGCTTTAAATCCTGACTGTACCCATCTCAATGGCAACATCACAGGGCGCAGAGCAGCTATGTTAGAAGCTGTCATCAATTAAAATGAAAGGACTCTTCTCAATTATGTTCAGTCTGAACTCCTTTCATCGAGAAGAGTTTTACAGCGTAAGAAACTGTTCAGATCAAGTTGAAACTTCAAAAGAGACCAAGGGACTGATCTTTGGTAATTGTGGTAATTATTTACTTACCTACATGCAGCAGGTACTTACCTTTCAGCCAGCTGTTTGATTAAATCAAACCCTTCTGTGCTTTGAAGGCTCTCCCTTGTGCACACACAGAGGCTCATGCCAAATGGGCAGCTATTTACCAAACTCCTGTCCAGCCCTCCGAGATCCATAAGTGAGAGGGAATGGCTCTTTATCACCCCTGAGGTTCCAGTTTAGTTTACATGCATGTTTACAAGTTCACTTGTTATTTGTGCTCCTACACTCAGGGAAGTGACTTGATCTTCCCCTCCTATCTGGACTAATGAATATATCTTATGGCAAGTACTTTGTCTTAGCATGGTCAGTTCCCTTCCGACTGCATTTGGGCTGTGAATTTTCAAGGACAGCAGATTTCTCCCTATCAAAAACATACTATTTAAAGCAGTTGAGAAGTGGCAGAAAAAGGGAAACAGAAGAAGGAATCTTTACCTTTTTTTGAGCTTTTGAATGCCATGGTAAGCATGGTTTCAGGATAAGTTTTCAGCAAAGCATGTAAAGTACTGCTGAAAATTATTTCCTCCCAAGTAAGACCAGACAGGAATACTCCCACATCAGCCAGCTTCCATTTGAAGTCAGATTTGCAGTACCTCAGTTCCCTACTGAAAGCAAGCTGAGTGTTTGCACCTAGTTTACTGGATGTCCAATTCAGCAGGTGACTGCCACTTTCCATCCAAAATATTCACCTTTCCTCCAGTTCCCCCAATTATAACACTCTCACCAAAATATGAAAAAAAAAAATCCACCAAAACTGGAGCAGTCTAGGGTTTTTTTTTCAATTTGAATACTATTCTGAAGACAGAAGAAAGGTGGTAATGTCCCTTCTGCAAGAATTCAGGAGATTTTTGAAAATTGTTTTTAGAAATCTAAACAGTCCTACAATCTCTCCCTCCTCACTGCTGGAACTGTGCGGTCCTCTGCCCATTTTCAGCTCAGTGTGCCATGCAGTGTGCCATCTGCAAAGCTGTGTTTTTTCTGCAGATGACACATGCATGCAATTCTCAAATCCCTGCATGCATTGTCCCAAAGCCCCTGCAGTAGAAACCACTCGTGCTGCACTTTTTATTATTTTGCCCAAACCCGCTAAAAGAAAGAAATACACCCTCTCATTTGCTGCGATTGCTATGAGTGCTTCTTAAGTAATACTTTCTGGAATGACTGCCCACTAAATAAAATGGAAAAAACCCCAAAACCAAAACAGATCTAAAATACAGCAACAGCTATTGAAATCACCTTCAATAGCCTTCTCTAAAATGTTACATCAAGTTATATGAATAGTACTACAAGAAGTAACTTTACAACGGTCACATATTATCACAGAAGGAAGCATATCTAAGTTTCATGATTTAACGGTGTGTACGTGCACAAGGCTGAAAGGAAAACAGCAGCAGACAGAGTTCATTCCTGAACAGTGGGACTATATGTTTGAGAGAAAGAAAGGACAAGGACCGCCACAGGCGCTGCCTGGCAGCCGCGAAGGAGATGAAATGCCAGTAGGTGGCACAACCTGAAAGTGGTGCACTGCAAGCAGCTGTCTGCGAGCTGGGGGCTGAGATCCCAGCAGACAGACAGAAGACGTGGGGGACTGGCAGCCTTAATGGTGTCTGAGGTGCTGCGCCGCTGCACGCGAGGCAGCCGGGCTGCAGAAGACCGCGCGCTGCAGGTGGCAGCCGGGTAGCCGGTCCGGCCACAGTCATCTGCTCACCGGCACGCAACAAGGGTAGGTACATTCTCCACAGCAACTTAGACATCTTTCACTGCCTGGTCACTTCCCACCTCTCCGCATAACTAGCCTCGAAACCAGGGGCAGGGGGAGCCTAGCTTCATAACGGATTTTACACAAGTGTATCAGAGCAGGCTAAGGAGGGCAGCACTATCACCTCACTCAACAAAAGCTCAGGGACAAGTCACAAGGCAGGGCAATTCTCAGTTAGAGAGCTTTGTTTCAAAAATTAATGGGCTCCCTCCAGTGTAACCACCACATCCACAGGAGCCAGTGGTGGGCCACTCCAAACAAGCACCTAGGCTCTTAACCACTGAAAATCACGATGCGTTACTCTTCTGTGCAAGAAGCTGTCCTGCATGCATAAATCACCATGTGCCGGTGCTGTTAATGTTTGCCAAAACCTTGCTTCCTTCCTTACGGTGTTCAGAGTTCCCAGAATCCCTTAAAAAAATATGAGGAAACATACCATTAATACCAAGTTACTTAGTGCCTTCTAAAGCACATTGAAGACTATGAAACAAAAATATCCTGCTCTGTTGATAAAAAACATATTTTATCCTTTTTCCTCCTCATGCTGCCAGTTCCAATGCTTCTCCTCATAGAGCTGCACCCACTGTCGCTCAGCAGCTGCTGCTCGACCCATCCCTTTGTATTAGAACTTGCTTTTGCTCTGCTCTTCCCCTCCTCCCAAGTAGTAATGTACGGGGACAGCACTCATCAGAGGTTATTTTCTGAAGGGCTCAGGTCACAGATAGCATTTGTTCTCACTGCCACAGCTTCCAGCGGAGCTGGGAGAGCAGGTACAACTGCCACAGATCCAGGGACTTGTGTGGGAGGGAAGCAAAAGAGGAGGGGCGTGAGGAAGCTGAGCTGCAGCTGCTTTGCCTCTGCTCCAAGCTCCCAGGGCAGCTTCGTCCTCAGCCCTTCTGGCACAGACTTTTCCCCAGCCAGGAGAGCTTCTCCAGCAGCAACCGCCAAACCTGCAGTCACCCCCTGGATGAGAAAATTCCTCAACCGCCTTTTTTGCCAGTTCCTGGAATAATCTGCACCAGAGACAGACAGAGCTTGGAAGAACCATCTGAAGAAAATTGCTCCCCAAAGGAAAGACACAGAGCATTGGAAAACCCAAGCATTCAGCCTCAGGCCACCACTAACACACACAGACCTTCCTGGTAGCAGTCAGGGCTACAAGCGACTGCACCCTGCCATCCAGCCTGCAGCCTGGCTCCATGGAGGAGCAGGAAGACAACTTTGTGCTTTCCCTCAGAGCCAACACCAGCAAGTGCAGCCTTGAGACTAACCAAACGCAGACCCCAACATGCTGGTCAGGAGCAACCAGGGGTGGCCCAGAGGTGGTGATTGTACCGGTGCTTTTTGGGTTGATTTTCCTCCTGGGAATGGTGGGAAACACATTGGTGTTGGTTGTTTTGGGGCATCTCTGGCCTGGGGGACGCCCATCGCACAGTGCTACCAACATCTTCATCCTGAACTTGAGCATTGCAGACTTCTCCTTTCTGCTCTTCTGCGTCCCCTTCCAGGCCACCATCTACTCCCTGCCAGAGCAGATCTTCGGTGCCTTCTTTTGCAAGTGGGTTCGCTACTTAGCCATGGCAACAATGCTGGTCAGCATCTTTACTCTGGTGGCTATGTCTGTGGACAGATACATTGCTGTGGTCCATGCCAAGCGTTCACCCTGCATCCGCAGCAAACGCAACGCTAGCCTCGGAGTCAGTGTCATTTGGCTGCTGTCTCTACTCATCGCCATCCCTGTAGCCCAGCACCAGGCCCTCATGAGTGGTCATGAGCTAGCACCCAACAGCTCCTTCTGCTGGGACCACTGGGCAGATGGTTCAATAGCCAAGAAGATGTACAAGATTACCATCCTGCTGGTGGGATACCTCCTGCCCGTGGTGCTCATCACCTGTTGCTATGCCAAGGTGGGTGAGAGGGATGCGAGTAAGGTTTAAATGGAGGGAAAGATCACTCCCAGACTCTTGTTGGCTTGGATGTGCACACTCAAGCTACCCAGCCAACAACTGACAGATCCAATCCCTTCCATATTCTCTCCTGGTACAGAATACTTCTCTGAGGCAGGGGGAGGGAAGGAATACAGAGAGTGAAATTATACCATCTCACAAAAAGGATCACAACTGCTAAGTTGGTACCCAGCCTGACACCCAAATCCCCTAAGGACTCTTGCTGCTTTTCCTATTTTTCAGTTTGTTCCCTCTTGATAATAAATGTTTGTTCCTGGCAAGAGGAAAAACCCATGGAGGGAGAAACTATGCAGAGAGTCTACAGAAATAGTATTAGATAAAGACATCACCCCAATTTCTTCAATTTCTTTTTTTTTTTTTCGACACAAAGCTCAGACACTGTGTCTTGCAACAAAGACTTGCAAAAAGAGATCTTAGGATCAGAGTTTTATTCAGCAAGAAATAGCTTTTCTTCTTCTTAAGGATTGTTATCACTTTAATTTTTTGTTTCCCCTTACTGATCTTTAGCATGTTTGAGACTGATAATAAGCCTATGAGTTGTGCTAGCATGCAGAATAAGTTTTCTGTGAATTTTGAATTAATAACCTATTGTGCAGGGACTGCCAGGGACTGGACTTCTTTGTCACTAATCAGTTGCAGATCTACCCTCTTGGGGGAGGGAAAAAAAAAAAAAAAAAAGACAACGTTTTCCTGGAATTTAAGTTCATGTCTGTTCAATTAAAAGCAACATTATTTTCAATACTAATCTGTTCTGCTATCATCAGTACTAAGAACAGGATGCTGCACTTAGATTTAAGCTATAAATCTCTAAAACTCAGGCCTTGCTTGTCACAAAAAGAAAGAGCCACTAGAGGTCTTAACTCCTGTCACTGTAGCTCCAGCTGTTTGTTCCCTCACTGCCCTAAGTGATGCAGCAGCAACTGCAAGGTGAGCTGCATTTAACAGAGGCTTCTCATTAATTGCTTTAGAAAATTCAGTCTGTTAGCTCCAAAGACAAAAAGTATACATATTGCCAGGTTACTGCTGTGCTGTAATCAGGTTTCAAAAGCTTGATCTAGATGTTGTTAACTGATAATTTCCCTACAGTGCTCTCTAACATTTCTTATGACTCTCCCTCTAAAAGGAAAACCCACTCCAACTGCCCCGTTTGTTAGTGCTGCATTCAGGAGCAGCAGGACAGTCACACTGCGATACTGTACTGGCAACCTGCTCTCTGCCTTTGTATATAATCAACCTAGAGAATAAATGTAGATAATTTGAGGCACAATCTAAAATTCAAAATCCATGGAAAGACTCCTGTGGATTTCAGCATAGTGCCAGCTGAGCTCTTAATATATGCTGAACTTGGAAGCATAGTGGTTTTGCAAAGCGGCAAATGCTTTTTCCAAACCTTGTTTCTCAAAGGAGAAAGAACTGTAGAGGGCTTAGAATTAAAAGTGTCAAAATATCAAATTCAGCTTTGGTTCAAGTCATGCTAAAACAATTCTTTTAATTTTTGGTGCTTGTACAAGAAGATCAAATACTAATATACACAATTCAATTTCCTATTCAATATATTGCTCCTTTTTCCCCCCCAAGGTTCTGTATCATCTCCATACAAAAGTAAAGAACATTTCCAAGAAGTCAGAGAGATCAAAGAAGAAGATAAGTATCTTTGGTTTAATCTGTACACTGACTATAATATAATAGATATGTTAGGTTTCTGAAATAACCAACAGCCTTTTCAAGCTCCACTCACATACTGAAATGTCATTCATGTACCAGTCTTTCAGCTCAGGTCCAGAATTCACGCTGACAGTTTGTTCTATCTTTATAGACACAGTACATAATGATGCTATTATTGAAATGCTATATTGATCTCTATATACAGGCCAGCTGGGCTGCATTTTGATTTATTGTGCTATAATAGAATCCCACAAATACTGTATTTTTATATTGGCAGCCAGTAAGATACTCAGACTATAAAAATATCTAGGTGTTTTGAGTATACCTCACCAAGCTAAAAGGAAAATACATGAAGAACCCTGAAACTGAAGTACTTCAGTTTTGCTGCAGTTTGCATTTAAGATCTTTCTTAGGATTGGGTTTGCATTTAAGATCTTTCTTAGGATTGGGTTTGCATCTAAGTAGGTGGTGGATTCAGATCCTGGTTTGATCCCTCTGCAAGCCAAAGAACAGGGTTGTCCCTGGCTCAAACTATAAGAAATAAGCGGAACTGCAAGTATTTACTGAGAAAAATGTTAAGGATAGATTTTTTTTTTTTCCCTTCTAAGAATCTTAGGGTGACTAAGCCATAATTAACAGAAGTTTTCAGGTAGCAAAACTCACCAACTTCAGTGATGCAACATCAGATTTACCTGACATGAAAGGGGAAAATGCTATTTCACTCAGAATTGTTGAGTGTGCAGTGGTAAGTGAAACTGTAGACTATCTGGTTAGTGAAAGACAGGAAATAATGGAGTATTATCATTAATGGGACAGTCAGGTCACAGTCTGTGCCAGCAGCACAGCAACTGTACAACTCAAATTAGCAGTGTGTGCACCTCCGAGCAGATGTGACAGCCAGTGGAGATGAGTAGGGAATGCTTTGATTTGCTCTCAGCTGATGCACTGGCCAGTTTGAGCAGCTACCTGCCACATTAGAGCAGCCCTACAAGATGTTGCCAGGATGCTATGACAAAAAAAATGAGGGTCATTACAGAAAACATTTGATTGAAAAGGGTGCAACATACAGAAATCAAAGCTTTGACGTGACTCCAGTAAAGAGAGGCAGACACTGGTACCACAGCTGCAACAAGCTACAGATGTTTTGAAACATGGAGCCACTTCTGGGCATGACAAGTTGCATCCAGTGATTTATTCACCAGCATTACAGGACCCCCCTGAAAATCTAGATCACTTACAAAATGAGGAATTCAGGATATTAGATTTTCAGCATGCTGCAGCTATACCTCATAATAACCTGAGCCAGTACCTCTACTGATTTCTCTTTCACTGAAGAGAATTACTGAAATGGAGACAAAAAGGTAGATCCCTAAACATAACATAGCCGTCTGTTCCTTATCTCAGTAAGAAACCAATCTCAGTAGGTTAATGTTCTATATGCAACTAAGGTATCACAGAAAAATGTACACTTCTCATCAACATAGATGTCTTCATGATCAACCTTTTCAGTAAAAAGCAGAGGTATGTTAGGAGGTTAACTGTGCACTTTAGCAGCTGCAGTAGCATCTCAAACAAAACTTAAGGGTTTTTAATACAAAAATAATATTATCGTTCAGGTGCATCCTCTGCAATATTGTGCTACAGTTTTAATGGTCTGATCTGTGCTGCTTCTAGTTGATTTAGAGCCGTTGCAGAGAATTTGCCAGTCCTTTATGCCTATGAATCCTGACCAGATTTAACTATTGATTCTATTTAGTTTCTACTGGTTCATTACATTCACTAACATACACTCAGTTTTGTTGGTAATATGAGTATCAATCCATAATTGGTCTTGCACCTACACTACCTGTAAGGATAGAACTCAACTGGTATTTGCAATATTACCTCGTACAAGATGACTATAGAAGTTATAATACACCACACACGGTATTTTCTTGATGGGAGTTACTTTCCCTTTCCCCTTTTCATTTTTGATCATGTCTTCTGTGTTCAGTTGCCAAGTTCATAAATAAGTTCACAAGTAAGCATAAAGCCTCACAAATACCACTTTGTTCATCCGCTTGTTCCTGAACCTTATTGAGATTAATATTATTATTCCAGCTCAACGTTCTTCTAATCACCTTTTCTAAGCCAACAAATTATGTACGAATTAGCTGCTGTGTATTGTCTGCTGCAGGAACACCACCAGACCTAGATGAAACAGACTACGTTGAAGAACACCCGGTCTTATTTTGCCTATTGACTTTCTGATGAACACTGATGCTGCCACAGATACACTCTCAATTAAAATTTGAGAACCATTTCTGGGCAGATAGTGCAGAAAGCACAGTCAAGAATCTTGTGTGCTTAACAGCTACCATGAGAAAGGGCAACCCAGATCTGTTGACAATTTTGTTCATGTAAAATACAGCAAATAAAAGTGCTAAGAAGCACTGTTGTTTTGCATAGAACAATTTAATGACTTCACGAGTTGCTTTAGGTCTCAAAATCACCAACAAATCCCTAAACAGTTTGGTTGGTTTAAATTCCACTCCTGTCTTTCCTTACCTATGTATGAGTGGCACACTACCCATGACTTTGAAGAGAGTGCTACCAACAGTCAAAAATTACTGCTTTCATTTTCCCATAAAGCAGTAAGCTACAGAATTTCATTTATGACACTCGTTATCTGCACTGTTTTCAGATTTGACCTGTAGAGTTACATGAAAAAGCAGATCTACAGTTTCTTCAGTTTTGACTTTCCTGATTCAATGGGCCTAAGAGGACCAATCTTAAAAAAAAAAACCTTTGACTTCACCTGTTCAAACAAGTTAATGGTACAGCACTTCTTCCTCCCTCCCCTCAAGTATTTCCCTGGCCATAATCCTGGAATGTGCAGTAGCAATTCTTGCTCAACTTGGCACAGTTAGGCCTAATTAAATAGGTGATACTTTCAGATGAAAGAAAAATCACATACATGCCTCTATACACAGACATCATCTTCTACAATTTATTTTCTTCCAGCACTTTCTGTGTAGAAATTGCTCACCTAGCCTTTCTGCAGGCCAAACGGCATCTTTAGTGTACCTACCTCAAGTATTTTATTTCAACAACTTCTCTTAGCACTTTATAAGGAGTGTTTTTTGTGTATGTTGCAGACACATTCAATTCCTGCATATGCATTCAAAGTATACTCAAAACACATTGAGTGTTAATCATTTAAAGCAGATCTTCTTAAGAACACATTATAGCCTAATAGGAAATTCATATGTGCATGTCAGTTCTGTTAAATTAGCTTCCTTCATATGTACTTAATTGGTCTATTAGTGACAAGTAGTTTTGTTTGGGTTTAATTCATAAACTTCAGAGATTAAGTGAATAGCTTTTGCTTATTTTGCTCAAAGACGCTTGACAAACGAATCTCTCTCCACGTTTGAAAGGTTAATTTAGCATATGTAGAATACCTAGCTTATTCCGAAATATGTGGGTGACTTCAGTGGCTAAACCCTAATCGTCTTGATCTATCAAAAAAAAGTGTAATACAACAGCAAAGTCTTCCAGTATGAGGTGATAAAATGATCTGATTCACATCTGTTAATTCACAGTGTGTATCTTGACCACACCGATACAGAAAACAAAGTGTCATACTGGTACAAAAGAGTACGGTATGGAATTATGACCACTCAGTTCCTACTTTATTCCTATAATTTCAAGAAAACAGGACACTTGAGCTATTATCCTCCTCCCACCCCTCAGGGAGGGGGTTTTGGGTTTGGTCTGTTTGGGTGGGGGTTTTTTGTGTGTGTTTGGTTTGTGGGTTTGGGGTTGGTTGTTTTTTTGTTGTTTTAACAGAGAAGCAGTAAATTTTGCAAACAGCTGTTTGTTCAGATCTCACTATGTTCATCTGGGATACCTAGATGAGTAAAGGTCTCAAAAGAATCAAATTGCAGACTCAGTGTCTTTGTTGGACATGATTTTCCAGTGAAATGCTTGCCTGTATTACCGCTGCAAACAATTTGTTGTGCCTTTCAGAATTCCAGAAACTATAGTATCTCTTATGCTTGGTGCTATACAGACTCCTCAATATACAACACTTCCAAGCTAAAACATAGTTAAGAAATGACGCAAATGGCACAGAGCTTAGGGAAGGGACTTTCCATAAACAGCATTCCACATGCTGGCTGAAAACACATTGCTATTGTTCTCCATTATAGGCTGCTCCTAAAAAAACCCAGTAATATTGGGTAAGATTTTTAAAAATGTCATGACTTATTTCTGGGTCTATAGCTTTCATTAACCTTGTTAGAGTCTTAATAGAATACCATTCCCTCCACCCCCCAAATCCTGTAAACACTGGTAACAGGCAGAAGAGACATCATGCTAATTCACATAGTTTCAGCTACAGAACACAGAAATGCATGCAGTAAGAAAGAAGTATTACAGGGACAGATCCAAATTCAAGCCACCTGAAACACCATAGAGGAGCCGGTATTTTATCTGCTATTAGTACATCCTGTAAATCTGAAAACAGCAAGTGGATGTTTTGAATGAAAACATGAGAATCTGGATGAGGCCAACATTTACAGAACAAGTGAGACAGACTGCTACACGCAGACCTAGGGCATTTTCTAAAAAGATGATGATAGCATGGCCAAATGAACAGTCCCAGCGTTGTGCGAGTATATGCCTGACTTTCTTAGTTCCATTGCTGTAGCAAATAAAGCAAAATAGTACTGGATTTAACAGAATCTGACCATGTGAAGTATATTACTGGAGCCCAGATACTTGGTACTGTAGCTCAACCTCTCTCTTTAAAGATCATATTGTAGTAGTAATTTGTATCAATGCCTTTAAAAAAAAAAAAAAAAAGCGCTTTTTAAAAAATAAATCAAACCCACAGAAGCAAAGCTTAGTGAATTACAGTACTATAAATTTGTTATTCTAAATACTCTCTTGATTGTTTTCTCTACCACTTCTTTCTGCCTTTTTCTGGCACAGCATGGTTATGCAGTGGTTGCCCCCACAGCACTATGCTCTGCCTTCTGTACAGGCTTACCTGGTGTGTGCTGTCTGCACCCAGCAGACGAGCACCAGCTGCCCAGGGACTGAGCTGAGGTGCACACGCAGACAAGCGTGCCTACTGTCTGGTACCCGGAAACAAAACCCTGTTAAAAGTTAAAAAAATTCGAAGTTTTTTAGCTATCTGCACAATTAAGAGCAGCTCTGACACATACACCTAAAACAGAGTGGCACTGCCACACAATTTCCCCTCAAGGGAACCTTATCAAAAAGTTCCCAGAGGACACTGATATACGAAGCATCTTCTCTAAATGAGTCTTAAATGCCAGGCTTCACTTCAGCAGGCAGGATCTGACCACACTGCTGTTGCCTCCCACACAACATTGCCACAAGATATACCAGCGTGGATTTCATTCTGAGCATGGTGTTTGCAAAGTCACCTTTCCCTTCTCTTCCATTATTTGTGATCTTTCTGCTGTCTACCTGTCATGGTTTAGCCCCAGCCGGCAACTAAGCACCATGCAGCCACTCACTCACTCCCCCATGGTGGGACGGGGAGAGAATTGGAAGAGTAAAAGTGAAGAAACTCATGGTTTGAGATAAAGACAATTTAATAAGTAAAGCAAAAGCCGTGCACGCAAGCAAAGCAAAACAAGGAATCCATTCACCACTCCCCATCAGCAGGCAGGTGTTCAGCCATCTTCAGGGAAGCAGGGCTTGATCAGCGTAATGGTTTCTTGGGAAGACAGACGCCATAACTCTGAACGTCCCTCCACCCCTTCCTCCTCCTTCATCCCAGCTTTCTATACTGAGCATGACGTCATATGGTATGGAATATCTCTTTGGCCAGCCTGGGTCAGCTGTCCTGGCTGTGTCCCCTCCCAGCTTCCCGTGCACCCCCGGTCTGCTTGCTAGCAGGCCAGCACGAGAAGCTGGACTGTCCTTGACTGCTTAGCAACAACTCAAAACATCAGCACGTTATCAACATTTTCTCATCCCACATCCAAAACACAGTCTCACACTAGCTTCTGTGAAGAAAATTAACTCTACCCTGGCTGAAACCAGGACATTGTCCCATTTCCCCACAATATCATACTGAAAGTGTACGTTATTTGAAGGTACGTAGATACTAGAAGGACAGACAGGAGAGCCCTGTTTTCTAAGGCCAACCTACTTGTGGGCAATGTTTAGATACATGATTGTAAACTTAATTACAAACACATTTTGTTTGAATGGGCCCAGTTTATGAGTAACCCAGAGAGCTCTGACAGTCACTCCCTCCAAGTCAGTGTTCAAACACTCTCTGAAAAGAACAAGTTTGTCTTTAATAGAATCCTACAGATGGCTATCTTCCAGGCACACACATCACAAAAAAAAAGGTTTTTTGCTTGGATTGCAGTTTGTAAGCTTTTAAATTCCAGCATGACTATGTTCAAACTACAGCAGCTTTTTCAATTTATGTACACTTGAAACTTTGCGAAAACTTCTCTTGCACAAAGTTTGTTGCATCCTGACTTCATAGTCCATTATCAGAAGGGTTTGACCTCTGATTCAGATTCCTGCTTTGCAAATTTTTGTATATGCTCGCCATCTACACGTCAATGTTGGACATGCTCAATTTAATATGCTTTTCCAGTTATATGGATTATTTGTGCATTAGATCAAGGAAGAAGCTTAGGACTTTTTGCAAGCTTAGGCTGAAATTCTGCATGATGAAAAAAGGCTGTGCTTGCAGACGAGATACATAACTGTGTGTTTCCCCATTTAATGCCATACTAGCTGCACAAGTTTGCCAACCTTAAAATTGAGATGGTTGTAATGCTGCAGCATTCTCCTTTGCAGTTTTCAATAATCGTGTCTTGAGGCCAGCCAGAAAGACCACATGCTAAGAAATCTTGTGCACCTCTTTATCACATATAAAGTAAAGTATATTTCCGTTCTGTTACTTCCTTTCTGCATTATGCAGAGTAAAGCAAGTCTATAATTTGGCTCCAAAGAAAGTTAACAATTCCATGTCTGACAGTGTTGAAAAGCATTTCATAAGAGCCCAGCCCCAGGAATTCTGAACGTACATCTGCAGTAAATAAGATGATTTAACAATGGAAGTTAATGCAAACCAAAGTCTATTCTGATCATAAAATGTCCCTGTGGTGTTTTACTGGCCTCTGGAGCACACCAGAGTTCCTCAATGTTTACTCAGTTTTGTCCTGTACTTCTTTGAAGAACAAATAACAAGACTTGCAAGTTGAACAATCTAAAATGCTTTTTCAAGTTTAAGAATGTTTCTGGGGATGTGAATTTCACAGCTATTTTGCAAGCTCCCTTGAAAGGACAGTAGGAGTTGTAGAACCTTGTGGCCAAAAGCTCCAGTTAACAGACCAGTTGAGCCATGTAAAGCTATCAAATTAGTACTATGCTTTTCTATTGTTTAGCTACAATAGAAAGGCGAACGATGCTTACCTGGTGGGAGAGCAGTGTCTCTTGTTTGTTCTCTATTCCTTTCCTAAAGGATTTGCTTTTTTTTTTTTTAGATTTCCCCTCTTCTAGCTACTACTTGAGACTCAGGCTGTTCACAAAACTATCATAAGCCCAGGATCTTGCTCCAAAATTGCTCAAAGCAGTCAGTTCAAAGCACGTCTCTTTCTGTGAAGCTGATTGTTTTCCTCCTCAGCTCATGTATTCACAACCTTACATTTACCTACATGCAAATTAGCTGTTCACTGCTCCCAGAGCTAAGAAAACGCAAATATAGACAGAGCTGATTTGGGACGCTCCATGGAGCACTACAATTTGAAGGTCATAGAACAGCTTGAGGTAAAACATACAGAATTCCTTCAAGGTGGATGGTTATTCCTGAACCTCTTGGCCAAGAGAGGCAGACAAAGGTTGCACTGTAACTGCTTTCCTATATGCTGAACCAAGTCTTTGGCTTTCGTTCACACAAATAGAAGGTCTTCATGTAGACTTAATGAATGCAATGTTCAAGGCCTTGGCACTTAAACAACAGTAAGTACAAAAAAGGAGCATGGGAGATCCTGGGACCCATCCAGCAAAAAATATAGAAATCAGAAGAGAAATCCTGCAAGCTGTTTTGCTAACAAGAGCCTTGGGCAGCAGGCATAGAAAGCATCACTACCAATTAGTGGATAATAGGAATACCATAATACTCATAGGCATTTATGAATACAAAGCGAGTCAGTATTAAGGGCATTAACAGAGGAGATTAGTGACATAATCACAGAATGAGAGATGTGCAGATGAGCAGTTAGAACACTGCAAGCAAACTACTGGGAAGAGTCCACTCCTTAGCACACAATGCAAGTCGCCAAAATGAACTGATAACAACAGAAAATCTGTTTGCTTCAATGCCTCCTCTTCTTCATGACAGCCAACTGCCATCTCTGACTGAAAGAAAGAAAATACAGAACAATGAAAAAAAATACTTCCAGTGTGGTTTTCAGATGACTGAAGAGTAGGAGTACACTCAAGTGTTAAAAAAAAAAAAAAAAGGACCAGTGCTTCAGAAGTAATTAACAGATGCGTTTGCTCTGAAGCAGAGGAAGCTGCTACCCGACATTTAAGTTAGTTAAGAATAGGTATGGCCTTTTTTGAATCAGCTGTTTGAAACGTGCATTTATCACTAAGCTATAAGCATGTTTCTGGAGATAAAATTGTGCTTTGGGACCCTTCTGTTACAACTTCAGGGGTAGAAAGGAAAAGAATGTTTGCAAATGCATCAAGGGGGAGTCGGACTTGTAAACAAAGGAGAGAAGAACCTGGCACCTGCAGCGAATAGACAGTTTTCACCTTGCACATTGGCTTAAAGAGGGACTCGGAGCAAAGGGATGCTCTTGACTGATTTCTGTCTTCAGAAAATAGAGAATCCCAGAACCTAAAGGCACAAAAATTGTTTTCCTCAGGTGGTAAGTACCTCCAGCAGTACAGTGGTAGATTGTGCTAAGCCACATGTCCTTCCTGGGCACGAACACAGTGTACCTGCAGTATCTAAAAGCAAAAGCTTAGGGCACCATGGGTCACTACTTTTACTGTAGTGTAGGCTTGGCAAAAAGGTACAATATACAGAAAAGTCTGAAAGTCTATAGCTTACCCAAATCGAGTCGGGGGCAATCAAAACAAGCACCAATTGTCTCTCAAACTTCAGGGAAAAGGAGATGCAAGTTAGAGATGAGCATAACAAGAGAAAAGAATTTATCACTAGATCACATCATCAGATAGAAGTCCAGAGAAAAGTCCCGGCCCACACACAATGGTATGTTGTGAAGAAGCAGCACTAGCTAGAATAAGTCTGCCTTTGGAGTCACAGCAGAACACTCTTAATTGAAATTAGCTTTGGCGAGTAAGGGGAAGGAAGACCCAAAGTCCAAAACAAGTTCATTATATCCCCCATGCTCCCACAGAGCAGTGATAAAGGAAGGGTCAGTTGTTACTTGCTGATAAGACAGCATGGAAGAACAGGCATAAGCTTCTTTACGCTTCTTCCTTCAGAATCATAGAAGAGAAAAAAAACTTCCACCATATTCAGAAAAGAGCAGTTGTCTCACTAATGAAGCCCAGTGTTTCCGCAAGCTAGTGAGAACGTACTATTTAATAAAAACTTCACTGAATGTTCTTTCCCATTTCTGTGTGGCTGAGGTACACAGTACAAATGGATGGTCTGATCAGCTCTGAAAGAAGATGTGAAGCTAGCTGTCTCAAACTATGCCTACATCAGGAAAGTGACAAGCTCCCTACCTTTAGGCTGCTCTGTCCACTCTGTATTTTAATCTCAGGAATGTGTATTAATCTAACATATCAGGTAGTTTTGCCAAAAATAGTTAAGTCCATGGAATACTCAAAAGCATTACAGGGCAATCAATTTTGCCCTTGACAAGTTGCCTGACAAGTCGAGGCAGCTTCATTAGAAGCTTATGAAGGACACAAGCTCCACACACAGTTAAATGCTAAAGACTTAGTCATCCTCCAGAATGAGGCATCTCCCCAAAGGCGTTTTTAAACACATTTCCCATTGCTTTTTGAATGACAGGGGAATGTTAAAAGCAAGAAATAGCTCGTCCAGGGCTGGAAAAGAAAAAGAAAAAAATGGAAGGGAAAACAGACAAAGAAAAGCAGGAAAGCAAAAATGAAAGTCAGATCACCTATGAAGGTTAAAAAAAAGAATAAGCAAGTAAATTCTAGACAATCTGTGCATGCTTACTGTGGACCCACTGACCCTTCGGAGATGAACCAAGAAGGCTAGCATTAAGTGGGCACAGCTAGACCAACAGTAATCCATTAGCTGTGCAAATTACCACAGCCCACTGAACAAACTCAAACAGTACACAAGCTACTTGGATCAGTCCTCCACAGCTGGTCACAGTCTATATTAACATTAGTTTTAGCTACAACAAAGTTACCATGCTAAAAGCCAAACATAATGTTTTGTTTCAGTTTTCTCTATCTTAACTAGATATTCCCTAACTTGAAAAAACAGACATAAGTTCCATTTCCAAAATATGTTTCTCAAGTCATGCATAATGTATATTATTGCTCTAGTATTGTCTATGTTTTCCACTGGCAAAATCCCAAATAGCTGGACCTCAGAAACAGCTTTGTTCCAATATATAGCAACTGCAAACCCATTTTTTAATACTCACCCCTATGTTAAATGTGCTGTTTGTTATTTCAGAATAAAAGGGAAAAATAATCTAGGTATATAGCCCTTATTCAAAAGAACATTTTAGGGGTCCTCCTAGCCCCCTAATTCAAGCAGCAGGATGCTATGAAAGGTTGCCTCGATAACAAGCTGTCCTGGCTACTTGATACTGGTAGAGGGTAAAAAGGTAGCACCGTTATTGCTGGTGAAAGCTATCGATGGGACCGTTTATTAATAATTTCTTTAGGACCCATCATACCACAGTAGGCAAGCTAGACCCCACAAGACCACTAAGTCTAGGTCTTTCAGTTCCATCAACTTCTAATCATATCAGTATATTTTTAAGGACAGCGTCTGGTTCCCAGTGTGGCCAGTTTGAGGATGTTTGCGAGCTGATGTTCACTCACATGAGAACATGCTTTGTCACCTCATATGTCAGACAGCATTCTGGTAGGCGAAACAAGGAAGCACCTGAAGTATGCCAGGTACAGGATGAACCTACAGCTTATTGCCTTTCAAAATTAACACAGACTTGAGACACCTATATGACAGAAATCCTTTTTTTTACTTCTGTGCAGATAAGAGAAAACATTTGCCTACAACAGAAATCTTGATCTAATGCAATAACATCTTCCCAGAGAGGTTAACAGATTTAACTGGTTAATGTAGCTAAAACAAGTGAAGGTGTTACTTTTGGCTCACATCTAAACACATTTTTCCACTTCAATAACCATCTGTTTTTATGGCAGGAGATCATTGCTGCAGACCTATGTAAACAGGGCAAAGATGGTGCCTGTCCAACATAGAGAAAACTCTTTTTGATGCAGTTGATTTTTCTGCAGGGTTAAACAAGTAGAAGAAAAAGCAGTTGCCATGTAAAGCACCTTTTAGCCTTCTCCCACATTACTACCATCCCAGCAAGCAGAATATGCTTTAACATTTCAGTCTGATTCACTCAGGTATAAGATCAGATTAAATGTATTTTATAAATTATAATTAGAATTCTAGTGTGCCCTTACGTTCTGCAGGTTTTAATACTGTTACTTAGGAAGGTCAGCATAATGTGAAGGTCCTGATCCAACTCCAATTGTCTAGATAAAGTAAGCCCTATTAGGTATTTAATAAAGAACTGTATCTGAACACATAAGCACAGCAACTTCTTAGGGTTGCAAGCAGCTTTTGAATTATTTTGACATTAAAAAAATCAAAACAAAAGGTTTTAAAAGTTCTAAATAATCTTAGGAAACTTCAAGAGCTTTATAGGGCAGTTACTAAAGTGAAACAGAAGAACATGGAAGACAAACAGGTTTCCTGCAGTTTCACCCCATATCTCCAACACCTTTGAACAAGCCAGGTTATGAACATAAGACTTGTTTATAAATACTTTAGCAGCATCTCCCACTGTTCTCATGCATGAACTGCAATCAGTTGTTACCATCCCAGATGTAATGCACCAAGATCTAATCACCTTTTATTTTTTCTGCAATGACGTAACATCACTCCGCTCTTCCCTGGAGCATGCTGTCATTCCTCCATGCCGTCATCATCTCCAGAATGATCTTGGTAGTTAGTCTGCAATACAGAAGCCTTCTGTTAGCCAGTATACATTAAGGAACAAAACACCTAACTCAGTGATACAGGAAGACAGAAAAAAACATCACAAGAGTAGACTCTAGACAAGTGAAACTTCATTAAGAATTTGGAGAGCCTCTGACAAGGGAAAGGCTGCAAACACTCTGAGGAGAAGTATTTCAGTTGTACCACTACTGTATTTTAGGGCACCAGAGATTCCATCTAAGACATAATTCCTTAGGAAACCTTGCTTCATTAGTTCTGGTACTTATCATTTCCTTATTTTCCTCATATTACATTTCCAGCAAGGCCAAGCATATGCCGTAGAGAGGCAGACTTACTAAAACATGCTGCAACTTCCATGTCAATCAACGCACATAGCCACAGAGAGTACCAAGAGAGGAGCAAACGACCCATGAAATACCCAGTTTAATGGCAATCCCCCCCCCCCCCAAAATCTTCCTGAGTCCAGCTCTATCCAGCCACCTAAGTCACCACTGAAATACCACCTGCTTAATTTGGCAAGTCATGCTAACTGTGCAGTGCTGCAGAAAGATCAGAGAACATACAGAGGTTTTGATCTCTTAAAAGATCATTCCATCTTAGGTGTTTTGGTGTTAGATACATGTAAGCCTGATTCTTTATAACTTCTATTTATACATTTTAGCGTAACAGGTATTAGTGATAGAGTGCTTTAAAACAAGACACAAAATCCTGCAGATCTTCCCTAGCAGACAAAACTACTACTAGATTGTAGCCATTATAACCACTGATTAAATAAGGTTTTGTTCACTAGAAAATCCCTCTTCTAGGAAAGTAATTACACATTACTCATTTGAAATCATGCAAGTGAATTATGGACAGAAGCCTTGACCTAGACTAGTAAACCTTAAGGTGAATTGAAGCCTAAGTTTTAATTTTTCTCCATTGCTTTTCTGTTACTTGTAAAAAAATTCTCCTTAGGGGGAAGGATAGCATCGGCATATTTGCAAATTATTACATTTATTAAAATGACAAAATACAAATGAGAAACACTAAATACTAGAGTTGAAAAGCACACATTTTGCTGAGAATCAGGTGGGGGAAGAGGAGGGAAGTCATCTGCTGTGCATCTGCTACAGTACCCCAAAAAGGAGGGATTAAATACATTTGAAAATGCTCACCTTCCATTGCCATTAGTATTTGTGAAAACTCCTAAAGTCAGGTGGAATTAGACCTGCAAAAACATTAGGAAACGCTTTCAGGAGCCCCAAGTCAGCAACCTCTGAGCCTTGTTAGGTATTCACTGACTGCACTAGAAGTAGAAAGTGAGAGAAAAGCAACACCCTCAGCTGCCTTAAACTTGAAAAGAGAGGTCCCGCTCCCACAGGCCTCAGGGTCTTACAGAAAGGAAGTTGAAGTGACTTATAGTTTAAGTTTATTTACTGTAGCTTACAGTAAATGGAAGTCATTCTTCATCTTCTTCAAAGTCTTACAGGAAAAAAAAAAAAAATTAAAACAGCACTTTTGTTGTAACACACACCCTTAACTATACCAAGTTGAGGGGTTCTTGTTAAGAGAATGACTTTTTCAATAAAGACTGAGTTAATTTTTGGTATGCATCCTGCAGGTCACCTGAACATTAACTTCACAGCAATATTCATAGGGCAAGGGACTTTGCCTATGTTGGTGAGGATCTCCGCTTCAGGGACAGCAGACAGCTTGGACTCACAGACCCAAAACACAGGCACCTCAGTCTTCACCTTCCGTCCTCTCCCCACCCAGGCTCCTCACAGCCTGAGGCCCTCTCCCCAAGCTACTATTTCCCCTCCACAAAAGGAACAAAACCCAAAGAAACAGCCTGCTAAAATTCACACCAAACAGCTCTAACTACCTTTGGTCAAAGCTGCCTCTCCCTGCACCCTTCCCACCCTGGCAGCACCCAGCTACCCCGCCATGTTATTCCACCATCTTCCTCAACCCTCCCAAGGCACCGCCTCAGCCCTCGTTCCTCTTCCCCAGCCACAGCTATGAGGCTACCACAGCTGCAGCCAGAAGCTCACCTCATGTTAACCTTCATTTTGGATGGTGACTTCAGAGAACACTGTTTTCAGGAGAATTTTACCTCAGGTCAAGCTTTGGGGCTTACAAATGACAGCTCGCGAGGGTGGCTGGCCAGCCTAACTGGAGAGCAAGCGTTGCAGGGGCACACAGGCTGGGATCCCACAGGCACGGTGGGCCTCCCTCAGGTAATCATCTAGCTAGGAATATTTCTAACCAAAAGAGCACTGCATATTTAAAAAAAATAAATCCTCTATGCATTGTTTTTATTGGTTTCTCCCAAGGAGAAAGTAAGGAAGCTACTGGAAAAATCTTTCTCCTCAGGTCAGTCTGTGTTAGTCCTCTCGGTGGCAGCGTTTCCTTCCAGCCAGACTGTTTTTCCCCCCGGGTATTTTCAATAGCCTTAATGTTCCTCAGCCTCTAAATGTTAGGGAATTATTTCCACTCTTCCATGTAACATAGTTAGCATTACTTTTGCAGTCTCTGGGGTGTTTGAGGTTTTACGGGCATTATCTCCATTACCTATGGAGTTGTTTGCTTGAGGCAAAACCAGGCAATCCTTATTTTCCAGGGAGGAGGGTTGGTTTTTTTAGCATCTTTTTTCATATTGTCATAATTTGCCCACCTGGTAGTTGCCAGTGTTGCCTGTGTTATGCTGTCTTCCGTACTAATAGAGGAAGGCAAACTCACTCATACCACAGACTTGATCACTGTGACCATTCAATGTGCGATTCTGTCTTTTCCAGACAGCACAGACAGTGCTCCTTGTGGTCACCGTGTTCCTGCTCTCCTGGCCACATCATCACCATGTGGGCAGTTTGGGCAGTTTGCCCTGAACATCTCCTTCACCTTCCGCATCATGTCTCACTGCTTAGCCTACGGGAACTCCTGCATCAACCCTATCATTTACGCCTTCCTATCGGAAAACTTCCGCAAGGCCTGCCGGCAAGTCTTCACCTGCAAGTTCCTCCTGCGGCCAGTTCCCACTGAGAAACTGGTCAGAAGAGACATTCTCTCAGCACGGAGAACTTCTCTACCATGCACTTGACCACTAACATGTAAATCGGGCTCACAAATACCTTTCAGGAGGAAGAAGAGGGGAAAGGGTTCTGCCTGGGGAGAGCAGGTATACAGGTACATTTCAGGGAGTGGTGCAGCCTGCAAAAATGTGGACTTCATCAGATTACCAGAATGGTAGGAAGCATTTTTCCATCTGGCTGTTAGGAAGCTTGACACAGCTTGTCCTAGGGTACCTTGCTAGGCACTGGGCTATGTGCAACAGAAGTATCTCAATGCACTTGTAGTGCCCACAAGATAGAACTTGTATGCAGTTGTAGTCATGCCCATAAAGTCCAAAATAAGTTACACTGAAGGTAGAATATGGTCAGACAAAAAAAGAGCAGTTAATTAAGTGTGTAGACGGTCATTAGGATGTGAACAATGAGTGATGTAATGTTTCGACAGCACTGAAAAGCAGTTTGGGAAAAGTCAAAACTAAAAAGTCTTTGAATATGTCTTTTGTTTCTTAAACATATGCTACATATGTTTTAGCTTGCTAGCTGTGATAGGGTCTCTGAATCTCCTTGAAGGCTCTGCTATAGCATTTACCTATTGGGTAGTAAAACCTTTCACATGACATGTGTCAATGGTGTGGATGTCTGCATTTGGTGGCTCTGCATCAGCTTATATATCCCAGGGTTTGAATGCCTGTGTGCTCCTGAATGCAATTACTGCTGTTAATCACTGGCTCCAGTAATTGTCTCTCTGTAAGCAACAGTAAGAAAGTGGGAAAGAACTGTGGTTTTGTTTGAAAGTGATGATTACAAAAGGCTTTACTGGTAAATACAGTGGTCTCTGAGTATATCTACCCAAAGCTTTTAAATGGCCTCTTTAGTATAGGAATGTCAAAAGTTGGGAGTTTTGTTGTTTTTTTTTTTATAAACTGTTTTGATCAACAATCAGTTTAGAACATTTGTACTGAGATCAAGATTACCATATGTAAATACATAAAGTGCATATTACTTCAAAATTAAGATGTATATGGCTGAAAGAACTTATTTCACTGTGTTGCCTAATTCTATAATATTGTGTGCTGCAATCCAGACTGACCTGTCATGGGATTCACTGTAACACGGTTCTAGATTCATAGACTACAGTACTGGGTTTTGAAAAGTGAGTTATGGAAGTTAAACTACAAATTATACATCTAAAAAATATAACAAAAACATCTAAATATAACCTTCTATGGCATCTTCAACATCCTTTGTTACAGCCATTAGAACACATGCAATTAACTTCTGTAACATGTAATACACCAATCATTACTTTTTAACGTGTATTTTATACCTCGGTGTCAAGTATGCCCACATTGCCTTTTATAATCTAGGTAATTTATCAGAAGTCAACCTTCTTCCCATTTTCCTTCCACATATTTTAACTCAAGGATAAAACTACTCTCATCACTAATGCCACTTAGTTACTGATACAAATTAAGCAGATGCATTAATTGTGAACGACCATAGCCACATAGTTTGACTATGGATCTTGTGTCAGAAGTTACTGGTTATGTGACATCATTTAACTGTGGTTAACTTTGGTTGCATTATTTAGCTGAAAACTGTAGGTAATAGAGCAAAGCATTCCAGCACACATCTGCAACAGTTATGAAATTTTAGCCTGAACAATGGATTGATTTAGTCCTGTACAACAGCTCTATGAGAAGACACAATACTTGAAGTCGGACATCTGAGATCCCAAGCAAAAATTTTCCTCAGAAACTTAAAAGGGCAACTCTGCATGTTGAACTGGGAAGCACAGTCACCATCACCAGCTGCCTCAGGAAAGAAACTCTATGAAGCATGTAGTTACTTGCTATTTACGCTAATACAGTGAAGCACTACAGATTTGAAAAAGATCAGATTCAAATTATATGACACTTGAGGTGGAGTCAGCCTGAAACCACTCAGGCAAAGCAGACAAGCAAATAATAAAATTTCTTACTTGGAGTTTCTTGAATACAATTTACCTCATGTAAATTAATCTGTGTGTTGACAGTTAAAGGAAACTATTTCTCAGCCGTTCAGAGGACCCGATACAACATAACACGCATATTAAGAAACAGAAATAGGATCTTCTGTAAATTAGAATACTAGACTGTCCCCAGGTTTCTGTTTAGGGATTTACCCTATACCTATAGATGAACAGTAGGCTTCTGCTTGTAGACACATAAATGGCCTGATTTGCAGTTCAATAAACTACAGGTGAGAGGCAAGTAGTACATGCAATGAATGGGTCCAAAATATAAAGGTTTCCAGTCTGAGTGGATCACTCTTCCACTGTATTTCTATAAAGCTGAAAGCTTTCCATTGTATTAAATAATTTTACCTCAGCTTGTAATTTCCCCTAAGAGCCCCTTAACTGTGCAATGTGAAGAGAGCACACGTGTACAATTTCTAGGATAAGGCTATATAGCCTTATCATAAATGATTATCTGTGCAAGTTTTCTGTTTGTTTAGTTTTTACTCTCAGTATACTAAGCGTAGCTCCAGTGCCTTATTTCCTCTGAAACCAACGATTTAGATACTATGCTGTGATCTCTTAAATTAACAGCTTACTACTTCTATATACTGAGTTTTAGCACAGGCTAAAGTGGATACCATGGTAAAAACCACTAAAAGAAAAGGCTGCGATACATCACTGCAACAGAAATCACAGCTAAAATGCTATTTTTGTGTGCAAATTTACCATGGATACAAACTAGCAGCTAGATATGACATCACCTCAGTCTCACTTTAATCCTTTTCATTTAAAGCAGAAAAGAACAATAGCATGATATTAAAAAGAAATCTCATACTCACTCTGTTACCTGCAAGTCAACACACTTTTTTCCTTTAACAGGAGAAATCTTTTGGTGGGTTGGGGTTTTTTTTTGTTGTTTTTACAATCAGTTCAGACACTGGACATGTCACTACAGCATGCAGAAAAAACGAGCAGAAAACACTTAAAAGGCTTTTTTTTATTATTTCATGGAACATGAAGCAGCAGATCCCCTTTCTCTGTGAAAAGGAACCATAAAATGACAAATTAAGACCTTGAAAAAGCCTCAAGATTTATTGTGCCTTCTCATTCCCACCAAACTTTAGAGGTATCTGGTCTAGAATTCTCTGAATGAACTGCTACAAAAAAAAAAAAGAAATACAATTTGTAGAAAATATATTTGTAGAAAAGTCAAATACAATTTGTAGAAAATCAAATACAATTTGTCCTTTAGCCTTTCTAAATGTACCTATAATTGATCAAAGATATATCAAAGTTAGGAAAATGTCTTCTCTTTTTCCTGCCACATTAGCAATTTTTAATTATGAATGTTTAGCTGCTGGTGGTGGGAAATGATGCAATGTAACAGAGCTGCACATCATGCTTTTCATACTGATCTGAGTTTAAGTTAAATGTCTCAACAAAACTAAACCAAATCAAGTGATGGGATCATTCTTTGGCTTTCTCCAAAAGCATTTTGTTACCCACTAGCTTCCTTTCCGAAAGCCTTGAGCTCTGATGCCTATGGAAATGACTACTGCAGCTACCAGAACAATGCACAAGTTAGTCTTATCACCTGGTTCTCACACACAGAAGCTCATTCACTCTGCCTTAATGACTTCAAGCCCAGTCCCTACCAGGCCATTTACTACTGCTTGGCAACTTGAATCAACCTCCTTTAGGCAGAGGCTTATTAATAGAGGAGTCCATGCCTGGAAGACCTGTCTTTTTCCGGGCTGCAGTCTCTATTTTCCGCACCAGGTCCACATCCCACCGATGGGTAACAAAACTAACCACGGCTCCCGGTGCCTTGCTTCCAACCCGTCCAACTCGCCCCACGCGGTGCAAGTAATCCTGCAGGGTGTCTGGGAAGTCATAGTTGACCACTAGCTGCACACTGCTGGTGTCCAGCCCCCGTGAGGCAAGGTCAGTGCAGACAAGGACAGACACGTCACCCTTCTGGAAGGAGGCAAAGATGCCAGCTCTAGCAGCTGCTGACATCTGTCCCTGCAACCTCAGGTGCTTGATTTTGTGGTCATCCAGGATATAGCCCAGCCAGTTGACAGTACTGGCGCTGTTGCAGAAGATGAGAACAGCCCCGCCGGAAGCTGGGCGCTCCTTGAGTAGCTGCAGCAGTTCAGGCAGCTTGTCCCGGCCTTTGAGACGGACAAACCTCTGCTGGACGTGGGGTGGCAGGCGGTGCAGGCACTGGGTGGTGAGGGTGACAAACCGGCCCACGTCGGTGAACTTCCCCAACGTCTCGCTCAGCCCCGCGGGGAAGGTGGCTCCGACCACCACCACCTGGGTCCTCGCCTCCCTGGGGCCGCCCGGCCCGGGAGCGCCAGCGGCCAGGGGCGCGTGTGCCAAGATCTCCTCCAGCGGCTCCGCGAAGGTGTCGTCCATCAAGACGTCCGCCTCGTCCAGCACCATCCAGCGCAGCCGCCCCAAGGCCAGGAAGCGCCGCCGCAGCGCCTCCCGCAGCGCCCCGGGGGTGCCCAGCAGCACGGCGGCTCCCGGCGGCGGCGCCCGCAGCTGCCGCCGCAGCCCCCCCGCGGCGCCGCCGCCCGTCAGCCCGCGCACCAGCAGCCCCGCCGGCCGGCACAGCGCCGCCGCCACCGCCCCCACCTGCGCCGCCAGCTCCCGCGACGGCAGCACCACCAGCCCACGAGGCGCCGCCGCCTCGGCCGCCTCCGCCTCCGGCCCCTCGGGGCGGGAGAGCAGCCTGTCCAGCAGCGGCAGCAGGTAGGCCAGCGTCTTGCCGCTGCCGGTCTCGGCGGCGCAGAGGGCGCTGCGGCCGCGGCGCAGCGTGGGTATGGCGAGGCGCTGCACCGCCGTGGGGCGACCGATGGAGAGCCCCTCCAGGCCGGCCAGCAGCGCCGGCTGCAGCCCCATCTCGGCGAAGGACGGGCCCTGCTCCGCGTCAGGCAGCGGCGCCTGCAGGGCGGGAGCCGCCTCCTGCGAGGGCTCCAGCTGGAAGTAGTCTCCGCAGGCCTTCCTGTGCTTCCAGCCCGCCGACACCAGCTGCGGCCGCTCCCAGCGCCCCACCGTCTGCCAGCGGGGCTGGCTCAGCTCCGGCCGCCGGCTCCGCAGCAGCAGCTTCCCGGGCCGCGGCGTCGCCGCCGACGCCCCTTGCCCGCCCCGCCGACGCTGCGCGCCCCGCAGCAGGCGCTGCCGCAGGGCCCAGGGGACGCGCACCACGCTGCCGGGAGGCTGCGCGCCCGCCGCCGCCCGGGTGGCCGCCAGCCGCCGCGACTGCAGCGGGAGGGCGGCCGCCATCCCGCCGCGGCTCAGCGTCATGGCAGCCTCTCACGTGGCGGCGCTGCCCGATGACGCCGTGAGGAGACGCTGCCTCCGGTTCCCCCCGCCCCCCGGAGCCGCGGCGGAGCCACGCGAGAAGGGTGAGTGCCACGGGTGGGGGGCGCGCGCGGGGCCGGTACCTGAGGCGGTGCTGACGGCGGGCGCTGCCTCAGGAGGCAGCGGTCCCTTCAGGTTCGCCTCTTCAGCTGGCGGCTGAGCTGAGCCCTGTGCCGCGCCCCGCGGGAGCAAACATGGCCGTGAGGGGCTCTGGCAGAGGCGGCCCGGCGCCCCTCGCTCGGGGGAAGGAGCCCGCGCGGCGGGAGCACCCCCGGAGGCGCCCCTCCGCCTCACGGCTCCGCGCAACAGGCGCCAGGGCCGCGGCGGCTGAGTCAGCGGTGCTGGAGCAGGCGAGCCGAGGGATCTCTGTCAGGTTTGACAGGGTCACAGACGCCTCCCCGCCCCCCGTTCCCGCCAGAGGAAAGTTCTGGACGTTTGCGAGTAGGAGATGGTGTTCCGTGGCCATCCCCCGTGATTTTCTCTTTCAGGTAGCACCGCAACAGGAATGACGGTGTACACGCCTCTGTCTTTTAGAGGAAAGAAGATCTTGGCTCCGATGGTGCGAGTGGGAACGTTACCAATGCGTCTTCTTGCTCTGGACTATGGTGCCGATATCGTGTACTGCGAGGTATGAAGGATGAGCAGATGAGGCATTATGATGTTATCATAATAATGATAACATTATTATTAAGAAAAGTACAAATAGACTTTGTTTGGGCTTTTTCCCCTTTACATGTGTTTTTATTAGAAAAAGGGGGAAAGAAAAATCTCTATGGCCTAAGGCATTTCCCTTTGAGCAGTCCTCAAGTTATGGCAGACCTGTATTTTAACACTGGTCAATAATTTCAATTCACTTAGACAAAACACCGCAACGATTTACTCACATTCTGCTGTGCTTCGGGTTTTGTTGAGTTTTTTTGGCTTGTTTTTTTGAGTAGAGTCATAACACTGAAGGAAGTCGTAGTGACCTACTCTCTCACCCAGTTAGTTTTTCTGCGCTAACCCAGAGCATCCACATATGCCCCTCACAGGACTGCTATCTTTGTTGCTTAACCGCTTTTCTTAACAGTGCCTGAAGTTGAAACTCCAGTTTGCTGCAGATGTTTTTGTTAGGACTGCTCTGCAATTTAAGGTACTTAATCTTCACTATCCTTATTGTTGCAGTGCATCAGTATTCCCATTTTCCCCTTCAGTGCTATTATTAGCTCTTTTCAAATGTAGCAACTGGTACAAGTTAAACAAAACTCAGCCAAGTTTTTAAAAAACAACAAAAAACCCCCAGTAAAAAGCTAAACATAATGTAAACATGGCTTAAATACTGGCTTTCCTGGAGAGTGTTTGATCTGTACCAATAGAACAGACTGAAACCAACTGTCAGAATCTGTCATTTACAGTGTTCTGCAGGAATCTTCACAGCAGTTCTCTTTATGAGTTAGCTCATGGCCCTTTTTGAGGGAGAAGAAAGGAAAGATTTGTTCTCAGAGAGACAATATATGCTGTTTTTATCTTGTCCACAGCTTACCTTTTGTCTCTGGCTTCAGAATTACGAATGCTATTTAATTAGTTGGATCAGCTCCATGTGAAAAAAGTTATTGCTGGATGATTCAGAAGAAATCTTGAAATTCAGTAGAATAGTTACCACTGTTGGTCATGAAAGTGGGAGTAATAAGGTGTTTTTCTTTTTTGACAAACAATAGTTAACAATTTCCCAGTTCATGAATTATGACCTCTCTACTTTACATGGAATTAAGTGAGAATATGTATTTTTTTCATTCTCTGGCAGGCTAACTGTAGATCTTGTATAGAGAAATCACAAACTTAGAGATACAGAATCTAGAAGTCTTAAACACTAGAATTGAGTCAGGCTTCAGACAGCCTTTGTACTTTTCCAGTACCTCTTACACTTCTTAGTAGTAGCAAAGAACCTTGTTACTGAGCAGCTACTGGGTTTCACTAAGTGCAGATTTGATGGGCCATTGTATAGGAAATTAGTGGAAGATAGTAATGTAGAAATTATTTATTTAAAAAAACAAACACCACAACCAAAAAACACAGCAAACCACACACATAAAAGTGTTGCTTTGCTTACTGCTGAAGTCACAGGGTATGAGAAGTTATTTAATCAGCACTATAAACTGTATAGCTGAAGTAGTTTCTCCTTCACACACACTTTTTGCCACAATTCCAGAGAAACAGGGTACCTCAAAAGAGGAGGCCCTCAAACATACTTAACAAGTTGCAGTATGTGACAAAACTTATAGTGTGAAAGTTATCCCTGTAGCCAAAAACTTGTTGTAGTTTTCCTCATCTCACCTCAAAAATAAGGTCTCCTACACTGTCTTGTCTTTTTTTCACAGTGCTGTTGAGAGACAAGAGGGTTAAAATGCCTTTGACATGGGTTAGTGTTTGCAGTTAGATATCTGTTTTAATAGATTTTTATCAAAAAACTATGCTTTGTAGGCTTTCTTAAGAAGTGACAAGATAGTGTAAAATAGAACAGTTGTTTTAGGCAATTATACTGCAGTTGTTTGGTAACAGAACAACATGGATAACTGCATTTTTTAACTTCATTTTTGTATAGTAAAACTTCATTTTCTAATTTATCCTTTTGTTTTCCTAGCCTTTCCCCCCAATCCATTCAATATTTTGGAACTCAAAGCTGTTTCAGAACTTAATGTGAACAGTACCTGATGAGGATTGCTAGTTAAAAACTTAAATTAAAAGCACTATTCATAAGACCTATGGTATAATGCAAACAGATTGAGGTTAGTTTAATTTATTGCTTATTTATCCCTTACCTGTAAATGAGCAGGTCTTAAACCTTATCTTACTTGCTAAAACAAAGATTCTGTAGTAGACTAAACTTCTTCAAATATGGTAATTTTTTTTCCTCAATTTATATAACAGTTTGATTAACAGCTGCATATTTATTTCAGCAGCTAACAAGTTATATTGGCTCAAGCTGTAGCTCTTTGTTAATTAAAGCTAGTCAGTTTGTCTTAAAGCTTACCTATAATCGAGTTGATGAGATATGTATGAGAAAAGGACTCAAATGCTATCCTTAATAAATTGAATTGCATAAATCTGTAGTTAAGCGAATATATGTAGATTGAAGTTGTGGGTTTTTTCTAAAGGAAAGCCACAAATTCTAGAAGAATGGTGACTGTAAATTAGGTTCTTCCTTAAAAGTTAATGCAAAGCTTCATTTTGTCCTTTAACAAATGTAGAGTACTCTTAAAACTCAAGATTAGGGTAAAGAAGTCTTAAATCCTAATACTGCTGTTTTGTTCACCTGCATGGTTGGCTAGTACAAATCTACGTTGATTCTTAAAAGTGGTCTGTTGTTAAGTTACTTTCCCCTTCCACTGTAGGTTGTTCGTTGAGCTTTGTTTCCAGCTTGCTAGATAGGTATTTGAAGAAAATGATTTTCCTAGAACTATGTAAACATATCATATTCTTATGGTCATATCTGGTATTTCTATTTTGAAACTTCATTTGAGTGTATTGTGTAGTTAAACTCTTGTTTTCATTTGTGTTCTTTTTCTGTATTTGGTATCTCTAGATAATTACTCTTATTTAATAAAATGGGCAACTGTTTAAAGCTTGGTGGCTTAAATGCTTCAACTCCCTGAGATATTTTTATTCTTTTTTTTCTCAGGAGCTGATTGACCTAAAGATGCTGCAGTGTAAGAGGGTTATAAATGGCAAGTATAGCCTTTCTTTTGTTAATATCTGTAAGCATTCTTTTTTTTAAATAAGAGAAAAGATAATTAATTCTCTGAAGTAATTTTATAGTGATTATAATGATGTATTGGTACATATAACCCCCCTACACTGTATTTAGGGACTTAAAATAAGCTTTTGAAGCACTACCTGTCTGCTGCTCTACAGTTTCAAACTTTAGGTTTCCCTTCTTAAGGAATTCCAGTAGTTCAGTTAGTGACCCTGAGGAAGACCATAAGCGTTTTGGAGGATAGCGCTAATGTATTAGTAAGTGACAGTTTGTTATTCTTTTTAGGGCTCTAACACAAGGACTTTCTCCACCATTGACTTAGTTTATTACAAGGGTTTGATGAGTTTTCTGTTAAAGGCTTTGACAAAGGTCGGGTTACTGGGTGTGCAGGTATAGGCCTTCTAAAGTGAAAGACTTTAGAATTTTAGGTCCTCGAATTACGTCTTTCCCTTTTTGTTAAGAAAAATGGGATCAGTGTTGGAAATCCATTACTAATGTTTTAGCATTATGCTTCCTGGCAGCAGGTGAAAGAAGCTAGTAGCTGGAATAGACAGGACATTAAAGTTCCAGTGCATTGTTTAAAATGTTAAAGCTTTTAGTTTTATGTGGGTTAAAAACACAAATAATAAAATTGTAACTAACAGATAACCCTCCTCAATTCTGTATCTACATACTGGCTTCAGCCTGTCTATTGCCTTAATATGCTAGTATAATAAAGAGTAAAAACCTCTTTATTTTGTTTTGGGGTTTTTTGTTGTTTGCTTTTTTCCCCAAAATTTTACAAGTGTATGTGCTAATATAAAACTTAATTTCCTGAGCAAAACTACTTCTATTAGTTACAAAGCTTTTTAATTTTTCAAGAAAAGTTTGACAGTGTCCAAGAAACAAAGTCATTTGGACTGCAGTAGAGACAGTTTCCAATCATGAGCCTTTATAAATGTTAGCTGTTTGTGACGTTATAATATACACACCTTTTAGTGTACTGCAGTAAGGAAGCAAGACATACAAGATCTCACTGTTTATAACTTTTTATATTAACTTGAGGTCCATGGGTTAGATTTGCCCTAACATGATTTTCAAAGACAAGTCCTTAAAAAGATATCCTTGAGTGGCATGAGAAACAGTTAATTGCAGTGTCCCCATTGGGGAACAGAAGCCCACTACAAATCTACTTTCCCCTCCTGTCCCTTCCCCAAAATGGTGCTGTTACATTCATTTTGGCTGATCTGTCATTCTGACCTGAACACGTTGTTCAGGTGCTAATTCTTGCTCAAGAAACAGGCTGGGGGATGATTAGGGAGTACTATGGGTGGGAAACAGCAACGTGCGAGAAATGCACTGCAAGGACGTAGAGGAGGTAGGGTGCCATTAGTTCTGCTGTTCATGTAAGACTTAGTTGATAGCGTTTCATTTATATACAAGTTACATAGTCATATGATTACATTTGTGTATAATTTTTGTCTGTTTTATCTGTTTCTCATTTCATATAGAAGTACTTGAAACGGTAGACTTTGTTGCACCTAATGAAAGAGTTGTTTTCAGAACTTGTGAAAAGGAGAGGCACCATGTTGTCTTTCAAATGGTAAGAAACCAACCACAGGTACTCTTCTAATAACATAGTTAAACAAGGTAGTGCTAGTAAAGTTCATCTAAGTCTAAAGTAGCTCTCTGTGTTGCAGACTATCAATTTCTTAATGCTTCAGGTGCAGGTAAAGTTCACACCAAATGTGTTCCAGAATTTCTAATCTACTGTTACACATGTGATCAAGATGCTACATTATAAGCCCTCCATACAGCTGTTTCCAGAAGAGGTGATTAAGATGAATTCTGTGCTCTATGACAGCAGCTTGTTTTTGTAATAGGTTTCCTTGGCATATTTCCAAAGGTATAGATACCAAAAATAAATTATGCTGATGTTTGATCACATGTTTAAGTCTTGCACTGTCCAGTCTCACTGGAAAGACTGAAAGAAATGGCATTGTTTAGATAAGAGAGTACAATGTGTGCATTAACATTGCACAAATGGATTAAAGGCTGCTGGAGAGGAAAAGAGAGTAATTTGCTCTTTGAGACCGCTCTGTGTAGGACAAGAGGGAATGGGGGTTTAGAAGGAAGAGGTGTGGACAGCATAGATATTGAAAAAGACCTTTTTCAATGGTAGTGATAGCCCTGGAGTAGGTTGCCTGTAGAGACTGTGGACTTGTTGTTAGTGGAGCTTCTTAAGAACATGGTAAATATCTAATGGTGGTGGGCTAAGAACATTTGATACTGCTGTAGGTTAAGAGGGTGGACAGACCTCTCCAGACCCCTTTAAGTGGCTGACTCTAGTCTATGCTTTAGCTAAATGTTTTAGCTGTCTGTTGTGCTGTGAATGGGTCTCTGTCACTTTATACTAAATGTTTAGAGCAACTACAGTTATACATATGTGCAAGTGAGTACATTTTTTTTTATTATTAATTTGATGATATTTTATATATATAAACCCTCTTTGTTTTACCAACAGGGTTCGGCAGATGCTGAAAGAGCCCTGGCAGTAGCTAAGCTTGTGTGAGTCATCTTCTCTCACCCCTTTCCCACCACGGGTTTGGGTTTTTTGTATAGAGGAATTATTGTGGAAGACAGTTTTTTATGATTGAAAGGATCGAAGTAGGTCTTGGTAGGACCAAGAAAAGTTCTGTAGGAACTGCATGGTAAAGTGTAGCATCTCAAAAGGCTGGTGATATAATGGTGTAACTGCAACTTCTATTTAAAATAATTCTTGCTCAAAGCAGCAGCGGCGTAAGTTCTATACAGGGATTGATGGCTTTTTGCTAGTGCAGTGTGTCCATGATGTCTCCAGTATGAAATTTCCCTGGGTATTGCACAGCTGCAAGTAAGACCAATATGCCTGAAAATGTCCCCTACTGTTCGTGGTTTGAAGCCCCCCAATAAAGTATTGTGCAGCAATGAAAAGTGTTTCTCAAACCTTTTTAAAAGGTGTTTTTAAGCCTCCATTTTAAATAGATGGAAGTTTCAATAGGACTTGTTTTAGTGACAGTGGTGAAGTTAGTGGTAGATATAGTTACATGTACTTAATCCTATATAAACATATTTAAGGTAAGTATATGCAGCTTCTGCACAACACTGGTCATTGAAACCTGTAGACAGACTGATCTTCAGACCACTGTTAAAATAAATACGTAACTTACAGAAGTGAGAAGCTAAAAAATCAAGTTCAAATAAAAACTTCACCTTAAATTGTCATTTAAGCCTTAATGATGATAGAACAAATTTCCTGGAAAGATCTCTGTTTCCTGATTCTTGTTCTAATATGCTGGAAAATATTTTAATTGTTTCTTTCTTCTCTTTCAGAGAGAGTGATGTAGCTGGTATTGATATCAACATGGGATGCCCAAAAGAATATTCTACCAAGGCAAGTGGATTTTGATTACTCTTAAATAAGCTTTTTCTTTCTTAGAGGTATGGAGCATGGAATACATGTTCTGGATTGAACAAATTCAAGCAGTAAAATTTTCATACAGGTAAACTTGAGTTTATTTTTTTGCGATAAATGAAAGAGTCTTGAAGGTGTCATGGCCCTAATACAGTAAAATAACTTAGTCTGTTAGAAATCTCCCTTAAGAATAGGTTTGGTCATGTAATTAAACATACCATGTACTTAAGTGGGTAAGCAGGTATGAAGTTTGTAAGCTCAGGTTAGAGTGGACTACAACCACTGAGCAAGTGGTGATTGTATTTTCCGTGAAGACAACCACTGAATATTGAGAAAAAAGTAGTGAGGCTGTTAAACTGTATTATCGTACAAAGTTAACACTAAAGCTATTTAGAATTCTGAAAACTCTGACAGGCGATGTTGTATGTTGCATTTAGAAGTAAATTCTGTAAGTCAGGATAAAATAAAGTGGGTGTTTTGGTTGTTTTTGCTTTTTGTTTTCCTGAGGTTACTAATTTGTTGGATGAGTGAATATGTTCTGCTTAGCCTTAATAAAAATAAGAATCACAGTTTGTCATGTGAGCAAGTAAACATTCACAACTTAGCAATGCTGGGTTCAATTATTGGTCAGTTTTCAGTGTGAGGAGGATGGATCAGTTAAAACTTGATTTGTTTTTAGTTAAGCATATGCAATTCTAAACTAGTCCTCTATCATCTGTGGCTAAAACAGAGTAATCAAACTGGTTGTTAGAACTGTTAAGCCAATTAGTCTATAGATAAAGTGTCAATGAAGTTCCATGGAGCTCCATTTTGATGTCAGATGTTCATGCAGAATAGGTAAGAGAAATTTTGCACTTATTGTCAAAGAAAAATAACTTCAACTTAGAAGACTTAAATCTTCATTCCAGGGAAGAAGCCTGAGTGTTGCATTAAACTTTCTATCCTCTAATCTTTGTAGTATTGGCATTTTTAGCATTTGGAGCAAGTTCTCTGTCATGTGAATCTGTAATGCTTCATCCTTTAAACAGAAAAAACAATATATCTACATAGGCAGTACTTTCACTTCTGAATTCTGTGTTACCCATCTTTACACCTGGAAGCTTTTTACTAGCCTTTTCCTAAAGCAAGAGCACAAATGTAAATGGTAACTTGAGATCTGCCCTAATTCTTAGTATTAGCCTAAGCTTTTATACAGCTTATATATTTTTCTTTTGTTGAATCAAGTTTCCTGTTGATCAAGTAGAACTTTTTTACCCCCCCTTCTCCCCTTTCGCAGTAGAAAAAAAATAGAATTCTGTGGCAGTTTATTGTATCTGGTGCATAAATGCATGGCTGGTTGAAATGTGACATCTGGTGCATGAAAGCTATGTCATTAAAATGGGGAATAGTAAAGGCCAAAGCTGACACTGCCAAACCTGTACCTTGCATGATGACATGACATTGTACAGACTTGACTCCACAAAAGTATATCATCCTCCTTTCTCAGTTTTTCAGCCAGGAGAAAAGACATTTAGACAAATCCATTTGTCTAAACGGATTTATTTTTCATTAATGGAACATATCTTTTGATAAAACTACTTGAGAAGGGTTTATTTTAGATCACATCACCTTTAAAGAAAAAAAAAGATGCACTATGTCACGAAGAACAGAAGAACCCAAGGGCCCCGGTGACTGTACATAAGAGTATATGCGAGGGCTGATGTTTTTCCATCACAAAGATTGCTTTTCCTTTGGAGCATGTGAGGTGCGTAAGACTGTTGGACGCCTTTCAGGTATTTAGCGTCTTCACTTGAACAGTTCATAGTGTTTCAGCGTGGATGTCACAATGGTCAATGTTGAAAGTACCAGGCGATGGTGCAAGAAAGGTATAGGATGGATCAATTTACCGAGGGATTTTCTGTTTCACAACTTCTTAGTTTTGTAAGTTGGCTTGCACTCTGAAGAGTAATGACTTAAATTCTTCTAATATATTCCATGCAACTTGTGAATAATTTTACCCACATACATTTGTAGGGTTTTTCTGTTTTAACCCCATTAACTTCTTTGTTTCAATGATAACTTATGAAAATGACAAGGTAAGTGAAGTATGGTGAAAATAAATATTTCACGTTCCTTTAAACTAAAGTTTTGATTTCCCTTGTTCTGGAGTCTTATTTATGCATTTACGTTCTGTTGTTTCTGAATTTCCTCTGTTTTTCTGCCAGATGACTTTTGAGATAAAGTGATATTACCAAGGCACTATAGTCATGTTGAGGACATGTCATGAAATTCATAATGGTCTGATTATATTTCCAGTAATGTTTTCTTTAGCCTTTATTACTTTCTTCTGTGTTGTAACTAATTACATTAAGACTATTATATCCTTCCACTGGATGATAATTAAGAAAAAAACACCAAAACATCCATTCTGTACTAGGATGAAAGATCAAAAATTCAAATGTTGGTGAATGATTATTCTCTGACAGTAGTTTTGGATGAAAACAGTTCATACAATTTTGAACTTATTTATTATGTCTGCCTGTTGGCCTCTAGATCTATGTATGCAGATGAAATAGTGCAGAAAGAACAGCTGAAACACTAAATTGCTGAAGTGTTCATAATTTGTGTTCAATACAGCACTTAATTTGTTTTAGCCTGTTTTTCTAAATGTAGTGTGTCCACAGGAACTACTGACATCAAGACCTCTCAAATGTGATTTGTAATGTTAAAACAATAAATCTGTTCAGCTGTTACTTAATGAGTAGAAACTGGATTATTACAGTTGCTAAAAATGGCTTTTTGAAATCCTGTCCACTCAATAAAGTAATAGGAGCAAGTTGGTGCCCTGAATTACTGCTTAATTATTCTGATACGGTTCTAGGAAGGGTTTCACCAAAGTGTTCACTAATGCTCCTGCATTTTAGATTTTCCCATTTTTTCCCTTTTTCCCCCCTCAATACAACGTTGGACTTTTGCTGTGGTCTGCTATTAGGCAAAACAATTGAGTTGAAAATGTGTTTGCCTAGTGTGTAACATTTTCTGTATATTTTCCCAGGGAGGTATGGGAGCGGCACTGCTATCTGATCCTGACAAAATAGAGTCTGTAAGTACCACCTTGTGGGTTTTGAACTGCCTTGGAAAGTATTATGTGCTCTACTGGAAGCAGGAATGAATGCATAGAAGACAAATTTGTAGAAGGTGGACTGGAATAATCAGTTTTGAATACTGAAATTATGGTTATGGATAAATAATCCTGATTTAGTTCTCAGTGTTGTTGTCCGGACTATAAAAATTGCTCCCTTTTCCAGTTTAAAAACTTTCACAATGTGGTGCTATATTTGCAGAGGGAAGAGTTTTATGTGCATATGTATGTAGATCTGTATAAAACCCTATGTGAACCAGTATGAAAAAGGTTTATACATATGTATATATTTGTGTGTATATATATGTATTCTTTTAAATATATATATAAAATGCTGTATGAACCTGTATGAAAAAGATGTATATACATCTATCTGTATGTAATATAGTTAGATATGTAATACATTGGTTTTGTATGGTTTGGTTTTTTCCGAAGGACTCCTAAGCTTCCTGAGATTGTACAGAGTCCAGACATTGCTGTGGGTTTCCAGGAACATTCTTAGCATATGGCTCTTTTCTTTCTGATTAAAGACCTGATTCTTCATAGTTCAGATGAGTTGACTGTGAACTTTGTCATGCTTCCCCTTAGCTTTTAGCTGCTCACTGTATTTTCCTTCAGAGTTCCTGAGGGCCATTCTAGTTTACAATTCTTAGTAATAGCTGAATCATGGTATACAGTAGCAAATGTTTCAAGATAGTTATTCTATATTTCTTGTACTATGCAGATCTGGACAAATAAGAATACCAAAAGCATTGCTCTGCCTCTTTCCATGTGGCTTTTGAGTGTGTTTTGTTAAGGGTTCTTTGATTCAGGTCAGTCTTTTGAAGAGAACAGACTCTCTTCAGTCATTTGCATGACTTTCTGATCCCTGCAGTTCCCACGCTTTCCTTCTGTCTAAAATGGATGTTGAGTCAGTCTTTCTTTCGTAAATCCTTCCTCTTACTGTGATAATACCAGTCAGCTTTGTAGGCTAGCAGGACTTCTACAGTTTCAACAAGCTGATCCATTGCTTAGTTACTATTTTTTTGTAAGCACAGACATGAAAACAGGTTGTTCTGCATCATTTATTTCATTCTTCGAGGACATGCCATTAGAAGGGCATGTCATCAAAGTTATAACCATGAGGGAGTGTGAGCTTTTTGCCAAATGCAAGAATCTCTTGGTGTCAAGAGTCACAGTGTTAGCCAAGCTGTATAAACTGGCCATTCAGCAACTGGAAGCATTATTAATTGTGCCAAAGCAAGAGTTTAAATGGAATAGACTGGACCTACTACCCTCTGTTTCGTTAGCTGGTGGGAAAAGCAAAAGTACAAGTGATCCAGTCTTGATCTCCAAACATTTTTAGAGAAGGTTGGTATGAGTCTCTCTTTTTCAAAAGAGAAAGCAGAATCAGATAAGTGTTGTTAACTGCAGGTAAAGTCGGCTAACGATACAGGCAACAGAACTGGAAGCAGAACCGAATTTTTTGAGGCCTATATGGTGTTCCATGAATTAGGTAAGGTGGGTGAACTATCAAGAATTAAATTGTAATTTATGAAGCATGATGTGATGAAGGCTGAAAGAAAAAAAATTTAGGAGGTGGAACTGAGAGAGAAACATTTAGCAGGCTAGAAGTAAATCTGGCAAAAATATTTCTCATAGGAATGAGAAACAATTGTAAGTGAGATTGCTATCAGCTTCCTTTCCCCTCTACAACCACTACGTTTTGTCTTGATCTTCGGAACAGCAGAAAACTTGATGTTCAAAAATTTGGAATTTTTCTTTTCAATTTAAGATGTTAATGGGCAGCAAAATCTTAGGCTTGAGAACTACTCTTAGCCAACTGCAAAGGGGTAACTAAACCTATAGTCTGCAAAAGGCGTCTGAAATTACAGCTACAAACCAAGCTTTCCATACGATTAAAAAGTGTAGGATTTCATTCTTGTATTGGAGTCCTTAATGAGGCTGGCACGGAAAGGTTTGCTTATGATGCTGTTTTAAGAAAAATATTGTAGTGATGATATTTGGAAAATGATCTAATTTCAGTTTGATTTATATGCAAAAAAAAATCAAAAATACTAAAGGGGGTTTACATCATTTTCTTGGATCTTACTGTTTTGTTTGAGAGAACACTACTGAGAGAAGAATTCGGTAGGCAGTGCAAGGTGACACTAATTACTTGCCAGCTGTTCTAAGCATAAGAAGGTAAGTACAAGTTGTAACAGCTCATTTCTGTATTGTGAACCTGGTAAGTGCAGTAACATCAAATAAAATTCAAGTTTCGTAGTATACACAACTCTGAAAGAAACCATTTACCTGCAGTTCCAGACATTTTATACAAGGCACGTGTACTCAGAATAATATGCATAATAATATCGCAAAAAACAGTTGAAAACAAGGTATTTTTCTAATAACAGTCAAATCAGCTGGTTTCCACTGTTACATTTAGAGAGCAATTGTATTTCTGTTATCATTTCTTGTATAGTCATACACTGATTTAAACATATATAGGCCGTTTTAAGTATAGTCCGTTGGACTTAAATTCAGCCTATGAAAAGAGATTCTTTCCATAGCTCAATTCTTAAATGCTTAAACTAAGAACTGCTCATTTGTCTGCTTATTCTGAGTTTGTTTTAATGAACAAAATGTGCTTTGTGTTAAGCATGGAATTCAGTTTACAATTTTTGTTTTCTTTTAGAAGATTGAATGATGTTGTTGCTTGATAGTTTACTCCTTTTTTTATTGTGAAGGCCTTCTTCTCTTTAAAAAAAGGTCTCTTTTTAGGGAATACTTACACTTAATTTTCATAAGAAACTCACAAGTCGAATATAAGATGACTGTGAAAGCAGTTGTATAAAAATTAAAACTTTCCAACTTTATTTTGAAATGATCAGAGTTTACTGGTCACGTCATTTAAAGCAATGTGGAAACTCCATCAGCAGTTAATTGCTCTATAAAAATCCAGTTAAAATCAAAATAAGTGGAAATAAAAATGGCTTAGACTAGAAATAGTTTTGTATATCTATCGGATAAAGTTATATACTCAATTACAGACTGCATGTGTTCAGCTAGCTTGTAATATTCTTTATACAGGAACAGTAACTACTGTTACATTGTTCTGATTTCTTTGTACCTTCAAGAGAGAAAGGAGGAGAGCTTTTTTAATGTTACTGTTTTGACTACGTGTTTGTCTTTTTTTTTTCTTTTCCCAGATATTGACTACCCTCGTAAAAGGAATTTGTAAACCAGTAACCTGCAAAATCCGCATTTTGCCCTCAGTAAGAACATAAATCATTATGCTAAAGTGTTTAGCTGTTGTTTAATTCCGTGATTTAAAATCAGTTAGAATATATGTCATTCTAATATGTTGACATCTTAGACTTGTTGTTGTGAAATAGCACTGGGAATTATAATTTCTGTTTGGGATGCTGTTATGACCTAAAGGTTATGTGACTTGCAGATGTACAGAGATCATGATTGTGGGTTTGTCTGATTCCATGATACACAGGGACACAGAGGCTTTTAGCCTCTAAATTGCTCAACTTTGTTACAGATTACCATAAACACCACAAAGATAACCAGAGCAAGTATACCTATGATTAATAAAGCAAGGTATAGATACATCTATCTCAAGCTACTACAAATTATTAGTAGCAACAATCAATAGTGTAACAGCAATGTTTAATATGGCAGCAATCAATCAGAGCAACAACCAAGTAGGTATATACTGTTACAAGATACTACAAACTTACTAGTGAAGCAAACCTGTCAATAATATAACAGCAGATACACTTATGATAGATTACTTATATGCACATATATATGTATGTTAATAAAAACTAGTATCAAGTGCATTAGACAGACGTTAGAAGGGGGCCAAACCATCCCAGACAGAAGGACAAACTGGTCCCAGAAGGGGACCCAACCATCCCAGAAGCAGGAAGACAAACTGAACTAACCCGAAAAGTAGGCCCAGAGGGGGACCAATAAAATTACAGAGAGAGACTCACTCCAAAGATGATCTGTGTCATGGAGTTTGGAGTCAGCCAGGCATCCCTGCCAAGAGTCCAAGATCTCGTAGGAAGCTTGTGCGGAGAGTTCAGCCTGTTTGGGAAAAGTATGTGCAGCATGGGAAGCTATCGGAGAGAGAGAAGCTCCATTCTGGATAAAAATTAAGTCATTTTTATGTCTTAGAGACACGAGAGGGTGTAGGACACCACCCATCGAGCAGCCACTAGATGCTGTTTTCACCTGGGGCAGCCGATAGATGATTGTTTTCTGTTCTTTCAGACCAATTTTTATTTTTTCCAGACTGTTTTCCTGTTATTGCGGTTAGAATAGCCAATGCCAGTTACAGATTCTTTCTTTTTCAGGATGTTTTTCCCTTTTTCCAGACTATTTTTTGCCTTTTCAGCTGATAAGTTGCTGATATGGTTCCTTGGGTTTGCACTTATCGATGGTATCTCTATCTAGAAACTTCTGGTTTCTAGGTACCCAGCTGCACTTACCAGGGATGCTTCTGGTTCACAGGCCTAGTTTCCAGGCTAACAGTTTTCAGGCTGGCAGGCATTTTCTCTCTCAGTATTTTTCGAAAGATATTTTTTTCGGTTCAGTAATTTTCCCCTTCCAACCAGGTCACCTTTCTGGCTGCTCACATAGATGCCAAACTTTGTTTCTCCTTTGTAATTTAAAAAGTCAAGAAAATACTAAACATTAGATGTCTACACATGGTTTTATTCCATTGAACTCCAAATGTGGATACTTTTATTAAATACATATTTTAGTTACTTTTTACAATAAAGTAGCCCACTGAGTTAATCCCAAAGTTTTTGCTGGTGGATAAGCACCAAATGAAAACAAAAAGGAAAAAATGCAGTGTTGTTTTAGAAGATGGCTGCCAAATGTGGAATTGACTGAGAGTAATACCATATATACGTAAGCACAGTGGGGTGGACTTTGAATTTCTTGACAGTTTGCTTGAAGTTTAAACTTCAAGAGGGGAAGACCAAGCCCTAATGTTGCTTCTCCAACTTCCAACATTCATGTTAACAATGAATATTTCACTAATGAAATTGTGTTTACAAAAGAAACTGCCTGTGCTCTATAAACTACTCATATTCTACTGCAAGGAAATTTTGCATTACTTGACTCCTGATTTACTGTATGTGCAATGACAGCAATAAATACTACAAATGATGCCTGAATTAAAAACAACTTCTGCAGCCTTTTTAGAAACTCTTTGATAGACTGAAGCACTGAAATTGCTAGCTTATACAAAGAGGTTCATAATCATCCTTCTCAGAAGCAACATCTTCATTGCAATTAGAATGACTGTTTTCTGGACAGATTCTTGGGTACAATCATTCATTTCAAAGAAATTGTAGTTATACTGTTATATTGCTAAAGCTGTTACATTTTGTTTTGTCAGTATTTTTCCGAAATTTAACTATTAAGAATGTAGTGAGAATACATAGGGGTTTTTTTTTCTTCTTTCGCAGCTGATGTAGTTTCCTTACTGGATTTTTTTTTTTTTCAGTTGAATTCAGCTGAATTTTTAAACCTCGAGGAGATGGTGTGCCTTCTCTTTTAATGAGTGATTATTTTGCAAATGTGTATTTAATTACCTGCCTAGATATCATGATTGCATATGATCTGGATAGATATTTCTGTAGATGGATGAACTGTAACTGAGCTAACTGTTGTTCAAAAGACATTCACAAGTGCACTTGAAATGATTAAATGGACAAATGAAGCCTGTGTGAAAAGAATTAGTAACTCTATGTAAGATCATTTTGATTTTGAAATACTGAAGTATCAAATCAAAGAACTGGCACCTCTCCTTTTTATTTTCAACAACTATCCTGGAGCCTTTTCCTTTTTGTTTCAAGCTGCTTTTGCATAACATGCCATCCGTCAGAACAGCAGGTGAGCTGCTGTCTCTATGTCCATGCCAGCTGGTAGACATTGCATTTTTCAAAGACTGAATGTGCTATTTTTGTGATGAGCCACAGATCACGTTCCAGCTTTTGAAAAGAAGATTGGCCTTATCTTTTTTTCGTTCTCCCCCAAAGCTGCATAAGACAAGCTACTCGTGTGCCAAATTTCTTTCTGTCTTTTAACAGCATCCTATCTATTTGAAGATATACTGGGAGCTTCCCTTTTTCCCCTGTATCTTTTGATTCACTGGTCATGTACAAACAGCATTAGAATTTTTTAGATACTAGTGAATTTTTTTAAGATGCATCTGAAAGGAATATTTATTCCTCCTTCCACGTAAGATGTGTGATTGTATGTTATGTTGATTTTTGGAAGTCATCCTCTTACTAAGATACATTTTAATTACGATTTACAGAGTAGTCACTAGTGCTAATCAAGTGTTCTGTATAATTTTCAAATGACAGTCTAATAACCTGTTGGTTGTGTTACCTCGTTTGAGAAAGTTTGCAATTTGTAGTTTCAAGGAAGTATTGAAAATGGATTCTTATTGTTGCCATAATATGTAGTTCTTTAATTGAAGTATCTATTAAGTGGTTATGCGTGTTGAGAGTTACTGTTGAAATACAAGAATTATATCTCTCTTGATGAAAGAAAATATTTCCATCATTTGTTTGTGCAATGATCACATGATATTTATTCCTTTTTTCTTTGAACTAAAATTATGTCACACTCTCTTCTCCCTCAGGTTGAGGATACTGTGAATCTGGTAAAGAGAATAGAAAAAACAGGTGTTGCTGCCATTGCAGTCCATGGAAGGTAAATTGATTTTAGACAAGAGACGTAGATTATCTTCTTTTTTTGTTTGCTAGTGAATGTAGCACAGAAAGATATGACTAGAGTATATTCTATACATTAAATAAGTGGTTCTGATTTCAACTGTTAACTAAATGGTGTTGTAGAAAATCAGGCCAGTGATTAGGGAATTGAACCACTTGCTGCTATTTTTCTAAAATTTTTGTCTGAAAGACCAAATAAGACTGAAATTATCTTGCATACTTTGTATCTAAAAAATGCTGCTTATCTGGATATGGAATTACAGTAACAATGTTTTAAAATGTATTTGATATGAAATAATTCTCTTGTGTTTAAAACAAACAAAAAAAGGAAAATTACATCCAATATGTTAAGTAAGCAAGCAGAAATTACTATGTCCCAATAATCCTTTAGGCACATCTGCTGTGATTCAGGTATCTGTAAATTCCATAGGAAATCTTTGGTTTTGTCTTTGTTTGTTGGAAAGGAAGAAGGAGGAGAGGCCTCAGCACCCTGTGCACTGTGATGTGATCAAAGCCATATCTGAAGCAGTCTCCATTCCAGTAATAGCAAAGTAAGTTGGACTAATTAGCTTGTTATTGCAAGATGCCTGTACCTAACTCAAAATCTGTGAGTGCAGGAAGAAGGTCCTTCATGTAGGGCAAATAATATGTTACTTGTTACCAAAGATCAAATCTGAATAGAAGTAACAGTGACAGATGTTGGCTGTATGAAATACCACCATACCTCAGTTTTTAGTTTAGAAATTCTGTGTATTTTTCAAAAAGTACTGGTTTTCTGTGTCACAGTGTATCCTATGCAAGTTGTTTCTGATTGCATCCAGCAGTTGAATTCTCTGTTTTTAAGACCTTTGCAGTGACTGGTTATAACCCTACCGCTGTGTATCGTGTACGCTTGCACGTTAAAGATCACCTGTCCCACTGCTCAAAAACAGTGTTATATTATGTGGCCTCACATTTTCCTCCTCAGTCTCCAGACATACCGACACAATCCCACTGAATCTGTCTGCTTGTATTGATAGATCCTTCAGTAACTCTGTGATAGTAAAATAAGGAATTCAGTCTTAGAAAAGTTTAGCTACAAACAGGGAAGTTTTAAGAGCAATTTTGGAGGTAATGAAAAGTATTGAACTGTCTGGAATTGTATCTGATCTGCCTGACCAGCATTTTTAGATGTTTCATCTCTTTATAAGTGGCAGTAGAATATCTTTGGCCAGAGAGGTAGTGTCCTTAAATGAAGTTCTCTATTGATCTTGAGTTTTCATGGAAAAGCCGCATTTCTGCAAACCATATACTCAGATCAGGAGTTTGAGAACTGTTTTCATGTTTGAATGTCTGTGTAGAAAATACATTGAAAGTCACAGGTTTTTGCAGTTAGAAAACCTGTGTCTATACAGGACAAAGGAAACACTCCGTGCTAATAATCTTTGCTGATCCACTTTTCAGTGGTTCACCCCCTTTCTAGTTTTCAGAATAATTTTTAAACAATATGGAATTAAAAAACCAAGCAAAATTCACATTGTGCATTGCTATTGAAGCGTGTGTTTGTTTAGGTAAAAGATGAGACTAACAATTTTTCTTAGACTTTATGCATGTCACAGAAATGACAGCTCTGTATGAGTACTTTCTATGATGTAGAAATGTGCAATTAAGATATAAAAATATCAGAGTTTTATTGTTGGTAAATTGCTTCTAATTAATCCCTGTGTGAATTTACTTCTTTGCAAGTGTTCCAACATGCTGAACTAACCCTAACAATCCTATTTTTTAATGGTTTCTCTGAAACGGATATTATCTCTCTAAAGAAATACAAATGTGCCACTTGTCATCCTGCTTATTAAATATATTTGATCCATGATACCTGATCACTGCTGTAACTTATTTGGCTGGTGTTTTGAGAATTTTAACCATTTGTACATCAAACTTGGTCAGGAAATACACAGGAATGAATAAAAGGAAGTAGACTGATGCTAAAAAAAGCAAGACGACTTGAATTAGTACTGTGAATTCTGGAATGGTACTGTGTTTATCTTTCATATGTGCAGGAAGCTTGCTTGTGCTGTTTTCACAACATAAATGGCTGGTTTTAAAGTAATTTGTCGTTCTCGAGTTTTTATTATGAATTTGACAGTGTTTTTACTTTTGAAGGGATAAACATCCTACTCACTTTATAGTTCGAAAGTCCAACTTTTATTTTACACTTAAAAGACGTTGTGAAGGGAAACTTTTAAGAAAAAAATAAGGTATTTTAAGTGTTCTTTCTGCTTAATAACACATCTGACTTGCTGACTTGAAAGCAGAGGCAGTACAATAGAAGTGCAATCTTCTTTTAACTTTAAACTGCTTTGTGACTGATCTGGAAGTACTTACTCTCTGTATGTTAGTGCCAGAGTGAAAATGGAATGATGCTGTCCATACTTAACTTGCTTTCAGTATCATTTGTGCCAACAGGTAGTATGCAGTTGAAGATTACAGAACTGGCAACTGGTATAATTTTTCAAGCAACATGGAAGTACTTCTTTGTGAGCCTTATCCATTAAGAACTATGTGAAAGCACACTGTGTAAAGCACAAACTATATTCTTTCTTCATAAAAACAGTCTTCTATTTTTAAGAGAAGTATGCAGATAATGAAAAAGATTATATATAAATATAATCAGTGTTTTAATGAGCCATTGCTAATAAAACTCAGACCCATTTATTCTCTTAGATTTGAGATAATATACTAAATGGCCTCTGCCACCATTAATGATGTAATATCACATTAATTTAATACAAGGCTGTATTAAAGTACAAGTAATAGCAAGTAAAACTTCCGTGATTATAACAGTGACGTTAATTTTTAGTGGAGGATCTCATGACTTCATCAAAGAATATACGGACATTGAGACCTTCCAGAAAGCAACAGCTGCCTCATCAGTAATGATAGCTCGTGCTGCCATGTGGAATCCATCTATCTTCAGAAAAGAGGGTCTTTTCCCCTTGAAGGAAGTCATGCAAGATTACATCAAATATGTATGTTTTTGGGAAGATCTTACTTGTAGTTAACGTTGTTTAGAATTGTTAATCCAAATCCTACTACAGTATCTTAACTCCTCTTAATTTCAAAGACTTAGACTCTGGTGATATTTTAACATACTGCATATGACATGCGTCTTGCAAATCAACTACTGCTTCCTCTGTTTTATTTTGTTCAGAAAAAAATTTTCAGAAATCTGTATTCAGAAAACAGGTTTTTCCTGATCAATCTTTTCTTACATACCATGCTTTTTAGCCCTAGTTTCTTGGGAATATTTTTGAGGCTTACAAGGCTATCTACAAATGTCTAGGAATTGAAAAGCTGATGATGTGTAGGCCAACTCTCTTGATGTGACAGTCGGACCCATAATACTGAACAAAAAAGTGAAGGAATATTACATTCTGAGTTACTGCTAGATTCATTTTTAAAAATTAATTGCTTTTTCACAAATACTGTCAAGAATTTTTAACAGCAGGGAAGCACAGGGAATGATTTGATACAGTAATGCTGTATATCTACAGCTCTGTTAGCTGAGTCATTTATTATATAAGGTTTTATCTATTATTCTAAATACACAATTTTGATGACATAATAGGAAATTAATCAGAAATCTGTGACTTTGATCATGTCATCAGTTCAAAATTTTTTTGTTTTGTAAAATTTGGACTGCCATTAACTAGTTACTGAAATATCACTGAAGCGCTAGTCAGTTATGTAAACTGGTCAACTCTTTCTTCATAAGTATATGAATAAGTTGAACTTCTGTTCATGAAAGCATGCCAAAATAATCAGATTATACTCACGTTCATGAGTAGTCTTGATTATGGTATTGATAAAACTGTATGCTGTGGTTTGCCTTTCAAAAAGGATTTTGAAATTCATCAAGAGACATGAGCATTATATAAGATAAATTTGTTTGGTATGTTTTTATATACTTTGTCTCTCTCCTTCAGGCAGTGAGATATGATAATCACTATACCAACACAAAATACTGTTTGTGTCAGATGTTAAGAGAACAGTTGGAAACTACTCAGGGTAAGAAGCTGCATACTGCACAGTCCACACAGGAGATCTGGTAAGCATGTACTTCAGAAATAGAAATTGTACTCTCTGTCAAACTTGCAAACCACTTCACTGTCTGTAGCACTGCCTGGCATTTCATATCTTCATCAGAAGTTGGGGAAAAAAAATAATGCAGTTAGTGAGATATGGAATAATACAGTAAACATTTCCAGGTTTCCTCCATGCTCAGGTGTTAAGGCTTTAACCCTAAAACTGTCGATATATTTGGCATATTAATTTGAGTGGTGCTTCACTGAGCAACAGACATTTATCCAATATTTGCATTAACTGATAAGAAAAGTTTCAGCATTCTGTAGTGGTAGTCTGGAGGTTAATAGTGTGGAGCTTGTCTTCTTCCAGAGATACTCATATATTTTAACTTTCCCTTTTGCATGTGGGGTTTTTAATGTTCCCAAAATTTTTGTGAAAAGATGTTTGTTTTAAATGAGCACTTGGAGATAAACTCAAAACAATGTATGAAGATCACCTATATGATACTTAAATGTGTTTCTTTCGTGCTGCTTTTAATACTTGAAATATGCTAATGAACAATGACAGCCTTTTTGAGGAAATATGTGAACATTAATGAGTTTCTTCATCCTGGACATCTGAAACAGTCTAGATGAAATTTCTCAAGGGGGGAGACAGAAAAGGAAGAAGGAAAAGCTTGAGAGAAAACATAATAGACATGTGATTAAAGAATTCACACAGGATGGAGGGGAATTCAGGTTTGGACCCATCCCAAACTGAATGAAATAAAGGTCTGAGCTTGGGTATGTCATATCCATGTTGTGTGCTACAGTTATTCTTCTGACAGAATAGAGAGGAAGAGAGGTTTTTTTGGTTTTATAAAATAAACAGTCTGAAACTGTTTGTTATCTTACATGTATGAAAATGGATAGAAATATTGAAAGCTTGAAATATTTTGCAATTGGAGTTATTGTTTTCTGGCAAGCCCTAATCAGCATTCTGTTCATGTTCAAAATGAATGGAAATGCCTGCATTCCTTTTGCCAGTTTGCTGCGTTTTACCAATTTTGGCTCTCTATAAATGCTGCTGTCCACGATTATTACATTACAATGAGGGGAATTTGTATTTTATGTATGAAAGGAGCTAACCTTCATTAATTGTAAAGGAGCAGTGGAATCCATGAACAACACTTGCACTTTGCAAGTTACTTCGCACTTTTACAATGTAAATAGTTGAGCAATTTCTAGTATAGTAACTTACTATCTATTTTGCTTATAGTTTTCCAATTTGGTTAGAAAAGATATAGTGTAGACCGCAAGTCAAACAAGGTTTTACGACTTGAAATAAATCTTAGCCAAAAGGGTGGTGGTGTTCTCTACTGAATGAATAGTAATGCATAGTATGTAAAGAAAATAAATTGTAAGCCTTTAAACAGGTAATTGGAAGAACCACAGTTTATACACGTAAACACTGGATAGACATCTAGTGTAAAACGTTTGGGTTTGTGTGCTATACTTAACAATTCTTTAGGGGCTTCCAAAATTGAACATCATCAGGTTTTATAGGTGTGATGCAATACCAATTTCAAAATTGGCTTGAGCAGTGTGTGTGCGTGAGAGGGACAGAGAGAAGGCCACTTGAAAATGTATAAAACTGCTTTCTGTCAGCAGATTCAAAGTCTTTTAACCACTGTTCTAAACATCCTGTTTAATGTCCAGATAACTGAAGAACATTCAGTTACTTAAAATGCACCTATACATCTTCAGACAAAAATGTTACTTAATGCTGCTGTCTCCTGGTGGTGATGGCATGTTATAGACCTTGGAGGTTTTAACCTCAGTACTGAACGCAAGAGAACAGGCTGCTGCATTTCAGACAAAAAAATTTACATAACAGTACATAGTAAGTTGTCTTCTCTTAGAAGCATCAGTTAGCATTATTCAGCTTCATTGCCTTTCCACTTAGAGCATTGGAGATGGCTTTGTGGCCAGAATTCATTTTGTCATTGAACAGCCTCATAACAAGGAGCGTTCTCATAACAGTCAGAAAGTACAAGTTTTCTTATGCTGCAGTTTTATTGTTGTTATCATGTGCAGAAAATGAATAGTCTGTTTTTCAAAGCCTGCAATGTATCTGAAATTTAAAAGGATTTGGGGCTCTTCACTTTGACCCAAATCCTAGTTGCTTCCTCCCTTGTATGGGGGCTTGTGAATAAGACTCTGAAGTCAGAAAATCTGAGATTTTTGAGGTATTTGGATGTTACAGTGTTTATTGCTTATAGTATTTTCAAATACTAAAATTAGAAGAAGAATCTATTTCCTACATTTTGCTCATATTGCCCTTGTGGAGATGATGTACGAGTAACGATATGATGTTGCCGTACAGAATATAGCCACACTTTCATGTGATTCTCTGTACATATATGCTCTACTTAAATACAACTGATTTCTATACTTACTTTTCTCTATCATAATGTGATACAAAAATTTGTAAGCTGATCTCTAATACAAAGGAATTCTGTTTGAATAGTGAAGTCTTTGAAATGGCGGACTTCTATGAAGAAACAACAGCTATTTTTGAAGCAAAGAAGGCATCTTTAGAAACGGAGACACAAGATGAAGATGACCAAATGGAAGATCCAGATGTAACAAAAATGGCTGTTAGATTTGACAAGTAAGCATGCTAATTAAGTTTTTTACTACTTTGCTTCTGTAAATAAAAACTATGAATTTGACAGTGCCTTACAGTTTTTTGAAAATAACAATTTGCATAACAAGGTTTACTGAGTGAATTTTTATGGAGCGATTTGTGCACACCTTTATATAATGACTAGCGTCACCACTCTTCCTCTGCTTTTTGGGTGTTGCAAGATGTTCTTTAGTTCCAGGCTTCCTGAGACTGCTTAATTCTCTCAGTTAACCCACTAATAGTGCTGAGTGATTTAAAAAAAAATCCAAACATCTGTACGTAGAAGAAGTGTATACAAAGATATAGAATTCAGTTATTTTTGTTGAAATGTAACTAAAACACAATAGTTTTTCTATTAAAAGTCCTGCACAAATTTCATAATACTCTTTTCTAAGTAGATAACATGTGCTTATCTGCAGTCTTCTATACGTGTTCCACTGACAAGGTATTCCTTGAAAAACTAATTAATGGACTCACGCATTACTTTAAGTAACCTTTGATTATAATATGTGAAACCTGTAGAATTGCTGTTACTTTCCACATAATACCCGCGTTTGCTATTTTTGCTGTGTTAGCTGTGAAGTCTATCAAACAGCTCAAGACGGGTGTGATGAATCAAATCCAGTCGTAAGGCTTTAATATTTATAGGATATATTACCTGACTCCCTGAGGACTGCATACAGTGGTTTTACAGTTTTGTTTTTTTCTGCCAAGTACAAGGGTCTGTAATTCCGTGTCAGTAACTGAATCAATGCCTACGTTTCCTGCCCTTTTTTATTTGATAACTCTACTGTCTCATAACAGAAGCTTTTCTTTTCTTTCTCCTAGAGTTTAATCTTACATTGTTGCTTATAATAAGCAACTGTATCTCTATCCTGTGTCATGTATTTAGTTAGAATCTCCTTTGTAGTAAGTATCTTTTCTCTAGTTGTCTTACTACAGGACGTGAATGATTGGCAAGAATCAATAGAAAAGTTTAAATTTTGTTTTAGATGTTATGTCAGACGTATTACTTGAATTATCTAATAAGGAAGCAGCATTCTTCTCATAATTTGAGCTGTAAAATTAAACCACAAAGAATAAGTAATGTAATAAGCAGCACTATCTGTTTTAAAATAGATCTGTTTAGTAAGTAAGCTTTGTCCACAGTTGTTGACCACAAATTTTTCTGTCTAGGCGAGAATATCCACCACAGATTACTCCAAAAATGTATCTTCTGGAATGGTGTAGGAAAGAAAAGCATCCTCAACCTGTTTATGAAACTGTAAGTCAATGAAGGAGCCCTTTCAAACCTCTTCCTCTGCCTTGTCTATGAAATTAAGTATTTTAGCACTGAAGGTAGTGAGAAATTCAGTGTCCCGGTCTGGTATATCTCCTGAGTAAGCAGCTTCAGAAATAATAATACATGTATGAAAATAGCAGCTTATTTGATTAGAAAATACAAATGTCAAAGTCAGACCTTCAGTCTGGTTTTGATTCATGTGTGAAAGAAGTTGCTGTAACTACAGGTCATTAGATAGGAGTCCGTGACTGACTTGACTTCTACTTCTGTCAGGTAAAGAATTTGGATTCAGAATGTTTTCTCTGTTGTTGCACGCTGTTATAGGTAGGAACTATAGTGGACAGGAACAACTGCTTGCTTGGGTGGGGACATTATTTGTGGTGTTGTGGTTTTTTTTTTGTAAAGCAAAAATATATGCAGTTGGGACAGTTTCTTATTTCTTAAATATGCAAGGTTAAATTTGTGGTGTGAATTACAGTAATGTTAAAGGTGTTACTTGATTGTGGTGTAATGACAAGAATAACAAAGAACCTTGACAATGTTGTTTGTTCCATAAATTACATGACTTTTTTTTGACACTCCCTTCCCTTTAAATTCTTTTTTTCTTCAGGTTCAGAGACCACTGGATAGATTATTCTGTTCAGTAGTGACAGTAGCTGAGCAAAAATACAGATCAACTCTGTGGTAAGCCATCCTTAATGTTTTTTGTAGCTGCATTGTAATTGTTTCTGAAATGTTGCATAAAACTTGCAATGAAAGGGTACTCCAGTTTATTCCAGTTGACTTTAATAGAGGCAACTAAAAGTTGCCTTCTAAAGCTACCTCTGGGAGGGAGAAAGGATTAAAAATTTCTGAGAACTGAATGTGACAAGAGGAAGTAAGCTTTAACATAACCAAGTAAACTGTTACAGATTTTAATTCACTGACTACATTAGTCCACAAATTGTATTGGAAGGGGAGCAAATAGGTCCCCCGGTTCAGTTGTGTCTGTGAAGAGTTCAGAAGCTAACCAAGGGAGGCAGAGGGAACGTTGGAGGAGGTAATGTCTTTGGCCATTACAGCAGATCCATTCTCAGTAACAAGTCAGGATGACATGTCTGTATACAGTGAAGCAGAGGACAGCTTAGTGGCTTCTCAGAGATCACAGTTAATCAACAGGTACATCCAGGGCTGCTCTAAAGTTTCATGACAGTATTTTATACAATCATCTATTAATACTGGAGTCGACTTCAGGCATTTGCACCTAAATCGAACTTGGTTTAACTGCAAAGCTAGAGCTCAGCGCTGAACGTGTTAAAGAGGACAAATGCACACAACAATTACTGGTGTTTGCAGCATTCCTGTTCAGAAATTTTAGGAAGTTAAGCTCAGCTGATATGAAGCTTTGAGAAGAAAATGTTTTCAAATAATGAATTTCTCAGATGAGTAATCTACAGTCCCTCTCAGAAATGGCAGAGTTTTTATTATTATGGAACAGTTCCTGCTTTTGTCAGCATCAATGAATTTGTACACCTACCAGTGATTATATTTGGGCCTGAGTATCTTTCAAGACGGTGATCTTTCAAAACGCAGTTTAGTTTAGTCATCATATTTGTAAATGTTAACTTTCTGAGGATTGCAACCACTTGGGCCAAACACACATTGACTTCGTACTTCTGAAATGAAGAGTGTTTGAGTCACAAGACCTGATAGAAGCAGATTTTCTAGGAATATTAACATCTGGAGTGATGCATCAACATTGGCACCTAGCAAGATTCAAATAATTTCTGGAACTGACCTATTTTGCTCTTCTGCTGTGAGATGACTACAAATGCTGTTTATTTCATGATGTTGCATCAGAGACAGGAAATTGTCTTTTGGCAGCGTAGAGACTTCAGTTTCTACTTTTACCTGTCCTCTGTCTGCTTGCTCTTCAGGGACAAGTCAAAGAAACTAGCAGAACAGGCTGCAGCTATTGTCTGTCTGAGAACATTGGGTGTTCCAGAGGGAAAGCTGTGTGAGGGAGAAAATCACCTGATTAACAAACGCAAGAGGGAAGATCGGGAGCGCTTGAATAACAGAGACCACGGAGAAGATCTTGCTGAGCCTTCCCATAAAAAAGCTAATTTTATTGAAGAAACTTCTGACATGAATGTGCCTAAGATGCCACGATAGCATGGAAATTAGAGGTTTCATGCTTATGCAGCTACAAATTATCTCCTGTTTGTATATCTTGCTGTTCCCATTTCATTTGGATACTCTTGGAGACAGATAAATTCCCCAGTTGTGAAAAATGCCAATGAAATGTTTACTGTTCACCACTCGCTGTCCCTATGGTGCCTTTCAGACAGGATAAATGAGCAACTTGATTTTAAAGAACATTGAGAAGATTATCCCAAATAATAAATTTTTTAAAATATCATATATTTTCAAAGCAGTTTTGTCATTGGTTCTATTACTTGTTTCAGTGTGCTGGTAAGAGATACATGAATACATCACCCATAAGCAGATGGATTCATTATGGCACTATGTAGTTAATCAGAAAAATTAATGTAGGAAAATATTAGTAGCTAAGTAGACATGGTTTTGTCAAATGAGTTGTATGCATGTCTTGCAAGCTTTATTTACACCCGTCATATATCAAGAAAAAGCTTTTTGCAGAGAGAAGGACTTAGAAAGTATAACACTAAGCATGAAAATAACATTCTTTCATAATTTTTACTACACTTTACCTCCAGAAATATGACAGTAAGAATTAACCATACTTTCCTGGTCTTAGGAATTAAAATTGTGCCTTTCCAATAAGGAGTTGGAGCCCAGCCCTGTAGCCATGAATTTGTTGAATGAAGGCATGTTGAGCTGTTTTGTTCTTTTGAACTTGGAAGTTCTAGTAAATGTCTACATGTATATTACGTGCAATAATGGGCATCCAAATATGGCCTTATGTGTTTGTTCTTGAAATGTGACCTAGTTTGCCCCAGTATTTAGCTGTTAGTGATACTGGTGGCCTTAATCAAAGGCACATGTTCTCTTCTTAATTTGCCAGCATCATAACTTCCTATTAAAGTAAACTATAAGTACATGCTATATGCCAAGAGAGCAAGAGAGGATACAGACCCAGTCTGATTTCATGGCAGTCCAGCTGAGCTTGTCTGATTTAAATTACAGTTTTGAATCCCCAAAAGAATGTCTTCATGGATTAAGAGAATTCAGGGTTTTCAGTTATTAATGGTTTACTGAAATGGAGGGTTAGTTTCCCTCAATAGGGATCTTCAGGTTATCAGTTCTGGTCTGAAAACAAAATGACAGGGGTATCATGCTATGATCTCTTAAAGTATTTTGTATAAAGAACATACAAAATATAATTCACTTCGATGTAGTTCATAAATAGTCCTATTTAAAAATCTGAATCTTTTAGAATGTTTGAGCTTGGAAGGGACTTCCGGAGATCATCTGGTCCAACCCCCCTGTTCAAAGCAGGGTCAGCTTGAGGAAGTTTCCTAGGACTGTGTCTAGCTGCTTTTCATGGATCTCTAAGGAGTGAGAATCCATGACCTTTTTTTCACAACCTGTTCCAGTCTTTGATCACCCTTATGGTAAAAAAAAAAAAAAGTGGGGTTTTTATCTTCTTGTTTCTACATAGAATATCCCGTCTTTCCGTTTGTGCTCATTGTCTCTTGTCCTGCCACTTAGAACCTGGCTTCATCTCTGGTCGTCGTTACCTGTCTAAAACTAAAATTGAATCTTTGGATAAACCGTAATTATTATAGGTGGTGGTACCTAAATACGGTGCGCACTTGTATGGCAGCAATTAGTATGGGTTGGTGGAAATTACAGTAGATTTGGAACACTGTGTAGATAAGCTGATCATGGGGAGCATGTAATTTCTGTCTTGGCTCATAGAAAATCCCAAAGAAAAATCCCTTAGGAGAAAGCCTACCACAGTCAATATGGACCTCTTTCAGAAAAGAGATGGGATCATTCAGTACACAAGGCAAGGCCTTCATAACAGTATTTGTACCTTTTCTTTTTTTGTCCTGATATTTTGTCACGTGATGTGAACATACATCCTCCCTGCCCCTTTAGTGAGGTGTAGCCTGTGTAGATTTTTCACATTGCTTCTGTCCAATTGACTTAAACAGGTGCTCTCAATTGAGTTTTGTGGTGAGATAGAGGTGACTCCGGTGGCAGTTGAGAATGTGTAAAATTTGGTTTTATGTTGAACAGCTGAGCAGATGTCTGCAGCATGCTGTCAAAAATTCACATGGAACTATAGTTGGAGAGATGCCTAAACAGAAGTTGCGTGAATACCCTAGCATGTAGATGCTTTACTAGTCACCTTGTGTTACAGAATATGTGCCTTGGTTTGATCGATGGAGAGAATTGGATAATACTGGATATATAGTTCTCTGAGCTGAAACAAATACTATGTTAATGCTAGTCTGTGAAGTATAGGTGTTGTATTTGTATCAACCCAAACGAGGGCTAAAAGTTGTAGGGTTGTGTTTCTGTTTTCTAGTAAGTGCATTACTTAAATTATTATGTGGTCACCAATGCTTACGCTTACTCCTCTTAATTCATTGTAATAGTTGTATACATTAATGAGGTTGTCTGCGCTGTAATTATGGATGGCTGTAGCTAGGCCAAACTGAGCACGTGAAAATGAGAGCAAGGACTCACTCAGTTGGAATGAGCATTCAATGCTAAATATAGAAGGGCTGTAAATTCTGGCAAATGGCTAGAAAGCATAACGTGTTTGGCACCCTTGATAGGTTTCAAAAAGAACTAAAGAAAAGCTGCAGTTGTATGTATGTGTGTGCATGTCAGAATGTTTTGGTTTAATGGCTTTGTTACATGCTTTCATTCCTCTTAGCTCTTATTACAACCAATGTGTGACGTACTGTCCTACTTTGATCATTCAATTCATCCTAACCAGTTCTACCGACAGGATACTTGTATTTACTATGTATGTTCCCTTCTTAGCACTGTTTTTAAAGTAATTATTTCAGTGACCAATGCTTTCCTTATAGAAAATGTTCTATTCACATTAGTTTTAAAGAACAAACTACACTGGTGACTTTGTACGAGTTTCTCCTGTGCTTCTCTTTTCTGCTGTACCTTTCATAAACAGAAGGTGGCAGATTTTTTAATTTTTTTTTTTTTTAAATATGCTGACTTCTGCAGTATTTAACCACCCAGCCATTGCACTTCTGCATTCTTGCATAGAGTGGCAATTGAGACCACAGTTGGCTTGGAGGATATTTAGCCTTACTCTTCAGAAATCTCTTTTCTTTTTTTTCTTTTTTCTTTTTTCTTTTTTTTTTAATTTTAATGGGGTGTGAATATGGTATTTCATCCATATGAGCCAAAAATGTGCTCTACTTTAAGTATTTGCTTAGTGAAAATGTTTCACTATTAATCTTACGGAATTCAGTGAAGCAACTGGGTTTTCTCTGTCACAAGGCTACAGCAAGCAAACAAAAAAGCAGTTGTGTTTTGTTTCTTGATACTGATGCTGCAGAAACTATTCATAACGATACCTGCCAAAGTGCGATCCATGGGTATGGGAAGAGCTGTAACTTGTACTCTGTGTAGCCTACATGTACCCTGCTTATTAGAAACGTGAATGGGAATGCAGAGATATTTTTACTAGCCTTTTAGCATGGATGCGCTCACTCTGGGGCTACCTCCGGGGCCTTGCTGGTTGGAATGCTTTTTGGAATGTCCCAGGCTCGGAGCCCAACCCCGCCCTGGAATGTGAGGTTAAATGTTGGCGGTACAAATACAGAGTTTGAATATCAAAATCCTAGAGTTCCCCAGTACTGCAATTTCAGAAAGCTGGCAAGTGAACCACATGTCAGCTCAGCTGCTCTCTGATTCCAAGAGTAAGCATGCCTTGGGTTGCTGGCGGAGGAGGAGGGGGAGCTAGGATGGTTTTTGTTTTGATTTGGGTTTTACTTACCCATTATGACCTGCAGAAAGGTGTGCTTTTAAAAGACGTTAACTGGCATGATTGCAAGAGGTCCCAAACAGGTGTTAGCTAGAAAGTAGTCCTAATTCACAAAAGCATTTTATCACCACTTAGTCAAGCCTACAAGCTCAACATATTTGAGAGCTGTTGCCGTATTAAACAGGAGTCTGCTTATATTTGGACTGCGAGTCAAGAAGCTATGTTGATGAGATGGCCTGTAAGGCTTAAGTTTCCATCTGTACCACAGTGTGGGAGGCTGATTGAGGCTTTTATTCAGAGTTACTGATGACAAAGCTGATGAAAAACATTAAAAGCAAGACGCAAAGCCTTTGGTGAGGAGGGAGTGCCTCGTGTATTGTTAAACAGCAGTTGCCTAGGTCAGTTAAGGAGAAGAAATGATGATCTCCAGAGGGACTCTAGTCCAGTCATCCTTACTCAAAGGACTATAAACCTCAGTGTTTTTATGAGAGGAGGTTGAAAAAATGGACGACATTTGTGGTGTTCACATAGCTCCCAAATGAAACTGAGTTGTAGGAGTTAATGTGAAGCTGCCTGTTAAATATCTATTAGATAAATAAATAAATACTTTCCCCTTGCCCTGGCATGATGGGAGAGTCTCTGTTTTCTGTTTTTAGAAAGTTATTGTCTGAGACATATCCTCTTGTGAGAATTTACAAAGCACTGTGGTACGAATCTGACACTTTACTCATTTTAATTTTCCTTGATAGTCTCCATACATTTGTTAATGCTTCAGTGTGTCATTGTGTTTGATATGGAAAAATTAGCTTCCTGTTTAACTGCCTGTAAAAATTACTGCTTGGTCATTGTAACTGAAATGGTTATAATCTGTCTATAGTTGTGCACATGGATTTTTGATTGGTATTCTATTGCGTAGAGCTGACAGAACTGGATTGAGTACAGATCTTCAATCTTATTTTTCAGCTGTTTTAAAACTGTATAAACATTTAACCTTTCCTAATAAGTATTTTTTGTTGATTTGTAAAAATATCTATGCCGTGTTAGGATGCTGCATGTGCCATGCATGTCTGTATAATTGCCACTGTCTATTCTCTGCACAGGTGTTAGTAAGGATTGTTAGCATTTGGTCATAGGTCTTTATTTTAAACTTCCTAAACAGAAGCTGATAAAATGGTTTCCCTCATTGTGATCTGAGAAAAGTGAGAATTACAAAGATATTAAACTAAAAGCTAGTACTTTTTTACCTTTTTTTGATTTCAGGTATTGGAAAACGTTCTCCTTTTGAGCTAGGAAAAAAATAGGCTCTAATCAAACTTCATTGGGAAGCTTCTCGGTGACTTATGTGGCTTGATTCCGTGCACGCCTGTTTACTTAAGAAATTAACTACAGCAGTTTTCTTTAAGTTTCTCAGGCAGCAGAGACATGAATGCTGCTGGCTCTCTGAATCATTATAAAATTTAAAGCAAATTTCTTGGCTGTCTGTGTATCTGCTCTAGTTACATACTCATGTAAGTCCCAGGCAACAAACAATTTAAAAGCTGAAACCATTGTCATTGTTTTCCTCTCAGTGTGCTGAAATAGAGCCAAATCATGGACACCAGACAGAACACAAGTAAACATGTCTGGGTAGAGGTACCTATACGAACCGCAAAACCCATGAGATCTTAAAAGTGTTAAAAACAATAGGGGACGGTTTCACTTCAGCAGAAGCGTGCATTTATTTCCCCTGTATGGCATACAATGCTTTTTTTTGGTAGTATTTTTTCAGGAGTTAATTGAACATTCAGTGTTCAGATCCTTAGGTGAGAGGGAACGGCAGATGGATTGTTCGCAGGGGCATCAGGATTAATCGATTTCAGAAAGCTGGAATATTGAGACTGCAGAATTAAGCCAGCAAATCACTGTGCAGTTGGACCATGATGCCTACCTGTCATATCAGTGATGTGGTAATTCTAGTTTACTGTCTTGCTGCCCTGTGGCATTCTCTTATTACAGTTAATACCAGCTTTCGTATTTTGCTCTGTCTGAGCATGGAAAACAGTTGTAGTACTTACAATGTTTCTAGCCCTTAGGCTATATAAATACTGCATTATGCATACTGAATTAATAGAGATTTAATAGATTTAATAATAATTTAATAGGGAATTAAATAGAGATTTAATAAATTATCTTCTCTCCCATTAACTTTTATCAGCATGCCAAACATTGCAATGTAGACTGCAAAATCAGTGGTAGATTGCTGTGCAGTGTTACCAGAGATGCGTGCATCTTCTGTAATGGCAGTGATGCTGTGGTGAAGGGATAAACGGAGCAGAAAAAGAAAACTAGTCACTGACATCTTTCTGTACACTAGTACTGGTTCAGTGTTTACCCATAGATTTGGCATTTACCCATTTTCCTCATGTTCATATTCAGTATTTAAACTCTTGTAAGTTCGTAGTAGAAGGATTCTCTGTTCTTTGTTAGAGACAACAAGTGTAACGTACCATTTATTTAAAATGGTGCCCTATGCCACTGCGTTACGGAAGCAAATGCAGCTAGCTCAAAGTATGATGGAGGACAGAGTTTCCATTTCATTTCTTCTTGGTAGAGAAACACGCTGAAGACAAACAGATTTGTTCCACCCCCACTTTGTTATTGTTTTCATACATCTTAATTAAAAAAAAAAAAAAAGTGATTTGTTATTTAGATGAAAAGGAGATTTTCCAGAAAGAGTTGATGTATTTCCATGAAACGAAGAGGTAACCTCATCCTGTTAAAAAACATCTCACATCTTCACCTATCACTGCTAGACTGCCATTATGCGTACTATTTCCCCCTCAGCCCAGCCTGTGAGTTCACCGGGTCACCTGGTCGGAGAGAACGTTTCGCCCACACAGTTCACTCTTCTCACTTCCCCTGTGCTTTAGAACCTCGCATGCATGTTGTCATCGTACTGACGTCCTCTATGGCCCAGCAAAACAGACAATGATGATGCTTCTGTGTGAATGCATATACGAGAAGTGAACGCTCTCCTTTACAAATTTTACAGGGTTGACGGGAGCCAAACCTGATCCTCAAGCCATGAAAACTTCACCTCTGGGAAAATGAAAGAGATAACATAGTAGCTGTCTTGTTTCAGGATATTCTAATCCTCTAATTACATTCCTCCAAACTAGGTACCTGAGGCCAATGGAAAATGTTTCCATTCCAAGGCCAGAATTTTCACCTAGGTCTGGATTTTACTCCCCCTGGTTGGGAAGATAAAAGTGCCGATCAGCAAATAGGAGGGATATTCCTCAGTTTAGTATGCAGTGATACTTCTTTTTTTTTTTTTTTTTAATTATTTTTTTTACAGTTCTAGGATCCTAGACTCACCGAAAGCAGCTAACTAGCAAACTTACTGATTAGTAAGTTTGGCTTTTCTATAACTGTCACTTAAATACAGCTCTGCCTTTAGAGAAGAAGTTGTCTGTAATTTTTTAACAGATTTTGGAATACTGACAAAATCTTAGCTTATTGAGGCTACTTTTCACTCAGGTTAATGTGGGTGGGGAGAGGGTTTTCACATGGTAATTCAGAACAGTTTCTGCTCCGTTGTCTTCTTAGCCTCACTAAGCTAAAGTTAGCTTTTGTAAAACACTATTCTTTTCTTCTACCTCAGTATTTGGAGTAGGCATCTCAAGATGACCAGTCTTCTTATCTGAACATAAATAGTCACCGTGTTAATCCCTGAATTTCCATTGCAAGCCTTTCTGACATCCCTGGGTGAACTAAAGTGAATTTGGGATTCAGCTGTTACACCTGAGTTGCTAGAACAGTATTGTGCATCAAGAGGGCATTTAGCTGGGATGACAAAAAAAATGTGTCCGTTGTCTTCCTATCTTTGCTTGTCGATGATTGCTTCTGTAGGTAGAGATCACTAAACAGCACAAATGTTTCTTCCTGGGCTTCTGTAATGCACAGCTGGTAGCATTCAACTGGTGTTAGCGTTGGGTTTTGCTATGGTACTTCTGCGTGCTGTGACTGGGGTCCTCGGGAGCATGCGTGTATCCCTTCAGCAGGGACATCTAGCACAGGGGCAGTGCAGACAGCTGAGAGTGGCCACCACTTTTGCTGGCCCCAAAAAAATCTGCCACCAAATGTCAGTCAACACCTGAAGTGCCTTGCTTGACTTGTAAAAGCTGGATAGAACAGCGAGGTAGCAAGAGTACCTCAGATGAATTATGAAGGTGGAAAACACAACTGGATAGGGAGCTTTTTGCTCTAGCATCTGCACTCACGGTCATACCTATGCAGGTAGTAAGGATGTTTTAACTAAGGTGGAATGAACTGCTGGTTACAGTCCAGTTCTTAGCATGAAACATCCTGTTGACAACCTCAGCACAAATGTCAGTGGCAGAAGACGAATAGGGCAATTAAAATATTTTTTTAGTTCTTTCAAGTACAGTATCTCCAGATCAAGACTCAGGGTCAGCGATACAGGCTTCTGTGGAATTTGTACTGTCACTGTTTATGATGTAGCTGATCTCCTAAAAGAATGTAATAATTTTCATTCTTTGATAATTCTGTGCAAATTAGCACAGAAATTAGTGCGAGGAGAAGATACAGACCAACTGGATGTGCAGTTGTCTGATATGCTTCCTTGTGATTTGAGAAATGGAACTGGGAAATGTCTGGCGTATTTCTATCCAGTATACTTCCCATCTGTTGACTGCTCAGTATTTTGTGGACAAGTTCATAACCTTTGCAGAGCAGCTAAAAGCTATCAAATTTATTCTGCGAATTACTATAGGTTAGTCAATTAATGAACAATATGCACTGTTGAGCTCTGTCAACAACCTATGTGTATATATTATAAATACACCCACAGTGCATCGTGAACTGCTGTAGTTTAACATATAACTAGCACCAAGAGGATCTTCCTTGATAAGTGAGGAAGTGGCATGATCTGTCATTAGTTTCCTCCTAACGAGAAACAAGTATCTTCAACCACATCTTTAGACTCCCACGCCATTGTGGATATCAAGATGTTAAGCTTGATTTATTTTAAAGGTCATCATGTGAGATCTAACACACAATTTCTAAACTATAAACAAAACATAACTCCGCAAAAGGAAAATGCAGATTATGAAAAGTGAGTGAAACTTAACACGGTGTCTAAAGAGAGACTCTAGCATTACTTTTACGACTTAAAAACATTAGCAATTATGCACAGGGTTTGTCAGTTTGGGTTTTTTTGTGGTTGTTGTTGCTGTGAGATGAAGTTCAGGTCTGTGTGGAATACAGTTTTATTATCTATATTACAGCAACATCCAAAATAGAACGAGTGTTAGGCATATATGGAGCATCTGCTATGAAGAATTTACCATCTAAGAGAACAAACATGAAAGGTAGGGCAGACAGGATATAACTGCATACAAAGGGTGGAAGGTAGGGAGGAGCACAAAGCTACCTGACCCATTTTTCACAAGAGTAGCGGGGAAGCTGGAGTACATCTTTTTGTGCTGTTTGTGCTCTCTGTGATGGACAAAGATGGAGGCAGTAAAGGAGGAGGAAGCTGAGGGACTCAGAGTGGACTCGTCATAATCAAGACATGGGAGAAAGAAAAGCTTCATATAAAAAAGCTTAAAGAATGTGATGTCAGATGAACCAGTAAGAAGAAAGTTAAAATAGTCATATCAATTTTAGAGTAAAATGATTTACCATCTCCCTGAGTGCTATTATTGGTGATTTAGTATGGTTCCAAGATGCTGGATAATGTCCAGAATTCAGATCTACCCACTACAAATATGGGAAGTAGTGACATACTTTCATATATATGATTCTTGACAGGAGATATTTAAAACGGAGATCAGCATTGTTTCAAATTTTTGCTATTTGACTATAAAGCTTTAGACTGAATTACTTTAAAAGGATGAAATGCTGGGTAAATTAGATGGATTAAAGTAACATATTTTGGATCTAAGTTCTCACAAACTTAAAAGCTATTTAGGCAATGAATTTTGCCTCAAGCCCTTTTGTGTTTGAAATTTTAAAATTGTGTGCTTAAAAAGAAGGATCTGTGGTATCCAGTACCTCATGGGGCCTGCATGAGATTTTTCATGAAATGTGTTATATTTTACTGAGATGGGAGGCGAACTGAAGAATGCCGAAAAGGGGTATTGCATGGCCATCAGTTAAGGAAGTTGCTGCCGTATTAGACTGACACTGTGTTTGAACAATGTTGCCACTGTATTCTTGGGATTAATTATTCCTGAAACAAGTCACACAATTCTCAGAGACACTCAAAGCTACTAAATAAACTACTGTAGCATTAAATTCAAACATATTAAGCCCTTTCTTTCTTGAAAAGTGCGGAGATATAACTTACGCACAGGAGTATGAAAGCTGACTTAACATCTGTTCTGAGCTCTTTCATTGAGCTATTCAGACTCACCAGTAATTTCATCCTTTTACAGTTTGAGTTCCTCTGTTAGCATAGAGACATTCACTGTATATTGTCAAGGCTCACTTAATCAGCTGTGGTTCAAACCAAGTTACCAAGTCCTTGCCTCCTGCTTCTTGCTGCAACCTCCATTGCTTATTACCTCCTCGATTGTGCCAGCACAGGCGCTTGCTTATGGTTGCTTTTATTTTTCAGGTGAATCAATTCCCTGATCTGATTCACTCTGGGACCACACAAGTATTAGTGGTGGCGCAACAGCAAGGATGGCACCTAGGCAAGAAGGGGCACCTGGGAGCGGAGAGTGCCCAAGGAGGGGAAATGGGGACTGCTGAAGTCAGTATTCATCACCTAGGAGAGGTCAGTACAGCCACAGCCTCATTAGCTTCAGGCCCAGAGAAGTACCTCCTGGCAGCCTAACCGTTGCTTTTGTAGATCTTGTTTACAGGCAGGGTTCATTCATTAGTCAAATCACAGTTGTAATTTTTTGCATCAGATTATCCCTACAAATGATGAGAATCATGGCAGTAGAGCCCTCCTGAATGAGAACACTGTACGTTGCAAAGTAAACTGTTTCCCAAGTTCTGTGATTTCAGAGAGCAGTTAAGACAAACATTACTTTCACGTAATTGAAGTTGTATTGTTAAAATACCAGTTAAAATGACTGGCTACTGGCAGAACAGCCAGGCCAGAACAGATCTCAGAGCTGGCTAAATTTCTCAAGTATTTAATCAGTTTTGTAGAACGTCACGCACCCCTGCAATGAAATCTGTGCTGCAAGGGTTCTGTTAGCAAGAGCTAATACAGCTGCTTTATAGCCAGGCTGGCTGTGCCTGCATGAGCTGTAGCTCTAAAAACGTATACAGTGTACATATACTCTCTGTCACAGCGTGAGAAGTTGGTGGGCCAGTATCTGCATTATTTAATGGTAAAATAGTTGTAATTCTGATGGACTACCCATCAATTTTGATGTATAAGGCAGCAATGCGAGTTTGTGGTGGAAATCTCCATTTCTGAGCGTAGATTGTGATTTTTAGGGAAGACCATGTCTTTTAAACCGTAGACATTCTGTTGCCTCTTTCTACACCACAGTAGGATCATGGCAGCTGATAAACAATTGAGTCAAGTGTAGAATCTAAAATTAAATACCTTGTTTAGCCTCTTCTGCTCTCCCACTATTGTTTCCTGAAAACAAAGAATATTCTGACATAATTTTTGAATCCACAGCACACTTCTGAATGTTTGCCTAGGGAATTAGTGCTTTGGAAAATGCTTGGATTAGTGTCTGTATAGGCTGAAGTCCTCTGCCTGTGATTTAGATACAGTGTGGTCAAGTCAGTTTTACAAGCGTTGTCTTGTGAAGTCAATTCTAGAAAAGTAACCCTGGACATCTCTTCCTGCCCCTGCATAGCCCTCTCAGTTCTGCAGGTGCAACGATGTGTACAACTATTTGCCTAACTAGACTGGGGAGAACTGATACAGGGTAAAAACAAGCCAGCAAAATAGAATGTTTTTGTTGGGTGGGATTTTTTGATAACCAAGGGCCACTTGCTGCCAGAAGAACTGCTCGTGAAACACACTTGATCTCATCTAGGATGACTTTGAACCAGGCTATATAGTTCCTGGGCTATCCAGGGCCCCACAGTTCACATTACCAGATGCTTTGGACAGTGTCTCACTCCTAAATGAAGGATGAAAATAGATACTTTTTCAACACAGAAGTGGCAGCTGTAAGTATTTAAAGGGTAGATATTGGCAACTACAAATGAGCTGAAATGGCAGCTAAGTGGATTCTTGCATGGCTAACAGACAAATAGCATTCTTGTACAAAGTGAGTTGTCTTTCCTGGCAGTAAGGCAGTCGGAGTTGTTTCTTGACTGTGTAACAGATGCTGTGCCTCTTCTGTATGCACATAAGATACCACCATTTAATATTTGGAGGGGGTTAGTCTGCAGCAAATAAAAGTTGTGGCAATTCAAAACGTGGACATCAAATGTTCATCTTATAGCAGTTTGAGTTAACTGGTTTTAATTGTAAAAGATTATTTTTAAAATCGAACTGCCAGAGGCTAAACTTTACAGATCATTAAAATATAAAGACTTTTTTCCAAATCGTCATCAGTTTCTCTCTTTAAAGAAACTGCTACACAGAATATCCTATGATATTCCTAGGGTTTCCTAGTGAGATTTCACTCTTTTCTTCTAAATCATGGTATTCATTCACTTTGTTTCAGGGTATTAATAGCCATGGTAACCAACTGTCAGTGAGAACCTTGTCCAGTCCCTAGAGTAACAGGAGCCCAAAAAAGGAACATTTTTCTTTCATGCCTTTGCTATGGTGGTCTGATCATCTGCCATTAAAAGCAGATTATTTTGACAGAACCAGGTTAGGGAGTGGCTCCATGTGTAGTCACACTGGCAGATCTGAGAGGGCTGGCAACTATAGGTGGTGTGAAGGAGTTCACCTCTTAATACAGATCATCTGTGCAAGTATGACCATGTCTTCAAGTTCAGTAGTGCTCCCTCTCAGATCAAGGCAGGGAAGACAGAAACACTATTCTCAAGGTGGCTTGTGATACCAGTTCTTCTCAAAAAAAAAAAAAAAAAAAGGTGATCAAATAAATGCTCAGTTTATGGTCCACATGATTTCTGAATGATAAACTTGAAGTTCTGATTACTCTAGATATGCGAATGAGCTTGATCCTTTGCTTTACTTGGCTATGAGTGAAGCCAAGGTTTGCAGAGAGATCCTCTCTACTGGCCTGGTCCCAAAGAGCGTAAGGGATGGAAAAATGTAAGGAGAAGGCAAAGGTTCAGGGGAAAGAATTGAAAGAACACTTGTTCCAGGATCCACACTAACCTTTTTTCAATACTTTTTGATGCTGCTCCTGAGAATATTATTTTCTAAACTGATGAGGTGATGACATCTTCCACAATGTGTCTTCCTGATTAATCCAGGTACTTCTTAATAGCTGCTGAGATAGGTGACGGACAAACTAGACATTTTTATCTGTGAAAGCATATAAACTTTTGGACATTATTCACTCTTGAACTTTGAGGCAGATTGGCAAAAATAATACAGTTGGCTCCAGTCTCCATGTTCCTACCACATCTGTATAAGCCTAGATAAGATCTAAGTTCCTTTAAAAGGATTTATGCAGTTTAGTTTTCATCTGACTCCTGGCTCCATATTTTTGTCTATAGATTAAAAAAACCCAAACATGCAGTATTACCAAGAGTCATTTCTAAAGGGGAAGATTTGGGAGGGGAGGAGCAAAACAAAAGTGTCTCTCTTCAGTAAAACAAAAGCATATTATTTGGAATCTCTTTATAGAGATTCTATATAGGGAGCACATACACTGGTCAGTATGTGAAAGGTACTCTGTCTAGTGCCACTGCCCTTCAGAACATTTGCCAGACGCTGGCAGTATCACTGGGGAGGCAGATATGACCTGTAAACAGACTAAGCGTTAGGGATTACCTCCTACCTTATGCCAAAACAAGTACTGTATTATATGGAGTAATAACTCAGCCCTGTATTCGTGAAAGTGGGGAATGAGTAGCTGCTTAACAGTTCTTTTCTGAGTGTTATAGAGCCTTTAAAAATCTGTCTATGAATTTTTCCCTACAAATGCCTGTATTGTGTAATCTGGTTTGGGGACAGGCAAACATACTGGCTCTTGGAAGTTTGTAAATTTATGTGTGGTTATAAAATAGTCTGCATATTTTAATTTTTAATTTTCCAGTAAACTGAAAGAGTCAGTAACAACAAGCTTGTTCATACAAAAGCAGTATGCAATTGCAACAGTATCGGGGGTGAGAGGGAGGAGAGACCCCCTTGAAGACTAAGCAGAGTGAGTTTATTATAATGTGATCTTAACTGTGTGTGACCCTTTTTAAGTGGATATCTCCTTGGTCCTCATAACAGAAGTCTGAATTATAGCTGGATGTTCTTTTTCGGAAGAAAAGGGCAATGTCATGTAGTTTGTGCACAGACAAAATGCCAGCTGAACTGTGAGTTCTGAATACATATCATTGAGAGATATGACCCTTTAAAAACTTTGAAATTTTAATAAAAACTATCTCTACCACACAAGCCCTGTGTAAACAAGCCCAGTTTTGCAGACATTTAGTAAATGTGCTATAATATGTATTTGCAAAGAAGCAGCCAAAAGTGTGTATTTGCAAGGAAGTCGCTGAATTCTACTCCGACTATTTAAATGGCACCCCTATGGTTTCAGCTTAAAAGAGAGTTTTATTATTTAAAGGGCAAGTTTTGTTGTCATCTTTAACTGGCACCTTTTTGCTTTCCTAGAATTTTTCTTTAATTGGCTGTCTTGGTAAGTAGCAGAAGCATCTTATGCTTGGACAGGATGGCTGCTGTAGTTTGATGAACACCTCTTCTCCTGTCAGTGCTCCTCAATCCCCAACTGTTCATTCTGCACATCTTTGTCACTGTCTCAGTTGTGACACTACAATTGTTCATGGGATTTTGTGGTAAAACAGATGAGGGAATTGGTTTTGGTTAAAAACAACCTCTTTTCCACACCCCTTCAACCAACCGTCCAAACAGTTTTTCAGGGGCAACAAGAGGGAAAGAAAATGAAGGGAACAAGGAGCCTGGAGGCAAGGGTGGTTTAAGTCAGCACTGGTGACAAAAGCAGTGTTTATCAAACTATGTCCTGTAAATATTAGCTACCGGGTTGACTTGGATGTCAGTGACATTAGAAAGCTTTTTAAAGACTTCCCAGTAGAGATAGTCCAAGGAAGTATAAACCGTACCCATTTGTTTCAGAGGAAAAAAAAAAATGATGTGTCAAAAGGGACAATTACTATTACGCAAGTGGTGTGCTGTTTCTGTAGCTGCCCTTGGTGAGCTAGAGCAGTCTGCTGGAGCTATGGCATGAAAATTTCTGTGCACAGGTACACCATAGCCTGTCCCTGCAAATACATGTATTTGTCACACAAAGCTGTTGGTAAAAAAATTTCAACAAGTCTAAGTAATTTAAAAGTTCAAGTTCCATCTTCAGACACTATATCCCACTGACTTAAAATGAAAGACTGATAAATTTCTAAGGCATTTCGGAAATGAAATTTAAGTTTTGGAAGCAACTTACCTACTGTAGACAATTTACTCTGTCCATAGCTAAGACCCTAGTCCTACTGCTGTGTGTAGTTAAGCTTCATTTCAAGGCACTGCCATAAGAACTTGGTGGTTGTCAGAGTTGTTATTCAAGGTAATTGAGAGGAATTTTTTAGTGCTATGTAATTAAAAATCAGAAGTTGTCTTTCAAGTTGAATATGTGAGGAGTTTTTTAACTTGTAAAATGAAAACAATTCTTTCATCTTTAACTGCATGCAACTTTTGCGGTTTTCACCAAAATTTGACTTTACTATCCCAGTGTCTCTTCTCGTAACAAGAGGCAAAATCAGTTTACATAGGATAACAGTCTCACCGTAATCTTCTATTTTTAGAACTGAACTTTTTCCCCACAACTCTTGAAGACAAAACACCATGTGAGAAGTTGACTACTCTCATCATATTCCAGCTGAGAACAGAAATAAAAGTGCCAGCGACATCACAAGCCTTTTTCTCACAAGACTTACAGCACATTTTTTTCTGACAAGAAAGCATTCAGATGAATTTCTAAACTCTTAGATGTTTATCTGAACTATACCCACATTTTTTAACCTTTTGTAGCTCTTACTTATATCTGAGACTAAAAAATACATTCATCAGTGCCCTGGCTTAGAAAAACAATCATCCCTAGTGGATAGATTGTTTTCAGAGTTACTGGTATGAATTGTGGGGAGGGGGATAAATTGATGAATTGTCTTAGTGCTTTAGAGATTCTTTCCTACTTGAAGTAAGTTTCAGTCTCTTTTTCCTGATGATTTACTATTGCATATCACTTATTTCTGATAACGATCCTTTGAAGTGATTAGCCTTGTCTTTACTGAACACAAAATGTATCTCTAAAACTAAGGTTAAGAAGAGAAAATCCTATAGCGAATAATTCAATAGCCCTGTCTTTATCACTTGCAATAAACCTCATTATTTACTGTTCAGACTTAACTTTCTCCCAAGTTTCACTATTGATTAGTCTCATCACGGGTTTTCTTCTGAAGTCACTCCACAGCGATGTATTCACAGCATATTCTTGAGATACCATCTGTTCATTTATATACTTGCTCACAGGTTTTTTTACTGGCATTTTTAAAAAACATTGATGCAACGGCAGTGCATGGAGTGTTTTTCCCAAGCTTTTGCCCCTTGTGGGCACGCACAGTGACTAGTACTGCTCTTGCACTTTTGTCTCATGACACAAAGCACTTGGCAGCACTACTAACTTAAGATATCCTTGGTGTGCGTTGCTTATTGCAGCCACGACACCATCCCTGAACAGTTGTGCTGACACAGCTTTTTGTGGGGCCAGACTGCGGATCAGATCAGGGAACTCATCTGACCTGAACAATCCTCCTTCACTCCCCCCGAATAAAGAATGAAGCTGTGTCAGTTCTTTTGGTCTGGCTCACAGGGTGGTCTCACAAACGGTTGTGCCAAAACAGCTGAGCAGGTGGCATGCTTCTACGGTGCAGAGGGAAGGAAGACACCATTAAGCTGGTATTGCCTAACACCATCTTCGTATTAGTCTCAAAGTACAAACAGATGTAAATATTAAATCTATTTCCTAGTACTTGTTGTTATAACTGCAATTTACTTTAATGGCTAGGTTGCTGATTTTAAGTATAAATGAGTAAAGGAGGGGGTTTGAGACTTGGCTGTTGCAATTTATCATGTAGCCTAAATTAATTTATGCATTCAAATTGATTAACATGTTGCTAGAGAAAGGAGGTATACTTAACATACCCAGTTGGCATTAATGGCAGTCTAACTGGTGCGGATCAAAGCGTTGCTTCTTTTGCTAATTATTCTTTAATTGCTAAGTTATATCATCTTTGGTTTGTTATCTGGCACAGTAAAGATACATGTTTAAAACAGCAACAAAGGTCCTTCAAATGGGATCGGGTCTGGCTCTGTTCCCTAGGTGAGAGTGTGCTCTGGCCTTCAGTCAAACTGAACCGACTCCAGTGAGTTCCGTACTGTGCCTGACTTGGGCTGGCTTTTCCCGCAGGTCTTGAGGGTCAGAAACCTGTGCTTGTGCATTTGCTGTCCTGCATTCATTCTCCGTAGATTGTTCTTTGATCCAACCTGCACATACCCCATGTTTTAAAAGCTTATTTTTTTCCTCTCTACACTTTGGCGCAAGGCATTCAATCAACAATTTATGTTGAAACAGCAGGTTCATCCTTAGGAGTATCTAATCTTTTTTGAAACTAGGTATGTTCAGTTGATACAAATCACCTTTTTTTTTTTTTAACAGAGGTGTGTCGAAGGCACAACAACAGAGGAACAGGAAGGGGCTACATGCAAAGCTCTGTCTTTCACATGTCTGTTGTGGCCTTATTGCAAAATAGGTGCATAATGAGAGCACTCTGGTACACACCCAAAAGATACCTCAGAGAACTGGCTCTGGGGCATAGGCAAGTGGGTTGTTGGCGAAGAAAACACAGGTGATAAAGTTATGACCAAGATACAAAGGCATTTCAAAGGGAGTTAAGGAAGATCTGCTATTTAAGCTGTGTGGGCTAACATGGCTTATTTGCACCATGGCCGAACAGGGAGCGTTCACTGCTTCGCTGTGTAGGTGGCTGGGAGAGGTAAGCTGCACCGAACCCAGCGGCGGTCGGACCGGGATGTGCATCCATAGCCTCAGAGGCAAAGACGGAAAGCTGAGCTGAAAAAACTGCTGCTTGCAAAAGAAGGTTATTCCGTTCCCACCTTATACTGCCTCGGGCAGAAAAGTAACACAGCAAAAGTGACTGAGACATTTCCATCTGCTTTAGCGAGTTAAGTCAGTTCTCTGAGGCTCTTACGAGAGGAAGCATGCAGAAACCCTCCTTTCTGTAACAGGGAAGTGTTAGACTGGTGCAGCTATCTCACTGCACCTTTACTCTGTTGGTTCTAACCAACAATTTATAACAGGTCATGCTAGATGATTTGTGACTTTGTACTGAAAGATGTTACTGTTCCCTTGTCAGAGGTACCAGATTTAGTGAAGTTTCATCTGTTTAATTTACTAGCTGCCATATTAGTGGAACTGAAAGCTAATTACAGTTTAAGTCACTATTTAGACTGTGAACTATGGGGCTCATATAAAGATGGTTAGCCACTGACTGTTGGACAGCTGATGGTCCCAGGGGTTCTCCAGGACTTTATATCAAACATGCATGAAACTGAGCTAGCTGAGGTGCCTCCCTTCTGCCACTCATGCTACCATATAATGAGCCAGTTCAGGGAACCGAGACAAAAAGTTGCTTTCTTTGGAGAGCTGTTTTTTAACTGGCTCAAATCCCTGAGCCGACTACTGCACAGTGCTCACATCAGCACAAATCACTGAGCAACTAAGGGTAGGGTGGAGGGCCAGGCTATGGCAACTATAAATTAGGTTGGCTGAAGGTGTTACAGAAATATACCCTAAACTGAAGCAGAAAAAACAGAAAACCTTCCCTTTAACAATAGTGTTTTTCTTGAGTGATCGAGCCACTACTGAGAAATAGAGAGATTAAGTACAAAGGAATTTAAATCCTACACAATTCTAATTTAATTTTTAATTTTGAGTCATATTTGGGTAATAAATACTGAAGTAAACTTCCCAAAAAGGAATTCTTCCCACCCTTTTGTTTAAATACCTGTCATTCTGGTGATATTATGGGTTAATTAGTTCATTTTCTGGAATATATTTCTGGGATATTTTCCCTTTAACTGCTTCGACCCATAACCTCGTGTTCTGAGAGTTACTTAACCTTTGGTCTTGTACAGTTTACTGGCAACCATTCCTTTCCTTTTAGGATCTTTTTTATTTGTGATTCTTTTAGCAATATAAACCACATATAGCTGCTATTTCCTAACATGAAGCCTCACACAGTGAATTGATGTTATATGTAATTAACAGAAGAGTTTTAGATATTTCACAAAAGTTATTAACACCAGGAACACTGTACAGTAATACCGAATGACTGACATCATTTACTGTAATAAGAGATTGTAATCCCAGATTAAAATCATATTAAAAGATGGATCAAATTTATTTTCCAACTAAAGGGCTGCTGTAGGAAAGAGTTAACATAGCTTGGATATACTATATAAAGTTCTATGCCTTAACAAGTTTGGATCTCTTTCAAGTTTTACTCTAACATTTCTTGGCTTACAGTTGTTTTCTACTCTAATTTTAAACTTCTACAATCAATTTTATAACAGCCTCAGTATAATTTGTTAGGGCATTCCCAATGAGAAAAAGTCCAGGAAATCCAGTAAGATCATTTTTAATTATCTGCAGGTATATAAATACTGATGTTGAAACTATTTTTAGTTTGATCTTCTGTCTGATTCACTGGTACATACCAGTTGTTTTGTACCAAGCACAGTCAGAGCCTGGTAGCCAGTTGGACTGGGTTTACAACTTTGGAAGCTGCTAGACGAATAACTTTCATGTACTGTCTTGACTGGAAAAGATTAATTTCCACTTTATGGTCATACTGTAGCAGACACACCCCTCCCTTTGCGATAATAAATATGAAACAGCATTCTGTGATACGGATCTTTAATATATTGACTGTTTTTGCAAGGTGCTACTGTAAAAATTTTGAAAGGATAAAATACCTTTTTTCTTAATATAGGTAGAACTTTGAGCAAGCAGTTTCCCATTTGGTGCCTCTGGTGCTTTAGAAGGCTTTTCCTTTTAATGTTTCTTGAACAGCTGTATAAACCCAGAGGATTAGAGTCTGCCTGCAGGAGAGCACCAAGAAGGGCAGCTGTTATCCTCTTCAGCATTTTTTTGCTGAGCAAAAGCATTGTCAAAGCCATCAGGACAGCTTAATGCTCCTACATGTGAAAAAAGTCATGCATTATAGTGATTGTGGGTACATACAGTCCTGCTGACTACTTCCTGCTGAATCCCTGCCCAGCAGAAACCACTCCATGGCTGATTGATTGTTTCTTCTTTTTTTAATTGAGCAAAACTGGGGAAGATGTATATGTTTTAATTCGAATGTAAAACTAAGTAGCAGATTCCAGAGACCTTGCCTTTTCTTTGTGAGTACTTTTAGTTCAGTAACCGGGTTTATTAAGTTAATGAAGAAATTTTCATGAAGGTACTAGCACCTCCCTGTATTTTATAATTTTATGTTAATATATAAATATTAAAATACCACCAACTTAGTTCCATCCTTCTGTTTAGAAACCTGTCATTTTGGTGGTTTTATGTCGTTCCTTTTTTCAACTCTATTTATGAGGTATTTTCACTTTAACTGCTTCAACGCATAACCTCCTGCTCCTTAGAGGAACTTGAACAAATGCATATTACTACTATGCACACTATTGCTAAAACACATGTTATTCCTGAGGATCCTCCCCTTGATTAAAATTTTTTCCTTTTACATGTTTCAGAAAACGTTTTGGACTGTTTAGTTGCAGACTGAAGAAGACTTGGAAAAGAGACATGTTTGGTTTTGTTTAAATAGGAAATAGGCTGATATAATTCTGATATGTTATCACCATCTAGTGTGCCATGAACATCTATTTACAGTGTTGCCGTCATACTACTGTAATCTTTTGAAAATGTGTCCTTTATTATTCTGCCTTGGATTTCAGTCTGGTACCCTCTATTCCTGCTGTCTCAGTGGCTGACCAGGTAAGAGTCTGTATGTATGGCACCTATTTCCATTCGTTTATTTGCTGTAATTCTGTGGAGGGCACTGTCAGTGGTGTCTATGTGTATTTACTCATCTCTTTACATTACTCTCCTCTTTTATAACATCTTCCTTCTAGATGTTTACATTAAAACCCTTACATTTACTGTCTGCTTGTTTTCTTTGTAATAGGATAAAGGTTAGATGCCATATCAGCAGTAGATGTTTTACCTGGAAAAATTATCCATCTTTTTGATAATGTTTTGCTTGGCTTTTAGTATATAAAAATAGAAACAGAAAAAGAGACAAAATAGGCAAAACAATAGTGTTCAAGCTTTTTTTTTTTTCCTTGTAATTAAATGAATTCCCATTTGGGGTATCTTTCTTGCTGTTTTCTTGATTTTTTTTCTTTCTTTCTCAAGTGGTCATCAAATTCTTTGTCTGAATTTTCCCCCATTGTGTTATCTTTATAAAAAGCTTATCTTTAAAATCTCATTATGTCCCTATGAAAGAACACTTTACTCAGTGCCATGCAATAGTTCTGACTTTTTTTTAGATCTTCAGCGGTTTTGCATTCTTTTTCATCCAGATATTTCTTTCATAGCAGTCATTGCTAAAACTCCGCTTTGTGTTAGTCTTCTGTCTGTGGAAGAGGCCTTGGAGATGGTTTGCAGAAATACACGACATCTTTTAATGTTCGGGATATTGGCTGAAGCCATATCAAATCACTTCTGACCAGGATCTGTTTCCAGCCAACACTTTAGCAGTGTTAGTCTGCAGGTGTCAACGTAACAAAGGCACGTCCATCCCTGGTATCAGTATTGCAAATGTCGGTCTTCCTACTATGGCGTGAAGATCACTGAAGTGTACTCACTGGAGTTCGCGATGTAGGGCACAGGTTCATTTATAATTTGGTGCCTAAACTGTGGATTTTGTGCTAAGTACTTTTCTTTGGTAGTATAACCCAGCATCTTTTACGAACCTTGTCTCCCTCTTGGTTTTGTTTAAGGAACTTAGGTTTTCAAGGACAAAATACCATTTGCTGTCTTTCTGCTACCTCATGGATGTTACATATATAGCATATAGAGGTTTTCTAATATATTTTCTTATCTTCCATTCTACTTTCTCCCTAAATAGCTTTTAACTTCGATATAGTGCCTTTCGTTTATGGATACTTCACACTACTTGTTACCAATCACTTTATAATGGAGGTAACCACTTTCCATACATTATATTCTTTGCCTCCCAATTGTTACTACCATTCTGGATGTAACTACTATGACATTTTTGCCTAACAATGACAGAGACTAGATGTAATTTATGAGATTAGAGAGTAGCCTGCATGCTGAGCAATTTTCTAATGATACGTTTTGCAATTTTTGGCTGCTTTCTGATCAACCAACAGATTGTGAAGCTTGGTATCAGCAAGTGCTTTATAAAAAAAATCAAACTGAATAAGAATAAAAATGGAGTTAAATTTTTCACCAGTAACCAGTGCAGTCTTGAACACTTTAATTGTAAACCACATAACATATTGTACACATAATCATATCTTCAGTCCGTCAAACCCAAGCAGTTTTAATGCCTCAAAAGGACATTATGCAATGAAGTACATGAGAGAAAAGATTTTTACTGCTCAAAAGTCTGTATCATACTTTAGAATGGACATATTCTTTATTTTAACATGAATTACTGTTGATGTCATGGTTTATACAGTTGTTTCAGGCAAATTTCATTTTTTAATGAGAAGATAATCTATTTAAGTTTGGTAAGGACTTTACAGAATTATTTACTGATCCAGTAATGCAGTAATGTTGAATTTAAGAAGTTTAGCCTTTTCTTTTACCGGTTTTCTTAACCTGAAAATATTTGTTCTGTAGCTTATCAGTAGTTACCTCTTTGTGCCTTATTGATATTATTTCTTCTTAACATACGGGAGCACTAGGCCCTGGTCACCAAAGGAGTAAGCAGCAGGTCAAACATTTTATTTTGCATTTGTAGACAGATGATTTGTGCATATTCAGACATCTATGGCCTTTTGGATAATTAAAGCAAAAGGACTGATCATATGATTTGGTTTTGCTCACTGACTGTATGACATGAATGCTTTGGGATAAGATTTCTAGCTTGAACACATGTTAAAAATCCATTTTTTGTGAGCATTCATTGAAACTCTGTTTTCTTCAATAAAATTAACGGCTAAACCATTCTTTATACATAACCGATGAACTAACATATAGAAACTGCAAATACAGCAAAAATAAATTAATTTTAAATGAGTGAACTTTTACTGAGTAATATTCTTCCAGAGCTGACTGGGACCACTTCATTAATTGAATAGCTTATTCTCCAGCTTGGAAGAATACTGAGATCATATTTAATCAGTTACTCCTTTCTGTGTTTTGTCTTTCCTACTTTCCATAAATTTTTAATATACAGCAGTACCTTCATCCCAATCGAGTCCGACATAACAAGGAGCCAGAGGACACAGCTAAGCCTATTCCTGGGAAGGGGTTAGGGTAGAAAGATAAGGACCATCAGCATAATATCAGGCGACTGACTGTAGCGAGGATTGAATAGTGAAACCTCCCAGCCCTTGCTCTGTCAAAGAAGAATCAACCCTCTTGCATGCAGTCCAGACAGCAAGCCAGGCAGAAACTCAGTCAACTAAAAAACTGAGAGGCAAGAGCTGCTAATGAAAACTACTGCCTCTATTCCGATGCAAAGGAAAAAATAAATGTAAACCACCTGGCTGGCCCGTTTGACTTTATACTGGAATGGATTGCAGCAAAAAATGACACATAAGCACCTGCCGCAGCTGGGATATGGCAGTCGTGTTCAACACCTGTTGCCTCTCAGCTGAAACCTGCTGTATCCCAATTAAGATGTTGGGTCAGAAAGCTCATTAGGCACAGACCTAGCAAGCGGTGTGCGCATATGTGATCTGCAAAAGGGAGAAGTCCAAGATCCAAACAACCAGGGATCCTTTAAACTTTTCCACGACATTAGAACCTGTTGTTTTATGTTGGCTTAGTCTGACTTGAGTCAAGGACAAAAGAATGATTTGCATAAGGCTGACAGTCCTTCTCACTGAGAAGTCGGCCCATCAGGGTTCATACAGAAACCTGGGAATATGCGTATCAAGAAAAGATTAGTAATACATTTATTCTGGTTGCTTATTACGAATTGTGGTGAAAAGCTGTAATGAGGGAAGATATGTATTTGTTACCCCTGACCAATAAAGAAACCTTAATTTACTGATAAGCAAAGGCTTATTAAATTATAATATATGAGGAATAGCTTAAGCACATGAGATTGTGCTTGTACGTAAGCTAATCAAAGGACATCAAATGTAAACATGGAATACAGAAAAACTGGGGCATCTTAAACTGCCCGTGCTTTATACTTAAAACAGAACCGTTTCATAGGAGTATCATAGTATGTGCAAAGAGAAATACTAGCCCAAATCATCTAGCCGGGCTGCTTGACTGTTCAAACACAGTGTATAAGAAGTACTCCAGACTTGAGAGTCCTAACTCATTACATTTGCAATCTAAGTAAAAAGAGGGACAACAGAAGTTGTATTATCCTCACCTCAGTGGGAAACTAAGGCAGTGTTTTAAGCATCTATATGAATGGCAAATTACTTGTGCTGCTTTGAGAAAGTCTGGAAGTTGGAAGCTTGGAACAGAACCTGTATTTTCTATATCCCAGTCCTGTACAAGAGGACTGTCTGCTGGCTAATGAACAGTCAAAAATGAAAGTTAAAATATGGAAAAGCAAGTAAAATGCCACCCTAGTCTTTGTATCAAGCCTAAGAGCTTTTATGAAACCTCATTTGAGTTTCCACAAAATTTATCTTATGCAAACATCACCGTGCATTAAAGGAGTTTGTTCTTGTTCTGGTAGCAATCTCAGTTGTCATCTGATTTCACTTACAAACCACTTTAGGCTTTGTAATAAGACTCTAAGGTATCTGTAAAAACAATCCCTTCAGAAGCAAATACTCATGCCTGGAGTGTCCTAATATATTGGTATCAGTACTAATGCAGCTGATAATTTTACTTTGCTTCCACTTGATGATCTGAGAGCAAAATACTATGACTATAAAGTCTGTGAAGAGAGACATGCAGTTAAGTGCCAGGCTTCTAGACCCTCTAGTTTTTTTAACATGTGTGATGGTAGCCTCCAGATGGGAGGATTCCAACCTGCTCCGTAAAACTACAGAAATATAAAGACGAAGTAAAGTCTGCTTTACATGGCAGAATTGTTAAACAAACAATAAAGCAAAGCAATGATTGTTTTATGTAAAACTATATTGAAGAAAAACACATTAAGTGTACTAATATGACTGCAGTAAGTTTAGGGGAGCAATGAAACTCCTTGGGGAAAACTGTAAAATGGTTAAATGACACTGTGACCTGTTTTTATGTAGGTATGTTTTGGTCAACACATACCTTGTAGGCCATCTTTTTTGTTTGTTTGTTTTTAAACTTCATAATCTTGCTATTACAAATGCCCCATTGATCAAATGCTGAGCACAAGATCTAGACAGGAGTGCTGTAATGAACAGTCATGGCATAGGGAATCTTAAAAGGATGACTGCGGATTTTCACGGAAAACTTAAATTTTATCCAAGTTCAGTCAAATTACTCCCTTTCACTCTATCTTCTGTTACCATGTATTCTGATGCCTGAATTGGGACAACTCCTAATTTTCCTACAAAACTTTCCAATGCTATGCAATCTACTTTTGTTTTTGTTTTCCTTGTAATTCCCCAATGGCAGAAGTTTCACATTTCACCCAGGCACTGGTAATTAGCCAAGGAAATTATTTAAAATGCCAGATGTCACATATTAAATATAGATAACCTATGACCTCGTGTGCAGAATGCAAGCCCCTTTCCTATATGATGGCTGAGTTTAACTTTCTTGAACATAGCCTCTATAATGAAACAGCATCATTCTCCTACAGAACACCATTCTGCATGCTTTAAAAATGGACGTGCCTTGTTAGCTGTAAGACACATAAAGGCTGTGATAATTTTGTTTGTATGCCATTTGAAAATGAGTTTAAGTGCGTGAGGATACATTCGCGTTGGTCAAAAAACTTCCCTTGTTGTACTCGTGCTTTTTCCAGTAGTAGCTGTAAAAGGCGTAACTGCCGATGCAGCCAGGGAACAGTTATCTGCTGATTCCAGGAGTCTCTCTCTGTGCTTTCTCATCTGCCCTTTCTATGCCACGCTGGTGTGTGTGGCTTCTAACCAGGTCCAGATTCAACCACAAACGGGAACGAGATCAAGCACATGAAATACAACCTTATGCCTTATATTCTTAATTCGAGGCTGTTTGGTTTATTGAATCATGCAGAACGAATGCCTGACCACGCTTCTTCCAAAGCCTGTCTGGCTACAATTGCACAGCTGGGTTTGATTTGCTGCCCAGAGGAAGGGGGGAGGAATCCCTGTTACTCCAAGACAAATACAGACCTGGGATGTGGCTGCAGATACAGAATTCCTAGCTATCCAGCATAGGATGATGTGTGGAAAATAAAACGCAGCACAATGTAGCCCTCAGATTTTTGGAGCCGAAAGCCACAACACGCCTAGAAAATAGCCCCAGTTTGGAAAGGATTCAAATACCACAGGAAGCGTGTTCCTTCCTTCTCGAGGCACATGCAATAACTCCAGCTTCTGACCAGATCAAGGTGTATCCCCATCTGGATGCAATAACACAACCTAAAAGCAGCAAGGGCAGAAACCACCTATGCATATTAAATAAAGGAATAAATAAAAGTACCCCCTCCTCACAAGCCACAAGTGAAATGAAGTTGCCCTCATTACTGCTACCGTTTCATCTCTCAATAGCAAGCAAAAGCCAAATCAGCCATCCGTGCCGTAGACCTCAAGCACACAGGTTGACATAAGTCCCTGGAAATCGATGTAAGCCCACGTCAGTCGTTTTAGGGCTTCTGCCAACTCACTCTCGGTCACGCCTCAATTACTCTTTAGCTGTACAGAAAGGGTTGGAAGGTGTTTCTCTTTTTACAAATTCAAGCGCAGAAAGGATGCATGTTTTGGTGCAGTAGAACAGAGACGGTAAACTGAAAAATACCTGAAGTGAAAACACGACCAAAGGAAAGGGTATTGCTGGCAAGAAATGGAAGTTCTGAACTCAAAGACAGATTTATCTGATTTTGATGTAAAAAGCTTTATAAAGATTACTGTAAATAACTATTAATTGCTTACAATGCCACCTTACCTTCTACATATTCTGTAAATTCTTATCTTGTTAGTTAGATGGTCATGACATAACCAATTATTTCATTTTAGGGTATATAGTCCTTTTTAACTGACGGCTGTAGGTAGGACTAAAAGCACTGCCTAATGACCTGCATGTATCATAGTTTTCTGAATGAATACTGTCTCAAACAGGGGAGAAGATGATTTGGTGTACAGTTAAGGGACAGGAACAAGACAATAATATATGTATTTTTAATTTAGCATACTCATTAGAAATAGACTCTAAGCATCTTATCAAAGAACATGGATCAAACCGTTGTTTGTGTTCAAATTCCCCCTTATGCAGAGAACATATTTGCTTGTATTTTTCTCCAGGGACATGCATAATGGATAATCTGCTAGTATAGCAGCACAGGAAACTGCTATGGTTAGTCCACGTGCTGTAATCTGATACAGCAATTATTTAACGATAAGACAAATTCTAATCTATCTGCTTCAAAACTGTGAAAGATTACCCAAAAGGGTTTTTTTAGACAAAAATTAGCTGCTAAGAGCCATTTTGTATATAGTATGTTTTACTGAAGAGTTCACTGTAGACCTGTTTTCATTCAAGAATGCACAAGGGTTTTTCTTAACCACGATTAATCCAATTACACATTCTTTTCCAGCTTGTCTTGCTACGTGACCTTGGATTTGGAGGTAAAAAGAGGCTACAGGCTAACTGGGTGTGAGCTTCTTATAAAGGTGTAGGCTTCCTTCAAGAGGAGGAGTTGGCTACCCTAACAAGAGCATCAACCTTTGGCTTAAGTATTGCAGGAACAGTAGCTGTAGTTGCTCATTTATTTTAGGTAAAGAAATGGCTAGTGGCGTGTGGGAAGTGGCAATAGAAGGGACGGTGCATTAGAAGATTAAGTCAATTTAAGAAGATTAAGATAAACATATGGCTGTATTCTGGGCAGTAGAAGCAGCTTCCCATTTTCACTTGAGCAAACTCCTCCTGTCCCAAGTCCTACGTAGCGTTTTTTAACATGATGCTTTCCGTTTCCACTAGAATTGCAAGGTCACAAAGTAGCTTTTCATTTTGGATTGCTGTCTTCAGCATAAATTACTGATCTTCCTTGTGAGTGCATACATAGATGGAATTAACTGAACTCTTAAAAGCCTGCTATACTGAGAATTTTGCACCGTAGCCAATTTCTCTTCACGTTAGCCTTCTTTTCTCTGAAAGCATCATAGTCCATACAGAGAACATCTAGATACAAATGCATGCATGGGATTATGATATGTTTGTTTCAATCTGTCTAAACAGCAACAAACACAGAAAGATCCTGTGCATAGAAACAATTTGGATTAGTTGTTTATGAATAAAACAATATTATTAGTAAGGTATTAACAGATAAATGTATAATTTCCATATGGCTGTAGAGCCGTGACACACTAACTCTAGTTCAGTTAATTTTTCAACCAAGTAAATGAAACCTGGTCCTTTAACATTTAAAAGATATAGCAAAGGTTTTTCTATGAGTTTCACAGCCCATAATGTCAGTAAAACTGTAAATACCATGTAACTATCTACAAGCAAATGTGACTGGCTGTGCGTTGGCATTTAATTCCCATCAATGCCCAGGTTGCAGCACAAACCTAAAGTCTTCCTAGATCACATATATCGAGGATTAATCTTGTACTAATTCCGCAGCACCCAGTGGCAGTTCCATTAAGTTGCTCTAGGATTTCTTAGACTGCAAATTCCAAATGCATCAGGCTAATTACAGTGGCTGAGAACAGACGCTCCTGCTGTAAGAACACTTTAAAATTCCAGGTCGTCTTTTGCCCTTTTTATTTATCTTTCAACCTTGAAGCAAAGCAAAACAGTGGGTGACGGTACGCTACTGTGCAGGCAGAGCATTCTGAAATTTCTGGGCTCTTCCTAGTGACTGCTGGGCTCCCCTACTGACGGCACGCATTGCTAAAAAGTATTTTAATTAGTTCCATTACTAATTGCAATTACAGTTGCTTCATCGCCACTGTTTCCAAGGAGCCGGGAAGGTAAGCGGCTAACAGCTTAGGGCCCTTCAGCCAGCATTTGCTACCCAAGCTACATTCCTCTGCTTACGCCAACCTACCTCATTACCCGAGGCGTTAATTGGTGCCAAGAACACCACCTACTGACACGCGACTTTGCGGCAGACTCTAACACGAAACCCGCGCCCCCCAAAAGGCTTTTTGCTCTCTCTTACGCGGACATCCGCGCCCTGCAGGAGGGCGCGCGCACCGGCTTCTACCACAGCGGGCGGGCGGGAACGAGCCCCGCGCAGCCCGGAGCTCGGCAGCGACACGTGGCACCCGCAGCCCGTGGGGCCGCCCCGCCCCTTTGTGCGCAGCTGGCTCCGTCGGATTGGTCGCCGACTTCAGGCCGACGAACCAACTACAACCCCCGGCAGCCCTCGCGGCACGGGGGCGGTGGTGCGATGCGGGCCCTCCGCGGCACCGGAGCGGGTCACGAGGCGCCGTCGGTGTCGCCGACGTCACCGCGTGAGAGAGCCCAACTGTGGGAAACGCCGGCGAGGGGCGGGGCGGCCCAGCGGGGCGGGGGGGCTGCCCGGGGGCTCGGCGCGGGGGCGGGGCGGGGCGGCGCGGGGGCGGGGCTAGCCGCGGCCCGTAGCGGGCGCCCTACCCCCCTGAGTGACAGAAGGCGCCCGGGCACGGGAGCTCGCGCTGGGGCTGGAGTCGCTGCTCGCGCCGCCGCCTCCCCGCGCGCTCCCCTCTCCCGCCCGCCCCCTCCCCTGTGGCTGCGGCGCCATCCGGTGTTATGAGGCGGCCCTGAGGGGCGGCGGCGGGGAGCGCAGCCCGGCAGGAGCCCGGCGCGGCCCGGCAGGGCGACGGGGTCTCGCTTCGCCTCGCCGGCCAAACCCATGACTACGGCAAACTGCGGCGCCACCGACGAGTTCGACTTCAGGCTGATCTTCGGGGAGGACGGGCAGCCCGGCCCCGGGCCGCCGCTGGGGCCTGCAGGTGCGCTTCTCCGCAGCCGGGCCGAGGCCGGGGCCGAGGGGGGTCGGCTTCCTGTTTTGCGGCGGGGGCGGGGGGGGGCTGCCGCCTGCCCCGCTGCCGCGGGAGGCAGGAGACCGGGGCGGGGGGAGCGGCGCCGTCCCTCCTCCGTCGGGCTGCGGCCGCTTCACGCGGCCGCTCCGCTCCCCTCGCGCGCGGGACCTGGGGGCTGCGGGGAGCGATGCCGCCGGCGGGGCCGGGTCGGCCCGTGGCTCTCCGGGCCTCTCGCCGCCGTTACAACTTTGTTTGGGGGAAATGAAACGCAAGAACTCGCCGTCGTGCGGGAGGGGCCTCCCCCGGGGCGCGGTGGTTTTGGCGGGGGGAGGCCCGGCCCTGGCGGAGGCGGGAGGCCGTTTGGGATGCGGTGGGCCTGCCCGTCCCCGGAGCGGGGGCGGCCCCCCGTCCCGCCGCCTCTGGCGCAGGTAGCGGCGGGGGCACCCGCCTGCGATCGCCTCAGCTGCCGGCGCCGAGCTCGGGGCGCCTCGCAGGGCTTGGGGGAGGGCGAGCAGCGGGATCCCGGTGAGAGATCGCCCGTCGTGAAACTTGGCGGTGGGCAGCACAGTGTTAATGGAGCTGGGCCAGGGGCTTGTCGGGGGCTCTTGGGATGAAAAGTTTCAGCCTAAGCGTTCCCCCTCTATAGAACGAGCATCATAGTTACTGCAGTGTTCTTACGAGCTCTGTGTACGTGCGTGTATATACGTGTGGATGGACAAAACGCTGCGTGCCGAGATGTGATGGCTGTTTGGGGCCGTGCGTACAGACACACGTACAGATGTGTACACGCTTCGGAGTGCTTCCGTTTTATTCTGTTTTGTAGTATTGGAGCCTGAAAGTCCTGTTTAAAAACCCTCGTATTTCTTTAAACCGCAGAAAATGAAGTATTCCCTGTAAATTGTGGAATAAATAAGAGCCAGCTGTGCAGCGTGTAGCTGTACCAGAGTTCTATGGCAGCATGCTTTTTTTTCCCTGACCTACTTGAAATAAGTATTCCTTGGTAGTGCAATGTCTTAAGTCTTAACTGGTTAGGTGATAAGGTAGCTCTGAAACGTGACTGTATCCAGGCTAAATGATGCAGCCATGTTGTTTTGTTCTCTGACTCGGTTGTCTGCATAAGTTGATTAGGAAAAAAAAAATAGATGCAGTCTGTATATAATCCAGTGTGAACAGTTGGGATTAATTTCTCACAAAATCGCTAACTTTCTTGATGCTAAGATTTAATTTGCAGATTCCTTCAGATAAGGGGAGATTTTCTTTGCTTATTTTCCAATTTAGTGGAGTGGATGGTGCTTTTGGGAAGGGGGCCTGAGTTCTGCTAGCCAAATAATGCATTACAGCACCATATGAAAACAAAGGGGAATGTTAACAAATTACAACAAAAATAATTATGACACCGCTATTTCTATTCTTTTCACGTAAACATAGGAGTCTAAACTATGCTCCTATGTCAATGCTGGATGAGAATGAGAAAACAAGTTGCTCAGAAAACTGAAAATACTAGTTCATTTTTATAATATTTGTATTTTGGTAGCATGCCTTAACAAGCAGTTCAGCTATTACTCTGAATACAGAGGGTTTTCCATGCTTGATAAGTTAAACCTATTTTTAAGGCAAATTTGAAAAATGTGATATTAAGACCATGAACTGAGTGGTTTGCTGTAGCTTTCAGTGAGAAATCCTGCATCTGCTCCCGTAACTCAGTAATTTCACTGTTTTGTGGAATATTGGAGATGATCTCGCCTGCTGTGCACAGATGTGGCCTTCAGGGCAAAGGGTAGGAATAGGTCTCTGCCTTCAAGAATTTTTATTAATGGGACTGCCAGAGTTTAGCTGTTAATTCTGCTCATGTGTTTTATATATTAAGAACTGAGTTTTGTATAAGAGAGGACCCATATTGGAAATCTCGTATTTTTCCCTTGCCCCTCTTCCACGTATATTAGTTAGATGAACAAAAGTTCTTGGATCTCCCCAAATCCTATATTTCATAATCCCGTATCGCTTGCTGCAGTGATGTTGTGCAGCAAAGTAAACATAAGGGTATTTTTTTTCTAATTTATGCTAATAATAAAACACATAGATCACAGAGAAAGTAGCTTATTTTGAAATAAATAATATTAAAATTACTAAGTCTTCTATGATCATGGGGAACACTTGGAAACACGTTCCCATGCTTCATGCTGTATCTCTCTAGGAGTTTGGGATTGTCATACTTGTGAAAGAAGGGTCTAGTACTAAGTTCTTGTGTAAATAACACAGAAATCTATGTTAATGCTCACTTTCCTGCTCAGACTACTGTGGTGTTGTGAGAATTTTATTATTTTATATATGTACATATATAATTTAACTGTATCTTTAATCAAAAGCAGGAAAATGTGAGCTGTTCTTTAATTTCATTTAATATACTTTTGATTTCTGAACTACTACGAAAATCCTAGTCCCAGGCAGTACATTATGACATTAAAAGGACAGTAAGAGAAATTAAACCACCCGGGATCCTGCGTTATTATACAGAACAATTTCACTGATTTGCAGAATTGTGGAACTAGCATACTTAGTTTTGTGCTAAGTGGCAGGAATTGGGACTAATGTTCTGCAGTAGTGCTTGTGTGCTTGATTGTAGTTCCTGCTGCAGAGGAGAATGCTTGAAAGGTGGTTTGAAGATGCTTGAAAGTCTGTATCTTTGCAACATACTTCACTTGAAATCAAAAGGCTAGCCCATTTCATATAGCTTGTGAACTGAAGTAAAAATTTGCTCAGGTGGTTGCTAAATAAGAGCTTGTCAGAAGCTCTTTGGGTATCTTTATCCTTTTAAGTGGAAGTTAGGTACTAAGCAGCTTCTGAAAAATCTTGCTCTCTTTCTCTGATGGTTTAGTGTCCTTGTCCCAAAGGAGAAAGAAATTGTCACTTTGATTTTGTAGTGTTCAGCATTCAAGACAGGTACTGATGTTCTAGGCAGTAATGAGCTTCATCTTTTTCTGACGAAATAATTCAGGCCTCCAGTGCCTGAAGGTAATGCTATAGAGTATGCTGAAGTGAACCAAATCTCTCTGCTGTGCTCTTTCTTGCGGAACTGTTTGGTTACTTGCAGTAGCATCTGATTGCATCTCGCCACCGTATACCAGTTGCATTTGAAATGCCTAAGCATTTGAATTACAGTATCGTTCAGCTCCTGTACAGTCTACTAAAATAGCTTGTCATGTAACTAACTTTGTCAACTAATGTATTTGAAGTGCCACCATTCCTGATCTTTTTAATAAAGAGATATTTGAGATGTAATATGTGACACTTGAAAATTTGAATTTAACTTGAATACTTTTCTAATGATGCCACCATCCCTTTCACACACATGGAGTTTTGTAATACTATTCAGTATAGTTTCGGGAAGTTTGCCTAGAATTTATTAAGCATTAAGCAAATAAACTGAATTAAGGTCTTTACACTACTGTTTAAAACTCTGCTGAAGATGCAATATACTGTTTAAATGCCAGACTGTGCAGAAGTGGAGCAAATACAGGTTGCTATGATTATTTCTTTGGCTGAATTTTTATTTTAAGGGTTCATCTTCTGTTTTAAAGCATGAGTTTTTACAAGGTAAGAGCCGTTAAAGAACTTGGGGTATGTAGTACTAAGCTGGGAATTCAGGATCTTGTAAGGTTCTGTAACATTCAGAATTACTTCTTGTTGGTATGTGAAATAGGGACTGACTTAAAATTAGAGGCTGCAAACTGTTCAATATCCAGAAAATGAATTATTTAATTGTTTAGCAAATTCTGACAGCTGAGTTACAGATACTACTGTTTAGAATCTTGTCTAAAATGATCCTGTTATTTCTGATTGTCTTCTAAGAGCAAAAGACAGGGTCGAGTTTTGTTACCCAGTAAAACCGAGCAATATGCAGAATTTCAGAACCCTAAGACCCACCTTTTGTTTTTGGGTTATGAAGTAGAGGAGGATAAATTTATGTTGTCTTTCAATGTAAGTAATCATCCTTGGTTGATTTTTGTTTATTTGTTTTTCCAAAATATGAGTGCTTTAAAAGTACTGATAAAAATACCTTCCTTGGACTTTTGGTTCATAATATCTGTTTTATTTTCTTGGAAAATAAAAATGAAACAGGCTGAAAAGAGGTTCTCCATATTTCCTGTGGCTTAGTATTTGCTTAAGTAATACTATTTAGTAATCTTGTTACAGATGAATCTCACAATCTCCCTTATTTTTCTCCAGAAAAGTATGGTATGAAAAGTATGAAAAATATCCCAGTTCTGTGATGAATTTAGTGACAATTCAAAATGTCTTTGCAAGCTGGAGTCTTGCTCCAGATAAGGACAGTATATCTGGATTTGGATCTTTAGTTTATTCGAAAACTTCTGTACTCTTGTTCTCCTTTGAGGTTTTTTCCTCTACCTTAGAGCTATTAGCTTATTGGTTTGAGGCTGTAACTGAATACAAGATTGAAATACACATTTTGCAATTATGACTGTCAAAGTAATACCTGATCTTTTCTTCTTGAAGGTTGCCATGTCTGAAAGCCTTTCTCTGTGAGCATCTGCAAGCTGCTTGGGCTGCTCAGCAGTTACCTCCTGCCCATGTGTTAAGTGCTCTGAAGCGATGACAGGCACTGAATTTTGCCTCAGTAGCTAGGCAGAGTTCTCTGAGGCAAAAACTGGCATTATATATGTGTCATTTAATTTAGGTATGTAGTAATACTAGAGTCTTAAAACCAATGATTTGTACTGAAACACCAGCACAATACTAGACTTCATAGCTTTGCCTTGATCATTAATATGTAGGGTATACTTCTTCACTTCTTGCATGTGTTTTCATGACAGATATTGCTGTCAGGGATTGTTGGTAGAGAGTAGAAAACAGTCTCAGCTGTTTAGAGGTTTGCAGTGTGCTTGAACTTCTTGTTCTTTTCCCTAAAATGGTGATTGAGGTAAGCAATACTGAGAAACTCAAGTTGTGGTAGGAAAGAGAATATTCTCATAGAATCATAGAATCTTTGAGTTGGAAGGTACCTTTAAAGGCCATCTAGTCCAACCCCCCTGCAATGAGCAGGGACATCTTCAACTAGACTAGGTAGCTCAGAGCCCCATCCAGCCTGACCCGGAATGTTTCCAGGGATGGGGCATCTACCACCTCTCTGGGCAGCCAGGGGTTCACCACTCTCACTGTGAAAAACTTCTGCCTTACCTAGTAGAGATCTGCCCTCTAGTTTAAAACCATTACCCCTTGTCCTGTCAGTACAGGCCCTGCTAAAAAGTCTGTCCCTGTCTTTCTTATAGGCCCCCTTTAAGTACGGAAAGGCTGCAATAAGGTTGCCCCGGAGCCTTCTCTTCTCCAGGCTGAACAACCCCAACTCTCTCATAATTAGACTGAGTGGAAAATTAAGGGCTGGATGCTGGCGATAATTGTGAACTCGAGGTGTGAGCTGACTGAGGGTTGCTCTTGGTGAAATTAATTTTTGTGATCACGTACTTCTGATCCAGAACTGCTACAAAGTTTGCTTTCCTGAGCTGAGCAAGAGAATCTTGCAAGGCATGATCTTCTGAAGTAAGTCTTTTCAAGAGATCCATCTTGCACACCTGTATGGTTCATCTGAAGTTTTATTCCTTTTTAAAGTCTTTTTATTCTGTTTAGATTTGGTTGCCTATGTAAATGGGTAGGAGAGAAAGTCTTTGCACAAGATAGTAACTCTGTGGTTAATATGTATAATTTGAGCCATCCATATAAATACAGCTGTCTGTGCTGGTCTGTAAACATTTGCTATACAAAAGAGCGTTCATGTGGATTAAGATTAGGATCAACTGGTGCAGCTTCAAGAAAGGAGTGAGTGGGCAAGTTGCTTGAGTTGGTTTCTTTTTTCCTCCGCTAGACAGAAATGATACTTTTGAAGCCAACTGTTTGTTTATTTATTAGATATGGAGCATTAAAAGTATTGTGATAGGAACCACCACTTGATGGAAATTTGGTCACTATCATTTTATTTTACAAGCTAGTGATCTGTGCGCATAGAAGATTGACACGCAAGGACACAATGCAAATCAGTGATAGACTGTGGTTATATAATCTGCTGATGGAGAGGAGGAGGGAAGACCAAACAGCTGCATCTGACCAAAAATAGAGGGTCTGTGAGAAGAACCATGTGGCTTCAAGATAACTTAACTGAGGAAGAACCAAAGGAAAATGGCTATTAAAGTCAAATGTGGTATCAATGCAGTCAGAGTTGCCTGGCCATTAAAAGTAACACATTAAGGCAGTAATCCTGGGAAGCTGATATATTTGAATATATTGTGTTTTTTCACAGTATGCTGGCTAAATGAAGCCTTGCCTATTTGCATAAAGCTTGACCAGGACGAGACTATTTGGAAAAATACCCAACTCTCTCATGTGCTGTTGTGAGGCAGTTGTAGTTGCACCTGATCGAATTCCATAACTTTTATGGTTTGGCGTATGATTCTTGGATCACTACATAGTGGAATGAGAATCACTATGTAGTGAGTCACTATATAGTGCAAGGATTTGCACTACTTGACAAAATGTTACTTATTTTGTGTGTGAATTTATAGCCACACCTCACCCTCTGTCCCCTTCCCTTCCATCTGAACTATGGCCACAGTGCAAATGAAAACAAAGCCTGCGAGTTGGGATGTGGGAGATGGGCAGGATACACCAGCATTTGTGCTAATGCTTTTATCTTATGTATTTCTGAAAATTAGAAATAAACTCTTTCATTCTACTTTTTAGTAGCCCTCTCCTTAAAATGTGACCGTCTTTTTTTCTTTTGTTTCTGTTATACAACTGCAAGCAGTTGATCATATCCCACTCAAAGAGCAGCCAGATAGGTAACGTTGCTGTGAATGGGTGAGAAATTAGAGTAAATTGGGCCCGGGTCAATAGTAAGCAGCAGTTTGGCTGTTCACAGCAAAAACGTAAATACAGGAGTTGTTGCCTAAAGCTGCCCTAGTGGGCTGGGGAAGTACGTGGAGCAGACTTGGCAGTAAGCCCAGCCTGTAGAACAACATCCAAGTCCTTGCATTTGTCCAGGCATGCCATGTGGGGTTCGAATGACAGTGGAATTTAAGATGAGTGAAATGATCGGTAAGGCTAAGTAAAATTGCAAGGCAGGAGCAAGCTTATTAACAAGCCAACATTCTCTTCTAGCTTTAGTACCCATCTGTGAGTATTCTTGTGAAATAGAACGTTTAAAAAAAAAAAAAAGAAAGTGGAACTGTTCAAAGTCATTCAGGGAATATCAGTTGAAATCTGCAGAACTGGTTGATAAGCAGGCTTTTGGGCTGTGTTGTGGCCGGCACATCTCATGAGTTAACTGAACAGCTGAACTTAATCATTTACGTGGCTATTCTGATTAAATGTCTCAGCTGCATTGAATGCTTATGGTTGCTTTTCAGACAAAGGATGATGGGTGTGATAGAAAACACTTTTGTCAGTTTTCTTTGGGAGGCCCAGTCCTCGTTTTTAGGTACCTGGGGGAAGGAGAGAAAAGTCAGCTTTCTGGGGATCTGACTACAAACCCATGATCTTTGAGCAATAAATTCATGAAAATAGAAGTCTCGGTTTGTGTTGTGTTATGGTTTTGGTGGGGTTTTTTGTTATTTTTGTGTGTTTTTTTTAAGCAGAAACAAAAACTTAATTTGAGGCTGCATAAAAGACATTTGCAGGTAGAAACTTGAGCACATACTTACAGGTAACTTCTTAATCCCAGAAATGTAGAATCATATTATTCACATTAATATTTAGAGTAGTAGCAATTGCTTGTTTAAAAAATGGCTTCTCAGCCTGCATTTTGAAGATTAGTCATCACTTTCAAAAATTAGGGATATTTTTCATATAGCAAAATATTGCTGGACAGAGTTGGATTTTTCTGTTTGCTTTTCAACAGGTCGGTGGAGAGGGTTATTTTCAAAATCTTGTACGTATTCCTCGTTGGATGTGAGTGACCTTGGATCCTTTCAAACCAAGATATTTCAATTTTTTTTTATATGTGAGGTTGTTCAAGATTGCAGGAGGCAAATACCTTTGAATTCACTGTTTAATGAGAGTCTTCATGTTTTAGTGGCTGCTAACTTTGCTTTTTAGGAACACGTGCTGTGAGAGATGCTTTTTTTAATTCCAGATTTTATTTTTTCTAAATGGTTTTGGTAAATAGAAAAAAAGGGAAGACCACTTAAACATAAATTCAGTGATAAGCAGCATTTTTACTGCACTGGAGAGGGAGTGGGATTATGACTGATCGTAGCTGGAACAGGGCACAAACTGTTACCTTCTAAGTAAACTTGTTTCACAGAGTAACCCTTTTTATTTTCATGTCCAAAATGAAAACATACTCTAAAAACAGAATGAGGAGCTGATAACACTTTCAAGGTGCACTCATTAACAGTCAGTGCCAATGATTCACTGCTTTTGATGGCTGTATAATGGGCTGTAATAATGTCTACAATGATTTATAGCTACTCATGTGTATCTTTGATGCTTTCTAGTTCCCTAAATCAAGAACACAAAGGACATGAGGAGATGGGGTAACGGTATGATTACAAAAGGCTTTAACGGTATCATTTGGGATGACTATACTCAAGTGACAATGCCACAAGAGAATGTGTGGTTTAATCCAAAGAACCACTAAGAAAATCTATCAACATTTTGTATTTTGCGTAGCTTTTTACAATTATGTCGGAGTCTCTGTATTTCGTTGGCGTAATTTGTCAAATTTAGGCTTTTGAGAGCAAATGCTACTGTCTTCCAAATTGCATAGCTTTTTTGGTTGAAGGTGGGAGGTTAGGCTGTTGAGGTACAGTATGTGGTGAAACCTCCACTCTTGCTGGAATAAGTGCAAGCTATTTAGGACTCTACAAAGAGATGCAAAGTTTCAGGGCTTGCATGTGGCACGGCTGTGAGGTATGCTAACATTTCCCTTGTGTTTTGAGGGTCATTCTGAAAGTTGCTGAAAAAATCGCGTTTGTGCCCTGCTTCAGCCTCTCTCATTTGGCTGTTTGATTCTTATTTCTGCCTGTTATGCTTATTGTATCAATCTTAGCAAAGTGAATTCAAGGTGTTTCTGATTCTACATTCATGTGAGCAGCTGGGAAAACAGGGAAGTTTCAGATTATCATTCTGGCTCATGTCAGTCCTTTGATGTACAGAGCCTTTGAGTTTCGTGCACCTGAAGTCTACATCAAAGCTGTATTGTAAAACATATTGTTGAGAAGCTGTAAGAATAATGATTTGAAATACTGAGTTAGCTATATGGTAGGATTGCCTGCTGTACAATGGTTTGCCTTCTGTCATGTTGTAGGACAGCTGCAGAAGTCCACTGTAACTTTGCTGAGGTGTGAAGAGTTCCCAAACTAGTTTGTTCAGATACTATCAATACCAGTTCTCATGCTCTGTTTGATAAACAGAAAGAGACATGCCCCCATTTCGGTCTCCCCTCCTCTTACTGTGTAGCTTCCGCCCGCTCAAACTTGCCTTGACTTACTGCATTCCTTTTCTACCAATTTTCACAAAAAAACCCAGCCTATGTCACCATACTCTCCTATAAACTAAAATACCCATTTTTCTTGCACACTCCAGTCTTACTTTGTTTGCTATGTCCCTACTTATGCATTCTGATCTTGGAAACTTGGGTTCTGCTCAGGACTGGAGCGTACTGTAAAGCTGGAGGTGTCTCTGTATAGAGCAGCAGGCTGCTATCAGCCAGCTCATTGGTCTTTAGAAGTTGATCATTGGTAAAGGTAGGTAGTTAGGTGAGGATTTCAGTTTACAGGTGCAGCATAAACCAGAACTTTGAATAACTAGAGAGCCTTTTATGGAGTCCATTAGTTTTGTCTCCACAAAGGAAGAGTTAGGTTGTGGTTGATAAATTGGCCTGTGATACCAAGAATCTAGACAAACCTTCAGCTGGCAACTATAGCACGTAATTCCCTTACTCTCTTCTATCAGTATTTGCCTAATATCCTCACTTACTTTACGATCAGTTGTCTTCTTGTAGGTCAGGCACAACACAACAGTTTTGGAGTGCTCAGTCTTCTCTCGGATCCCATGTCTGCACGTACCAGATGCTCTGGAACTGCAGGGCTGCAGTCCTTTCACGGGTTTTAACAACTGATCACATAGGATAATGTACTTCATCTTCAGAATGGTGGTGACAGATAGGCCGTTACTACTATGTGTTAGTAGCTGCTGCATGGGTGTATTGTGTCATTTTAAGAATCTCCCCAAAAGCCATAGTGTATTTCTTAATATCTCTGAACTACTGAGTCGTGTTAAGCTGACTTTCTATCTAACACTGGATGACAAATGAGGCTTCATCAAACTGGAGGGCAACAGCTTCCATTTTGTCTACAAGGGTATTATGCAGTAAAACACTGTGCCCTCTTGAATGACGTACCCACAGAGAAAAAAAGGAAGCAAAGAGGAACCCCGTAGAACTTGCAGATTTTTAAAGCAAAAAGTGAATATTTTTATTTTTTTAACCTGTTATGAGTATTAATGAATAATCCTAAATACTGAACCACAAGATCTATAGTTTTCATTTAAGGCCATGCTTCATAATCAACCAGAAATACCAGGAGAGCTGGAGAAGGCACAGGTATAAACAGTGCCTAGCACTTCCGGTTGCTATTTTCTGTTCTTGTAACTGAACTTAGAATGACTAATCCTTGTTGAACCTTATAGTTGCAAGCTGGATTCTTTACCTACTTTGTACATCACTTTTTATCAACGAATCTCGAAGCACTCTGCTATGAAAGACTGTGAGAACTTAGGGTTTTTTTAAAAAAAGGAAAAAAAAGGTCAACTGAAATTAACTCCTGCAACAGAAGTACGTAATTTTCTGAAACATGCTTATGGCTTACGCAGCTGCATTTGATTTTGATGTTTATTTAACGTGTTTTTCTTACATGCCAAATAACATTTCATACTGTTATTGGAACTTAATTCCGGTATTTCAGGGTAAAGCTCGATGTACATGAAGACAGACATTTTAAATTAAATGCATAGCAGGCTATGGCCTAAGGGTTTAGTTGTGTGTTACCTTTTGGTTTGATACTGAAAACACATGCAGTTCCTGTCCTGCTTGCCCGTTTCTCCCCATGTCCTAAAGCTTGCCATCCTGTCAGTTGTATATATACAGGTGTTTAGGTTAGTGCACTGCAAATCTGTTTACCAAAATCGTCTGGGTTAAAAATACCTCTCTTCTCATTTCCCCTCTCCCTTTGTGTGTGAGTGTGTGTGGGAGGGTAGTTGCTACTGAAAAAAAACCATAACATGTAGTTACGCCCCGAGAGCCAGTATATTCTTATTTTATTCAATGTCAGTTGTAAACATTTGATAAGCTGTATTATTTTCTTGCTTAAACTGCTTAAGCTAGTGCATCTTCATTATTTTTCTGCATTTCTACCGAGGATAATGAATTCTCATCGAGACTAGAATGTGAAAAACACTAATTGATGAGCTCCCACTGTTGAGGAGATTGTACATTTCTAGTATTCTTGTGAAATTCTGATGAGCACGATAGAGCTGCCTCTAGCGTACGTGATTGACAGAAGTAAAATTTATTTTTATCCTTTTTGAGTAATCTGATATGACCATGAAACAGAGCACAAAATCATTGAAGAGGGAGAACTGCTTCCTAAAATGACAGTTGCAAATCACGCTTTTCTGAAAGCTTAAATTTGCACTACTGTTTTGTGTGTTGCTAAACTTGGTCTATAAAGATGTGTCTGCATCCTGCTCCACCTTGATACCTTAATTGTTTTCACAATTTATACTTTTTTAGTACCGTATTTGGTGGCTTACTAGTCAGTTATACTCGTTATAAACTAATGTATTGCTGTGCTTTTTTAGGGTTTTTTTGGTTGTTTTTTTTTTAAGTTGATGTTTAAGCTTGTAGGAAGTGTCTCTGGAGAACTCATAGGTTGCAACGGAAAACTGGCGTTAAATATCCAATTATAGAGCTTTAGTGTGGTAGTGTACCAAGAAGAACTCTGATCGATTTGTCTTTTTAAGTGCACAAAAGGAAAACTATGACTATTGGGTATTTTCGGTTCTTTGTGAAGATTAAGACTCCTCTTTCATCCCAAGAAATATATGAACTGCCGCAAATCAGTAGGATAAGGAAATTAAAAAAACGGAGCTGTATATGCCTTTTGTTCTTATTTACAGATATTTCTGTGGCATTCTTTATAATACCATCATGTTCAGAAACTTTCAGGGATAATAGTAACTGTCATGACAGAACTGAAAAACAGAGGAGGTGGTTGTTCTTTTTAAAATTTGGGAGTGGAGACGGATTGACTTGCCTGAGAACACACATGATGTCTGTGGCAACGCTCAAGTCTTTCCTCATGCTATTTAAAGGACTTGATTACTGATCCTGTTTTTGCAGTAGTATTTTTGTAAGACCTAGGTCGTGTTGCACTTTCTTAGTACCTTATAACAACTCCTATTGTCTGAACCTGTTTATGGGCTTACAAACCTAGAATAACAAAGTGGTATGGATAATTTTGGCACAGGGCTTATGTTCAGACATTTGATAGTAATTGACCTTCCTTCTGTGGAGAAATCTGGCTCGCTGCACAGCTGCGCATATGCATGTGCCAGTACATCGCTGGGCAGTGAACAACTGGTGGGCAAGCATTACTAGTCCTGAATGTGCAGTCTGATACGGCAAATAGCAAGCAAAATGTACTTTAGGAGCAGTTGTTCTGGATATTATTTAATTATATTCTCCAGTTAGACAGCTTATGTTGAAGTGTAGTTAGCAGCTTAGTAAGTGATGAGCCAGCGTTGTTTTAATACTGAACAGGAGCTTCTGTAAACTAGTCTTGTTTCCAGACAGTAGCAAATGTACATTCAAAACCACAGACTTTCTGGTGCTCATTGATAAAGGATGACACAGATGCCTGATGTGAGATGGCAATGGAGGTCTGCAGCTTTATATAGCTTATATGCCCTATGTGAATATAGAGCATCTGCTAACTTTTGTGATCCCTCAGTAGTAAACCTGATCTTAGCAGGGTGGGGAGGAAGGCTTCACTAAATTTCTAAAGACTCAGTGGCTTCTCCATGCATGGTAGTGTTAAAAGTCTTAGTAAGTTTAAACAAAGCTGAGGTTCTCGCTAGCTATCCAGAAGACTACCTCCTTTGATCATAAACCAAAATTTGACGTGGTTTTGTTCTTAGCAAACATTGACTTCTTGTTTTGTTTCCCTGCCTCCTTTTAAAGGCTTACTGGAACAAATAAACTATTAATACTACTTCTAAAACTGAAGTTAAACTTATTGGCCCTTAATTCTTCAGTACTTTTTAACCTTTTATTTAGTCCAGTTTACTTTGTATTGCTGTAAACTCTGTTAGCAATTTACTCAGTTGACTTTACTAAAGAAAAAGGATTTAAGACACCTGCCTTTTCAGGGTCATGACAGGCTTTTGATGTGAAAGGCACTGCTTCCCTTGGTCTCTGTATTTTGCTATATTGTGTCTACCCTATCTAGCATCTTGCCCCATGTGCTTGTGGTAGTTTTTATGCTCTACCTTAGCAATCTGACCTAGTTTCTGTTTCTTGAATGCTGCTTTCTTGTATTTTATGGTCAGTGAAGGCCTCATGACTTGGCCAACTTCACTTCTTTACTGTCTTTCCTTCCCCAATAGGATTGTGTGGATGTAATAGCTCTCTTAAGTAATCAGATTTCCATGACCCCATTTTCTGCCTTGGGCTTCTTCATAGCTCTTTTTGCCTTGCACTTGCCTGTTGTGAGACTTTCCTGAGTTTGCTCACCCACTGCTTTCTCAAAGACCTGTGTTGGATTTTTTTGAGCTATTCTCACTCCTTTCCATCTTAAGGATTGTCAGCTGTTTTGATTTATTTCTTTCTTGCTTCCTTCCCCCTTCACCCTCTCCATTTCTTTCATCCAAGTTATATTCATCTTTGTGTGTTTACTAGTTCCTTCAAATTGGTTAGTGGGCTTTTCCAGACTGGATTCTCTCTGCAGTCTTTAATAGTACAAAAATAATTATTAATTCTACTAGACTGCTTACCAGTGACAGGATTTGTAAAAGGTCTTAGTGTTGTTCTTTGTATGAGCAACTAACAGGTGATTTTTAACACCTGACTATAAGGGGAGGGTTTGTGTGTGCAAACTAAAATAAATCTACCTGTTTATTGATTGTGTCCGAAAATGCTTTTGGTGACTTAGACTTCAGAATGTATTGTTTCCAGAGTCTTAAGCATGCTTTTGGGATTTGGTGTTCATTAGGAGCCTAGAGTAAGAACTATGCATCTAGCTTCCTGTTTTTTGAGTGTGTGCGTGTATGCTGCTGGGGAGGGGTAATGGGAGAACACGGTGTCAAACTCATTAGAAGTTGTTTGTCATGGAGAGGGACCAAAGAAGCCTGAGTCAGAAGAGTGCTCTCCTGCCTTCTCCATCTCTTCCCCAGTTCTTTCTGACTGCTGTTGATAATTCTGTGCTAGTCTGATCTCTCCACCTCAGCTCCACGGAACTTAAATTTTGAATGTATATCTGCTTTTCATAAATCCCAGTGACATTGAAAGCGAACAAATGGTCTTAAATATTTTAACATTTCTTGATTATTGCTGCAAGAGAAAGAAGGCTCTTTGCAGTGGTGAGAGTTTTAGTACAAACAATGTGCTACTACTATTCCTAAAGCCATTAATGACACTAAATGGTTACACACAGGGCTTGAAGACTTCCAACTGCTGTTTTCCTATAACATGATTTTTTTTGTTATTTCAAAATTTCTGTAACTGTTTTATTTCAAAGTTTTGAGTAGCTGGATAATTGCTTTTATTAGGATTGCCTTTTTTCCTCCCTTGACCTACGCTTCTAATACTAATAAATGAGTTAGGAAACAAGGACATCTGTGATCTTGCACATGAATATACTGATAGATGTGGAAAACCTGTAACTAACTCCTATCTGCATTTCATATTTTGTGAAGGTGAAACAGCAAAAAAAGGACCCCAATTAAAGTTTTCAAAAATGTTTGTTAACCTAGTGAAAGGATAGGTAAAAGCAGTTTTGACAGTGTTTGATGTAGTGAGCTTGTGTTAATTATTTGTATGCTATACAAAATCGTCCTTCATGAGTATCCTGATCCTTCTAGTGTATGCGTATTTAGAAATTAACCTGTACCCATTTTTTTGTGTGCTCTTAACACGTATAATTAGTAGTTAATTATATAATTACATAATATGGATAATTGTTACCTATGGCTATAATATATATAAAATCACACAATGCTTATAAAACTACCTAGTACTAGCCTTAAATGCAATTTCGTGCCTCCTTTAATTGATAGATTGTTAATAGAGCTGCTCCCTGACCATGAACATAGGTCGTTCCTTGGTAACAGTATGCTTTCTCTCCATTTGAAAATGCTTCCTTGTTGTCTCTGAGGAGATGCTGTTTTCTTTTGTTTCTGTTTTTGTTAATTTTAAGCCGATTGCTAATGACTTCATTAACATACTAATGTTTTTCATCATGGAAAGGCCTAACATACATGGCTTCCTATCTGGATATTTTATCTGATGATGAGAGAGACTAGATTTATTTTAAAACATGTATTAATATTCTACTGATACTCAGGATTTAAAAAAAAAATTAAAAAAAAAAAAAAGCTAATACCCAGAGACGCAATTAATACCATCCAGTCTGGATTTCTGGAAAATAATTGTATGAACATGATGTCTTACTGTCACATTTGACACAGGAGCATTTGAGTTTGCAGAAACTTTTATGCTTCTGCATAATATTCCCCTACTACTGAAAAAAACCCAACCTTTAAAAACCCCCATACAATGCACTAGGAACTGTATAATTTCAATGGTGATGTTAAATGTTAGTGATAGGTCAAAAGCTCTCAAATTGATTCAGCATTAAAACAAATTACTTAGGTTGTAGAGATGATATTGTTAACAGATTTTGAGACTAGTTTCAGTGTCTAGTGGGAATGGTCCAAGTACATTTGATTTCATCTGCTAGGAGATGATAGACTAGTGAACTACCTGCGGTCTCTTGCATACTTACTTTCTATAATTTTAGAGGGAAGGATCGATTTTACAAGGGGAAAGAAACAAGAGTGGCAGCATAGTGGTTACAAAATAAGAAAAAAAAAAAAGCTGTGTTTTCTGCTCTTGTTTCAGACAAATGTCTCATACTGGCAGTTAATATTGACAAGGGGGGCAAGAAAATCTGCTTCATTTCTGTGAGACAAAGTTGCTGATTTTGTTAACTAGACTTGCACTCCTCAGTTGTTTGTTTTTCTTTGGAATATTTCCTGTGTTTTGGATAAGTTGGTGAGATCTGAGAATATTTTGCTTTATGGCCTTTATGCTGAACAACTTGTGCTCAAACTTAATGAGACTGCACTTGAAAAATGCTATTCTGTGAGATGGGCACTTGAGAGTTTTCTAAGCAACCAAAAAAGATCTTTGGAGTACGAGTCTTCATAATAACTTTAATACTATTCTTTGTTAGGCCTCTTTTGGTTGAATGTTTTTAGTTGTTCATAATCTTCATTGAAGTTTGAGTCACTGTAAGATGCTTTCTAGTGTTCAAGGAGATAAATATTACGTACGTGATATTCTGGTGCTTGTAAGTGTTGCCTAGTGGGCTTGCAGAAAGTGTCATAGTCCATGTCAAAAAGATTAGCTTTTAATGGATTATGAATAAAAATGCTTAATTTTGAATTTAATATAGTTAATAAAGATAGTTTGAATTGAGTATTCCAGCTTAGATCCTTTCAAGATTTTAAACCCATTTTCTGTGTGTATTTATATTTTTCAACCACTGAAGATGTGTATAAACTGTGGAATCTGTTTGAAAACAAGATTTATGACTATGCTGTAGTCATAATAAGCTGTAAATATGGCTGAGGAAAATTTAAAATTCAGAATAAGCTTTATTTTGTGTGGCTAGCGTAACGGGAAGTATCTAGGATGTTGAAAGCAGGCCATACCTGGGAGTATGTTCATGACATTTTCCAAGTATTGCATTCTGACCCTGTTCCTCTTTTTTTTTTTTTTTTTTAATTTTGTTTTGTTTTCAGATCTTGAGTCAGATGACTGTGCGTCCATATACATCTTTAATGTAGACCAACCATCGTCCTCTGTAAATCAGCCAATTTGTATTCCTCGCCATGGATTGCAGTCTCACTCCTCTCCTCTGTCACCACCTACAAGACTTCAGAGTCATAAGAACTATGAAGGCCCTTGTGAGGTACCAGAATCCAAATATAGTCCACTAGGTGGACCCAAACCCTTCGAGTGCCCTAGTATTCAGATTACATCTATTTCACCTAACTGTCACCAAGGGATTGAAGCCAATGAAGATGAATTGCACACAAATGGCACAGAAAATGAGTATATGGAAAGGCCTTCACGGGACCATCTCTATCTTCCTCTTGAGCCATCATATAGGGAATCATCCCTTAGTCCAAGCCCTGCCAGCAGCATTTCATCCAGAAGTTGGTTTTCAGATGCTTCCTCTTGTGAATCCATTTCCCATGTTTATGATGATGTAGATTCGGAGCTAAATGAAGCAGCTGCTCGATTTACCCTTGGCTCTCCTTTGGCATCTCCTGGTGGTTCTCCGAGAGGTCCTAGTGATGAATCTTGGCAGCAGCCTTATGGATTTGGGCATGCCTTGTCACCTAGACAGTCTCCCTGTCATTCTCCTAGAACTAGTATTACAGATGAAAATTGGCTAAGCCCTAGACCAACATCAAGGCCCTCATCCAGACCTACATCCCCCTGTGGGAAACGACGACACTCCAGTGCTGAGATTTGCTATGCTGGTTCTCTCTCTCCTCACCATTCTCCAACTCCATCACCTGGCCATTCTCCCAGAGGAAGCATAACAGAAGACACATGGCTAAATACTTCCATCCATAACGTACAAGGCCTTAATTCTGGCCTTTCACCATTTCAGTGTTGTACAGAAACTGATATTCCTCTAAAAACAAGAAAGACCTCAGAGGATCAGACTGCCACTTTATCTGGAAAAATAGATATCTGTCCTGAAGAACAGGGTAACCTATCGTCATCCCTTGAAACTGCAGTAGATGACTGCTCTGGATCTCAACACAACTTGAAAAAAGATTTGCCTGGAGACCAATTTCTTTCTGTTCCTTCGCACTTTACTTGGAACAAACCAAAGCCTGGTCATACTCCTATATTTCGGTAAGTGATTTGAAAGTCCTTCAGAAGGCTTTCCTCCCATTTTCCCCCTCCTATGCATCTTAAATAGACATATAAACATGCGTATACATCAGTGATGCATTAAGACTTCTTAAAGAAATCTTACTGTGGGCAGGTAGATGATAGAATTGGGGAAAAAACAAGTTGAGACACCAAATACCCATCTTTTTCTTTTTTTAAAAATACAGGAGGTGCATTGTAACATAGGATTGGTTCTATTTAAATAACGTTTGCATACATGCACAGAGCCCAGATGAATCAAATGTCTGCATATTCTGTGCACACTTTGCAGTTCAATGTAATCTGTGCAGTTAACATTAATATAGCTAAAGAAACCTGGCTTACATGCTTTTATAAAACTGTGAGGCCACAAAAGAGGTGGGGAGTTTATTTCCTTTTGTTTCCACTTGCTTCTTTGGGCTGATGGAATTCTAGAAATAGAATAGAGAACATAAATTTGCATGCCATACTGAAAATAATCCAGAAAGAATTGATTCCTGGTCTGTAGTTCCAAGGGTGGTGCTGGGTTAACTAGCTCTTTTTCTTTTGTGGTCCTGTCTTGGGCTAGCAGGATGATTTGTGGAGGCTTAGAAGAGGGAAATGGTTCACTTGAGGGGAAAATTCACTCTCCTTCCCGTTCTGTTACTTTTTAGATGGAGCAGTTCTGTGATCTTTCCAACCATATAGCTTCTGGAACCGCTTTGCCAGCACAATACAGTGGGTGGAGTAGAAATGAGAACTCATTAAGCGGCCATTGCTGCTGAATGGACAGATACTGTGATTACTGAGCAAGTTATCCATTTGATTGCTGAACCTTTCTCTGCTAGGTTTTAAAAATAAGGGGTAGAGAGGTACTGGGAGGAAGAGCTGCAGACATTTTTTGTGTGGACATTTTGTAAGAAAGGTACATTAGATTAATGTCTGTAAAGCACAATTATCTACATAAAAGCATTATTATAGGTTTAAATGTCAGTGTTTCCATGCTAGTCTGTATTGATTTTAAAATAACTTTGATTAAAATAATATCATTCTGTCCACAGGCAATGCTTAAGATTTGCTCTGCTCTTCAAGGATGTAGTAGATGAGGCAATTCCTCTTTCTTTGGGGAGTGGGGGAAGAAGATAGGGTAGGATTCTCCACATATGTGCTTTATTTTGAAAAAGGCAAAGCTTAAGTTCTAAAAGTTAGTGACAAAATAGAGTGTTGTTCTCATTGCAACATCATCTTTGCAAAGCACTTGTTTTCATACTCTGTATTTTTAATTTCAGAAAGAATGGCTTAGACAATACTCATGGTTTTAACATTTTCCTCCACCCTACCACCTCCTCCCCAAACGTGAGTGAAGTAAAAGAAAGAAATGTTTCTGACCAGTCTTCAGAGGTGCCCTATGGGAGACTTTTTTCACCTGGCTCTTGAGTTTTAAATTCTTAGCAGAAAGATAGAATTAACTATTTCCCAATAAGCCGAGTTTACTGTGAAGAGGTATTCTTTTCAGGGACCTCCCTCAAAAGCACAACTTGTTGAAAAGTGAATGCTGGCTTTTATGGCAACATGCTAGTTTTCATGTAATTCCCCTTTCTACTGGCTTTTTCCAAATTCAGATATCATTCTTGCATCATTTTAACACTTAATGTATTATTTCCTGATGACTTGTCAGATGACCAAACCTGTTGAAAAAACCAATTGTTTTAAAATACCTGTTCTCATTCTCTGTTGGGTACGGGAATATTCTCCGGGCTGTCTGTCTTGTGGAATATAGAAGCACTCAGTCACCTTTTAAAGATTGCTACGGCTGACCCTTTCCACAACATGTTTTAGGTGGACAACTAGTGGAGAAAATTCAGCTGTAACTTTTACTATGGAGTACCCAGGAAGGAAGTTACCAGCACAAATGGGTGAAATAGAAACCAATACTTCCATTGGTACTTCCAGTGAAACATCCTTAAAACAAATGGAAAATAAGTGAATCATAGCTTTAAGAGCTTCCCGAAGGGTAACTTCTAATGGATGCTATGAGATAGACTTCAGTGTTCATCTGAGTTCTAACAATGAACTTTTCAGTTTTACTGCTGAACATATTCCTATGTGTTGATAGATCAGTGTCTCACACAGAAGGCTCATTTTTATTAATACAAAACTTCTGTTAGTTTTAAAAATAAGTTTTGTAAAATTCTTTAGAAGTTGTCAACTAGCTTAGATTGTTAATATCTAACTATATTTAAACAATGCTCATTCAGCCATTTTGTCATTTTTGCATAATTGTATAACCACAGATTTTAACCTCAGAAAGGTACTGACTTTATTGAGTAGAAGTGATTTTTTAAATTTTTAAAAATTTCTTTAATGTCCTTCTGCATAACTGTTCATGAATATGAAGCTTAACAGTAAAGATGCAAAGCTGCTAGCTGGAAAATTCTGTTTTACCAGATCTGAAACTACTGTATTGACAGATCTGTTAACTGTCTTGAAGTTTTCTTTTTTAAACTCTGTTGCAGTCTGCTCATCTGTTAATAACAGGTGTTCAGTCTGTTACTAGAATCTTTGCACTCTAACTCAAGCAACAGTAACTATTTTTCCTTAATTGTGTATTTTTGAATTGTAGTGTACCTAGGTAGGAGACTCAGCAGTCCTAACCTGGCATTTTTGTTAGCTTGCAGGATAACATAGCTCATAAAAGGTGAGTACTACTGAAAGGGTAAAAGCACATGAACATATAGGCATGTGGCAAGATGGGGTGTGGATCTATGGTTCTTTTGTAGGATGACCAAAATAGTTACAAAAATAGATACTCCATTAAACCTGCTTCCTCTTATAGTGGGAAGAACTGAGCAGAACTGAATAAAAATAAATTTTACTGCTTTCATTAAGAAATAAAAAAAAATTTTTTAAATGTCAGAATTTATTTAGAAGCTGGCACTGAAGAACTTCTCTCAATATGAAATGGGCAAACATGCAGAAGACAATAAAGACTACACCTATTCACCAGTAAACTAAGTAAAACTATTAAGCTGTATACATTTGCTGCCAAAAATGTAGTCTGACTATTGAATTAGTGGAAGTGGCTGCATTGGCAGCTGTATCCTCAGTGAAATGTTGCATTAATTAGTAGTGTGTAGCCTGTTCCACAGGTGCTATGAGAGTGTGCATCTTCAGTATGTTAAAATATGACATTCTGCCATGTAATACTGTATAATTTTGATGCTTGTAAAGTAGGAGAGCTAAGTTTACTCTTACATTTTATGAACATGTCATGGTTTAACGCCAGCTAGCAACTAAGCACCACACAGCTGCTTCCTTACTCCCCTGAAATGAAATGCAAGAAGGTCCACTGTTTTTTAAGTAGTTTATGACAGTGACCAAAAGTGAGCACCTCAGTTGTCATAAAGTTAGATATTAATTGCAATTTATATCTTTATTACATATTGTATATAGTAATATGTTAAATTGTACCATAAATTACAATATAGATTACAATTAATAAGCTTTTTCAATGTCGTGTTTGTATTGTCAAGTAGAAATTAGTGCATGAAGTAAACTAGAGTATTGATTCTAAGCATATGAAGTGACTCTGACCAGTGTGCACACTCAGCTGCAATAAACTGACCCCTGGTAGAAGTGGGGATAACTTGCCTCACATGTGACATGGTGTGAAATGTGCAGATAGCACATTCTTCTCTGAATGCTATCTAAAGTTTTGTAAATCTGTAATCTAGTTTATCTGTCCTCGCCATGCTTTCCTTCTTTCTTCTATGTTTAGTAAGTGTGTGATACTTAAGAAAATTTAAAAATGTATAACATGCTTTTGAGCATTTTAGTCGTATTCCAGATGCCATCCAAAGAATTTTGTAAGGTGACAGCTTGTTGTTTGGTCACAGAAACCAATAATCTGCCAGTGTGTAGCATATGAAAAAATGTATGTGTATTATGTGCCCCGAGTCACACTTCTGCTTCCTTGTCAGAGTTAAGTTTAGACAAGTGACAATGGACAGAACCAGTGCAACCATTCCTTGCAAACAGTTAAAAGGAACTAGGTAGTGTCTTCTGTATCTAGGAACAGTGAAGGTATCTCTGTTGATGTCATTAACCAAGTACCTTGGCAGATGAGCACTCTTTCGATGGCAGATTAAATTGGTCATTTTACAGAATATTCAGCAATGAAGTTATTTGATAATTTTATTTGTCACCTTGTTACTTTTGTTACTGTAAATTAAGATACCTCTTTCTTCCACCCCTTAGCCTTCCCCCAGGAAAATGGATAAGAAGTTGTCTCATGGTTCCTTCCCCTCCACTTGGAAAATCCCTTTCTTTTTTGGATCTTAATATAGTGATTGTAGATCTGACCTCCCCATTTGCTTCTTACCCTAACATTTCATGAAGATGCTGAGTTTATTACCTTTTCTTGCACATCTACTGTTAGAGCTTGAGTTTTACTCGCAGAAAAAACTCGTAGTTTGGTTTGGTTCCCCTCCCCTCCCCCCCCAATCTCCTTAGAAGACCTATTTTTAGTCTTTTGCATAAAGTTATTTCAGATTCTTTTATTAACTGGATTCTCTTCTTCTTTCACTCCTTTCCCAAATTCTGTATTGGCTGTTGAAAGGGATACATAGATGCTTCAAGTTCACTTTCTTATTTAGATAGTCTGTGTCAGTATAGGTTATAAATGGTCTAGAAGAATATCAGAGAAAGTGTTTCCTCCTAGAGTCTATTCATACTCAAATACCTAAATTTGATTCTGCTAGCCCACACTGAGGCACCATCTGGAAGGGGTTAGTATGGTCATGTGAATTATCTTAAGTGTATCCTTAAATCTTTGAAACTTTGTGAAATTTCTATTTAGTAGGTATTTAGTAAGTATTTATGAAACCATGTAATATTCAGAAGCTTTTCAAGATCGATCCCTTTTTATTAAAGTTTTCTTGTTTAGATTCCAGTCAGCCTCCTTGAGTACAAAGCTGCTCTATTAGAAAGTTGAGTAGCAAATAGTATTTTGAAGTGATATGTATATTTGTTTTACAGAAATTAATGTTCTCAGTTACAATGTATATAGTTTCTCTGTGTCTGAGCCACCTCCCCTGAGACAGGTTCACAGTTGTAACATTTCTAGAAAGTGCAAAAGAAAAATAGAAATTAGAAAGTCTGTTTTATAATACTTGTTTTAAACTTGATCAGGGGGAATAAAGAAAGTATAGGGATGACTCAGGAACCTCTACTGAGCAAGTAATATAATGTAATGTAATATTTTTAGTGAGGACCTGTCACTAAAAGTACAATTCACGAGAGATTGGCATCTATGGTGTTAACAACCATGGTTACAGTGCTCTGGAGTGAACGACCATTACAGACATGGCCAGCACTGATGTAGATAACATGGGGCATTTTGTTAGAAGAGCAGTCAAAGATGATGCAGTTGAAAATGGTAGTGGTTCTGTTATTTTTGCTTTTAGGTTTGTTGTTTTGTTTTCTTTTGCTTTCAACTTACAACATTTAACACGAATGGCTAGTGGAACAGTAAGTTTTAGGCTCTGTAAGGATCTTGAGAATCTCTAATTTCTATGTCAAGCAAATGGGCACTTTGTAGGGTAGTAAACTTAATGATTCATTCATTTTTTTGTTCTTTCTTTAACCCCTGAAGTAATCAATGGGAGAAAATTGTGGGTTTGTGTCTGGTAGATAACCAGGCAGTATTCATTAATGGACAAAAATCTTGAAATAAGATCTAGTTTCTTTTACTATGTCTTCCCTCGTCGAGTTCTTAGAGACTTGTAAGTTGATTGAATTGTGTTGCTCTGCTGGAGAGTAGGAGGGCTCTGCAGAGGGATCTGGACAGGCTGGATCGATGGGCAGAGGTCAACTGTATGAGGTTTAATAAGGCCAAGTGCAGGGTCCTGCACTTCGGCCACAACAACCCCATGCAACGCTACAGGCTTGGGGAGGAGTGGCTGGAGACCAGCCCAGCGGAAAGGGACCTGGGGGAGCTGGTTGACAGCCAGCTAAACATGAGCTGGCAGTGTGCCCAGGTGGCCAAGGTGGCCAACAGCATCCTGGCCTGTATCAGGAATAGTGTGGCCAGCAGGAGTAGGGAAGTGATCGTGCCCCTGTACTCGGCACTGGTGAGGCCGCACCTCGAATCCTGTGTTCAGCTTTGGGCCCCTCACTACAAGAAGGATGCTGAGGTGCTGGAGCGTGTGGAGAGAAGGGCAACGAAGCTGGTGAGGGGGATGGAGCACAAGTCTTGTGAGGAGCGGCTGAGGGAATTGGCGTTGTTTAGTCTGGAGAAAAGGAGGCTGAGGGGAGACCTTATTGCTCTGTACAACTACCTGAAAGGCCGTTGTGGCGACGAGGGTGTTGGTCTCTTCTCCCAAGTAACTAGTGATAGGACAAGAGGAAATGGCCTCACGTTGCGCCAGGGGAGGTTTAGATTGGATATTAGGAAAAATTACTTCACCGAGAGGGTGGTCAGGCATTGGAACAGGCTGCCCAGGGAGGTGGTGGAGTCGCCATCTCTGGAAGTGTTCAAAAAACGTGTGGATGTGGCACTTCAGGACATGGTTTAGGGAACATGGTGGTGCTGGATTAATGGTTGGACTTAATGATCTTGAAGGTCCTTTCCAACCTAGTGATTCTGTGATTCTGTAACTTATTTGAAAACTACTGTATAAACCGATGTTTGTCTTTGGCCTGTTGTGTCACGAATTTAATCTAGAGCCACTGAGAAGTGACGGGGTATCAAGTAGTCTTTGTTCCAGTGGTGATGAACAAGTGGGCTTTGATTTACAGTTCAGGAATCTCTTTAGTGATGGATACTTAATGGCAACTTGAGAGTGTTTTATCTGCAATTATGTGGCAGTTAGCGCTGGAAACTAGGATTGCTGACAATGTTGCTTACTCTTTCAGAAAAAAATAATTTAAATATAGTGGTAGATGTCTGAATATTTGTGAGAGTTGCTTCTTTTGTCTGAATCCTTCTCTTGGAAGTCTAGGGGGTAGAAAGGAACGGAACTATGTTCCATTTTTAACATAACTATTGGGACTTTGATCTTAATTTTAATAATAATAAATCTTTCAATGTGAGTGGACTCTAAGCGAACTTATTCTGCTAAGTAGTTATCATCTTATTTTCATAAATGGAAATAACACCAGCTATGCTATGTTAGCGAGACTTTAAAGTGAAAATATTTGTAAATTGCTGACTTTCAAGATAAGGACCCACTTAACTGATTTTTTTTTTTTTTTTTAATAAACTAGGCTATTGTTGCAATGTTTATACACCATTAATGAATCCAGAGAAATTTGGATAGTATTGTTTAATATAGGTGTTTAATATAGGACCTTTATGCTGTACATGTGATTCAGCTCTCTACTTTGTTCTGAAATGATAGAGTATAGCTTTTACTTGGCCATATACTGTATCAATACTCTGAACGCATAGTTAAACTGTGGCTACTAGTAGTAGAACAGTGATATTTTGAGTGTAAACAGTATTAAAAAAAGTCTATTGATAAGCCACTGTGGCAACTGGAATAGCCCTGAAATTCTTAACTCCAAAATGACTCTGACAGGGGCTTTGTTCTAGGTAGTGAAGAGCAACTACAGCAGTATTTTGGCTCTACAGGCATTTTTGAAAAGGACCGTAGTACTGGATCATAGTTACAATTTGAGATTCTCAGGGTCTGGCTGTTTTGCAGCGTTGACTTGTCACAAGATATGGTGTTGGCTAATCTCTGCAAAAACTTGGGCTGAGGGGAAGATGTGGAATATCTGTTGTATGATCAGTGAGCTTTTTCCCACAGTGCCAGATTTTGATGTATTGGAAGGAGCTGTAAGTGGGAAATGTTATTTTTGCTGCAACTAATGAAAAATAAAAGAATCACTCTAGGAGATATGTGAATCTCAACCAACGAAGGAAATAAGAACTTTCACAAGCATCTTGAGAACCTAGTGGGTATCTTTGAAAGGTTATTACTAGAACTAGTGACTACAAAGAGGCAGGAACATGTTCATACAGAGTGGCTAAAATGAGTTCTTATATCAGTTCCACCTGTGTTCAAAAGCTTTCTGAGCAAGGAGTCCAAAAGAGCATTAGGCTAAAACTGAGCTAATGGCACATGTGCTTCAGCTGAGGTAGCAGCATTAGCAGTTTGTCTGCACAGAGCCCAGGAAGAGTGCTACAAATGGTAGGTAACTCTTTTAAGTTTTTAACTGGATTATTTTTAGTGGCTCTTATAGGCTTTGTTCTTCCTTCTGTCCCACGTGTACTGCTGTGGGGCCACAGGCAAATGCAAACAAGTGATCTTGCTTCTGGCGTTTGTTTCTTCTGTGCAAGAGAGGCATAGTCAGCCCCTGAGCTGGGCTCTGAATACTGAAGGTCTGTATGGACACATTTGGCTGAACTTGTGCTGAACATTAGGTGTTTCCTTATTGGTTTGTGCAGCCTGAATCAGTTCTGTTTTAGAGATAATGGTTGCAGAGGAAGAAGGTATGTGTTAAACTAATATTGATAAACTTACCGCTGAAGGGGTAGTTTTAAATGTAGTGGCTTCTGCTGAGGATGCTACTGAAAGGTTCCTTCTTTGGAGTTTCCTTTCATAGCTGCTGTTCTCTGAAGCCTTTAATCTCGATGTGATAGGAGTATGAGCTTTGGGAGGCTTGCATTAATCAGATTATAGAACTCTCTTGGTATTACTGAAGAACAGTAATAGGTTAGGTTTACAGATTGGTGCTGTTTCAACATGCTAAGATTTGACCTAATGAAAAATTTTGGAATGACTGTCACTCCTTATTTCTGTTTCCTGCCATGTGATTTGGTGCTTTACTAGTAGGTTACTGCTACTGTTACTGTTAATGAGGTTTTTACTCATTTAAAGAAAATGTGACAGACTAAGTCACAAGCTATTGTAACAGTAATTTGGTGATGAAGCGGGTAGAATTTTGTATGAAACATGTGAAATTGTCTACAAAATTGTTCTTCCTCCATCAAGTCTGAGAAGTGAGGGGTTTTAAGTAACAAGAGTTGTGATTTCCTTTGATCTTGTCATCTAAAATGACTTGAAAAACCCCCACAGTCAGCAGCTGATCTGGATTCAGTCTAAAATGACTTGAAAAAACTGCACAGTCAGCAGCTGATCTGGATTCTGGGTAATGCAAAGTTAGGTGGCTTTATCAATAATGCAAATGCTGTTGTGGTGTGTGTAAGCTGGGGGAGACAGAAATCTTTTTGTAACACCAAATTTTTGCTCATTTCTGAAGCAGCTGAGCTTTTTATTCTTAAAGAATGTTTCCGGTTATGTTCCAGGTATTTTAAGAGTAATGCAGCACTAAATTCTGAACTTATGCAAGTTCTGAACTATCGGAGATCATTGGAGTTGAATGCACAGTTTACAGCTGATTAAAAAAAAAAAAAGTGGCGAGTAAAAAATTTGGCAGTTTTACTGCTGATCCTCACCTAATAGTGTAGGCAACAAGATTTTCTTGAGAACAGATCCTTAAATGCAGTAAAGGTAGCAGCTTCAGAGACTTACTTTCCCATATGCAGCATCTAGTACAAAAATAGCATTGCTTCATACTGAAAAGTGTTCAAAATATATGCAAACTTGCTGTTTGTACACACACCCCCCAACACTGACATGATTCTTCTGTTTTGATATTGATTTCTACATAGTGTAAAAAAACTCCCAAGAGTTTGTAGACTGTATTCTGATTTTTTTTTTTTTTTTTTTTAATTTATTTAGTGTCCAAGCACATGGGTTCAAGTGACTTTCAGAAGGTGACAGTGCTGACTAGGAAATTCCCACTCTGCCCCTCTCCCACTAGTTCTGTTTGAAGAAGCTGTGTAGACACCTGGGGCTCTGGTAAATTAATAGGATTCAAAAATTTACTTTTCAAAATGAAATAAAGTTAGATCACTGATTGAGTTTAACATGTATCTCCACAGCATTTGTCTCCAAAAATGTGAAAGGGTGATGTGGAAGCAGAAATACATTAAGCTGTTATCCTGACAGGGCAGAAAAGGTGCATGACGGTGTACCCTAAAACTTTTTAAGATTCTACTGCTGCGGAGAAGTTGAGGGCGATGGAGGCAGCAAGAAAAATATTCAGAGGGAAACAACAGTTTAGGTATCCAGCATCAAACTCCGAAGGGAAGCAGCGGTAACTCTCTAGCCTGCTACATCTAGAAAACATGAGTTTGATGCAGCCCAGCCTCAAAGGCGATGTAATTTGTTTGGAAAACTGTGTTTTGAAAGCTTTCCAATTTTTTGATGCTTTGGGCATCTGCGCCTGCGTTGTATGCTTGCTTGTTCCCTCATGCTGATATTTTCTATTTGTTTTCAAAGAATGACAAAATCTTGAGACTCGGTTATTTTCCTGTCTCTGTGTTTGTTCTAGTATTCCAAATATTTTTTCAGGAGATAACGGGAGTCTGCTACAGCTTGTGTCACATTTTTATGATTTAATTGCAGAAGGATTAAACCTCTGTGAGAGGCTATATGGAGAATGGTCACAAGCAACAAATATTTTTTTCTTGGCTGAGTTTATTGATAAACTTTGAGCAATACCTTGCAGTAATTGGTATATAGTCTGTGGTGTGCATGTTATACCAAGTTCTCTTAGGGACCTGTATCGGTTCACTGTGTATACCAACTGTATTTGGTTATATGGGGCAAAAAGGTTTCCAGAAACACTAAAGAAAAATTTCCCGCATGCTACATTTCTTTTAAGCTCTTTTTAGTATCTTCTAATCCTGACATTTTCTTTCCTTTTCAGACTGAAGACTTGAGTCCTCTTCTCCTTCAGTAGCTATAAAAGTGAATGGCAAGGTCTAGTTGATAGCCAGTAGTAGCATTTAGGCAGTACGTCTTGGCCTGTGGTAAGTATCTGGAAGGATTGGGCTTATACTGCATTCCTGTCAGTGTCCTCTCTCATTGCCGACATCACCAGTCCTCTCCTACCCAGTAAATACTACTGCTGTGGAAGGACCAGTCACCAGACCTTACTGGGGGAAGAAGCATCTTTGCTGTACACCGAATGCTTGTGGACATGATCTATTGCTCACGTTTCTTCCTTTCAGTAAGAGGAAAGGGAAATACTCTTGTTCCTCCCATTGCTCCCAGGAAGGTGCTTCAGGAGATGAGGCTTATAACGTTAGCTCACTCCTGAAATGCACAGTTAGAGATACTCCATGACGCAGCGGGTCAACAGGCTTGTAGGTTGTCCTCCTGTAGGAGGAGGCCAGTAAATGGTGCCGTTTCTTCTCCCTTTTCACCATGCTTAGTGACAGTGATGTTTGTAGTAAAAGGTAGATGTGTGATGCTGCAGGCTGAGCCCAAGTCCATCCAGATACTTGCTAAAGACAGAGTTTTGTTTTTCTCTTTTGTTCAATCCAAACATTACCTTCTTTCTCAACTGTGGATACTTTTTATAGGTCTTAGCCAAATTCTCCAGAAGATGTAATTTCTTTTTTTTGGACCTGTGGCTATTCATGTTTGTAGAAATTTGCGTGGCGTTGCATTGGTGGGGGGCGGCTTCCTGTAAGGCAGAAAGAAATGGAATCGAGCTTTCTCAGTTGGCAATACAAACCAATATTTGTCCATCTCCTTAAAACCTAATTTGCTTTCCCTGATGGTCAGAGTAAGGTAGTACAAAACTAATTTAAGATAAGCTTATTTTTATTGTAAATGTTCTTGTTTGGTACACAGTGCTATACATGTTCGCTTTTAAATGTTCATAAATTAATTTGCTCTACCAGATAATTACTGATATGAATCTGACTGTTCATTTTACTAGAATCGTAAGTCTGTAAATCTATGCAGGTAAAGGGTAGGTATGAAAACATTAGTGGTATCATGTGGCTTATTTCCCTTTGAGGTTCTTCCATATTACTTCTATTACTGCATTTTGTTCTCCTTTTTCCCTGGAGTGACTTTGCTACTGCCTGTAAGGGTATATATAATCTGTGGATAAGCTAAGCATGTACTGTACATCTCTCTGTTGTCTGTTGCAGTAAGTCTTTATGCTTAGATAGGACTACTAGCTTTAAAATTTTGGATCATCATGTAGTGTTCGTTTTAATCATAGTTAACAAAATGCAGTGCTTACCCATCTTAGAAAAACAAAACCAACAAGCTGGAAGATAACAATGCAGAGAGTTAAAACTTAATGACCTACAGATTGACTGCTCCCTCTAAACAACATGTGAACTTGCTTGCTGATATACTTGAGGATAAAAAATTAATATAAAGGCATTAGACAATAGCACTAGTAATGTAGGGCAGGGGGTTGTGCAGTACCTTTCTTTTGATCAAGTATTGGAAGGAAGAAATTCCACTTTAACAACCCCAAAAGAAATACATAATTGAAGATTTTAATGCACCAGCAAAATTTTGGAATTTTCAAGTAATGGTTTTAGTCTAATAGCTATTCTTAGTTGGTCATCATTTGTTAGGAAAGTGACATCACTGTCTGCATTTTACAGTGAAGTTACTTTGTACTGTGGCCAAATGGCATAGTTCATTTAACCATAGTGTGCTTGTCTTGATTGCAGCACATCTTCATTGCCACCTCTTGACTGGCCGTTACCAAGTCATTACGGGCAGTGTGAACTGAAGATAGAAGTCCAGCCGAAAACTCACCACAGAGCTCACTACGAAACGGAAGGAAGCAGAGGAGCAGTAAAAGCATCTACTGGAGGACACCCTGTAGTGAAGGTAGGAAGTCTGGCTTTCTTGAATAGAAGATTATTTTTTTAACTACAATTATTAGTATTTACAATGCTGTGAATTGTTACCTTATGTGAAGCTTACAGTCCTTCCGGGGTAAGATTTTCTCCCTTAAATGTAACTTGTCCAAGACAAAAGTTAGTTTTAGATGTTTAAAAACTTAGTTCGCTACAGTTACAGTGCATGTCACAATTTTACGCTGTACGCAGTTTCATGCTTGTGAATGGATTCACAGTATAATAGTGTATTACTTAACGTATTCCTACTTTAAGGAGGAAGGAGTATGCATGGGGGCAGGTAAGAAAAGTCACGATAATAGATTAGGGGGAGCTATACTGAAATATGATATAGCTTCATTTGAATCAGAAATCATCTTTCTTATGGTGTTGAGACAGCTTCTGAACACTATAAACACCTCTTATTCGTGTTTTTATTAGGTTATCTCTGTGAAATGGTACCTGTTAACTTTCACTTAAACATCTGGAATAAATTAAACTTAACTCTACTCTTTCTTCAGCATGAACCAAAGGTTATTACTCTCAGTTTAATGGTAGTTTATCTCCTTAAAAAGTAAGGCATCACCTACTTTCCTTAGATTTGGACTGGTTATCTGCAAGGGCAAGTAAGACTTGTTTCTTGTTTTCTTTTTTGACATCAGTTCCATTGTCTTAACAGAATCATGCAAGCTTTATTGTCTCTTTGAACAGTTTTGATAAGTTTCAAGAAAATGCAGTAGTGCAGGCAACAGCCCTCATCTGGCTAACAGAGGGTGGTGATACACTGTTTTGATAACTGGTACCTGCCATTAACAGTTGCTTTGGCTGGGTTCTTTAGCTAGCGCTAAATACTCCAAATGCTAGTGGCATCTAAAGTGTATTATTTAAATACTTTGCTAACACCATCCAATTATTGTTGAGCTCAGAATTAGATATAAGGTCCTGGTAAATTAGGCTTGGCTTTCCTAAGAAAGCTTTGCCATCACATTCTCTTTGAAGGGAAAGATGTGTAGGTTTGGTATTGTGGGTATAACTGCCCAAGCTGTCATGTGCTCCTCTGACTCTCAGAGTACAGGTGTGTATACAATTACCTCACTTCATGCTGAGAAGACTTCTGGATTAGTTAGAGGTAGTCACTGATGTCTCCTTTAATATCTGTGATGCCAGCTGTCTCATGCAACTTGAAAGGGAACCCACCCTCTCATTCACTGGATGTGGGGAATATTGTGCTGAGGAACTGTGGGACTTCTTAAGACACCTTGATTTATCAGTTTGCCACATCTTTGGGTGAAAGCAATGTCTCTTTACTTATTCACCTCAATCTTGCTTAATGGTCTTAATCTTAATCCCAAGACAGGTTAAGATAAAATTTAACTGTTCATTTATAAGACAAATAAGAAAAAAAAGTAATCCGATTACATCAAGGTTACAGCAGGGTTTGTCTTTTCCCTCAAATCCAGGATATTTCCTGTTCTTGTCCAGTAAAATGGCAGTCAAGGTTTCAGTCCTTAGTCTTTCACTATAGCAGTCCATACATTAAAAATACTTGATATATTTATCCTATTCCACTAGTTGGAAGTAACTCATTACTATTTGAGACCACATGCAAAGTGCTAATAGGATTTGCATAATCAGGCCCCATTCTCTTTCTCCTACTCATACTGTAGTATAAACATGTTACCACTTTTTCTCCTTATTCCTCCCCTCTGGCAAGTGAATTCTGTCATGCTTTGTAATTACATCAGTTTTGCAACAGCTGTATGTTATACCTATATAAATAAAGATGTACCAGCAGAATTTAAACGTCTTGGACAATCTGCTCCTTTTTTCCTTGCCTAAGCAATCTCATCCCTCCACACTCTTCATCTGATGGATTTCTTGTCTCAACCTGACTCCTCGTCATATTCTTTGGGCTCTTCATCAAACTCTTTCTCTTCTCTGATGGTTTACCTTGAACTCTTTCATTCCTCCTTTTTTCCTCTTAAGACTTTGTTATCTTTCCTTTCCCTCCCTCCAAAAAAGGGCTGGTTATCTGTGTCCTGTCTTCTTTCTTGAATGTCTTTCCTTGTCCTTCCATGTGTATTCTTAATCCGAGCTCTTCATCCAACCTTCATGTTCCCTACAAAGTTGCCTATTGTTTTCCTTCTCATCACAATACCATGGCCTAACCAGCTCCAATTTTATCCTATTGTCAGACCTAATAGATTCCTTAGCATGGTAGAGGCAAGGGTCAAATGCTTATCAGGAAGTCTATGCTGCAAACGAGAGAAAATTGAGGGTGCCTGAAGTATGCTGGAATATGAAAGTTGGCCAGGCACATTTCTTCATGTGGAGCATTGAGTTGCTGTAATCAGTGGAGAACAAGTAGACACAACTTTCACATGCCGAGGTGCTGGCACTGGAATTAGAGATTTTAGCTGGCAAAATAAGTCTCTGCTGAGCTTTTGCAAACTGCATTCAAATTTTTTTCTTTTTTTTTTTGCCCCTGAGTGCTTGCGTCTTGCACTAATACTAATATTTGCATTAAAGGAAATTGTTTTGCTGATGTTTATAAGATTTGACAAATATATGTAGGCTTTCTTTTGCTTACAGAACTAGATGCTTCTAAGCTGCAGTACTAGATGCAAGTTAGAAGCAACAGATCTGTAATCTATGTGATTTACACCAATTGCTTTAAAAGCTATTTATTTGCATTAGAATTGTGAAATACCTTGCTATGACAAGAATGCTGCTCTAAAAATGGGGGTAGTATTTGTGTCTGACAGTCTCATGCTTAAACATACAGATTGTACTATGCCTTTCTAAATTGAATACAAATGCAAATCAATATTCTGTTTTGCAATTTGATCTCTTCCAGCTGGATTAGAAATTAATTGTCGTGCTTGATGGGAGAGAGGAAGTTGTTATGAAACAAAAGATCAATTTGTATTAACTTTTTACTTACTGCTGGGAAAAACAGTATGCTAAGGGCCAAGTTTGGTGAAAGGTAAATACTAAATAGCTGTGAGCAGATGAAAGCTACTTTATTTAAATACAGAATCACAGAATCATTAAGGTTGGAAAAGACCGTCAAGATCATCAAGTCCAACTGTCAACCCAACACCACCAAGCCCCCTAAACCGTGTCCCAAAGTGCCACATCCACACGTTTTTTGAACACTTCCAGAGATGGCGACTCCACCACCTCCCTGGGCAGCCTGTTCCAATGCTTGACCACTCTCTCGGTGAAGAAATTTTTCCTAATATCCAATCTAAACCTCCCCTGGCCCAACGTGAGGCCATTTCCTCTCGTCCTATCGCTAGTTACTTGGGAGAAGAGACCAACACCCTCGTCGCCACAACGGCCTTTCAGGTAGTTGTACAGAGCGATAAGGTCTCCCCTCAGCCTCCTCTTCTCCAGACTAAACAACCCCAGTTCCCTCAGCTGCTCCTCACAAGACTTGTGCTCCAGCCCCCTCACCAGCTCCATTGCCCTTCTCTGGACACGCTCCAGCACCTCAGCATCCTTCTTGTAGTGAGGGGCCCAAAGCTGAACACAGGATTCGAGGTGCGGCCTCACCAGTTCCGAGTACAGGGGCACGATCACTTCCCTGCTCCTGCTGGCCACACTATGTCTGATACAGGCCAGGATGCTGTTGACCTTCTTGGCCACCTGGGCACACTGCCGGCTCATATTCAGCCGGCTCTTGACCAGCACCCCCAGGTCCTTTTCTGCCGGGCAGCTCTCCAGCCACTCCTCCCCAAGCCTGTAGCGTTGCCTGGGGTTGTTGTGACCGAAGTGCAGGACCCAGCACTTGGCCTTGTTAAACCTCATACAGCTGGCCTCGGCCCATCGATCCAGCCTGTCCAGATCCCTCTGCAGAGCCCTTGTACCCTCTGGCAGATCAACACTCCCACCCAACTTGGTGTCATCTGCAAACTTACTGAGGGAGCACTTGATCCCCTCATCCAGGTCATCGATGAAGATACTGAACAAAACCGGCCCCAGAACCGAGCCCTGAGGAACACCGCTTGTGACTTGATACAAAAGTGAAATCTCTTCTAGCACTTCCGGAAGCTTATTGTGCAAATTGAGTTCACGATACGCATTATTATTTGTTTTTGACTTAACTTTTCTTTTTGGTGCTCTTAGGTTTACACCAGTCGCTTCCGTGTGTGATCGTTGCAAAAAAGTACTCAGCATTTTCTTATGTGAAATAACTGTATGTTAACCAGTGTCAGAATGAGAAAGGATGTGGGTGAATAGAATAGAGTATTTCAGTTGGAAGGGACCTACAGCGATCATCAAATACAGCTGTCACATCTTTGGGTGCCTGAAGGCCTGTGTGCTTTTGCTTGCTACACAATTTGTTTTGCTCTTGAACATTATTTTATAGAAAGGTGAAGTATTTAATTTCCAAACTGTGAAAACTCTGTAGTTCTGCATGTGCGGTTGATGTATTATTTAACATAAAGATTTTGATAGATTATTGGCTTTAAGCTATATACTACTAGTGCATGTCATTAATCTATTACTAATACTGTACCATACCTGTTGCTAGGAGACTAAGCTTCTGACAAATTTGGCATCGTCTGTTGTGACTACATTTAATCAGCTTATTTCCAAATGTGAGGAAATTAAATGAGTGGAGCATCATGCTTTGCTTTGTAAGTCCATTGACTTCAAGGAAGCAAATTCTGTAATGAGATTCTCGTTTTCAGCTTTTTTAATGCAAAATCTTCTAAGTAGCCGATACCTGTCATTGTAATCTCCTTCTGTTTTGGGATTATGTTCCCACTAATCCATGTCATATGGAACAATTTATTTTACCTTAGTAGAGAATCTGCAAGATAATGCTGACAGTTTTCACGGGGAAGGAATAAATAACTTGGGAGAATGGTTAGCAAGAGGGAAGTGGCAAGTTGAACTTTTATCATCCAAATTATATGGAAATGTTGTGTTGCATTGTCAGAAGACATAGAAAGCTTCTGAGCACTGTCTGCCTTTACCATTCTCATTCAGTAGGTTAGAGTACATGCTTTACCCATCTGGCAAGCCTTTTAAACAAATAGCTACCATGTTTCATCTGCCTCTAAGTGAATGATCATCACTGCTTGAATTTCCTGCCTTTCCCATAGGTCAAATTGTACATAATAAAAATAATGTTTACACTTACCATTTGCTAGAATGAGATTTTACCGGTATCTGAAATGGTTAGAGTTCTTCATGAGACTTCAGTTGGATAAAGCTTATGATGAAAAACATAAAAGCATTCTAGAGCAGGTGGACACATGATAAGGATCTCTCAGAGACTTTTTTAAAATTTATTCTAGCTTTCTGATCTGAAATTACTTCTTTCTTCTTCAAACAAACAAACATGGTTTGTATACTGTGTTCCTGCTATTCGTGTCGACCTCTGCAATTCTCTGAGTTTTCTGAAGTATTTTAAATTTAATGATACCTTTTGGTAGTAAATTCCGTAAGCTGTGTTATGCACAAGAAGTAGTCTTTCCTTTTTATCTTTCGTCCTGTTACTCGTGAAGAAGGTGATCTACATGATACCCTTGATAACCGTGCAATGTGATGTACTGAGGGACTGTTGCATTAACAGCTACTTCTTGGCACCATTCCGCATGCAAGAAGGAGTATCTGCCCTGTGGCCATTTATGACAGTGGAAATCAGTTCTAGATGTGAACTATGATAAGGGTAATTTATTCTAAAATTGATGCTATGTCTGCGATAGACACTGTATAGAATCCACTTGTGCCCCATGCAGACAGGACAGATTGGGGCACTGGTAGCTATTGAGAATTTGCCTGTACCAGAAGTGTCTTGCTGCCATACTGCGAAGGGTTTAAGGATGATAGAATCGTTCATCGATTCCTCTGCTGTAAGCAAAATTCTTACTGTAGTTGATTCTGCAGTAACAGAAGAGGGGAGGCCTCGTGTAATCCATATGGACAACTTGGCAGTATTACAGCGGAAGAAAGGTGTAAGATCAAAAATCAATATCAGAGATCTCCCTGTTCTCTAAGCCCAATAAGCAGCACGCTTTTCCTGTGTTTCATTCTTCCTGTCTTTCACTTTTCAGTTTTTATTTTTGTCTTGAATTCTTCCCTATTTTGTATATGACCAGAAGGCAGGCTGTATCCCAGCTCTAATTGCCCACTGTTGGTTGGTGATAAAAACCCAGAAATAAATCTAGAAGGCAGAAGGTAAGTCCTGGCCCAGGTGAACCATATAGTGGGCTGTATAGGGAAAAACGTTGACCTTGTGATGAAATGGTAAAAATGGATATCTTTCAAGAACAGTTTGTTACCTATATAGGCATCTTCTGCTCTAGAATCCTCGAAATAGATAGTAAAAGCCATATTGATACATCTACTGTATGATTGAATACTCAATCTAGAAAATGCAGTAGTTAATGTGGAAAAACATTAAAAATGGCACACTGGATGACAGTCATCTGCTTTTTGTATCATATGCTTACTAAAATGTGGGAAAGTAAAACTACTTTATGTTTTCTTTCTATAGGTTATGTGGGAATAACCTATTTCTGTCCTGGAAATGTTTGTCCAAAAACTGTCCATAGCACAGTTTGGCACGGGGAGGTGGTATTTCAGGAGTAGCACTTTTTCTTTGTTTTTATTCTTTCTGCCCCCCAAGAGTGTAGAGCAAACTGCAGACAGATAGTGTATTGTGATGACTAGTTAGTTGTGACTGGTAATTCTGCACTGTGTGAAGCAGTACTGTTAGTCTAACACTATTTTAGCTATGAATTGATCCTTCTTGGGCAGCGTAGAATGGGACAGGACTCTGAGCTAAAAGACTGTTCAAAATATGGCTGAAATTGGTATTTATAAATCTTTCAATCCTGTCTGCAAGCAGTGAGTGAGTATGTAAGAATGCGAGATTTCAGAAGTAGAAATCTAAGTTTTTAAACGTTGAAGGGTATTCTGTACATTGTGTATACATATGGTTTCATGACCGATAATGCACTGATATTTGCAATTACTTGTTTGCTTTAGTCCTTTGCAGGACCCATTTGTCTTTGTGATGACCTTTTAAAATGTTTTTTTAAATTGGACTTGTGCCACTATCTAATAGTTTATTAAAGTTTGTTCCTTTTATGTCTCACTATTTTTTTCAGAATTGCAGAGGTCTGTACTGTTTTCAAGTCTTTAAGTCAGTCTACTTGATAAGTTTATTTAGCAAAAGAGGAAGGAGGATGCTTTTTTGATGTGCATGCTTTTCCTTCTCAGTTGATGGAAAGGTACATCAAATAATCAAGTGATTAAAAAATAGTATGCGCTTCAGGAAGGAGAAGTAGATGTTGTTCTGGTTTAACATATTTCATTTTAAAATCTCCGTCTGAAATAAACGCTTAGTAAGTGCTTATTGCTTTACACAGACATGTATTTCCTTCCCCGTTCCTCATCTTTGAACTGAAGATTTTTATATGGATACTGGTGCATTTGGTGAAGATAAAGTTATGAATCAAGTCTTTTGTTCACAGGACTTAACCCAAATTTTTCCCCCGACACGTCTCGTATTTCAAGACTGCCCTATTTTTAGGGAGGCCTATTTGTATGGAAGAGCTTTCTAATCAGCCTACTTTACCAATCCAGTAATGCCATAAGCAGTGAATTAATAGTGCACAGGCGAAGGAGCACTAAAGTGTTGACAGAATCTTCATCTTAATTAGCAAGCAAAGAAAAAGGCACGTAAAAGATAAAACATTAATATTAAACCCTGGTGAAAGTTTGGCTAAACATGGCAATTTCCTAATAAGTGCTGGAAAGTTTTGCAGGAAAATTGGTTTAAAAATACAATCAAATGGTTTTTGCCACTGTCTGAATGTCATTAGTATCATAGTATTGCTTGATTGCTGAAACCCTGACATCACTTCTGGATTCAGCAACACTATTAGGTATTGGGGTTTTTTTGGTAAATAAACAAAGGGGTGGTCGGTTCAGAAAAAAACAGACTATTTCAAAGCATACTAATATTGTGTGGTAAGTACCTGTGTACTGTGAAGTGTATATTTTCTGTTGGATGTTCTTCTCAAGTGTTGTTACAGGTCTTAAGAAATTGCATCTTGTGGATAAACAGCATGTACATTTGAATAGAGATTGGCAATGCTTGGCCCACAACAATAAATGGAGAACACAAACAGAACCTTCTTAATTTAAAAAAAGGTGGTGAGGGAAGGTAAAACTTCCAAATATTAGAGACTGAAAACAGTTTTCTCACAAGCTCGTGAAGTGTTGCAGGCGTTCCCTTAGATCAGAGCATGGAATTGATGACATGTGAGCCAGATACGGCCCAAATATAATCTGTGTGTAATGTGGAAAAATGCTAACTTCTTTTTTTCCAGGTTGATGCCTCTTATTTAATATGACCTATTTGCTTTCCTCAGCAAGGAAAAGGTTCTCACCACTACCACAAAATTCCAAGTTTAAATGCTGCTGTCTTCAGTGATCAAGTTGATCTATATAATCTTTAATGTTACACGTTTTCTTAAGAATTTTCCATCTGTGCATTAAGAACGTGTGCCTTTTCAATTATTTTTTTTTAATACAAAATACAACTTGTTGATGATCCAAAAATTCTCTCATTAGCTTACTGTCTTTGTAGTTACTCGGTAAAAATTGTCAACTAAGTATTGACATGCATGCATGAGTTTACTGCATGCAGTATAGTAATACGGCTGGAACTGCTTTGGCGTGAAGCTCTTCTGGCTTATCCTGTGGTGACCTTCAGTCTTTAGCCTTCCAGCTTTAGTTTAACTTACGCATGCACTGACCTTTGCTATGGAAACGATATAGAAACACAAAAACAACTTGGCTGCGTTTCCTCTGCAAAGCAGTGGGTGGTGTATCAGTATTCTATTACAGGGGAGGGTTTCTAGAGGTCAGCAGTGACAGTGTGCAGTAACTTACTAGTGGTCTACAGCACACTGTTTGCTACTCCTGGGAAAGTGGTATATCTTTTTTTTAAAGTAAAACTAGTAACTTGTGTGTGTGTGTGTGCAGCTCTAGGCTTGCACATTAAAAGAGTAACTGCTGGAAAGTATACTTGAAAATATACCTAGTGCTCAACTGACTAGTTTAAGCTACTGTCTGTCTGTAAGCGACCCATGACTGAATCTTGGGCACGCTGATACTGTAGCGATTTATTGTAACGCATCTTCATTGTGGTGATTCTGCAGCACTTACCAGGAGGTTGTAAAAAGCCGTTAGTGTAAATATGTATGGTCTATTATAGAGACACAGTGTTCTTATTTGTGTATATATTTTGTATTCTTTACTAGGGTGAACTAAAGGTACAGCTACCATGGCTTCATTAGGTATTTGAACAAAACGTAGCATCTGTTCTTTCAAATTAATTGTGTAGGTACTTTCACTTAGCAATTACTATTTTTTACTGACTTAAATGTTTGGGCTGTTTGATACCCAGAATTGTGCATAAAGCAGATAAGGTAATAAGAAAGTATCAGTGTCAATGAAACTAAGGACAATCAACTTTTTTTTTTTTTTTTTTTGAATGAGAAAAAACTGTATTTAAAAGGAATGCATTTTAAATTCCCAAATCCGTCATTTTTCCTGATCTGAAGTTGATTTGGGGTACTAAGTCTCCTTTGTTACTCACTGGACAGGTATTGCGTCACTAATGGCAATTCAGGCTCCAAATATCTTTCTTTTGAGGGAGAGATGATGCCATTCCTAGGAGACGGAAGGTAGTTCAGATTCTGTGACAATTTTGTCTCCAGTGGGGACCAAGCGCGGGGGGCAGAAAGTTCCGCTGTGCTTACTATGTCAGGGTTTTCTCTAGGGAGGGACATCCAAGGCTTACTCTCACCAGCTTTATTCACATAATGGGCTTCAGAATACCATCATACTCTTCAGCAAACTGCTGAATGCACCTGCAGTTGGATAGGGTCAGAGTACTTTCAGGTGAATTCACCAAGTAATCCAGCATTGTCCTCCGTTCTCAGGCGTGGTATGGAACGGGCTGTCTTTACTTACGCGGTGGTAGGACAGCATGCTGGCTTCACTGAGGGCTCTGAGTGATTATGTAATAGAAACTACGTGGGATGTGCAGGCATCCTCTCTGCAAGCTCTTGGATCCTTTTCTCCCTACCCGTTGGCTCACTGGCCCCCACAGACTCCTCTCTTTGATTACAAGACACTGTACACTTTCAGTTTTGCTCTTGCAGAATCTATGCCGTGCCTAGAGTTGCCAGCTCACTTATTAGACAAGAGTTAAGGGAAAAATGTTTATTCTAAAGCACAAATTTGTGTAATAACGGTTGGAGGGGTTTTTGTCAGTTGTTTGGGGTCTTTTTAATCAACGTGTTATAGACAACTTCTCCAGCTGCCTCAAAGGTTTGGCTAGTGTGTAGGCTCTCATTAGCATCCACAGCCTGTTAAGCTTGCTGTCTCTTTTGCTGTAAATACAGCCGCTGGAAACAGGAGGATGCTTGCAACCTGCTCATTGCTTGCTTTCGACTGTGGTAGGTTTCCTTCCTATGCAGCGTCCGTTACTGTGATCAGGGCCCGAATTACACTCTGTAACACGGGAGACAGGGTTATTCTTTTCTTCACCGCTCCCCGCTTACTTAATTGCCACACTTACTTGCACACGTTGGTTGGTTTTATGGCTTTACATTGTTTTTCTTTTACGCTGTTCTCTTTATTTTAAACCTTGACGAAATACAATAAGTCATCTGTAATACAAAGTACAAATTTAGGAAGTCTCTGCTACATTGCCAGTATCTTACTATTCTGCCTAACCATACGTGTGTGTATATATATAATTCTGGTACCTTTAACAGGGCTTCATCGCAGATCCATTACAACAATTCATTTGAGACAAAGCTGTAGTGTAAGCATCAGATTGACACGTTTGGGGGGGCGGGGGGGGAGTCCTTGTTCGGCTTGTTTGTTTTGAGGCTGGTTTACAGTAGCATGGCTGCTAAGTATGTGTGAAATTTTCAGGGCTTTGTCCTGATGTTATTACAGACCATGTTTAATTATGAGATGCCTTATTTATATGCTTCTGTATTATAAGATGCATAGGTTTCTTCTAAATTACTATAAAAGTGTATTCTGTTGCATTATGTTTTTCCTTGTACTTTTCTTGGGGCGTTTTCTTTTCTTGTTTGTTTTCATTTAATTTAATACATGAACCAGAAGCAAAGTGACTAAAGGTGGAAGTAATGTGTGGGGCCTTGTTGTGGGGTGTTTTTATTACGTCTTCTGAAGCTGTAGTAACAGTTGAAATTTCTACTTTGGTATAGCTAATGTACTATAGTGGTGTGAGACAGTCAACAAGCACACAAGCTTGTTTCACAAAGGCATCACAGAGAAAGTGCCCGTGATAACCTATTGATCCGAACTCATCTGGTGGCGGTGTGGGCATTTGCTGTCAGACTTTCCCACCACTTTCTCCTCCCACAGCATGCTTTGCAGAAACCAAGCCTTGTATGTCTTCCACAGCGTATCTGGGCGAGCACAGAGGGTCACCCTCTGCTCAAGAATAATGGAAGCAAAACTAGTGTTAAACACGGCTTTGAACCATTCAAATGTAAGTATATGGCCACAGAGACTTGTAGGCAGCATTGCAACTGCTGGCATGGGGGATGTTTTGCTTCACTAAATTGAGCTCCTGCTCTGTGTAGGCTTCTGTAGAGGACAGTTTCTCCACTGACTGTGGACAGACCAGCTCAGTTCTATGAGGCTCACTCCCTCCCCCGGCCCTCTTTCTCTCTCTCATATCAGTAGTATCTCTAGAACTGCTGTGTACATGTCCATTGTTAAGGAAGGGGAAGATAGCTTTAATTGGCAATTAGCTTTGTCAGAGTGACCCCATTTGGAAGTTACTCAAAGTTTTGAATTAGGTCTGGCTTGTAATTTATATAATTTGCAGTATTAAAGTGAACACATTTAACGAACGAACGTCACAGGCTGTATTCCATTGTGTTAAGATTTAATTTTAACTCTGAGGAAAATGGATGGTGGAGTCGCAGTGTTGAGAACTTGGGACAAAATGGCTGCTGTAAATGCTAAACTTACTTATACATGTCCTTAAGTTTTCTTCAACCTCCTAAAATAATCCAGACTCACAGAAAACATAAAATATTTACTTGGTATTTTAAAAAAAAACCCAACTTTTGGAAAAAGTTGGAGTCCTGCATCAAGTATAAAAAGGAATTTATGCATTTATGTATTTAATTGATGTAAGAGTCCAGTGTTCCACTATCAAGTTTGTGGTGCAGTTGTGTTCCTGTAGTTTACAGGTGACTTCCAACAGATGGAGAGAAACCTGTCAGTACACTGATGTTCACAGGGAGGTTCTTTGTCTCCACCGTAACATTTTTTAAGTAAGTGCTTGAATTTATTGACATGGGAAGCAATGCTGATAATCTAGACTGTCTCTACTCAGTGGCTGAGGGGTTGGGTTGGTTTGGTTTGCTGGTCGTCTTTTGCTGGGTTTAGCTCCGTCTGTACTGAGAACAAAAAGATTTTATGTATTTGATTGATAGAACAAAAGCCTGCACATAGACACACATATATAAATGCAAACAAATGCGATCATGTAAGAAATTAGTTGGAAGTACGTCAATTATAGGACAGGATATTGTATTTGATAAAAGCTGCCATAACTCTTAAAGATTGCTTGGCTTTTTGTGGTAGATATTTTTCCCTCATTATAGTGAGGGTCTGGAGGGGTAAGGGTTGTTAAACCCATGAGGAGTTGTGACTCTTTGATTTAATGTTATTAAGTCGGTTTGTTCTGCTTGCTTCTGTGTGCATGAATTCTCGATGGTAGCTGGAATCCGGTGGGGACATAGATGAGAAGTCATTGAGCTTAGGGACAGAAACCAATCTGCTTTAGCGCAACCTCATTTGCGGTCTGCGTACAATGTAGTACAAATAAATACAGTCTACATTTCATGGTAAAAGTTGAACTGGACTGGCCTCTTAAAGGCACGACAGCCGGGAAGATGCTGTGCATCTCCCAAGATGTGCATGAGGTACGAGGAGATTTGAGGACCACAGAATTCAGAATTCTTTGTCTACAACCATGAAAAGCAGCACAGTCTCCTTACTGCAGTAATTGTCCAAGAGATCTCCCAGCCCAGAAAAGCAATAGAAGCAGTACTTCTGAAGAGTTTCCCATCTTTCCTCTCTATTAATTAAAAAAAAAAAAAAAATCTACAAAAAAGTAGAATGGGCATTTTCTCTAAGAGCAACCTCATAATGTTGTGATTGTAACAAATAATGTATTTGATCTATCAAGCTTTTGTGTCTGTCAGCTGCTCAAGATACGTTGTTGCTCAATAGTGGTTACATGCTGTAGCTTGTCTGTAGATTCTTATCTGCAGTGTGTCTCCTTTGGGAATTATTTTAGATTGTGTGTGTGTACTGGATACGAAGAGGCGAGGAACAAGCCTCAGTTGTTTTGGGTTTGAGCAAGCCCAGTTTTATGTCTCACGTGGTCTGGATTTTGGCTTTTCTGCTTCTCGATCACATTTAAGGTCATTGGGCAAATGGGAAGAACCAAACTAAATGGAAAGGAAATATGACCATGCTGTTGTATCTTGGTGGATTAAGTAATGAGCGAGTCTTACATCTTGGGCAAAAGCATTCATGTAAGGCTGCAAGTATTGAGAATGGATCTTTTTTTAAAGTTCAGATGTCTGTCGGAAACTGCATTTCTGTTCTTGATTGAGACAACTCTAAGAAAAGTGACAAGACTGGTAGGTGCTCATTTGGTGGACATAAAACTTACTGCCAACAGTAGTGCATCAAGATCCAAGGAATCTACAGCGGTGCTTCTCATTTCTGGGTGTGGGTGTGCTTTGCTATTTTGTACTGCTGACTACTGGTGTTAAATTACTCTTGTAAGTAGGTTAAATTGACATGGTTGTGTTTTAAGTGTTAGTTCTGTAAAGACCTTGGATAATATTGTTGTGTGACCAAATAACTCTCCCTAGAGACAAAAATACTGACATGACAAAACCACGTTTAAAGAATGACTGTCTGGCCCTCCCACCAGTTTGAACATAAGTAAGTTGATGACATGTAAATTTGCTGCATTGCTTTTTAGAAATTACATAACTTAACTTACAGTGTGCATCAATCTGCCAATTGCAGGCAGGTGAAGTAAACTTTCTGGATTTATAAGATACATTTTATAGGCTTCAGATTTAAAATTGCAGTGGCTAAAGGAAATTTGCTTGTTGCTGTTGGTTAAATTTGTTTCCTTAAATCTTACGGATAATCTGTTACCAAAGTCCTATGATAAACCTAGCCTTTTCTGTTAGAGTTCATGTATGGTTTGTTTTTTTCCCTGATGTTTCAATGTGTTTTGTGCCTAGAACTACTACTGTTAGCTCAAGCAACAGGTGGTTGCTGAGTGCATTGGGGGCTAGTCTTATATTTAAGAAAAGGAAAGATGCATGAATTAACATTTATCAAATTTGGGTTTTTAGTACATTTTCTTTGCCAAAAATAAACCATACTTGATGTTCTAGCTATGAATTAAGCTTTCTTTGTCCTAACAGAATACAGTTGCATTCACAAGACCTCCTAAGTTTCATAAACTCACTATTGCACTCCACAGTAGAAAAAACTAAACTTTCAAATTCTATATATTTTTAAATAAAAATTACATACACCTAGTTTCTAGATGCATTTTATCTTATGAAAATTGATAATTTGGCTTTGATGAAAATCAGTCTCAGAAACACACCTCTAACATAGCATAACTTTGACAGAGAGATTCTATAGATAAAAACGATTCTTTTGTCATTGATACATTCTAAAGTAATAAAGATATTTTAATATCCACTTGTAAATGGTAAATTTTATGGTAATTCTAATATCCACTTGTAAATGGTGTTGCCGACATTTGTACTGGGGGGACAGATAGCTGTACTCCGTTCTCTGATTTCTGAAGAGATTGCAGAAGATTTTAATTAAACACCACTCTTGTACAAAGACTTGAGTCATAGTTGTGTATTTATATTATGCGCACACAAAAGCAGTGAAGTCAACTAATATTTTAATATTACATCTACTTTTTCATCAGCTCCTGGGCTACAGTGAAAAGCCAGTAAACCTACAAATGTTCATCGGAACAGCAGATGATCGCTACTTAAGACCTCATGCGTTCTACCAGGTGCACCGTATCACTGGAAAAACAGTTGCAACAGCTAGTCAAGAGATAATAATTGCCAGCACAAAAGTTTTGGAAATACCACTTCTTCCTGAAAATAATATGTCAGCCAGGTACATTGCAGCGTCAATTAGTTGCTATGTGTCTTTTTTCCTCATTTGTACAAAGGTAAAAGAATAATCTTGTAAAATAGCATATTTTCCACAAATACGGCTCACGATTAAGATAGACATACCTCTTTAAGCATGCCAACATTGAAAAAATTAACTGTTTGGGTAGTCAGAAGTGAAGGAGTAGAAAGACAGGGAAGCTCCTAAGATGGTTGGGGAGATGGATCAGTGCTTCTGGGATTATACTTCCTCATACAATCCATACATATATATAACTCCACATTGTAGAACTGCATGTGGGTTACTGGCCAGTAGAGTCTTTGTTTGATTTTACAAAGACATATGACTTCTTTCTATGAAAATACAGTCATAGAGTTTAGTTGCTTTTGAATGTGGTGATTTCACATGTGGTATCTTGGTAGGCCTTTTCCTGGTTTTGATTACACTTTTATTTTTAGCAGTTGCATTATTATGGCTTTTCATGTCTTGCCAAATCGAATGTGCTAACTAATAGTTTAATGGTTAGTTACAGCAACAGTTAACTACTCTGTTCTAGCTTGGAGGGTCAGCAAGCAGAGTAGAGCATGATTATTTGTTTCTGTAGCACATTTATTTCTTATGTAGACTTCTGAAGCCACCTTAGATTTTTTCCTAGTTACAGACTTCATGCTAGTTCCAGTGAATGCTATGAACCCACGATGATGTGCAAGGTAACGTTCCTCGGTTAAAGTATGTGTGTCTCCTGAATAATCAACAACTGTGGAACGGTAGCCAGGATTTGATGGCTACACTTTTGTCATTCTCTAGTCCTTCCTAAGGCAGAACTAAATACCAGTCTCTCACTCCTTGTAAATGATGCTTACTGTGTTAAATAACTTACTTAGAAGGTTAAACAATGTGCAATACACAAAATCTTTTGAAGGTTCAAAAAAGCGGCAGCTAGACATTTACAAGACAAAATGTTTCAACAGAATACTTGCTGCCATTTTTGACACTAAGAGATCTTTTAATCTCAGACATTTTAAAATGGGATAACATGGGGAAAAAATGCAATGCTCTTCATTCTTTAAGAAAAGAAAGGCTTACAGAGTACACTGTGGCAATAGTTTGATTCATTTTCTTCCATTTCTCTTCTAACATCTGTCCTCGCCTACCTCCAGTATCGATTGTGCTGGTATCTTGAAACTTCGCAATTCGGATATAGAGCTCCGTAAAGGAGAGACGGATATTGGAAGAAAGAATACCAGAGTGCGGCTCGTGTTCCGTGTTCACATCCCACAACCTAGTGGAAAAGTCTTATCTCTGCAGACTGCTTCCATACCTGTTGAATGCTGTAAGATTGCTTTAACTGTACATAATTTATACTCGTGTTTTCTGCATGTGTCAATAGTATTCTCATTCCGTCAATATTTATTGTCAGAATTATATATAATAAGCATGTGTAAAAAGCATTGTGTGTAAAGATCTAATTTACCAAAAATTAATACATCTTTAGTTAAAGGTGGTACTTGCCAAATGGCAGCCTGAAGCTTTGGAGGAAAAACAATGTTTTTGGTTTTAAAGGAAAACTGCAGTCACACAGCAAGCAGCTTCAGTAGTTCCTGTAGATGAACAGAGGCAGCAGATATATTTCAGTGAACATAAAGATTTTAGGAAGAACTAATACCATTTCATTTACAAGAGTCTGTACCATTACTTTTATACGGTATTATCTGATGGACAGCTGAACTGCTAGAGAGTTCCTTTGTTAAATGCTGGCACTAAGGAATCAAAACATGACCTTAATCTGAATTTCTCCCAGAAATCACTTTTGTCTATAAAATATGAAGTAATTTTTAAACCCATATTCCTAAACTAAAAGTTTCATTTGTTCTAACAGTAGAAACTGTTGGCATTCATGACTTCTTGGTGTTTCTTTTCTATAATTATATAATTACAACATAATTTTAAAAACAAAGGTAAATCATACACAAATATGATTTATAAATGTAAACAGATGGTTATTTTAGTTGAACCCCAGATTCTTCAAGTTAGAATCATAAAGGAAATGACACTATGGTTAAAGCTATGAATAACAATTTTTTCCCTTAATTTTTTTTTAAAGCTCAGCGATCTGCTCAAGAACTTCCGCAGATTGAGAAGTACAGCATCAATAGTTGCTCCGTAAATGGAGGCCATGAAATGGTGGTGACGGGATCCAATTTTCTTCCAGAATCCAAAATTATATTTTTTGAAAAAGGGCAAGGTAAATGCTATCTTACTTTTTTTCTTGAAACCAAAAACGCTACCTGAGCTTAATTTTAGGAAGTAAGGATTTTTAAACAAAGTTAAGTTACAAGCAGTAATCTGAAACTTCAGCTTGGGCACCGATATAGGTGCTAGGTGGCAATTATTAATGAAATAGTACTTCTGATGCAGGAAGATAATTACAGGCTATGGAACTTTGAGTTGTGTATATTTGAAAGATGCTGTTGACGGATCATTCTCCTTATTAAAAAAACTGAAAAAACAAAAAGGGGAACTAATGGAAATGTACTATTGTCACTGAGGTCATGTTACATCTGGTTTAGTCATTGCATAGGAACCGACTTATTCCTAAGCTAATGAAGTAAATATTAGTTAGAAAACCCTCCTAATTTTTTTCAGTATATTTGTATAAGATTTTCTATAGAAGCTACTCTTAAGGGATGCATTTTTAAAAAAAGCTCAGGATCTGGCTCAGATTAGGTGTGCGGTCTATGCTTCAGCTGCGTCTATGCCTAATTTGTCTCTGTAAACAGGCAAGTGTGCACTTGCACATTGTGGAGGTAAAATACCGGCAATAAGCAGTCGTATGAGCCACAGCGACCTTTTGTGTGCTTGATAAGCCAGTCAAGTATTTAATTGCCAAGAAATCAGAAGTGTCCTAGTTGGTTCTATTACATGCTTCTCGTTCTCTAGAATCCAAGTTTAGTGTCCCAGGCAACACTTAGTCATGGGTGGGACTGCACCAGGCTTGCACTTCTATATTAGCAAAGTTAAGTTAAAAATTATATTGCAGGCCTGTGTTTCAGTTGGGTATACTAAAGACATAGCGTTTCCTTCATGCAGTGAAATCTGTAGAAACATTTAACTGCTTCCTACTGATCTCATTAAATGAAAAAAATTATTCCGTGGGAAGGTAGTAGATTAAAATTTTCAGCCTAATATATAGGAAATAGAATCTCGACGTAAGCGAGAAACTTGCAGATTTTGGAGGAGTATTTCTAAAGCACCTTTCTTTAAATGTAAGTATGTACAGTTTTGAAGGCCTTTTTTTTTTTTACCATGTTTTTTCCTCTCTTCTATCACTTTCATAATGATGCAACTCCATAAATGAGAGAATTTAACACAAGGAAAAAAACCCAAACACAAACTATCAAATACTTCTCTCATTTTTAGTTTACTACAACCAGATATAATTAATGCTTTTGTAAGTGGTCTTTGGTTTTTTGTGGTATATGCAGGTGCACACGCGCACACACTCAGGTACCTACATACATATTCCTCAAAGATGTTTGGTTACTCAGCTTTCCTTCCTGGTTCTGTAGCTCTTCTGGACATCCATCTTGATCTTAATGTTTCTTAGACTAAAATGCATGAAAAATAGTTGAAAATTTAGGACCAGTGGTCTTAATACACAGAGTTCCTTTTTCTCTTTGAATGTCCCTTTAATGTAGAGAGCCTAAAATTTTAACGGCTTTTATCATCATTGCTGCGACTTGAATACCTGATTTGAACTTTTGGGAGAACAGTAACAGAAGTAAATCATTAAAAAGAAAAGTTTGCAACCAAGTCCAATTCTTCTCCATGTTGTTATTTCCTTAAATACATAAGTAAAAGAGTTGGGTTTTATGTGATAATGCGTTGTGCTAGGTCAGAGCAGAGAGATTCACCAACAGGATTTACTTCCCTCACAACACAGACAGCTTGCCTGGTATTTGAACTACAGGGCCTGGCGGTTCGGGGAGGGTGTTTGTTTTAAATGTATAACCTCTGGGCACATGCATGAAGATACAGCACATGTTATCTCTCAGATGGTGACTTAACCTGTAAATAATCAGAAGCGTTAGTAGTAACTTAACTACATTTCAAAAATGTTTTTAGAAAAACGGGGAAAAAAAAAAATCACTCTGTACACTTCCATACACACTGCCTGCTTTGGAATGAAATCTAACTGTACAGAAGCAGCAGGTTCTGCTAAAATGCAGAATCCTGCACAACAGCCAATTTACAGACAATGGCCACAGCGTTGAAACTCCTAAAGCATCTCTATACTTGACGCTTTGTTAACAATATATCTCTGTCAGTTGAATAGCCTCTTTATGACTGAAAATAAATGCAGTTTTATATTAAGTATTTAAGTATTTTTAAGATTAAGTATTCAGGTGTTTTAGAAAATGCTTTTTCCTTGAATTATTTGTAAATTTCTCTCAACAGATGGACGACCTCAGTGGGAGGTAGAAGGGAAAATAATGAGGGAAAAGTGTCAAGGGGTGAGAAACAATTTTTCTTTCTTTAGAAAGCTTTTTGTTTTAAAGTGAGAAATTGGACATCTTCATTGTTGTTCTGAAATTTAGACTTCATTTAGTAAAGCAAGCAGATCATTGGCTGATTCGGACAGACAACTGGAGACTTCTAAATTGGCTTAATACTATAAAGTAGCCATTAAGATGATGCTTTGAAGGAACTGGAAATAGAATGTCTGTTGTGAAAGCAATGAAAAAAGAATTTGAAAGTTGAAAAAAGAAAGCTGAAGATGATTTTGCTAAGACGACAAATAATTTCCAGTGCATTAATATTTTTCTTAAAAGCTTGTAATGATCCAAAATGCAATTCTTTGACTGCTAGAGGGACTTTTTTATGCTTTGGCAGATAAACAAGTCATCTTTTAGATTATGTGTCTATTTAATTAAAAGCATTACCTTCAGAACACTCATGATGTTTAAAAGAAGAAAAGAGTCTCCACATAAGCTTGCTTATACTGCTGTTTTACTGTGTAATATGCATAAACTTGAAGTTTACCAATTTCCAAATATCATTTTGCTTTAGTTTTGCAATAAGTGTTTTAGTTTTTCTGTAACGAATAGCAGTTTCATTTGCATTTGATATGTAAAACTTTTTTGGTTTGACTTTCATGTAGGCAAACATCATACTTGAAGTTCCTCCATACCATAACAAAAGCATTACAGCTGCAGTTCAGGTGCAGTTTTATCTCTGCAATGGCAAGAGGAAAAAAAGCCAGTCTCAACGTTTTACTTATACACCAGGTATTAAAAAAAAAAAGTTGCATTTTACTGTTTTTTTTTAAAGTAGACATTTGAAGGTAATTCAGACAGTCTTGTACCTTTGACAGGTAGATAAGACTAGTTTGGAATTTTTTGTAAAACAACTTAAGCTTGTCTAATTAAAAAGCTGAAATCTAGAGTAGTAAGCTACAGTGCCACGATTACAGCCAGGTGTTCCTGTGTTACGCTTTTTACCGAGTAATTTGCGTACTACTTTTCTTTGAGAATGACGGTGAATCTCAGAAGCTGCTCTTCTAAATAACCCTAGTGATGACATGGAGGATAGTGAAATCAGAGAAAAACAGGTTTTACACATTTCCCCTACAACAAATGTCAAAAAAAAACCCCAACAAAAACCAATGTAACAAAAACCCCCCAAAAACAACCAGGTTTAGATACAAGGAAGACAAAAGCAATATGTTTTCCTTGCTCTGGACACGTTGCAGCATGTTGAGAGAAAATAGTTTGTAACTTCGCCAGATGCAAAAACCATACATGTTACCTGTACATGTAGTTACTTAATCCCTTCCATTTGGTATGAGGAAGTGGTTACTACTAGGAGATGCAGTGCCTGCTCCTTTGCCTGCCATGCTTTTTTTTTTTTTTTTTTTAAAGAAATTCATACCCATTTAGAGTAGTCAGAATTGATGAGGTACCAGTGATGGCACTAAATCCTTTAGTACCGTTTGGAGAACTTGAAGTCAGATATGTGAAGGAGTCTTTAAAGTCAGATATGGATATTATTAATATAAACTTCTTACAGCTAATGTGTATGCTGACAAAACAAACTTCCATTATTTTACACTATTTAAAGTAAGTTTTGCTCACTTGGGCTCTAAAATTACCTACTTTGTACCTTCACGTGCAATTTTAAGCAGTGTTACTCAGCTATCTGCTACACTAAGTATACATGAACTGTGTTACCACATTTGTGTGGTATTTTTCAACTATTCTTAAGAATATCAGCTCCTAAGATAGTTACAAGACATATCTTATACAACATTGTTTGTTTGAGAAATCCATATTTAAATTATTTAAATGGTAGAATGAAGTAATGACACTGCTTAAATAAGAAGCAAGTTTAATTGTAATGGCAACTGTTATTGCACCAACATTTTAAAACCCACTTTATCTATAAATATAAGTTTCTTTAACAGTGTATTGTATAAAGCAGTAAATTGAGCAGTTAAGTGTTAACATTTTTTGACCGTTTGAACTTAAAATCAGTATTTTTTCATGAGCCTACCAGTAGCCTAAAAAGATAAATCCTGTAACTGAAAGCATGTCAGTGTGTAATTCTGTATTGTAAGAACAACTGTTGCCATCACTGAAATAGGGGGAGATGCTGAAAGAGCTCCTGTAGTTAAAACAACATGCACTACTCAAACTAGCTTTACTGTGTTGCCAAAGTTCAGCTGTCATCTTGATCAGAAGCTAAGGAAAGTTTGAAGTCTGCTAAAAATGTCCTTCCCCTTTTCTAGGGCCTGACACTGAACTCTTGTCTACCTATTTTCAGTGGAGCCCAAGCAGCACATACCTCTGAGGAGCCATAGCCTTTAGATGTACGGGACTTCCTCTGGCTCGGTTGCAAATGTCTTTAAAAACATACATTGCTATTTTAGAAGGGAAGATAACTGCCTTTGAATAAATGCTACGAGGGTTCTGGCTTTTAAGGGTCAATATAGCAGGCATAAAAATTTATTAAAAAAAAAAGCAGAGCAAAAGAAGGGAGACTAGAGCACGGACATTAACCATACTGTTGTGGCTGCGAAACAGCAGTTAGTATGTATTTATCACAGGATACAAATGGGTTGGAACTGTAATGTAGTGGTTTACTTTTTCTAGTTATAATGAAGCAAGAGCACCGAGATGAGGTGGATTTGTCTGCTGTTCCGTCTTTGGCCCTGCCTCACACGAGCAACGTCCAGGGCCTGCATTCTATTCGAACTCAGTTGCCTTCACCGGAGCAAGGGCACCCACATGACAATTTACTGTCCTCATCACCCAGGAGCCTTGTATGCCCCGTTCAGCCACCATACACAGCCATGGTGACCTCAGCAGTACCCCACCTGCCACACATGCAAGGTAGAAACCTTAGTCCAAGTGAAGAGTGTCATGTTTTGCCTCCTGCTGTGGTTCAGTCTTTTCAGGTAACATCAGCACCCCCCGTGAGGCCTTCTTACCAGCCTATGCAGTCTAACGATGTATACAATGGACAGTCTGGTCTTCCTATGAACTCTGCCTCCAGCCAAGGATTTGATGCTATGTCATTTCAGCAAGACACAGCTGTACCTCATTTGATAAATCTTAGCTGCCAAGCTCTACCACCAATGCAGTTTCATTCTTCAAATCCAGGCTCTGTGTCAACACCAAGTACAGCAGGGCACCCGCTAGCGCACCCAGCTCATTCAGGACAGTCGTCTTCTCACCTACCGTCGATGGGATACCACTGCCCCAGCGCTGGGCAGGGTTCCATCCCTTCTGCAATGAGTCGGTCCCTCGGGCAGTCTTCTCCCCAGCTGCAGCAAGTCCCATACCATTCTACAAATCCAGCATCCGCTTCATCCCCATCCCCAACAGCTTCCCACCCTTTGGTCCATTCGCCGCTGTCTGGACCTTCTTCACCCCAGCTACAACCTATGCCTTACCAATCTCCTAGCTCAGGACCTGCCTCATCTCCCCCGCCAACCACAGTAAGTCACTCGGGACAGCACTCCCCTCAAGCACACAGTCCAGCATTGGGAGGTCTTAATGCAGTGTCATCCCTGGTACACCACACCGTATGCGATTCATCTCCATTTTCACCGGATGGGGCAGCTATTAACATTAAACCAGAACCTGAAGATCGAGAATTGAATTTTCAAACAATAGGACTACAGGACATCACGCTAGATGATGGTAAGTGGATATAGTATTTTAATACTGGGATATAATCTACGTTAAACTACAAAGTGGGTGTAGGAGGGTTGTTTTGTTTAGAACTCGCTCCTCTTCAGAGCAGTAAATTTGTATCATCAGAGTAGAATGGTATTTTTGTGTCCAAAGCCACAACTTACTTAAAACTAATGATATGAGCTGTAAATCTGTAGTTATATACAGTTCAAGTAATTCAGTCTAAATTGCCCGTAGACTTTGTTTTTGTCATAAAACAGGGCTTGAGGATTAACTCCCACTTATTGGCACCTTACATACAAGGAACTAATTTGAAGCCTTTTCCGATTGTTTTTGTTGGTATGTTTCAGTGAAAGTCATAGATCTAAGTTACATAAATGTAGTTTGGAGCCTTGTTTCTTGGAGTTGTCCCAGTTTTGAAGGGCAGGCTAGTTTTTTAAAAGCGTACCACACGCATTCTGGCAGTGTCTTAATCTCTTCACAGACATTGTGTAGATGTGATGTCATCATTGAGCACCTGTGCTCGCAGTAGCTGTTTGCCTTCTCCTTACCACTCTGGCTACCTTTTTGAGAAATTCACTTGTTCAACAGAAACAGCACAAAGACATTCTAGTGCTAGAGGACAGGCTACACAGGTCTCTAAATACTTGGATAGCGTTAATTTACGACACTTGTCCAACCAAGTGAAACGAAAGAGATACCGGATCCTAAAAGTCTGACTGTTGGAGGCATAGATGCAAAGCAGCTTAAAGAACATGTCATGTTAAGTAAGACTGGAAGGACAGAAGGCCTGGCCTTAAAAGGTGTGTAAAAGGTGTTTGGTATTGATGGTGGGAATCTTACTAGTATTTTTTCTTTTCTACAATAGCCTTAACTGTTGTTGGGGGTTTTTTTAATCATCTCTAGCAATTACTTAATTGCATCAGTAGTAGCCTAAAGACTTAAGCATAGGCCAGGTGTGAAATATCCACGTCAGTCCCAGTTCCTTGCATAAATGCAGCTTTATATTGTTACTTCCAGTCAGTAGTAAGAAAACGTAGGAAGAAATGCCTTTAAAAGGCACAGCATACTCGGAAGAAAATGAAAGAAACTGATAATACAGTTGGGCTTTCTGTTAAATGGCCACCCTCGTTGAACAAAGCTCTCTTCTTAAAAACGCTGTATATCCACTTCCTTTGGAAAGGAAGGGAGGGACTGGTTCTATCAAGGACTTGCCAAGGGGAGAAGAGCAACGCTTTATGAAATGGAATGCAACCCCCAAAAAATATCATTTTCTACTTCTGCACTAGAGGAGTGAGAAAGAAACCTAGTGTTTCAAGAAGCGTCATGTTAGAACCTACCTTTTTCTCGTCTGTCTTCCTTCCGCACCCACAAAAAAAAAAATGTAGACATAAATAAAATACAACTCACAATGTAAGCAGAAGTGTTTAGCGTTTATGAGCATCTTGGCAGTTTGTTTATACTTGTTCAGAAATTAAAATGAATGCACAGTAAAAAAAGCCCTCTTCCCCTAAAACAGAAATATTAGGTTTTTTTATAAACTATTTCCATTGCTTAACACAATGAAATTACTGAGTTGTTGCTGTGCTGACAAAGACATGGAATCACAGGAAAAGCTGCAAGAGCCACATTTAAAGTGTGGCCACTTGCTAATAGTTTAGAGTACAATTAATCTACATATGAGTCAAATAGCCACAGCTTTATTAATGTGTTTTTTTTTTTTTCAAATAATGCTTGCCATAGAAGTGTGAAGAAGGTCTGATAACCAGTGATTAAACGGTACACTTCCTATATGGAAAATTGAACATGGCTTTAAATGCTAAACTAGCACTTGGGAGCCACAATACGTTTGCAAGGGTAGAGATTACCTTCATTTCAGTTTAACAGTGCTGCCATTCGATGATTGCTTGGGGGGTTGGGTTTGGGGGTGGTTTTCATTTCCAATCCGCAAATACAGATCAGATGTCTAGCCTGAAACATGCTGTTCCAAAAATCTTGAAGGGCATAGTGACAAAAAACAAGCTGCTCAATTCTCTCAACTTGAGTAAATACTTCCTCTGCTTAATCAGCGTGTGTGGACAGGGACACTTTTTTTTTTATACTGTATCTAACACATTACTGTGGTTTAAAAAATAATTTCAGAAGTTTTCTTTTGTGTATAATTGAATCTTAGTTTCCATACAAAGAGAGCTAGACACAAATAGCAAATCAGCTATTCTCCATTTAATGTTATAACAATTAAGGAAAAAAAATCCAAACATAGTTGCATACATAAATGAACGTTGATACAGTATGTTCTCTCAGCTAATATATCAAACCTGAAAGCTATATTTAGTTGGAAAATAGGTTTTTAAGGGTTACCAACTAAGGCAAAAAAACCTCTCAAAATAAAATACTAAGGCAAAGTCAACTCAAAATTTTACAAATCATGTTTGGATTACTAACCTTACATATTTAAGTCAGTAGTCTTAAAAAAGGTAAACAAAACACCCAAAACCCACTGGCAGAATGAATAGCCTTCTTTCTTTCAAAACTAGCGTACTCGATATTTTCTTGGCTAAGAAAATAAAACATTTTAACAAATTTTAACAGACTTGGAGTGTAGTATGGAAGTGCTCCCTCATGACAAAATTAGTCCTGGAAATACTAAGCTGTTTAGCTTGACAGAGTTTGAGTTAAAATTCTTTAACCAAAACCAACCAACCAAAAACACCTACGAAAGTGGCAGTCTGGATAGTAGTTACGTAAATGCCTTTAAGCAAGACTCCTAGAAGGGAATCTTACTACCTCTTCAAGCCAACATTCAGGCTTTTTCTTCAAAACACACCAAAAACACCCCATGTGCACTACTTAATACAGAACTACAAAGCTGCTTCATCCACCAGTGCTCAAGCCGAGAACATCTGAATTAGTCTTGATCCAGCATCTCCTGGAAGGTGTAAGACATCTGGATTCACCATTTATAGCTTCTCTGCAAAGTCAAATATGCTTGACAGTGATCAGAATAGAGTATCTTTTTCAATTTTGTTTTACCTGTTAGAGCAATCTGGGGTCTGCTCAGACTATGGGTGAAAAAGGACGACAGTTTAAAGGCAGATCCTCTACCTGGGTGTCTGCAAAAAGTACACTTTTTTACCCTTTTTTTTATCTTCCCCTACCAAGGTTTGTGTGACTCTTTGTTTTCTTGTTTTTCAACAGGATCTGACTGATGTCTTTAGGCCTTTCTAATCTCCATCTTGAATCTGCTCTTTTGTTTGGCTTGCCCTCTTCCCATCCCTGCTTCCTACAGGAAACACTTTCTAATTAATTTGAAGAAACAAGGGATGCATGAGGGCACCTAGATATGAAATTCAAGTGATATTACAGAAAACGTTTGAAACGTGACACAATTTCAAAGTAATTTGTACTGTATGCCGCTACTAAAAAGCTGTTCGGAAAAACAGTACTTTTTTCTGCTTAGGTCTTTGCAACGTTCAATCTGTACAAGCTGGTAAACTTTAGGACTGGAACTATGTAAAAGCAGCTTCTTTCTCTTGCTATTTGTCCCCTCCACTTTCCCCCCACCTGATATGTTGGACCTTCTTTTTCCCTTACCATCCTTCAGCAAGTCTGCTTATACCCAGCTCCCCAGGCTGTACAAACAGTGAATATTCAGGGTTGCAAGTAGGTGTAAACAAGGCAGCTGAAATGACAAAAACCAGGCAGTTGGTCATTTCTGTCCTTTCCCATATCTGTCATCCGTACTGTGCTCTGTTGTATACTCATCTAATGAAGGTCCCATTTCTTTCCCACTTGGAAAAAAGCTAGTTCAAGTTAGACTCACTCTAGTTACATGATGAGGCCTTGTTAATTTTTTTCCCTGCTCTGTTTTTAAAAAGTGCTCCTATAGTGTGGTGGTTTACCTATCTCACTGTCAACTTCTAGATTTAAATCTACTCTAATATGGTTGATCTAAAATTTAATCTCCTGTAGTTTGCAGTTTAGGAGTGAGTTTACCTTGGATTTCATGGCTTTCTACAGTGATGAGATTTCTAACACGTACAACTGTATGTAACCATTTGTAGGGTATTAAGTTAGGCTGTATTCAGCAAATGGGGATGACCTTCTACTAATCCTCTTATATTGTGCTACTCATTGCATCTCCATTACATAAAGCTGGAGATTAGAAAATCCAATATGTGGATTTACTATAAATCATCATAAGAAATCCTCTAACCGTTTTGTGTACATAAAGCAGTAAGTCTGCTTTTTCAGACACATTCCATGTAGAATTCTAAGCCATTTGCCTTCGTTCATGTTAATAGTTCTGTGATAACTCTCTAACTGATAAATTCTCTCGCGGGCAAGCTCAGAGATTGTTTTGATCTTTGCTAGAAAATCTGTACATCTTTATAGGTGGCTTTTTACTGTAGCTTCAGGTTAACTTCTGCAGAATGACAGTAGTAACTAATAAGAAGGTATTGGAGAATGACTGTACTTTGTATTCCTCTATATATTTACAACTTATGCATTAACAGGTCATTCTTAATTAAGGCAGTGTCCTGCCAGACAGAGCATTGAAGGTCTACAGAAACACAAAAAGTACTGAAGGCTAGAGTCTAGTTTAGTATGAGGAGAACGGCTCAAAAACCTGTCTTCTTGCCGGTGCAACTCAAACTTGAGACGTTCTTCAGATGTACATCTCAAATTCAAGGGTTTTTTTACTGCCTCCTAAGCACAGAACAAAATGTTGCAGCATGCCCAACATGCATGACAAGAACTCTAGCCTGCACCGTACACCGAAGTCTCTGACTATTCCTGTTGATAAAAGGCACTCTGAAAATTATACTAGTATAAATTGTTTCGTAGGGTTGTGTTCAAACTCCTCCTTTCTGAGTATTCTAAATATTAAATAGACATTGTTAAGCAGTATGGAGATAGCAATAAAAAGCAGTTTACAATTCCAGTTCTTCTCATAAGCTTATGCACTCCTGCAGTGAGATGTTGAGATTGAGTAAGGCTTGCAGGGCAGAACCTGAAATGTGTTGGAAGAGAATGAGAATCTACTTTTAGACATGGTAAGTGTTTTGAACGAAATAGAGAAAGATCCAGAGACTGAGCAGTAGATTACAAGGAAAAGGCTGGAGCAGTGAGGAAAGGTAAAGAGATCCACAATCCACCTGGGGTTGTCAGCAGTTAAAGGATGATACGACTGTGTCTTCTAGTGGATTCATTCAGTGTGTTCATAAAATCTGTGCCAACAAGGCATCCATTGAGAAAACTAGTTATAGACTGACGATGTGTTAAAGAACTTCAGATAAATCCTCAGGTATCTAGGACCAGCTAACGTATGAAACTTCCCATTTGCCTCCGAGTGCCATGGAACACCTTGTAACTGATTCAAAGTAAGCTCAAATAGTTGTACCACTGCAAAAAGATTCCCATTTAAGAATTAGAAGAGGTTGTTAGAACCTTATTCTGTGAATGCAAGTGGCATGTCTACATCGTGATGCAGACGCTCGCAATAGTAGCGGAACGGGAAGGAGTTAGGCGTGCCCTTGTGACACTGGCAAAAACATGCTTAGACACGTCTCCTCACTGCTTTGTCCTCTAGCTCCCAGGTTCACGCTTAGTACTTACTAGACAGACTCCACTATCTTCTTGTGCAAGAGAAATGGGTAAACATGAGACTTAAATGAGTTGGTTTCACTATGCTATAAAAGTACAGAGTGTGACATCATAACCATGACATGAACAGGGATATTTGTTACTGTACCAAATAACTGGAGAGCTTGAGCTGTGACTCCTTGGGCACATTCAGTCTGTCTATACAGCTATAAACAATGTGCACAGGAAAACTATCCTCCTCTGAACATTTCATGCAGCCTTATTTTATCAGTTAAAAAAAAAAAAAGCACTTAGTGAAGTTGGCATTGAACCTGAAATTACTAAAAGGAAGCCTCTCTTATGGCTTGAAATGGTAACTTGCAAGGCAACCCACCATGTCCTTGATAGTCTGCCATTGCAAACATGGCCTGCCATATGACCGATCACAAACCAACAGAACCAGCTGGCTGCTCCACAGCAGAGAAGACTGAGGGTTAATTATAGCCTGGCAGCTTTTCTTTTTTTAGGGAAAGTTGACACCATACTACTTGCTGGTCATGAGGAGTCAAAACCAGGCTAAATATACTGCACTAAGCAATGTGACGTAGCTGCAGGGATTCTTCTCGCATAAATGCAGCTGATAGAACTCTGTCTGGAGTTGACAAAAGAAGGCTAATATCCGAGGAAGCGCGCGCTGCACTCTCTCCATAAGGTTTTTTGAGGTTTATTGATCCTCGTTACCTCTGTAAATGCAGCAATTTACTCATCTGTCCTCTAAAACACCTGAATTCCTATGTGCAGGCAGCAATACTGCCGAACCTAGACAGTTGATACGATCTGCCATACAACTATAGCGAATTTCTTTTTGCAAAGCGTATTTAAAAAGCCCCACTCTCTGCTGCTTACTTTAGCAACACTGCAAACCATCATGCATTCTAGAATATTTTTGGGGATCCACTTTTCTAAAACCAGTACATGTTCTAGTTTAAGTCCCGTTGCCCACACATCCTGCTTCAGTTCAGTAGTAGTAGTAAAGGATACACAGGCTAAAATTTTAATCAGATAGCACTACCAAAAAAAATGAAGCTGCTTGACTCCTGTAGGAAGAGGACCTGAAAACCAAATAATAGCACTCCAGTAGCTATTTGGTCTGCCCGTATCCATAATAGAACTTTAATTTTAAGTTGAGTTACTGCTTTGACCCAAATCTGGTGCAGATAATTGAGGGTTTAAAGTTTTGCATTACTTTCCTTTACTTAAGGGAGGAGCCGAGCCAAGACAAAGAGGTGGTTCATAAAAGTATGAAATTTTGATCAGTTATATAGAGCTACAGGATGTCGGGTTTTTTATTTCTATTTAAATGCAATAGTTTTAGTGTCATATTCTTGGTGCAAAACACATTTTAGTATTGCTTAAGGAAGTTTTTTACAAGTGTTTTTACATTTCTCAAATGTTTATGAAATTATGAGGTAGAAAGGTGTTTTTCATGTATGCTTATCTGGTACCTCAAGTTCTGTCTAACTTCAGTGTGCACTGAACAAAATCTTTTATGCTATAGTACACACTTAAAAAGGCTGTTGCTTTATTTACCACATTTCACAAACAACAAATACTGTGTGCCCGAGGCAAGTGCATGCTTCATTCTAGAGGGTGCTGGCTAGAGACATGTTACACGTGCTACACATGACACAATTTGTCAGGAATTTATAAAAGCAAAAACTCAATACTGTCAGCAGCCTTGTTAGGACAGACAAGTTGCTCAGAATCATATTGCTCTGCTAAAGTGAGAGGTAATCCTTACTGTATAAACTGTGCAGACTTTGTGGTGCAGAGACTGTTGCTTAAAAGAGCTAATTAACTCCACTGTTCTCTCTGGAGGCTTTTTGTCAGTGGGTTTCTTGTCTGCTCCTTTGAAAGCCTGGGCTTTAAAGAGGATTACCTGTAAAAGTTCATTTGTTTCATCCCAAAGTAGTTTTCTGCCCATCTCCCTGGATTCATTAGATCTTTATTTAAATGTCGCTTTCTTGCTGGTTCTACCGTAGTTGGTGGGAAAAATGTTCTTTTCTTAATCTCCTATTATTTGACAAGAACTTTTCCTTCATCTAGTCCATTTCTTCAAAATGGCAGTGGACATTCTCACTGAAACACAGATAATCCTTTCCACCTCCCGTTTAAATACATGTAACTTTACACTTCAAACAATTAAGCAGAAGTCGTCATCCAAAGTAGTAATTTGAACTGCCTGAATTTCAGGAGGAAGTAAGAACAGACTCTTTCATTCTCCCAGGAGTCATACCTAAGCAGGGCTTGGAAATCATGCTGGCAAAGCAAATGTGTGGCACAAATCAGCCAGTTCCCAGAGTAATTTTGTTAATTGTATTACAGCCTAATTCCACTAAACTTGCAGCTCTGTCTTGGGGAGGAAAAAACACACCAACCCCAACCCAGTATACTGTTGTAAGCTCTGCACAGTCACTAATCACAACTGAATAAACACGTGCTTGTTGGCTAAAGTAAGAAATACACTAGTCTACCTTCATTTTTCCTCCAGGAAAAACAGTTCAGTGGAATACGGTTCTTCACTTCCTCCTGGGTTTCTCACATTGCCTATGAGAGGTCACAGAGCCACCTATAGCGAGACAGTACTTAGTTTTCCGACACTGCAGACTGTGTGCGGCCTGACTGCAGATCAGTACCTCGGGCAAAACAGACAGATAGCCCGACAAGTAAAGGCGCGGCTAACAGCTGTTTACAGCAAGTTGCCTTTGTTTAAAGGATAGGAAAAATAAAAGCAAAGGTTTTATTTACTAGTACTCTTCTGCCTACGTTGTTCAGCGGAGGTGCGACTGTCAAAGGGCATAAGCACTTTTAGTTTGACCACAGTAAGTAAAGCAGATTGAGACAATTGCAGGAGGAATGTTTTAAACTAACACCAATACTAAAATGAAATTTCTGTACCATAAAGTTCATGATGATACAACTAGGCAGACGTCCAAAAATACTAACCATTACCTTTATGGCTCTGGCTGCTAACTGACAAGTAACTAAACATACAAGATAAGTGATATTGTTTTTAATAGGCACTCTGATAATTTATAAATAGTTACTTATGTCAACATATGTAGTAGTTGTGAATGAAACTGGGTATTTAAAGCTAGTGCTATTAAAAGAAAACTGAAAGTCACTTCCTGGTTGAGTGAACTGTAACTTCTTGGTTTAGTCCAGTCAGTAGTTATGTCTGTCTTCTTCTCTGACACAGACAGTTTTATCTCTGACCTGGAATACCAGCCATCAGGTTCAACAGAGAAATGGACTCAACATTCAGCACTCATGTCCAACTCCTATGTGGAAAATCTAGAGGGTGAGTCTGCTTACTGAAATGCTTCAATGTTTGAAATTGGAGCACAAAGGAAAGGGGAAAGTGTTTTAATAGTCTTAACACCTATGAGTGAAAAGCGCTGTGTAATACTTACATATTGCTGTAACTGGACACCTGTGTGTTCTGAAACAGTTGGAAATTCACAAGTGGTGAACCAGGTGTACAGTCACTCAGTAGAAACCCCCACATAACAGCATATACAGCTGCCACAGAACTTCCTGAGTGCTGCAGGATCTAGTAAAGCAACAGAAGAGGCTATGAAAATCTTAAGCCAGATATGGGCCAGCTTGCAGAGTGGCCAGATCAGGGACCTATGAGAAATTTAGAATGTCTCTCCTTTTTTAAAAGGATGAAGCAGTGTCAGTTGAAATAAAAGGAAGACAGTGGCGTGCACTACCAATCTTAAGTATTAGGAATACAGATGCCGTAAATAGATTTCTAGTTGAATGTGCACAATAATTGGGAAGGATCGTCTGGATTTATTTTAAAATGTTTTCAGCTTTATTTCATGTATAAACAAGATAATCCTGCACTATGGCTCTTTTAAATAGTAACAATATTAGAAATTGATGCATGGTCTGTTGGTTGTGTTTGTGTTTATACTCGTTCTTCTGAAGTGTTTTTCACTTTATTACAAACATGCCTAAAATGCCAAAGAACTATACTGTCCCTTTCTTTGTTCAATATATACATACATATATATGTTACACATAAAACAGATTTTACTTTCCCCATAGATTTTTTTTTTTTTTTTAAGTGGAATGCTTTTAAGTGTACAGTAGCTTTGGGATCGGTAACAGTAAAGTAACCAAGCTCTGTGTATAGCCTTAGTAAGACTCTCACACAATTAGCGTGTAGACAGAGCTTAAGTTTGCCCGCGAAACTAAAATAAATAACGATGTTGGTCTTTTACCATATGTCAAAAAACTGACTTAGTTCTGCTTTCCTTCCACATCAAAATGTTATTAGTAAGGTAAGCAGCTACTCTTCAGAATGGCAAAACTAGGGAAAGGACTCTGGACACTAAGTGGACACTTTTAGATCTTGAAACAGCAAATCGATTAGTAAAACATCAGTTATGGCCTAGATTATTTCTGTCTTCTAGACTATATCCTGTGCAGGATATACAGAATAATTGTTGAAGAGCAGCAGTTCTTGAAAAATGAAAACTCGATAGTAAAATAAGCCCCAAATACCACTATCATCAACTTAAGAGTAACACACAGGTTGGCAAACCCCAAACTTAGAATTCTGAAATGTACGCCGACGGGTCCCTTTTTTAAAAGGGCACACAAACAGAAAACCAGACCCAGAGGGAAATACGCTTACGCACAAACGCTAGCATTTAAGAAATACAATTGAGAAACACGACATTTTTAAAAATTCAAACAATGGGTATTTCAGGTATTTGGTGTAAGAAAGATAGTGTGGTACTCCTGCAAGGGATACGTTTACACAGGAAAGTTAGTAGAACAGTTCTGTACCTTGAAGAATGCCTAGTGCCAAATCAGACAAGCTAACCGTATGAACTATTAGTACAGAAAGCTTACAGGTTTAACTTGCAGGCTTAAATTAGGAAGAGTATAGCTTCTAGGTTACACTGCTGAACAGGATAGTAACCGTAACTATAGTGTGCTACAGGAGATAGACAATCTGTGACAGCAGGAAATACACTAATGGAATACTTGACTCATCCTTTATAGAATGGGTAAGCGTGATGACTGCTTCATGGAGCACTAAGTCATGAGAAGAACCCACAAGGGGAAACATCTCTTTATTTGGTCCAAAGGAACATACAGGGACTGCTTTTAAAAAAAAAAATTAAAAAAGAAATATCTTTGTTTCATCGTCATTTCAGCATTGTAGGCTGTGACAAACTTCAGATGGGAAACTACAGGAAAATAATAAAAGTTAAGAAAAAAATAGGTGGTCAAAAGGGCAAAATCGTTGCAAACAGTCTGCAAACTATTTGTGAAGAGTCAGATTAAGTGTACAACTACCCTGCAGTGAGAGAGACTACAAGCTGCTTCCAAATGTAGAAAACAGGATGAAAATTATGAGGTTAAATGTGAAACCTGACCAACAGGTGACAAATCAGGAATTCAATTAAAATTAGATGAATGAATTTAGAAAGTTTTTTGTAATGATGTTCACAGTTAAGGAACTAAAGATTCTCACGCCAAAGCCCTTTGAAAAAGGAACATGTTGCAGGACTTGTCTCAAGTTGAAGTGTCAGTAAAAAGGTTTCAGAACAAACAGACAGTGACAATTCACCTCCACTATATGACATACCAGACAACAGCTCAGTTGAACTATTAACTGTAACGTATAACCTCTTGCTTAAATCTGATTTGGAGCCAGGGGACTGGAAGTTGTTACATGTGACACTGCTGCTGCTCAGCTATTTAGGGTAGTGAAAACCAAAAACTGTCTAGAAACCACTACAGGAAGACCTCATGATTAAAGAAAAACAGTTAGTTCAAGGAGTGGAAATTAGGGTAAGGGAAGGGAAAAAAAACACACCTGCCCCTGTATATGACAAGTGACAAGCTCTCTGAACGATTCTTATTTAAAGCCATCTTGAATTTAAAAAGGACAATTCTATGAAAACTCACTCACTGGTGTTAAAAGTAGTATTAAAAGGGTGAATAAATGCTAGGAATTACTAGGAAACCAGCAGAGGATAAAAAAAGGCTGCTATATAGGTTTTATGTGCCCACATCTTGTCCCTCATGTCACAGAAGAGTTACATGCATACATGCTGTTGTTTTGTGGGGTGTTTTGGTTGAGGACAACAACTATGACCAGGGATTTGGAACAGAATTACATCAAATCAGCTGGGACTCTCCAGCCAGAAAAATGAGTAAGGAAAATATGCTAAGGATCATAAAAGAATGGGTGTTACAGAAAAAGTAATGGAAAATACTTCTTGAGAGGGAAAATAGTGTAAGTGTTCACAAGGTAATCATGCAGCAGGTTCAATGCATACCAAAAGCGTTGACAGAGTTATACATAGTTGAGCTTTGGAACTTACTGTCTCAGAATGCTGCGGATGACCGAATTTTGCACAGCCCGAAAAGACCTCAGGGAGAAAACTCTAAACGGGACCATTCAGCACAAAAGATAACTGCCTCTGGCTTGGGAATTCCCCACGACAACCACATGATGAGTTTTCCCTAGGTCTCTACTATTGCCCTTTACGTACCTAAGGGTTTGAAATCTGAACTGGTTTCCTTGTAGTTCTCCGTGGAGGTTTTCAGGCAGTATTTTTGACCTAAAAAAACCTAAAATGCTTGGTAACTGCCTATTAGAGAGATTCTCTTGTCATGTAGAAAGTCTAGATGCTGGTTATAGATTGCCAGCTTCCTGCAAGGGAAAAGGTCACTTGTACTATTCCCAGAAAGGCCTTTAGGTTCAGGAATTGCTTATATTTTCCTTTGTGCTCCGGTACAAAATACTTGTGTCTCAGCATTCACAGAGATAGGGGCCAGCAATTTAGGGGTACAGAGCAATTTTTAGCATGCTCGTATTTGGTTGGCATTTGATTTGAAAAGATAATGCCTTTACTTCTGATGTTAGAGCTTCAAACACTTATCTTGGAGATCATGATACATCTAACATGTTTTTATTCTAATATGAAATATTCAGTAAGGTGGTACAGGTATACAAGTTGACTGACAAATTATGGATTGGTCTCACACTGAGAGAATAAACATTGAAGAATTGGTTAAACAAACCAGCGGGGGGGGAAAAAGCATAAATCTTACAAACATTATCAAAGCACCAGTTCCCCTTTTAAGAACTTGTTACTCTAAATTAGTAATTTTTTTTAATTTATCCAAAACACTCAGCAACTTCTTATTAAAAGCACCAGCTTTCATGATGATGTCATGCTTCATAACATGAGAGCTTTGTTCTGTTCAAATCGGCTAACATGGATAACTTTTGGTAGGCGAGACTTTCTCCCGCGAGGCTGGTCAGTAGTGCTCACAGGACGCATCTCTAGTGGAACAGCTGATAAGATTACTACCCCATACATAGCTGTATGTGTCACTCACTGCACAAATGGCTGAGCTGTTCAACCTAATTTTAGTTTATCTTAAAACTCTGGATTGCGAATTACAGCAGTTTGAGGAGATCTTCATGAACAGTCTTGGCTGTTCATGCAGCAAACAGCTGGAACAATAGCTTTATCAGCTGTCCCAGTGCAAGGCTTCAGTGACCAAGAGGCAAAGCCCTCAGCCTAAAAGATAAGGGTGGGGGGAGGCCTCCTGTGGCCCAGTTTTCCATCAGTCTGAGTGGCTCGGCTGTCTTTCATGTGTGCAGTCAGTAGGCCCTTAAAAAAGGGCAAACACAAACAGAACACTATGTGAAATCGAAACAGTGGGAACAACCCAGTAAAACGGAGTATGTGGTTGCTCTTGTTTTACAGGCTTGACAGCAGATCCAAAAGTCAGAGCTAGTTATCTTCTACTCTGTTCCACTGGTATTGATGTCAGTACGTGCTTCATTTTTTTGAAAGGTTACAAGGGCCTTGAGCCTCCAGATGACTTTCAGTGCTTTTTCAATGCAGTACATTCATGCTTTTTCAATGCAGCAGAGAGGGGGAAGAACAAAACCAAAACACAAAACTACAAAAAACTTTGAAATACAATACTACAGTGTCACCAGTATTGACGGGTCCAATCTAATCTGTCTGTAGGAGAAGGTTTTCTCCTCACCGCGTTAAATTCTGTTCTGCACAATCTATTTTTAACTATTAGTATAAATTTACCAGCCATCTTACACTATGTATAAATATTAGGGAAGAAAAAGGAGAAACTACTGCAAATAAAACAAACAGCTGAAATTCTGAAATCTGGGATAACTGCCAAAGAGGTCAATTAAATAGACACAGGAAAGTTGTTAAAATAATTTCCATTTCACAGCCCAATTTAAAAAAATTTAAAAGCTCTGTATCGCATTTGGATCCATGCCATACCTGACCAAAGTTTACAAGAAGCGGTTATCACTTTTGTAGTGGAGTAATCCGCCACATTTCTGTACAGTGTAGTGTGTGCCACCCCTCTCTCTCTTGATCTGATCCAGTCCTGATTTCAAGATGAGTAACCTGAATTGTTACCATATAAAATACTCAATGACACTTTTGATGTTATCTGCTCAATTGGCACTGATTATCCAAAACAAGTTTAGGTGATCAGTAGGTACTAAATGAGTACTAAGTATTAGCTAGACCCCTGTAACTATTTAGCATGTAAGTATTTCTGGTTCCTTGCCTCTTGCCGGTAGAGGTCCAGGGTATGGGATTAGCAGCCAGAACACCTGGCACTACAACAGGCAGTGATTTAATAGGGGGGTGAAGAAGGCAGTGGCTGAAAGAGTCAAGGTCCTACTCACACAGTTGTTCACCTCCATCTTAAGGCTTGGGAGACCGGCTCCCTTCAAAGAGGCAACAGAAATACAAACTACACAACACAAATGAACCAGGCAGACCGACCATGTAGAAAACCTTAACAACATACTTGAGATCTGTATTACTGAATCCTGAACAAGCTCTGCAGCCTTACCCTAGAAACTTATGCTGAAGAAAGGAAGGAAATTTTATAAAAAATAAGCACATGTATTAAAAAAGCCATGCATCTTGGTTTCCCAGTATCTAGTTGCTAACTGGATGGCTTTTAAGGTTAAGCAAAAGAGCACATGAAATCTCTCTATCTATGTTTCCAGGACAGCGTAGCCCATGCACCCCATAGTCAAAAATAGGAAAGGTGGGATAGAGTGTTCTGGAAGTAAAGAACAGCAGTTTTCTTTTGTTGGTAAAGCATCATCAGTGTAGCTTGAACTCTGTCCTTTTCAGGATTGTTGGAACTGACTTTTGCCTCCCAGTCTGTCACCTAAGAACTTGGATTTTGCTGGACAACATTATAGAAAAACCTCTGTTTATGCTCTTGAATTAAGTTTTAATCACAGACCATTACATGTTCTGTGATTGACCCTATGTGGAAGAAGGTAGTGTCGTCATGCACTCAAATACTAACCTTGGGATTTCTATTTTAGTCTTTAAACTAATATGATTTTCTCCATCACAAATTAATACAAAAAGGAAAATGCTGTATTTCGCTTTCAGTCTTGTACATTACTATGCAAGATTTTAATCCTTCTTACTGACTACACAATTTACATTATAAACTTCTTTAATTTATACCATTCCACTGTCAGAAAGACAAGTTAATTAAGATAATTCTGGTAAACACAGGATGTTCTTCATATAAAGCCAAAAGCTTCCCAATTTAGAGACATGGAGGCATCTCATTACGTACTGCCTTAGAGCAGAGTTGTACATCTCTTCAGTGAGCTGTTCCAAAGGACTTCCAGGCTGGCTAATTTTGGTAAATATTCAATATGGCTTCTTTACAATGTGTTTTTTCAGGCTCTAAAAGACCAGCCTTCTCCAGAAAAGCTGCTTTCCTGGTTCAGATGCCCATTCCTCCATCTGCTAGCCTGCAGGCTAGCCTGGCACTCCCCACCGTCCCCGTTCATCCCTTCCACCACTCGCAGCGGGTTGGGCACAGCCAGTCGGCAGCAGGCCCGTGCCCCATCTAGCCTGATACCGCATCACTCCCAGTACCGCCCTGCCCACTCGCCTCAAAGCTGGCGGGCAGACTACTGCGTTGCAAGAGGTTAGAGCCCTTTGATCTCAGCCGCTGGCTTCTGCCGGCTGTGCTTGCTTTGAAGCATTTTTACCATCATCTATACATAATCTAAATCAACGTATAGTCTTCTGCAGCCTGCAGGCTTCCCCCTTCCATTTGTTGCCTACAGATTTCCAGACAGCTGAAATGGGCACTCTTGGAAATTATAAAACGGGAAGATGTGTTAGTCAGGAGGCTGTGGTCTGTGAAAACGTGAAAAAACACCTTTGCCAGACATAGCAGAAAAAGGATTTTGGCCTTTCATTTAGGCCTGCACAGCGCTCTGACAAAACACTCATTTTGGATACGTCTTACTTAAAAAAAAAAAAAAAAAAAAAAAAAAAAGAAAACACACAAAACCAAAACACAGCCCACACACTTGAATACCTGTTGGGTTTAAAAATTAGCAGTACTAACACAATCACTGTGGCAAGTAAAACAACTCCACTAGAATTTTCTGTTGGGACGAAGACAAGGTACTGCATAAACCAGTATTGGCTGCGTGCCAAAAACGTTGCCCAAAAAAATTCTCTGACAGCAAAATGAAAGGTACAACAGAGCTACTGCACCAAGCTATGAAACAGCTTCTTGTAAACAAATCGATGATTACTTAAGGGGGGGAAAAAAAAAAACCCCACGACACATACAGAAACAACACAAACTAACCTGTAATTTTAAATACCCTACATAATGAAATACGCAGAACTTTGGCAAATAAAACACCACATGACCAGCTATTGCATTCACAGTGTAATGTGATTTAAGGAAAATTTAATGCCATATGGCTACACGCTGTTCGGTTAATAAACACCTTTGCCTGTGGGAACTACAAAACATTGCAACAGTATAGACCAGTTTGTTCTGATGTTGCCAGTACAGACACATGTCATTTATCAGTCCAGTAATTTCAAAATATACAAGTTATTTAGCTATGTTGCTTTTTCTTGTGCTGCTCATCAACCTTGGTAGAACTGAACAGCTGCAATACTTGATTTGCACAAAGCAACTGTTGAGCAGCGTACAGTAGATAATGGCTGTTAGCAGTCCCGTAGTTAGAGCAAGCTGACAAGTGCCCCAACAGAAACTGATGGAGCAGAGTTCTTGTGAGTAAATATCTAAATTTTTGGGGTTTTTTTTTTTAAAAAAAGGTCTTGTTTTTTAACAGTTGTTTCCTTACGCATTGTGCTGGCATAATAAAAATACTTGGAAAAGTATCCCACCTGCAGTCACACAATTTTCAGTGGCATAGTGCCAGTTAAGTTCACTGACTGAAAGATTTTTTTGAAGCCCAATAAATTGCAAGTCTTGTAATGCCTGAGGGAATTGGTTATTACGTAGCTCATCTGAACTGTTTTAACCTTTGGGCTGCCATAATGTGTATTTTTAACAAGCTGTACTTGCATTCATGCAAGAGAATACCATTGCCATTGATTGACTTTTAGATAGCAAATACCTCCTCCATGGTTACATATGGGTAAACGACACAAGGTGATTTTAAAGCTTTCCTATGAAAACTAAAAGATATAGGCAAAACTTGTTTTCAGAGTTGGGTTTTATATACATTATACATACTTCAAAGCATTCGCAACATTACTACATTTTCTTTCAGAGCCACTTAAGCTACTGCTGCAGCAAAAGGCAGTGCTCAGACTGTTGAACACTCTGTAAACGTAAAGAGCAATTTACGCTACATGTACATTGATTTTGTTATGCTTCTACCAGACAGAAGTTGTTAGTAGGAAGCTAAATCCTGCTACGGAAATTAAGGAAGCATTAAGAAGGGTGGTGAAGTATATCAGTATTGTTCTGTAAAGTTACCCACTGGAGAACAAAAGAGCAAAAGCCTCGGTCCCAAATCTGTTAAGATTTTCAACAGAAGCAGCTTACCAGCAAAAAAAAAAAAAAAAAAAAAAAAAAAAAAAAAAAGTTTTCTTTTCTAGGAATGCTCCCTATTCAACAAAAGGATTCCATTAAATGTCTGTTTATAGAAGGTCCAAACATAATCATGTCAGAGGCTTTTCTTTTATTACCATAATTCAGCATATTCAAAGTCTTGCTGAGTAAGAGGAACTGTATACCTTCTGCCACTCAATCATGGAAAACAACATGATTGCCTCTTCTAACTATCAAATAATAATTTATATTTTGGTTATCATCTAATATTTCTCTAAAATTTGTCATTACTATTTAACATGATATTTTTCATCTCCACTTAGAGTATTATTCAGTTTTCTTAGTTAAACTTACCATTGCCCGTTTTGTAAAATGGACATTTATATCACTGCACCTATGCTCATCCATTAAAATAATTGTTTCTGTCATCTTCCAAACTCAATTGTACTGCAATCAATTACCTAGGCTTTAGAATAACACTCCAAAATTGTCATTTGTTGATAACTTAAGTGCTACTTTGTCATATGCACAGTGGCCTTTCCTCCCTTGTAAATAGGACCAGTTGACTAATCTTTGCTGAATTTGACACACACACAGACAGACACACAAGCTGATGTGACCTGCATATCAGTCAATCTTAATTCTTCACCATAGAAAAGTTGACTAATAACTAAGGGAGATTTTGTTACTGCAGCTTCAGAAATGCAAGTATTCAGAAAACTGTCCAATTAAATAGGTATATAGTGTTAAAAAGAATGTTGTATTAACCCAAATCCAAGTTCTAAGGAAGCTCTGTAAGTAGCTTGAGAGCGCCAAGAGTTATTTGTAGTGCCTCTTGAACAGAAAGAGTTCTGTGGGAAAACTGGGATTAAGCTGACCTGTGCTGTGCCTTTCCATTACCTGGTTGTCAGGAATATGTATGTGCTTATTTTTGTCAAGTGTTTCAGGGATTCTCCAGCATGGATTATGGTAAGTACAAAGCGTAATACTAAGAGAAACTGGGATTTTTTTTTTCCCCCCTTGCTCAACTGTCACTGAAGTTAGGTCCCTCATTCATCCTCTGTTACTTAACTGCACCAAGGCTTAGCACTGAAATACTGTTTTTTTAAAAGGGATACACTGATGAGTTCTGCCTTTTAGAAAGCATAAAAAGTAACTTCTAAATTTTTTTTTTTTTTTTTTTTTTTTTTTTTTAGTGAATGAGATCATAGGAAGAGATATGTCACAGATCTCAGTGTCACATGGAACAACAGTGGCCAGCCAGTCTGCACGTCCGTGTCCTGGATCTCTGGAGACAAGAATATCTGATGGAATCCAGTAATGGATAAGCTTACAACTAAACATCCATGAAAACTTAACAGTTTCTCTGAATATTTCTTCGTTCTCTTCCTCTTTAGACTTACTGTGCTTCCAACTCTGTGGCCTTTATGAACTGGAACAGTGGATCCTTGCAAAGCCCTTTTAGTGGGTTACATTTTTGATGTAGAGACAGAGCATTTTAATTATAGTTCCTCAGATGCTGTAAAGAGACTTCCTAAAATGGACACACAGAATCTACACCAGATATTTTAACTGTTTTAAAGTTACAAACAAGCTTTGCTTTTTGCATTTAAATAGAATACTTTTATATTGTAAGTGCTTCAAATGTGTGGAGATGTTAGTTTGCTCATATAATATTCACAGTACTGAATGTGGAAAAGGATTTAATACACATCTTCAGTGTGCTGCTTTCCCTTAGAGATAGTATAGTTTGTAACTGATGATTTGTAACACCTTTTGGTCATTTTGGAAAGCCTTTAAGCTTATATTGTTTAATTATTTTTTTTAATACGCTCTTCCAGCGGCAAATCATACGTGTCATCTGAAGCCAATGCCATGGAAGCCATTGTGTATGCAAATACTGTAGTGTTTTCTTTCTTAGATTCATAGGAAGCAAAGCCAAACGTAGATCTGCACTTGTTTATAAACTGAAAATATTACTTGATAGGCTGCAAAAAGACCATTCCATCATGAAAGTGTTGGGATAGAAATGACATTCCAAAATTTAACTTTTATAACTTTGTGGATAATCTTCCTATTCTTTATTAGCACAGGCTCCTTCTTGAAATAGCTTTTTCTTAGAAAGTTACATTTGTAATCAAATTTGAGCAGTAGGATTTTAGATTAAGGAACAGCAACATCAAAGCCATGTTAGATACAGGAGAAATTTTAATATTTGCTGAGGATCTAAGTGTTCCTATTATCCCTACAGAATATGGTTTTGAAATCACCAATTCAGTGGCATTCGAGTTTTCCATGCAATAAATCATTTGATTACATCTGTATCTTTTATATGCTGTATGCCTGACCATGCCACTTGGAAGTCCTAAGGAGATGACAGTTACAGTTCCTGAAATTTAAACTGTTTAAATGTCAATTTGCTAAGAAGTAATTTACTGTGAATTAGTGATTAGGTAGTATAATTTGCCCGCGTTTAACTGTAAATGTGTGAAGCAGAAGCTACCAAAGAAATACGCAAGATTCATAGCAGCAGTAGACTTCGTGCTGCGCTCAAAGGATGCATTTCCCTCACCCACATAATCTGATACATTTGAAACAATCTGTTTACGTAGTTATTGAAAGTCTCGGGCCTCTATGATTAGAAACCTAGGAGAGGATCTGAAACTGCCTGCTTAGGCCACAAACATTTCCCTCCCCCAGAAGACACCGTCGTTTACAAAGCTTTCCGATATGGAACATACAGGGTACAACAATCACAGCAAAGCAAGATCAGAAATACACTGAACCTCAAAAGATGTTAGTTTTAGTTCCTCATTTGGGTGAGCCGTGGTGCTCTAATGAAAATGAAGGGCAAACACACTCAAAAATTTTGAAATATAGGAAGTGTATTTGCATTGAAACTAGTTCAGACAATTGCGGACATTTTAGTGGTTTAACATATGTGGAGCACAAGCCTCTTTCTACAGAAAATTATTATAGACTTTTACAATTACAGTAAAATAGTCTTAAAGTGGATACCATTACCACGTTATAATACCTGTAAGAGTAAACATAGATTCTACTGACGTTGTGTTTTTGGCAGACAGTCACGGGGAAAACTTTCCATTGAGCCTTTCGCAGGCAAGACATTACACCTAAATTTAAGTCAGTGTCCAAGCAATACCATTAAAGTAGCGGTAATCGCACCTTTGTAATAGCTGAATCATGAGCTTTTAAAAAGACCATACGTTAAGCGGGTGAAATTATAACTCTTTATCATGTACTTCCTTTCAAGAGCGCAGCCTAAGGCTACTATCTTGATGTTTCATAGTTATTTCAAACAACTTAATGCAAGGCCACTACACGTGCGCCAGAAATCCTAAGCATCCTTTTTTGTGAATGTATTGTTCAATGGTGCAAATCTTTAAGTTTGCAGAAAAAAAAAAAAACTGGCAGGCCTGTAATCTGAAAAGTCTGATTTGTAATTGTCCCTCAGCAACGGTGCTTTACTCTGTCCTCTACTCATTTACGATAAAGATCCTAAAAGAGGATTCACATGCTCAGAAATACATCTCCTTACGTTTTTAACACTTAAACAAACACCACCCCCACCGCCCCAAATCCCTACAGAACTGTAAGTGATGTAATTGTCTTCAGCCTGTGTGCTGGTGGAAAGGCATGTTCCAGTTTTCATTCACGTATCTGGTCTTTTGCATTAACCATTGTTTGTAGGAGAATTGTAACTTCAAAGCTTTTCATACTGTATGGGATTTATGCTCCTTTATCCTACTGGTACAGACTCTCCTTGCAAGTTCTCCAAGTAGCTGGAATTCACACTGTACCTAAAATATAGGAGCCCAAACAATCCGGAGTTGCTATGCACTAAATTTTCTGATGCCTTTAATACCTTGATGCCTGTAGACATAGAGACGCTTTCCTATTTAAAAATGAAATTTAAAAAAAAAAAAAATAGCTTTGGATACTAAAGCAGTTTTGTATTTGCCTTGTAAAAACTTCAATGCAAGGGTCTTAATTTTATTTTAGCTTGTGTGATAACGTAGGTGAAGACTGTTAATCTTGTATAATTTTAAGTGATACGAAAAGCACACAATCTCTATTGGACTATGCAAATTTCATTAAACAACAGAACCCGGCAACTGTTGATACTTTGTTGGCATCCACTTCCTTGCCCTTAAGTCCTTTCTTCTCCCCGAGTACTCTCCCAAAAGGTTTTAATAATTTATATTATCCTGAAGGAAAGCCTTAATGATGAGGTAGCTTTTCTCTAAGGAGGGTCAAAGATCAATGTTAAAAACAAAAAATTTGGGGGTACTATATTAATCTGAGGCAGGGAGGGTGATTTCTGAAATTATCATAAACTAGCAATCTGAATTTCTGTAGTAAAACTTTGATGTTATCAGGGGAACTGCCATCCTTTTTAAACCAAAGAATGAAAATAACGTGACAGTTTTGTTCTGATACAAACAGAGCTTTGAAACTCTATTTTTGATACTCATAATGGATGTCATTCCTTCAGGTTTGGAAATCGTTCAAATTGAAGTTTTATATTTAAAAATGTGGGACAATAAAGATTAAGTTCTAGATGTTTACAGAGCCTTGTATTGTAATTTCATGTACATTTTGTATTTTAAACATTTTTGTAAGTTATGATTGCAGTGCTACTTGCAGAAATAAAGGGAAAAACTTGCATTTAGGCTCTTAAATCATAGTGTTCAAATAAATAAAAAGAATGCAAATGCATTGTCATTTATTTAAAAAGCAGACCCAAATGCAGAGCAGGAAGAAACTCCCTATTTGTGATGCAGTGGTAAACAGCTGTGCTCAATTGTGACATACGAAATGAGGGACATCTAATATTCCCCCAGGAGAGTGGCAATTTTGAAGCAATATGTTAAAAGAGTTTGGGCAGCAACAGTTAACCTATACGTACATAATGAATGATCTGCAGTGCCAACACCAGCTCAGTTCGCACAACAACTAGAGATTTCCTATTTGCAAGTATCATTGTTTCAATTAGATGATCACAAGATAATTTTGAGAAATTATTCTAGAAACTCTTATTCAGGGAGCACATCATAAACAGTAATTTCCATTCCTGAAAGGATATTATCATAGGCAACATGAAAAGACTTTTTTATCTCCCTTGCAGTTTTGTTACAGCGTCTTTTGCTTATCTGTGGATGGCCTAGGCGTATTAAGGTATGCAAGTGTGCCAAACTCAACATTGAAGCAGAAGCTCTGGCCTTTGGTTAGCAACACACACACCTGCCGTAGAGAGAAAAGGAGCAGTGACCACAGTGACCTATCTCCTCCTCACATCGCACAGTTTAGGATTAGCCTCTTATTTAGAGTGCATGTCCTGACCAATTACCGTCAGCAATGTTTTTTATCTATAAATATAGCAGAAAGAGGTAGCTACAGTGCCAGTAACTGAACGCAAAGTAATTATATCCGAGTTTTACTAAAAATAGCACAAGGAGTTTGAAAGCTGTTCCACATGTTTTCTAGTATGATTATCCAGTATATAATTAGCATGTACCAACACTAGCAATAATCCATGGATTGACTGCCTATACTTTACTGTCAATTCAAGTCTTCTTTCCGATGCAAATAGGCTGAAGGCTGATTCCCTAAGATTGATAGGATAGGAGGAATGGCAGGATATGCAGTCACGCCAGGGCAGTTAAAGCTGAGCACGGCTAACCCTGAGCACTCGCAGACACCCATATCTGTTGTGTGGCAGAGAGGAGACTTTATTCCAGGCATTGTGAAAACACCACTCCTACCTTGCAAAAGACTGTTTTGTAATTTCAGGTAAGCAAAGGGAAGGAACATCTTGTTAAAGTCAGTTCCTTTAGAAGAGTAATCAGAAGCTTCTGTTCATTTAGGACCCAAAGGAAGCCCTGGCAGAAATCAAGGCCTTTTAATTCTCTTACTGTAGCTAGTATTTCTTTACAATATTCCACAGCATTACTTGTGCTATCTGCTGCCCTCTGCTCATTTCTGGACTTCTGTCCCTCTCCCTGTTAATGTCTCCCAGCCTAACTCAAAATAGCACTGTATGCTTCAAATCCAATGCTTACTCCATCATAGTGAATTAGGTGAGGATTGAGATCTTCTCCACATGGCCCCCCCATCTTTCTCCCCTCCCGTTGGCTTTAATTAATTTACAAGAATTGAAGTATGAAGGTACATGAAAGGCCATGGAGAGCATACTCAGTCCAACATGGAAAGGAAAAAGGATTTCTAATACATTTGAATTCATGCATAGCTTTGCATAAGGACTCCTCTGGTAATGGAAGTTAACGCTGAACTTTATTCTGCCTACTAAAAAGGGCAACATTTATCATTCTTAACACTCAAAACCACTGTCATTTGCCAAGATTCTCTTAGAAGTTAATTATTTTACAATTACCTTTGTTACCAATAACATCTGCTACGTGTAAAAGAGAACAGAAGGAAAAAAATAAACTAGACTTTTAAGATAAAGAAGCAATAAAAATAGGATACTTGCTTTGCAGAGGCTTGTATGTACCACGAATTCTGTTTTAGAAAAGATTGGTCTGCTAGAGAAGTCAAGCTATAGAAGTTCTCCTAGCTGTATCTGCAAATTTAGCATGAATGTTTTGTTTATTAATTATCTATAAATATTGTCTGGAAATTGAAAAAAAAACACAACAATTTGTCTCTTCCTTACTGTCATTGTTGTGACATCTGCTGGTAAGAGCTGGGAGAGTGTTTGTAGTCTGCAACTTGCTCCCAGTACAAGGGCCCTCCCTCCAAAGAATAAAGTCATTCTATGACATTTTTCATTTGACACCTTTATTCACAAACATACCTAGTTAAGCGTTGGTGTAATTGATGCATTATCACAGAGAAATGCATACAGTCGTAAATAGCTTCGATAGCTCATGCCTAAATAAGCCCAACAGAAGTCACAACAAGCTGCCTGTGCATAGTTCAGCCTGTTAGCAAGCTATGTTAGCTTCTGTGCACAACTAATAATTTAGTCCTGACCTCTTAATACACGGCAGAAAGAGTTAAACCTTCCATAAAGAAACTCTTGGAACATCTCTCAGAAACCCAACCGCATATACATGGTGATAATGAAACACAAGCATTTAAGAGGAGAACAATAAAACTGGGTAGGCAAGTAAGCGAAGAACAAAAAAGTCTGAGGGGGTCGCTATTTGTTTTTCAGCAAGGCCATGTTTTGGTGCAAGATCATTAATTAACCAACCCAATCTTGTTAAAAGTAGATTTTGTGACATCTAGAAAACACACATATAGTTCTTCCTCAAATCAGCCATTTGATTCCTGAGGGCCTCAGCCCTTGCAGCTTCCTTTCAAAAGACAATGTTACCATTCAACTTTTCTTACAGAAAGATTCACCATGACAAAGCAAATAAAAAAGACAAATATATTGATGTTAAACACTTCTGCATGTAGGAGCTGTGTTACCCATAAAGATAAAAGGGAACCAATGAAAGTATAAAACATTGGGTCTGGAAGAAATCGGAGAGATGTACAGCATGGAAAATTCCTGAAGGTTGGACAAACGGATTCTCTAGGCAAGAGGGTGGGGAGAACGGGCTGAAGAGCTTGAAAACAATATGGGCAATACAGTCTGAAAATAATAAAGAGCAGTTCTGGTCAAAGAGGTCCTGCCCCTTGCCTCAAGAAGCCCAATGCCAACAGATAACTCTTGACAGTAGTTCATACTGCAAATAATTGACAACGAGTATTTGAACTCTAGATGCTGTTTGTTGTGGGTTTGGTTTTCAGTTTTTTTTCCCCCACCAGTCTTAATAATCAGGCTCCATTTTTGTTTCTGGTATCAATGCAGTTCCATCCACCCATGCATTCGTATTCTTTCCTATCCATCTGACCTCCAGCATAGGAGAAAAGCTACTGTCAGTCTGTTCTTTTCTGTAACTTTTGATCAATGTGTCATAATTTTCAAAGGAAAGTGATGCACCGAAAGGGGACTCAAACATTCATGAAAATACTACTTGGGATTGCAGTGTTGGATTATCAGTGGTATTTCATGAAAAAAGTTGGAGGGGAAAGGGAGCGACTACTTTTAGAAGCTCTCAGTGGAATGAGAAATGATCCATGACTTGGAAAGGTCTTTCTTTTACTAAAAAGCAGAGAATATAAGGAAGCAGACTGTTGAAAGTCTTGCCAGTTAGAAGGCAAGTATTTCTAAGAAAACAGGTAGTTTTGAAAACCAGTAAGTACCTCTACATCTTAACAACTGTAGCAGCTAGTACCAAACATACAGGTTCCTAAGCCAAACTTCTCAACATGATGGATCTTCTGCAAGTCGCCAGAGTAAAGCTAGCATAGTGCTGGGTTTAACACTAACATCAGCTTTTGAGGTTTAAGCTGGTATTGAGCACGTTTTTTTTTTAAGGACAAGGCATGAAAGGTCAGGGTTGCCTTCCTAAATTTAATATAGCTTGATACAAAAGGTGCGATGGATTCTCTCTGCCAAGGTTGCAGCAACACTGCAAGAAACATACACAACACGGAATAGCTGAGCATTCTCCCAGCTCTCTTAGATGCATCAAAATTTTTTCCTCATTGAAATAAAAAGGTCTGTTTGTAGATATTCCATGAAGTCCCTGCTGCATCCACTGGCCAAGTCTTTCTTACAATGTGTTGGAAAAGGACAAGACAAACTTTCTGAAGTCAGTATGTCACTGTTCTCAAGTAGGAAATTCTGAGAGTATGATGTAAGAACAGATTTTTCCAGTCTTCTGTCATTTGAACAAGTGTCTTCAAAGCGTCTACACAGCCTGCTCCAAAGCACCAGTTTTCTATGATTTAATTAATTACATTTTAGTTTTAAGGTCTGGCATTGTAAGAAATGCATCATAAAGGTGCAACCAGTTACAAATCAGAAACAGCATATGTGCAGATTTCCAGTTTAGCTGCCATTAATTCAACATGTACACTGTGTGCTTTTTATATGCAGTGTCTCCGTGTGTACTGGTTGCTCATAAGACATTAATCCTTACAATTGCTTATTAAAGCAGTTGATGTTCAGGTCTGTACTGTGTGATGGTCTTAAGTTCTTGTAGCAATTGTTTCTGTCTCTAGCTGCCCTAACGGGCACACTTGCTGCTTTGCTGATAACATCCATACAATTCCATGTTCCCACTGCCTCTTCCCTTACGAGAATTAAAAATTTACTTATAAAATCTTCAGCAGAAAGCAAATATGAGAGGTTGAGGATAACTTTACGCAAGTAACAGCAAATACCACCCTGTGACATTTCCCTGGCTGTAGTCACAGTAGCTGGATGAAGAGTACAAGTCATCAAGCCAATAGGACAAATAAGGCAATACTGAAACTGAATTAAATGCTACTATGGGATTATTTTTTCTAAGGATATGAAAAAAAGAAGCTATGCCAAGAATGTCATCATTGCCATCTGACCTCACCACTAACAGAAGTTATAATGGAAAAGTTGCACAAACAACAAAGGAAACAAGCAATCCAACACTGGCCAAATGCTGGGCTGAATGACATCGTGGTTTAGAGAGAGAGAGACAGACATACATTTTGTGGCTGTCAGCAGAGTTTCACTCAGTCTAAAATGCTGATTGTCTGAGCCTAAAGACACTGGAATTAATCCAGCTGCTAAAATGACACTGGAGACCAATAAGGTTTCCTTAGCTAGAGAGAAGGAATACAGAACACACAAAAGAAGGAAAAAAAACAAAAAAAAGAAAAAACACATTTTGGTTACTGAGCAGGTCTGTCTCCATTTGCAGTCTTCCACTACTACAAAAGGTTAACCTCAACTCCTACTTCATGGCAGAAGGCAGAAAAATCTCTCGCAAAGTTCTTAGCAATACTTTTTAGATAGCAGCTAAGCTGTCTAAAACACCCTTTACATAACCAAGACTTAAACGTATCGGGGCTAAACAGGGCATGTTCTAATGTTTATTGTTCAATTTTTCTGTGCCATTTTTGCCCTCCCTCCCAGATCCTCCCTACATGGGCTCGCCTTCATTGCTTTATATCCCTTGCACATATATTACACTATGCTTATGGATTTTTTCCAACAGTACATGAACTCTTAGCAGTTCAAACAACAGTCGGGCTAGCTGAACAAAATAGAATTCTATCAATTGTAACCAAAAAAATCCTGTTCTGTTGGAAGGACACAGCCTAAATACAGTACAATACAGAGTGACATTAAATATTTAAACAGTGACTAAGTCTTTCATAAAGTAGCAAAAATTAAAAAGGCAATTAAATTCTATCCTTCCACTCAGTTTGTAAGATAGTTTTTAAGCTACACTGTGTGTCCTTCATGCAAAATACAGGTACGTAGCTTATGCATCACTGAAGGCCGCTTCGCAGACCGTAGAGGTCTGCTGCGGATAGGCCCAAGCAAGCGGAATCAGAATTGGATATCATGAAACATGAAAATCGCTCAGTGATGTTAAAAAAAAAAAAAAAAAAGAAAAAAGAAATCACATCATTGAAGTATGTGGTGCTCACTTGTTGAGCTGTTCTGCAAGGGCTTCTCAAGCTCTCAAATTTGTTGAAAACAAGCAAGCACCTTCAAATCTTCGTTTGGTATTGCTGGCATTCTAATGAGCCAGACAGATACCATCGAGATTTCTATTCTCAACAGCATACTGACTTTTTTTAGGATTACTTTTTTTTTTTTTGAAGGCAAACTGCAGCTTAGCAGGGGCAGCAGGTTGCTACAACATTTAATCAACGCAGTGATCCCATCTTTATTCCTGCTGTTCTAATTCCCCCCAAGAAGAGTCAAGGGTAAGAAAAAAGTTCACCATTAGACACAACTCATCTTTTCACTGAGTTTTCAGGACACTCTGGTGTCTCTTTGGTCTAGCAAATGAGGTGTGAGTGCTCACAAAACACATACCTGGATCCAGCCTATACTTCGTGATGTTCCCAAAGGCACAGACATAGGGCATACAGTGAGAAGTTAATGGCACACCGGTTTTAGCTTTTTAGTTGCAGCTGAGAGGGAGGTTCAGGGTCACATGCAGTTTGAATTATTTCTCTGCATTTGTATATTTTGAGTTACTTTATTCTCAGTATGACTCCCCCAAAATAAACATAAGCAAGCAGGAATAGGAAACGAAATCTCACATGCAGAAAGGTCACTGAGGAAAACAGCTCTGGCCTGCCTGCACTGAACCAAACAGAGCTTATCAGGAGGTTCACAACTTCTATAGTGTCCCTCTGTACCAAGCTCCAGTGAAGCCATTGCTGCTTCTACTTCTAATTAACTAAGGACTGGACTATCTTACGCCTTCTCCTGACCACAAACAGTGACAGAAAGTAGCCTTTCCCAGAAGATGCTAATGGAATGACAGCTAACAGAGATACAACTGAAAGCAAAGTCCAAATTTCTAGTACTGCTGCTAATGTGGCAGTCACATGTGCTTGACGACAGGTCTGAGGAGAAGCAAGCAGAAGAGTTCAGTGGAGACTTGCTCGCAAAAGGAGAAAGTGCTAGGAAGCCTACAAAGAGGAAAAGGTTGGAAATCTGCTACCCCTGAGTGGTGAGTAGCATCTTGGTCTCTACCGAGAGCCAGCAACAAGCTACCTATAAACTACAGCACACTGTTTTCAGTGTACAGACCCTTTAAGGGCACGAGGCCTCAGTGAAACTGTTGTACAGCAAGAAGCAGTAACCATCAAAGGGAGAGGAGAGAATTTACCACTTCACTGCGGCAGAAACGAAGCAGTTTAGTAGAAGAAATTATGTTTAATATGTGGAAACATTTACATACATATGGAAGGGAAAGCCTTTAATCAAACTAGGAGGGTGGCCCAACTGTCTCCTACTCAGGAAAACAACAGGATCTGGAAGAAGGGAGGCAGCAGGAGAGATTAAACCAATATAAATTCTCTAGAAGATTTGTAAGGGAATAATGGCTGTAAAAGCTAAAGATGCCCCACCAAAAAGGTGGAAGACACAAAGGCTAAACCCTTAAGCAGCTCTTAAGTTCTTCTTCAAGAGGGGAAAGAGCAAAGCTCTTTACTGCACAAAAGGAGTGATTTCTCACATAGCATAAATGCAACTAGACTAAACATGGGGTTGTTTGTTTACTTATTTCTACACCTATGTCTTTTATTAAACAAACCCCAAACAACAACAAACCTGCTTGCTCTAAGCATTATGATTAATCCCCGTATTCACAATCTAAGTAACACTTAACTCAGGCTAGTTAAAGTAATCTGGATAACAGCAAGCATTCCTTATCCTAACACATGGTGAATCTATAAACCGAGACTTCAGGACACTTTAGCAAGTGACCCAGCTACCCAGTACTTCACCCACTCAGCTGAAATAGTAACAGAGCAAGTCCCCAATTCAAAAGGCATCGTAAGGGGAAGAGCTGACAGCATGCATGCCAGACAGGCAAAAATAACTTCTAGTAAGTGTTGTCCATAGTGGAGGCTCTGCTAAGCAATCAGTTCTCAGGTACGTACTTGAACCCCAAAGCTCCCGGGGAGCAGAACATCACAGCATCGAATAAGCTTTCGTAAAATGGACAAAGATGTCTTCGGATGTACTAATTTTTTTAGTATCGCTGTGCCATAGACAATTTGTGCTATAATTTTCGTTTTAACCCACTTTCTATTATGAGATATTTCAAATAAATGCAAAAAATTCATGTTAGTCACCAAGGAGACAACCTCCACTCACCTGGAATGCAGCAAGTATTTAACATTAATCATAGGAAGTCAGGATATTAAGAAATATCATAGCTAGCTGAAATACAGATGAGTTTCAAGCAGGTATTACATAATTTTCTGAGTTTGTGCAGGCCACTACGGTAAATGTTTTCTTAAGCAATCATCATTTTAATTCCATCAAGTTATTTTCCACTATGTCCCACAGAGCTAACATAAAATCTCTGTTAAGTACTGTGATCCCCAGTTCCCAGAACTCAATGCCAGTTTTCGTTGACATGTCAGGTCACGTATATAAAGGATTTTAGAGTCTCATCAGTTAGGATGTACACCCTTTAGTCTCAGTATTTGTCAGCATACCACATATTGATCACGAGTTGTTCCATCACCGATCTTTGCTGCAACTCAAACTTTCAACCATTCTGCAGCTTTATCGATGATTTCCCTCCCTACCTCCAGAGAGATTCACCAAAGCCAGTCCGAGACCAGAGGGGATTTAAGGTGCTAATGGAAGGTTAATGGCTTCTTTCCCCCCTCCATGCCACTTGGTGAATCCATACCAGATTCCGCTTGGGAGGAGAAGGGAAGGGCCAGCGATACAGATCCTCCCAGTTAGGAACCCTAATTCAAAAGCCAGGATTCGACAGGTTCCGGTGACGCACTCACAACATGTCCCCAGCTCTCACTGTACTCATGAAGGCAGTAAGCTGCTAAGCAGCAAATGTGTGGGGAGGAGGCAGGATGGTGCTGTTCAAGTGCTTGTGTTATCTGCAACACACATCTGCAATGGCAGTAATGCCTCCTGCCAGCTCTTTGGTTACAGCTGTTTGTGTTCTCTCACCCCATTCTGTTCCTGCTATTTCATATTTACAGTCTTCCTTTTCAGCTCCAAAATTCTGCTGTTACTGAAAGATACTCAGGTTCACCTAATGCCTTATTTATGCCCCCAACATCAAATTCACTTAAGTAACAGATGGTGGTTGATGAACCCTAGAAATTTTTAACACTCTTTTCAGTTTCATTAATTTAAAAGTAATCAATAATTTATATATAAAACAAGTAATTCAGTGTCCCTCTCTTGTTCCTACAACAGTACAGAACCATCCAATCCACACGAAACAATCGCCTCAAACACCAGCCATGCTAAACAACTGCTCAGAAGGTCTTCAGTCTCCCCCTGCCACAAAAGGTATTGCCTGAAAGGTAATATTACACAACTGGCTGTTTCCACAAAACAAATGCACAACTAAAGAAAAGGACACATGAAAGTGTGTTTGTAAAAGGCAGCATTAAATCTTTCAGAACAGATTCTTGGTATCTCAGAATTTACCACAGTGCCCGTCTCAAAAAAAAAAAAAATTTGGGGGGGGTGTGGTGTGGAATCCACCTCTACAGCCTTATTTGTCTAAAAAGTATTGCAGAATTTTGCACAGAGAGATCTCCCTTTGTAAGAAACAAGATACTTGGCAAAGGGGCTGGATTCAGAGGCACGGCCACGTACGACTAATGATTCAGTGAGGGCTTTCAGGAAGAGAAGCCATTCTGAAAGGAAAAAACTTGTCTTTCAGGAAGTCGGCTTCCTGCTGTAGTAGGATTAAGAGAAAATCTTTGCTCAATGTTGGGAACATTTAAATTATTTTCTCTAAAAAGTCTGCATAATTAAGGCTGGCCTTGGTTGGCCTTCCAGCAACTACTGTAGCCACTCCACTGGCTTCACGCAGCTGGAGCAATGTTTACAGCATTTACAGAGCTGAGCTCTTCTCAGAACATGGTGGGTGGGCTGGGAACAGTAAGCACAAAGTGTGCTCACGCTGCCCAGCAGCAAACCCTACATCCACCAACACCCTCCTCTCTGCTCTGACCTCTGACTTGAAAGCCAAACCATGCACCTCAGTTTGTCAGGCACCCCTTGATACTTCCTATAAATATCATCCCATCAGCACGTCCTCCCAGAAATGTCCATTAAATTACTCTTACAGCAGTGCAGAAAAGATTATTTATAAAGCTCCACATTAGCAATCTTTCAGGGAACGCTGCAGTAAGATAAATGCAGAAGCACTTTTGAAAGAAAGGAATGCTTTCCTGTCACGAAGCATTATCAAAAGAACATTATCTTCAATACTTTAATACATTTGAGTCAAAAGGCTATATGTGTGGTTTCACTGTAGGTCTGAAATGGACTGCATTTACTGTATTCACCCAGAAAAAAAATATTTTTTAAAAGTTGTCTCTTTGTGCTTCTAAATCAAAAGTCGGAAGGATTGGGGGGAAGGAGGGGATTTAAAAAAAATTTTTTTTAAAAATCACAAGTTACTGATCTGACTCAGTGTTGAGATACTTTGTGAAAATAGAGCATGTAAACAATTATAATTTTAAATTAAATGTTAACACCATGCTTCGAATATCCCCAGATGTAGCCAAAACTAGGTGAGCTCCTTTCACAAACGAGGTCTAGATTTAGGGAATATCAGAGGAAACCTGGGCAGTGATAGCTGTTGCTTTGGGCAGATTGCTGGCCTAGACTACTTGTGCAATCCATTCAGAGAAAGGTTCAAGGAAAATCACACAACAGAAAACTCAATATAAAATGCTTGCTATGCAGAGGTTACAAAGCATCCAGCATGCAGGAGTGGCGTATATTCCAAAGAGGGAATGTACAAAGAACAGGCCAGAGAAACGCGAGACCTTTAGAACTCAAACACAGTCCAGGCTGCGCCACAAAGGCGTTCTGGAAACACAATCTGAGGAGCTACTCATGAGCATCAAAAGGTAGGACAAAGATTTCCTTTCGCACTAGTTTTATTATATCGTCCTTGGTAAGAATTGCCACTGCCACTTTCATATTAGAAAACAAACAAACCTACCATGCTTTACTCCTTTTAGCCCTGCAAAGCCATCGCAGTGACAGGGAGTATTTTGGATTATTTTACATATTATTCAGTCATCTATTTGCAAACCTTGCCATTGGTGAAGAAGCAGTGAGGTTGGGTTTCAGATCTTAGATTTCATTTGTCATTCATGAAAAACATCTTATTAATCCATCAAATTTGGAGCGACTGAAGGGCGGCAAGCATGAAACTTTACATAATTTCCCAAGCACATCAGCAGAACCCATTTGAGAGAGCAGAGGGGATAACTGGTATTCTCTAATATTTTATCTTCCAGCGAAGCAGACTGTCATACTAGTTCCCATTCTGCACAGCACAGCTACTCACTCACAATACTGTCTGAACAACATGGATCTGCAAACCACTGTGCGTTACTTGCATCAAGAAAGGTAGTGAAAAACTGATCTCTTGGGTATCAACGTCCCACTGTTGACTGGGGGGACTAAGGATACAGTGTTTTTAATAAGAAAATTTTTAAAAAAGCCTATGATTTTGTGGGTAAAAATTAAAAATGAATGATAAACCACAGAGTCTTATTTTTCCTGGGTACACTGAACAATAGAGAAAAACATTCAAGTGGGGGCAGGGAGGGCAGTGGTTTTGAGCATTCAGGAAAAAATGCAAGTCCTTTTGCACAAAGTTTGTAGAGTTCAATTTTTAGTGGCATAGTCTGTTAAACAGCAACTATATTTTTGCCATATACTTCACAAATTTTATATCTATAGCTAATATGAAGCTGGATATTTCTGAAATTGGTAACAATACATAGGAATGACAAGAATTTCTGAAGAGACGTGCTGTGCTTGCTAAATAGAATTCAAAAGTTACTCATTAATTCAGTAATAGCTTTTCTGAAGAATTTCTGACTCAAATGCCAGAGTTACAAATTCAAGGGTTCTAAGATCCAAGGGTGTCCGTTTCATTACAAGTTACATAATTATACCTCAAAGTTATGTGCTTTTTACAGTGACATCAATACAAATATTACATGTTCCCTCTTGCTAAAGAAGCCTTGTTTTACAGGGATGAAAACTGAGGTGCTGGAGTAAGAAAAGCTCTCCCTTCTGATTTGAAATCCAATTTCCTGTTCTATATCTACAGGCTAAACCTTCATTTATGCTCAATGACAGATGTGCAACAAACAAACTGCAATTGTATCCAGTGACCTTTCCCCCACTTCGGTTTATTTTAATTGTCTCAAAAAAATCTAGAGTCCCTCATCTTATAATGAGTTGTGACAGCAGCTCATGAGACCAGCAACATGAGCAGAATGACCTCTGTGCTGTTAACTGCATCCCCACTTGTCCAGATTTTGACTTAACTACACCCAGCGCTGCTGAGGCTGCATTGCTGGCAGTTCCAGAGCTACGCAGCTCAAAGCCGGTTTAGTTAAATCTACAAAGTGCTTTGACTGATTTTTCTCCTCGCCTTCACTGCTCCATTTCTGGCCTATCCAGAATCACCCCAAGAATAGTCTGCCAGCAGTAATGCCCTTTGCCTCCAGCTCATCCCATCCTCTGTGTCATGTTGGCTAATACTGCTGACTGCCTCCTCAGCATATTTCCAACCTGCTTCTCCTGCTCGGAACAGGTTGGAAAATCATACCACCTTCTAAATCCTTAGAAGAGCAATGTTAACCTCTATGCCACTAGCCAAAATAGTCTAGTCGTTACAAACTCTCTGAAAGCCACAATATCCAAAATTGAACTCGCCCTGTAGTTGGAAGCTCTTCAGGCCCCTTCAGTTGGGAGTTACCACACTACACCACCAGCGTGCTATTTCCTCAGTGGGGCTATATTTAAAAAAGAACTATTGGATTATCTCCTGGTGCCAGTGATCAGAATGTGAGGGGGGATGACACAACAACAAAAACAGCAAACCAAACCTCAGTATCGCCTTCACTGCATTCACAATTTCCCCTGTTTTTAGCACACTGACTCCCTGTGATGCCATCATCAGTGTCTAGGCCCATGGCATTACAGTTTAATTTCCTTTCCAAAACTGTCCCCACAACCTGCAAATGCAGAATCCTTTATTTTTGGGGGGCTTACGTCTCACAAAATAAGATCAGGTTACTCTAATGAAAACACCGACACGCTGTTATCTCTCAGGAACCAGTATTTTTTAGCTGAGCAAAAAGATGAAATTTAGAGACAAGCAGAAGTCACATTTCATTAAAAACATAGAAGCTGCTATCCTTACAAGCCTTTTCCTCCTCACAAGCAAGATAAATGGTCTATTATTCACATGAGCACTAATAGGTATAATTCCAACTTTTTACTGCTTGTTTAGGATATATCTACTCATGGCCTATACAGACCACCATCTAACCTGTGCTCCAGATCGCATCAGGAATACGATGTCCTTGACTTCTGGTAAGTCACATTAGAAGGATTTAAGAGGTAAATGCCACACACAAAACATACAGTGCTGAGTATGAGTTGTAAGATCACTTGCAATCAGACATAGATTATCTCAGTGTCGGTAAAAATTAAGGAAAATTGATTGTATTTTTAAGTTTCTGCATCACTTTTCAAGGACATTTTAAGTTAATGCTATTACTGCAGTTAATAGTCAATGTAGTTTGTGTGGATTTGCACAGCAAAATTCACGATTGCACAAGGACAGCATTGCATCAAACAAAAGAAGAGACACACCTAATCCAATGGGAACGAGACCCACATTTTCAGAGCATGTTTAAATGAGAATTCATTGGATTAAGTTGTAGCAACACAAGTTACATTCAAGATGAGACTCAAACTGCCCTTTCCTCACTTAACCTCTCATGCCCTGAGTAGAGCTGAGGAACCACCTATTCCTTGCCTGCCCTTCTGCTGTTCAGTTACAGCACAGCTTTACTTTTCACCCACAACAGGTCTTTCTCTATCTGCCCTCCATGATGAAGGCAGTACACACCCAGACCTAGGAAGAGAGATCCCTAACAGCAAAATAGTACAGAAAAATTCAGGAAAAGATCCTACTCTTCCTGACAAGCCCACAAGCGCTAGCGAAGAAAGCTGAATTCTACTGCTACTCCGTTGCACACATCAGAGAGATTTTTTTTCCAACAGACCTATCAACAGTTTTTCAGAGTTTCTGGAAGAAAAGCCCTGTAAGCTTCCCCCTCCCCAAAATACCAACAAATATTTCACTCTTCCTCTGCTCAGTTATTCTGATGTGGTTTCCTTCCACCTCTAGTCCCGTTCTTGTGGATGGTGGCAAGAGGAAATATGACGAGGTTTCTGTCATTTTGCTCTTGCATTCTTTTTAAGAGCATTCTTTCAAAAGCACTCAGAGTAACGATTTTGAAGCTCTTTGCACATAAATATGTATTTTGAAAGCTATATTTGCATGAATTTCAAGCATCCTAAATTAATTTAAAAGGGAATATACACATAGAAGTGACTCATGGCAGTAGCACATTAGCTCTCCCCCTCCAGCAAGCAGAAAATTAAGTGCTGATAACAGGTGATGATTAAAAAACAGCAACAACAACAAAACCTTTCAAAAGTTGCAGGGCTGTAACAACCAAGCCAGAAGGCAAGGACCAGTACAAGAAATTGATATAAACCAGAACAATTGCACATTCATCAGGTCTATTCCAAAAGCCACTTTCCCAAAATAAAAGCAATGTGACATGTTGTTGTTCACATTTGTACTTATTGCTCAACAAAGGAAGAACGTCTTTGAAGCTTTGTCTACAAGCAGTAAAAGGCATTGAAGGTTCCCAGGCTTTTGACACAAGGTGGGTTGCATTCTCATAAGTTTAAATTTTTTATTCTATTGGTATTGGCTCAACCTTGCTAACTTTTCTCAAAACTCTCCCTTGTTTCTAACCATTCCTTTGTACTTTGTGCTACCTCAACATTCTTAGTGCAGGGTCAGAAGTCTGAGTAAAATAAATACTTATTACACTTACAGGAAGAAGGAAAAGGAAAAAAACCCCCAACATTTTAAAACTAGAATTTCTAATGTCAAAAATTAGGGTTTTAAATGCTTTCACTTAAAAACATACTTTGCAAATGAGCTTATTGTGTTTTTTTTAATGAAACACACGTTTCTTTTATAAACTCCTCACTTTGAGAGCTAATGATTTTTTTCTTATAGTTCTATTGCTATGTTCGCATTTTAAATAAGTTAAAAATACCTCACTTATTCTTGAACTGTGTGGGAAACATCATGACACTCAATACAGGGAATGCTTCAAAACAACAAAAATCTACAAAGACAACTCACGTGTTTGAAGGTTAAGGGTTGTGGGAGACAGTGTTTGTTTAATTTTTTAAACAGCGGAACTATTGATATGCAACTCTCCCCCTGCCCCCAATCATTCCTAATTTCACAGTATTCTCTCTTGAACAAATGAGGCAGTCCCAAAATGTGGCAAGTGCTGGGGCAACACAAGAAGATCTAATACTAAACATTAAAAACTACTCCCCATTTTTATGATACCTCTTTCTATACTATGTACACACTGTAGTCTGAGTGATTAACATGCATTAAATCCCTTACAGAGAGAATTTCTGAAGACCGTCAGTTCATGGTGCTCAACATGACCAAAGGAAATGACCTGAGAGATGGGGGAAAAGGCTGAAAATGAAAAAAGCCTACATCATCAGTTTGGCTCTTTTTTTACAAGGGAAAATGAACTCATACAGGACGACTCAGATCAGACAAGAGCCTTAGATGGAGGGCAAAGTAAATGTCAAGTCTGGTTCTCCTCATGCTGAGCTCCAGCTCCCTCAGAGCCAAATGCACAAAAGGCAGCATCAGGAGGAGGGCAAGTACTGGCCTCGCTGTTTATCTGGCCACCGTGCCAAGATATCCAGCAGCTGTGGATCTGGAGTAGGCTGGCAACAGGATCCAAAACAACCAGAACACCAAATTTGCCCTCTGCCAATAGTAGTATACAAGCCCCAGCAATGAGGAAACTTGAGAAAGTCACCACCTCTCAAAGAGAAACCCTGCCAGTATTGAGGCCATTATACCGCACGAGGAAACCAAGAACCAACCACAAGGCCAAGAGCAAGTAAATCGATCAGCAAAGCAGAAACGCCACACTCAGGTCTGCCAGTTGGGAGCAAAGAGCCATCGCAATCAAATGCGTGTCCAATTTCAGCTGCAATCATGGTTTTTGCTACCAAATTTAATCAGTCATAAACCCTTAACTTCATGGTATTGGTATAATTTTTTTTCTTTCTTAAAGCCAGAAAACTAAAGAGTAATTTTGCTTTCATTTCTTGGTCCCTTAGTTTCTTCTGTTCTAACATAATATGTTCACATTTGGGTCACGCTTATTAACCCACTCCTTTTGTCCAATCGTTTCCACTGGATTTCTGTGAGATATTTTAATAATTTCCTTTTGTAGAGCAATTTTTAAGAGTTTAGATACTACTGTAATTTTTGCAATTTGAAATACATTTGTACATTTCAAAGCAATCCTATCAAATATAAATGAACGCACCAATCTATATGGAAAACATTTAAAATAGGAAAACAAAACCAAAATTTTAAAAAAATTAAATCAACCATTTTATGGGAAGCATAATGACCTCCAATTTTAAGACGAACGGGCACCAGATTATCTACTGACATTTGCATGCAGAAGCTTCTACTGCAGTTGCTGACAACTAAACTCACAAGTCCCCAAGCATTTGTATTTCAGATACACTACTTGCAAGTCCTGATCGAAAGGGGACATCTACTGGTAGCAATGATTAGCGTAGGCAGTAAACGCCAAATCAACTAACAAAATTACAATACCAAACTAAAAATCCACTGATGCTCCCGACAAATCTAAAAACTCCTACTCCTGCCAGTAATTAAAGATTACCACCCCTCCCCAAAAAAATCTACTCCAAAAACCCACAGCAGAAGATGTTCTCTCTCAGACACAGCTAACATTAAATAGACAAAATTGTAACAGTACTTCAGTAATGTTTACAGAAGAGAAGGCATTTTATTTAAACTCTACTTTTTATTATCAGCAAGCACAGAGAAAGCAACATCAAATAGCTAGGGTTTTTTTTTTAATTGTCAAGTATATAAAGTAAAATGAAAAAGACTGTAACAACACACCAATATAGGAAATGGCAATTGGTAACCCTAGATTAACACACCACCATCTTTATTTGAATACTTATATTGTCCAACTGCATATTCAACTGAATAATATAGTGGCCCTTGCCTAATTATATAAAAAGAAAAAAAAAAAAATCAGGCCTCTGGTTTACCTGGGGTTTTAAAAAGCAAAACCCATGTAATAAGTAGATCTAAAAAGGCAAAGCTTTAAAGTGACTTCAGGCAAACTTCGGCACATATCAGGAGAGTTTTCTGCTTTAGAATATTTCAGGTTATCTTTAGATACAATCAGCTTTTAGAAGATATGGTAAGTAGCAGGCTCAAAACTCATTACCATGAGCTTTGTCAAATCCAGATCTATACAAAACAGGATGCAACTGGTTAAACAGTAAGCCTTGTGATTCATTTTAACTGACTGGAATAATAAAAAACTGTTTAAAAAATGAAGGTGTTGAAAGGCTCTTTCCTTAAAAAAAAAAATCAGGAATTGAGTATCACTAACAAAAGTTTGTTGAAAATACTTTAGTTAACATAAGCAAAACTTTTAAGGCTGCCTAGTTTGAGTCTGCTCTGCAGAAGAAATTCCAACACAAAACACCTGATCTAGAAGCACAGCTGCAACTCTTAAAATAGAGAATGGCCAATTCAAACTCTTCAGTCTCACCCCATCTCAAACAAAAGTAATAAGAATAAGCTATCTTCTCTCTAAACTGAGGAGGAACATCCCATGGGATGACCAGCACATACATAATTTATAGATAAAACTATCAGTATCAAGAGAATGGGAGCAGAAATACATGAGTAAATGTATCATATCCAAACTAGCACTGTCAGAAGCATCAAACTAAGAGACAAAACACAAACAATGCTAATTCTGTTCTTCAATTATATAATATGGCAATACAAGCACAGGTAAAGCACTTTGCAGATTACAAGCACAACATAAACTTCTTTTTGAGAAACGAGTTTCGTGGCAGATATCAGAGCATCAGGACCTTCAGATTCTTCAACAAGAGTAACAGTCAAATCACAGTTCTTTCCCAAACTTCACTTCTTCTTTGGTGAAAGAGTTAAAGCTTAACACTTTCTGTATTTATTTTTCTTACTCCGTTAAACCACGTGCATGTAAAGACAACAAACCCTTTAAACAAGGCTTCCACCATGCAGCGTTGTATAAAAATTCAGTTGCAAGGAGCAAATGCATACATTAAAGAGAAGAAAAAAATATTTAGGCCTTACCCCAAGTTCCCAGCCTTCTCCAGTGATGTAAGCCATCATTCGAAGGCGCGTGATGCAAGCATTTGTTCCACGTGTAAAGGAGAACTCTCAGATTTGACACCCAGCTCATCGGCTGTAAAGCCTCTACTACCAAATTGCAGGTAAGCACCTCGCCGCTGGCATTTCTTCCGGTGCGTGCTGCTTCCACAAGCGCAGCCAAGGTATAAATGTAAGCACACCTTAACGTGAAGACGTTACCTGCTACACCTGAACTCACCAACAGTCAGAGTACGTCTGCCGCAAGGCAAGCCCTCCTCGCGGCCTTAGAGCAGGCTCCCCCGCGCCCAGCTGAGCCACATCAACCGCCGGGGCAGCCCTCCTGCCGCGTCACACCCGCCAGGCCAGGGCGGGGGTGTTAATTAGGTGGGATTTGTTCCTTAGCCTGTTGCAAGAACACTTCAAACGCCGACTGCAGACGCGCTCTGGTTGTGCAAGCGGCTGGGGAAAGAACTGGCTTGCGGTCAGAGGCCAGGTCTTGGGACAGGGGTGGAGGGAGGCCGACGTGGCCGGGACTCGGCCCTGCAGGCCCACAGACACCTGTGGGGGCTCCTCTGCTCGCCGCCCTCCCCCCCCAGCCCTGGCGCCGACCCCTTCCCAGGGAAACCACTCTGGCACGGGCCCGTCTCATTTTTACCACGGGAAAGGGTAAAACACCAGGCGGCACCTCACGTCGGCGCTGGCTGGGCGGGCGAGCCGCGGGCCGGCGCGGCTGAGGGGAGCAACGGCCGCGGGGGCGGGCGCGGGCGGCGCGAGCCCGCAGCGCGGGGGCGGGCCGGCCGCCGCGCGTTTGCCCCAGCGGTGCTTGCTTTCACGCTGCTTTTCGGCAAAACCCGGAGTTTTCAAAACGAGCAAGAAAGCTGGGAGCAAGAGCGGGTCCCGGTCAGCCCCCCCAGCCTGGGGCGCTCCGGTTTAACCAAAATGCTGTCGCCGCCGCTGCAGGCGTTTTGCACAGGCAACGCCTGGAAAAGGTAGGCTACACCCAAGGCTCACCTCCTAGGCTGCGTGTATAAAGCCTGAAACATCCACGTCCAAGTGCTGCAGCTAGTTTCCACCATCAAAGGTCCCTTCCACTCCAAAGAGCCTATGTTCTCTTTCTACAGAGAGGTTAAAACAGCACTTGGCGATGGCTAAGCCTCTTTTTAAATAGATAGCTAGATACAGACTTCACACATGTCAGTTCACTTAGAAGCTAAACTGCAACCACTGTTGACTGAGACATAAAGGTATTAGAAGAGGGAAGGCAATGCGTACACCTGACGCATGGCTGATGTGTTACTGGAGGTGCTCCATTCCAGCAGCGGCTCAGCTTGCCCAACCTGCCAAGGCAGGAGCAGAGCATGTATAAGCTGTAAAAAGACTAGATGCTTTTAGTGGATTAAGCATCATTCCAGCTAACAAGAAACCACAAGTTGGATACAGGCCATTAAAAGAAAGATGATGTTTCAACTGATTGCAAAGCCATAACCAAGACGTGACCAGCTTGACCACGGCAGAACGTGTCATAAATGGAGCGGTAGATACATGGTATAGGTACAGTATTGCTCAGGATGGAGACCCCCAAAATTTTTACAAGGGAGAAGCATTTTCCTCAAAGGCACAATAAGAGTGTTAATTATAACGATGCAGTCCTCTCCAGGATTCAAATTGCTTTAAAAGTAAGATTTTTTGGTAGACTCCACCAAGACAAATCTTTGAAACGGATTAATGCCAACAGTTCAGTTGGGAGAGTTCATTGATGAAATGGCATCTGGTAGGGGATGCTCCTGACTAGAGAGAAACAAACCTTACTATTTTAATACGATTCTCCTCCCCCTCCATTTTTACCACAGAAAGGTTAACTGGCTCCATGGTGACATAAGCGTAGCATTTTGTATTGCACAGAAAAGGGAGCAAGCCATTAGGCCAATTAAATCCAAACATGAATGCAATTTCAAGTTCAATACTTTGTTTCCTCTGGCACCAGGAGGAGAGAACTAGGCATGTAAACAGTTACATCACATTGCCTAAAAAGTGTTCCAATACAAGAGAAATAGGTATCATGCATATTTCCGGCTTACCAGCCCATGCAAAAATTAAAAAAAGAACCATCACACCACTCTCGCAAGGTACATTCGCTTACCTAAATCTAGGACAAAATGAGTAAAGGGTTATCAGAGAACGATGCCGCATGAAAATACATTAAAACAAAGCCTAAGTTACTTTCAAAAGCCAATATACATCGTAAGCATCTCTTTTATTTGTTGTAATATAAAGAAGCATACATCATTCGGTTCTTTCAAGTACAAGTCAAATTGTACACTAACAAAAAAGATCAATTCAGACAACCATGAACATGTCACAAGAGGATTCATTACGTTTTGCTCTGCTGGTATTGCACTTGGAATGGTTTTGAAGTAAGGCACAGTAAAAAACAAAGTCATTTAGTGCTTCTACAGCAGATGTCTTTTTTTAAACACATGCTACATGACGTAAAAGTACTTCTAGTTATGTATATACACACAGGGAAAAAGAAAAAAGCATGCACTAGAGGATTTAGATTTCAACATATCTTGTTTCATAATATACAAATAAAGTAGTTTAAAGATGTAAACAAATTGCATGCACATAAACTAGAGCAAAATCTTTAATACAGTATCTGAAAGCTATTATGCTTAAATAAAAAAATATAACTTATGAGTACTCAGGTTTATGTGCCATTTTTGTCCTGTAGAGATTAAAAGTTTGAGGCTGGGGGCAGGGAGTTATGGGTGGGCAGGGAGGATTTTTCCAGTTTTGCTGTTGGTTTTATTTTTTTGCGTTACACATTGGCAGCAGTACATTGGTAAGACAGACAAGTATGGCTTTTGCAAAACAATGTATAATGAAAACATACGAAAGCACAATTGCGTTTGGGGTCCAGCATCCTGGTATTTTTCCAGTCAAGAACAAAACAGAAAATAATCAATATGATCTACGCTTTGAACTGGGAAAGCTATGCATTCCAAAAGACCTTTCTAAAGACATTTAAACTCTACAAAACCCAGACACTTTGTCAAGTGTAAACTCTTAAAAACTAAACACAGAAGAATCTGAATGACTCAAGCTTCGCTTTCCACTTCAAATGCTACCGAACAGGTTAGCTGCGATAGCTGAAGTGCTATTAGATTGTCTTCAAAATTAACTAGATGCTAAGAGGGGGGTTGCTTAAACAAGTACATTAGAAATTAAGTAAATTAATGGCATAATTTTTGGTTTCACTTTATCTTTGGCATAGGATACGCCATTTTTCAAATTAAACACAGGACATGTACCACTCTGCATTCCAACATCTTATGCTGAAAAGGCACATTTGCTGCTGCCTGGGTGGCAAGGGAAGACTTCTTATTTTGCAAAAGGCACAAGTGTTTAGTGCGACATTCTTTCCCCATCCCCCAGAGAGTGTTTAGTTAGACCAGATACAGTTCTACATAGCGGCTTCCCAGGAGCTGTCCATTTTTCTCAGCCACTGCTTTCTTAGCTAGATCCAGGCTTGGAAAAGTCACCAATGCCTCTCCACTGGGCTGGCCACTAAAGTTGTACAGCACGAGGATGGAATCTGCGTGGAGCTGCAACGGTACAGAAGACAAAAGGAAAAAAAAACATATTAAGACCAGAGACCACACCTGGAAATGCAGTTTTTAATGCTGTGCGTCTGGTTCACTCCACTCCTGTGCCTGCAGCAAAGACTCTGGATGTGAGAATGGGAAGGAGGAGAAGGGACTGATGATGAAAAGAATTCAGCTTTTAGCTTGGCTTGGGGAACAGCAGCAGCTCTTATTCTGCTGGTGTGCCGAACAGAATGACGTAGACATAATTTCATGCAAAGACTTTGCTAGAGAAGTAATTCAGATTAAAGGTTGACAAGAAAAGGAAGACCTAGATGTTAATAAAGGGCAAATGGAGAAAGTCAGTCCAGGCATTCGGTGAATAATTCTTGTACCATGTGGACTGCTGGCCAAGTGACAAAGGCTCTAAGGCATGTGAACACTCACATGCAAAGTTTATTAAAAAAATAAAAAATGAGAGTGCTGTATGAGAGTTCTGTGTTGGGAGGATGAGCTGAACTTAACACAGGTATACAGTGCAAGAAAGATTGTTTGGTAAAACAAAGTATAATTTGGTGCAGTCCAACTGAATTAAAGAAACCTTTATTATAATTGTAACAAAGCTAAGAAAAAAGCAGATAGCAAATGAGAGTTGATTTACTTTAGAGCGCGTTTGCCCTCGTGAATTCTTAGAGGGCAGTTTCAAAATGCCAAATTTAAAGCGGACATCTCTCTCTGCTCTATGGTACCCCAACCATTTCTCATAACATGCTGGAGGTCCTTCCAAGCTAAGTTTAGAAGCCCTGTTTGTTGGATAGAAATGTATCTCAGTGAGGTTTCAAAACCAAAGGTTGAAGGATCAAAAGCTCAGCATACAAGATTAGTTTGTTGGAGAAATCAGTGCCAGACAAAACATATGGTCTATGCTGGAGAACCAACCAGTTTTACGAGTATTAACCCAGTTGAAATTAAGTTCATGTGATGTATGTCCTCATGAGTTTGTAGAAGGTTAACGTATTTAAGGGTTTCACTTTTTGTATGCTTGCCTGGTATACTGCAAGAAATACCAGACTTCTCAGTTATTACCCGTAGCAGTTTCTGGTCAGCTTTATATTCAAACATATGAAAATAAAGCAAGTACATGCCAGAACTCCACTCACTCAAACACTTAGCAGGCAGCACAGTATTCATGAGATATAAGCAACAGTACGTTTCAGAAACTAAAAGCATGTATAAGATGACAGCACAGACTTCATATCATTTCCTTGCACCGAACTGAAGTTAGTCAAGAAACAGCATTCAGAAAGACATTCAAAGACAAATAAAACATCATACCTGAAGCCCAGTTCAGGTTTGGAAGTAATCTTAGTTTATTTCAGAATAACACTGGCTCAAAAGAAAGCTGTACACAATTTGGGTTGAGCCGCGAATCTGAGCTGAAAGATGGTCTGCTGTAAACCAGCTCTTTGCTGTTAATCCATGTGGGATCAAGTCATTTAGCATCAGTCCTGAATGTTAAGTTTAATATTGCAGTTCAGAGTCAGCTGAACACACACATGGAGCACAGTTAGACCTCTGAGCACAGAGGTGTGCTTTAAAAACTAGTTTAAATAGCAGCATTGGTGTAATACTAATGTAAGGATCTGGAAATTCACATTATAAAAGTTGCATAGAAAGTTAGCAGAGAAGTCTATACATTCTGCAAGCAACATAATCAAAAGGGTCAAATAAAACCCTTCAGTAGATTTTCTTTATGTACATACATTTTTTAAAATATAGCTTCAAATCCATACAAATCTTTCCTTTTTTGGGATGTTTTGTTCTATAAAGAGTGGTATCTGTATGATACTGCTTTGGACTGCTTAGAATTCAGGGTGAGCTACTCCATGAATTATTTTCTAGTCAAAGACTGTTTCCATCTCATACATAGTAGAAGCCTGTTGCTGATCTGGTTTTCCAGTTAATCTGGGTAAAGCAAGAAAACCAAACAGACTGTCCAAGGTTGCATAACTATGGAAATGCTCAGAGTAATATTGGGCGTTCTTCTGTACACCACCAGACCATGCAGACTCTAATCTATCTTCTCCCTAGCAGGACCAATTCATTATACTCCCAACAGTATAATGAGAAACCAACTAATCTGAAAACAACTGCGTTGATGGCGATTATGTGAAGGTAGCTTTATCTATGAAGGTACTTCTATCAAGGCACAGTATTTGATTGCCGTTTTTGGTACTGAAAGCTTTGTGTGGGTTTTTTAAAGGAGAAAGAAACGTAGTAACTGATCAGTAGCATTTTGAATGGAATACAATAGTATTGGGAAGTCACGAAATCCACATAGGTCACCACAACATTTTTTTTTAAGAATTATGTGTTAGTGCCAAGAACGCAGGGAGGTTTACCATTAGCAAATTTAGTCAGTTGCATTAGAAAGCCACTATAGCAAAGAAACCTTTCCTAAAAAAAAAAAATCTAATAGTTCACATTGCATTAGGGAGATCAAGAAACAGAAAAGTTAATCTCTGGACAGCTACATGATACAGGAAAGGGAAAGGCAGAGGTTTGGTGGGTTTTTGCACACACATTTATATACAATTTGTAGCCATATAAAAAAAATCTTCTACTGCTATGCTAAAAATAAAATATTAGACTGAAAGCTTCACATGAGAAACAAACACCAATAAACCCTTACAGAAGTTTAACACACCATCTGAGCAGAACCAGGCAATCGCACGACCTCCACCACTGCTACCCCATCAACTACAGATCACAAGTGGCCTATTTCCTTAGGTTAGTCGATTTTTTCCATAGGACAAAAGCAGAAAGGTTAAAGCAAGGATCCCAACGCAAGCTAAGAAGGGGAAAAAGCCATAAGCAAAACACTCTGCATCACCGAGCCCTTCTTTCCCTTCCCATTCACCACTAGAGACCCAGTTTCTGCCAGTCGCATCTTACCTTCTTCAGAAGTTACAAAGAGTTACAAACAGACCCACTCTTTCGGTGCTTGTAACACACTCCTTGCTTGATCGCTCAGCTGAATAAGGCCATTGTAGTCATCAGGTGCATACTACAGTACAAGTGCGATATATGATAATCAGCAAGAGAAGGAACAGTTCTGGTACAGCAAGCCACACAGATGATCATTTGCAACCATAATTAAGAGCATCAGCTACAATAACTGGCAGGAGACAGTGAATTTGACAGATGCTATTTTTATGCAAGATAAAAAAACCACATCAACTGAATTACTGTTTGTAAAAATAGATTTAAAGTAAACGCATGTGGGGAATATTCTAAACTGTGTATTCGAACTGTTCCTTGTCAAGGAAGGGAAATAGTTCAGACCATGAAGTGCTCCTTTTTTCCTTCTACTCATGAGACAGCAGCATCAGGTAACGGAACTCTTTCAGTTTCCATAATCATGCTTCCAGTAATGACTCTCACTGGGACAGATGAGCATCTTCCAGCAGCATACTCAAGTGGGGGATTAGAAGAAGTGTACAGATCTCATTCAGATCTTTTATGCAGTCATAGAAATAAACGGCAGCTTCTCTAGAGTAGAGTGATAAACACTTCAGCTGCACATAATACTTGCATTAACTACACTGGTGTAGCCTATGTAAAGAAAAATCAATGTTCTGGCATGAATGCACTTTAAAAGATGAAATAGCATTTATACTAGTATAGTGTATTTCAATATAGGGAAAATAAATAAACTATACAGTGTAAATGCATCATGATAGATTTGTAGTAGAAGAATATTAAAATAAAAATAGTGACCATACAGTAGAGTCACACCGATAAATTAAAACACCCCCCCCCCACCTGTGGATCAGATCTAAGAAATATTTGAGATCCTGAATCTGAACAGTCATCATGCATACTATTGGAGGGCCTGGCACAAATATGAAATCTGTAGTCAGAAAATTGATCTTGGGCAATATGAAACATTGCTTTGTATCTATCTCATAATCGTTCCAAAATTACATATCCTGGAAAGGGACTGAGCATTCTTGCACATGCTACAAAGGCTACTGGAGTAGCTCCTGTAATCCGCAAGGCAAAATGTTTAGCATAAACCGAGTTATAGAATACCCTTTCAGTGGCAAGAAGAGTTTTCTGCCTCCCCTGAAATGGCTGTTTTGCACTAACACTTTAGACGATCGCCAAAGGCACACAATGTAGATATACTACGCTGCCTTCCTTTGATATTCCTATAATATAAAAAGTCTCCTGCCAGCCTAGGGAAAAAAAAACATATTATATTTGGGTATAGAGGACATGTTGTATCCATCCAAAGTGAAGTTGAAAGAAAAAACCAACCATCACAGTATACACCTTCCACAGAGAACAATAACCAAGAGCCCAGAGAACGTAAAAGAAAAGAACCTCCCAGAATTTTTACTACTGAATTCTAGCCACCTTCACATCTAGACCCATGCCGTTAAGGAAAAGACAAATATAAGAAGTATTTTCTAGATAGTCTCTGCCAGGGCAACCACACCGTGCAAATATTAAATTTATCAGTTCCCAGACCTGCCCTTGAAACAAATCTACAAAATGTAAGTTTACTCTTTGGAAGGAATGTCTCAAGATAGTACATACTTTAGATTATCAGTAGATATACAGTAGGTAAAAGGTCTCTTGTGAGGGACAGTGTTTAAAAGGTTACACTTGAAATCCAAAAACATGAGGAAAACATGAAAGTGGGAAAACTACCCTGCACAGAAATGTCAAAGTTGCCAGAGCTCAGGCCTAGGCCTAAAGAAAGGAAGAAAAAAAAGAAAAAAAAAGAAAAAAATCAAAACACCTAGCAATAGAAGCAACTTCTAATCACAAGACAGATAGGTAAGAGACTGCAGTTAATTAAAACAGAAGTTGTGGAACAGTAAATTCTTCAAACTTACAGATTTCAAGAAGTAGTACTGCAAACCAAGCTAGGAAATAAAGCAGGGGAATTCTTATTCCCTGTGAATGAAATGGAAACTAACTTGACTTGCCTGAGGATGTACATGATCATGAGCACTTCTGATTCTGTCTGTATTTCAGAAACACATAAGAACAAAACAAAAACATCCAACCACACAGGATAAACAGTGCAAAGCCAAGGGTAAGCCTGTAAACTCATTGCTCAGAATGGAAACACAAGTTTTGCTAGCTTCACCTGCAATGCAGTAGGCCAAATTCTGCTTCCATTTAGATTTGAAAAATACCACCTAGTGATTTAACCCCCAGTATAACCAGCTGCAAGTTCAGAGATAGATTCTAGCAGTTTGTTGCCTGTATAAATGTTACTGAGACCTGAGAAAGTATGACCATACTGAGATAAACATGAAACTTCACCTTGTATTTTCAAATACCTACCCTTAACACACAAGTAACTGGTAAGAAGTTACCAAATACTGCAATAGTTCCCCTTAAATTTAAGCGAAATAAAATTAAAAGCAGACCTCACTGTTAGTGCCTGCACTACCACCCTCTTATCCCACTATCATCTCACTCCCACTTTCCTTACTTCTCTGAACTGGAACACGGCCTCTTTTCTCAGTGCCGCTGCCTTGTCCCCTCCTCCCTTTTGAGCTCATAACTCTTGGCGGGTTGGTCTTCCCTTCCAACCTAAAAGATTCTGTGATTCTTTCTCACCCAGGGGCTTCCACTTACTCTCAGTATGTCAACAGTAGCAATAAATATATTGTCATCTACTGGAATGACACAGTAGCAGATCTCGGTTAGGCCATTACTTAATCTATGAAATAAAATCTCTATTAAAGCTTTCCTTCATCTCGTCCTATTAAATTGGATACTCTCACATGCTCATAGATGATGAACAGAGGAGACTTATTTCCTAGAATGACTGAAGGAGAAAGCAGAAATAAATTCAGACAATAAAGCAATTTCTCTTTTCCCATTGAAGCCATCAAGAAGCCTAGCTTAGTCTAGTAAGGAAGATCGCACAGAATACCGTTTTTAAATGAAGATCTCCGTTAGAAAAGTCAGCCTCAGAAGTTAAGGACATCAAGATACGGTTCTCAGCATACACTCTGGTGCTATACTGACTTCTTCCAGTGATCAGAGGTGGGAGCTAGGATCAAGAAAGATAGACACTAAATATGGAAACTAGGTGTGGGATAAGGTATGCGTTTAAAACCTAACCTAGGAGATGAAGCAAAGCATAACCTTTGCAAGTGGTTACTAAATAAGATTCTGGGGTCAATGATTAGCTCTACGGCAGGCTGCTGTATTCTTCTATGGCAGGAAGAATATGCCTATATACTGAACAAAAACCCACAACCGATCGGAACAGAGATTGCATTGAACAGCAAAGAATAGCGTTTCCTGTCCCTACATTCTTCTTGTTATCTCCCCTGTGACAGTGGGGACTTTTATAGCTCTAAGACTTGTCTGTTAATAAGGGCAAAATTACGTTTCATGAAGGACCTGTTGCTTCTTTATAGAATCCGCAGTTTACCTTACAAGCGTAAAGTAAGCATCTTCTAGGTTATTAACATTTGAAATGGCAGAGCTATTTCAACTTGAGTATATTAAGTAACTTATATTAAGTAACACTTACTATAATATTAAACAACATATTCCAACAGACTATATAATAATAATGACAGATGTATATTAAATAACACTAACTCATCTCTCCTAAAGGAGACGGCCATTTCTGACCCACAGCTACCTCCAGTATGGTGGCATCTCCCAGGCAGACTATCTGCTATGCTTCCAGCAGTGCAAAGCTTTTTTAAGATGGTAAGAATCAGAAACAAACTGGTTAATAAAGAGGTAGTATACTACACTCCTTCCTTGTACATGTAATTTTTTTTTTTTTCAAGCTAGTTTATTTCTTTCAGAAATACCTGCTACATTGAGGGGAATTATGGGACTGTCCTTGTCCCTTCACAGACTGCACAGATTTAACCAGGTCACTAACCAGTGAGACATTGATTTCCATCTCGTTTTTGCAGTTCCTACAGTGGACATTCAAAGATCAGTCTAAAAACAGCATATGCAAAGCAATCTGGGGAAACAAAAAAATCCATTGCTAAAAACAAAATTAAAATTGGAAAGTATATTTAGACATGCCCCAACTGGGGAAAAAAACCAAGGGGAAATGAAAGATAAAAGTAGTTTCCACCTGGAAAAGAAATCATCATAGGCCAAATGGCCACTTCAATGTTGCAGCTGCAATTCTAGCCTAAACTACCAACAGTCTGTCACAGAAGAGTTCCCAAAGGGAAGAAATGCAGCTCTCTGACTGTGGGGAAAAAAAAATCTAGTTACAGTAAGTCTGGAACATAGAATCTGATTTGATGACTAGGTAACTGCAACCTTTGACACAAGAGTCGGGAGAAATACCCTAAACTGGCCTTGCCAATAAAGTATATCAATTATACCTTAACAGTGCCAATGCAAGCACCAGGAACCACCTGAATGCTCTTTGGAACAGAGTGTGAAGTATTTGATGCCTGTTCCCAGAAAGACAGCTTGAAGATGGTGCAGCTTTAGCCTCTTTCTTCAAGTATGGGAGCCAACAGACAGAAACAGCAACACTAATTTACTAGACCCAGTCTCACAGATGCTTCTTTCCACACAGGCAACATTTCCAGGAGGAAGATAAATTTAGGAATAAAGCAAAACAAACAGCATACTATATTCCGAGTGCATGGGGTGAGCATATAATAATGTCAGATGACATATAATATTGCCAGATGACTTCAGATACCAGTCAGTGGGAATTCTTACTGTACCACATCCTCTTTCCCTTCCCTAGTCAGAAGGTGCTATGCCTGGAATTGGCACACAGACGATGGGATATCCCTCTCAGGCTACGAAGTGTCAGATTTCAAAAGGAACCCATAGGAAATAGAGAATACTTCTTTGTTCAAGCATGCATTTCAGAGAAAAAAACCCTAATCCCTAAAAAAGTCAGTAACAATGAGGCCCGCTGTCCTGATACGAGAGAGAAATGTTGTTAATGCCCTTGGAATTTATCCATCCATCCACCCACTTCCCTTCATTTCCTTATTACTGTTTTAAGCACAAGCCACCCTCCTCCACCGCAACAATGAGCCTTGAATTCTGGGTCCCTGACAACTTGGAGGATTAATATACTGCAAAAGCTCTTTTTAACTCTGGGTAAAAGGCACCTAAACCCAGTACAGGTTTCCAGAATAGTATTTATTTTAAGCTTCTTTGTGTACATGTTTTTATGTAAGAGAAGTCCCTACATTTGCATCCCAGCCTTTTCCAGCAAATTCAGACTTTAAACAAGGCTCAGGTGGTGACCACGGCCCCTAAATCTTAGTCTTCCCCTAGTTTCTTTTTTTCACTAGTTCTGAATGAAATGTACTGCTATACTTATACACAACTTACCTAAAAAGCAGGTCTGCTTTCTAAGAACTAACCCACATGGTCTTTTTCAGGCAGACGTGAGTTCACTTTAGATTCACACCAACCTCCAAGAAACTGGGCAACTACTACTAAATGCATGCTGAATCCTGGCTATGACGATAGTTGTGAACTAGCTTTTGGGCAGCTAAGACCATGGGCATAGTTAAATTGCATCTACTTGTACTTAAACCTAACAGTTCTTGTCAGAATACCAGCTCTGTCAATGTTAGCAATAAACCTGCATTCTCAGAAGGAAAAAAAAAAAAAAAATCATTATTTGGAGACTAGAAATATTTCTCATTTATTCATTTAGTGGCTAAAGAGTAAAATCCATAGAAGATTTAGCCAGTAAAGAAAGACGACTATTTTAGTGGAAAATTTTGTTCTGATATGCACAACTCCACATAAATCCATCACCCAACTAGTACACCCGTCCCTTTCTCACTTCATTTCTCTCACTGCTTCTACAACTGTGCGGAGTGATGGCCTGAAGTAACACTGAGAAATCTGTTGCATGTAATTACTATCTTTGCACTACGTCCTCAAACTTTTCCCCACAGGGTCTGAAATATGAATTATTTTTCTTCATTCTAGAAAGGTTTCTTCACAATCACATATTTTTCAAATTATGAGGGAAGTTTCCTGTAAATATCTATAGATCTCTTCAACATAATGCCCAAAGACCAGCATCTGCTGAGTACCTGCTGTTTTAGCACCTGTCAGAGCAACTACTGTCATCCCTTTGTCCTATCTGAATTGTATGGTGGGGTTTTTTTGTTGTTGTGATTTTGGTTGGTTTCGTTTTGTTGTTGTTTAAGTATGCTGTAGCTGTATGGTTGGAGTCAAATCAATGGCCCTCTTGGATTACAGCACAACGAAAAAGCAATTTAACATCAACTGCTTACTGAGTCAGAGTGTACTAAATATTATCTCTTTGGAAGATTACAGTACACTACAATATTATACAGAAAGGTGATGGGGAAAATTATCATCTCCAAGGTTTACTATTAAAATTCTTCACATGTTTTTCAAGACTGTTTAATGCAAGATACATTAAACACATGCAAGCTAGAAGGAATTTTCAACAACAAAAACAAGAAAGCAGAACTACAGGAAGATATCAAGCTGCTGAACCACTAAACAAAAGGCTAGTGTTGATAAAATTAAATTAAAATTAAAATGCTGATCTGCAGATTTTTACGTTCATTATTATTAGAAGCATGTACTGATGTTGAGACCAGCTTGTTGAAGCCCATTATAAGCAAAGTCCATCTCTTAAGAGGCAGGTCTGGTATGAAAGGTGCTTTCACTTAAGTAGCAATATGTGCATACATGCAACATACAGAGCCCATGAAGACGGAAGGAAAAAACAGAAGAGAATAAAGCAAGAACTAAAACTTAAAATCTGTTCCTTTCAGACAAGGACATACAAAGACCAAAAAAAAAAAAAAAAAAAATCACCCTTCAATCTCAGCATCTCCAATCTGGTTCCCAGAATGCCAACATTGAAGCCCACTGAATACCAACATCAATACAGAGATTAAAACCATGCCGAAACCACTGACGATTATTAGGGGCTCACTTTATAAACGAGCAGAAGCATCGTGCAATAAATCCTTGGGAAGCAGCAGAAAGTGAAAAAAAAATAATGTGAGGAGCAAGGAAAGGGGAGGAAAAGAGGAAAAAAAGATTAGTTATTGCTCCAGAGACATAATATTGTCCCAATACAGTAAGTCACCACCTCTTTTTCCCCCTAAAGGAATGAGCGAGTATAAAACTAGCATTACCACATGCGGGATTCCAAGAACAATTCAAAATAATTCCTTGGCTCCTTTATAAGATATTGAACCCGATCTCATTTGGACAACATCTTCTAAAGAAATCAAAGAGGTGACCAATTTAATAACAGTAACTGATGATGACAGGAGGTTGCAGCAGAAGAACATAGTTTTCACCTTGTGGCAAAATTCCTATTAATTTGAAACATTTAGTTGTGCAATACAAACATTATCAAACGCTCTCCAAATGCAGAAACAAGGAAAAGGGAAAATTCAGCACCAGGCCCAACATCCAGATTCACTAAACTGAAGATTTAGCAGAAGAAAGCGCTACTTGATGTTGTCACTGACCTGTTCCAGGCACAGACAGGTTCAGGTCACATTTTTCAATGGTGCACTTACACTTCTAGCTCAATTTCAATTTAGAAAATAGGCTTCCCACTTAGAGTTTTAATACACCCACCGTCCGTCCACCAAAAACCCCAGTCAGTTGAAAAAAACAAAAGGTAAAATATCAATGGCTAAGCAACAGATGACTGATTACTACTGTTTGTCTGGAAGTCATAAAAGCCACAAGTAATTGGATTTAGTTTGAAGTCTGGAAATACCTGTTGAAGGAAAAGCCCTAAATTACAACAACATTTAGCTGCTTTTTAATGTTTGTCAAAATTTATCATGCTTTTTATAAAAAGCTAAACTTCAATTTTTTTTCCACTGAAAAACCAAGTATGCAAAACTACTTGCAAACATAAATGTAACATTTGAAAAGATGCCACAACAGGTAGAGCACTATATCTTCCCAATACGCAAAACTTGGAAGATACATATTTAAGTATCTCAGTCTACGTTCATTTACATAGCAGACATTTGGCTCTACACATTAAAGCCCATTGTCCTTTAAGAATCTTAAAGAAAAATGAAACAAAACATACAATGCCTGAATGTTTCGTATTAACTGTTACCCAACTTACAGCACTTTGAAGGACAAACGTACAAAAATTGACTTCTTTTCACACATCTCTCTTGGACAGTGGTTTGAGACCCACCAAGAGGACTGTAAGTCAGGGCTTCTGAGTAGTATCAAAAGGGCAGATTTGGTATTTCTGTAAGTGCTGTTATCCACAGAAGTTAAACACTCACCAGAATATACCATATTCAATTATCTTTCCTTTTAGCAAACATGTGATGACAAAACATGGTTATAGATACAATATCCTCTGAGATGAAAGGCAGAAGACATGGAAAGACCCATTCCATGAATTCAGATAAGTGCTGCTGGAAAAAAACGATTGTACAAGGTGCTTTTTTTTTTTTTTAATGTTCCTCAAGAAGGTAAGTTTCTATGTATTTGCTCACTGATAGAACATTGAATCAGTACATACTGACTGAAGTTACCTATAGCATGTAGAATATTTGCTATCAATACAAAATGGTTTGGAGAATAGGGTTTTCCTTTAGGTTGCAATGTAATGCAGTTTTAATGGAAAATGTTCCTGTCCATAACCAAAATAATTAGTCCTCGAAAGAGTGTCTCACAGAGGCATCTGTATCTCTCCTTTTGCAAGGAAGCCACCACACCTAGGTCACAGCCTTTTGCACTAGAAATTTGCTCTCAGCAGACTTCAACACTTAAGTCTTGAATGTCACACACTGACCCTACCTAGGGCTCCCCCAAAAAAAGGCCAGGACTAAAAGCTTTTGGCAGCCCTCACCTTCCTCTGGCAGTCCTTTCACAGCCCCACTCACACAGCAGCTCTGCGCTTTCTCCCTCTCCAAACTCAAACCCTAACCCTGGACACTAAATCACTGCTTTCAAAGTAGGATATGTCTATTATATAGAAAATAAGGCAAATTGCATATTACATTTCAGTCTGCCAGTTAAATATGCAACATTGAGCTTGCACACTTGTCCAGAAATTTCCTACAGCACTCACTTGCTCAGCTTGATCCCCACTGATCGTTACTCAGAGGTCCAAATACGGTATTAAGGAGAGGGACTGCATACTAACCTGGTACCCCTGGAAGAAACTGAGTATCTCCTTCATTCCTGTGTTATATGGCAAACCCTGCATACGGACTAATGCTCCTGGCTGGGGCAGAATCGGAGTGTGGGTGGCAGTGGCAGCAGCGGCTACAGCTCCTGGAGGAGCTGCAATATACCCCACGGTGGTAGGGGATACTGGAGGACTGAAAGAGAAAGAGGGATAAAATAGTTATGAAAACCAATAACTAGTTTTAGCACTCAGAATAGGCAAACATGAAACTGAAAAATTAAATTTGAGAATAAGCCCCAAAACCACAGAAAAAACAAGCAGCCCTGGTGTGGACTGCTTTGTGGACTTTAGTTAACTTCTCTTCAGCATCTGATAATTGATTTTTATAGAGAAGGGAGGGAAAGGAAAATAGCTCACATTTGTAGTCAAAGACATAAAGAGCAGCATTTGTTATTTCATAGGGGAGGAGAAAAATAGTAGCTACAGATTACTTGTTCTAAGACTGTTAATAAAACCGTAAAAGAAAAAAAAGAGGGTGGGAAGAGATCACACTACGAAAAGCAGGCAAGGGCCCAAATCTGGTACTTCCAAGCCACGAAACAGTGAGCGAGATAGCATCTCTGGTCAGGGCCTGTCTAGCAATTTACCAGATACTCAGGCTAGAAGTGTCACAAGCCTAGGATTATCAACGAACAAGCTATTTCCCCATGGACCCAAGCACCAGACTTCAGGGAACCATGTTGATACCATCTATGGAAGGGAAAAGGTAGAAATCTTCTGCTTTGCTTACACATGTAAAGTGTGCTTCGGTCTCACTGATAGAAGAAATCAAACCTAGTAGACACCTATGGTGAGTCTTTCAGTATGGAAACAGTATTCTAAGTACAAAAACAAAGTAAGGGATGAGGATAGAGGCATGTATTGCCGCAGCTTCTCATTTGGCCAAGAAATAGAACCGCCTCGATGACATTGCCGCAGTGCCAAAACCACTGTTAAATATTAGACCAACATTATCAGGAGATTCAAACAGAACCTACAGAAAAGTCAAACTTCATTACAAGGCCACAGAGAATCAGTTAAAATGGCTACTGCCTCTGCCGACGAACATCAAGTTCCCAGGATTATTTACCCCAGCAGTACATATTTAAGAGCTGTTCACAGGTGACCACACAGTTGCCTGCTCCGCTGAGACAAAGTGTCAAGAGAAGCAGCTAAGTCTAGGGGTTACCTGGGGTAATAAGCTGTGTAATTCATATAAAGCTGAGCAGCCTGAGCTGGGTAGTAGGTAACAGTTGGAGGAGCAGCCGCAGAGGCCTGGGGAGTCCTGGTGGTTGGCAAGAGAGCTTGTGGCTGGTAAAGCGCTGCCTCTGCTGGGATCACAGCTGCCGTTTGGAAAGCAGCATAAGCTGGTGGAGAAAGACCTAAACCAAACCAGGACACAGCAACAAAAAAAAAAAAAAATCAGAACCGAGATCTCTGCTACAGGAAAGGAATTATTCATCCCAATGTGATTAATACCATCTGGGCATGATTAATGAACACTTGTGCGAAGACTGCTCTCTAGCCTCTCCCCTGGAGACCCCTGCTGCATCACCATGAATGACAACTGGGGCATTTGAAATGAGCAATTCCTAAGAGTTCACAAATCCTAGAGCTGAGCAGCCTTGTCCATATATAAATGGAAAGTAGGGAACTTCAGAGTCATTCAAAGAAAGCATAAAGCCATGTGCATAGAGAAAGCAGGCGTGCACACTAACACACCATCTGTTCTTCCTAACAGAAGTTGTACTCTGTGGGACGGAAGTACCATAATATCAGCTACACATGAACATCTACAACTACTGACCATGAGTCTTCATGTATAAGCCTCTTGCAAGTTCAGAAAGTATTTTTAGGATATAGCAAATGGGGGGGGGGGGGGGGGAAAGTACTCCACTAGATCACTGATGCATTTTGATGAACAAATACCCGATTTGTATAGGAACATTAAGCTTGGCTTGGTGTGCAGTCAAATTGTTTTTATATACTATATTTGGCAGCTTTTTACTATTTTGCAAATACACATCAGCATCTACTTTGTGATTTGGTAGTGAGACTAATTAGAATGGTACAGTAAAGTTCCATTATAGTTCTGCAACAAGGTTCACTGTAATCTTAAATAAAATAAAAAAATTAAAATCCATCCAACTTCACCACTCTCTGATCTGTTAGTGTATCATCTCAGTGGGTGTTTTTCTTCAAAAATAAGCCCATAGAGTACCTTCTCAATGCTCTAAGGCAAGATAGCAAGAGCACTCATCGGCAGCTAGAATATAGCATTTCTCCCCCTTTTAAAAATCCCTCTAATTCCAAGTAGGTTTCACTACAGGCAAGTCTACCGCAGAGCTCAGAAGAACAGTACACCCATAAAAAGCAAAGTGTGCAACAATTTCACTGGCAAGGCCTTGCTGCCCTCTACTCACCACCGAAAATACAATAAAAATGCCTCTGATCAGTCCCATTATTGCCCAAAGGGAACAATTCCAATCTCCGCATGTATACAGATGGATGATTATTGATCATGGCAAAACCCAAGTCAAAAGGTGAAAGGCCACAAAGCTTCAGCACCTACCACATATCAGCCTTTAGCAGCAGAGAGCAGAAGAATTGGAGACTTACATGGTAACTTACATGGCGGTGGGGATAAGCCACTACGATTTAAAGTGCCACCCATTAAAACAAAGTTCATCTCCTCTCCCGAACACTGGAATACTTCCACATAACGGTCCTTCATCATTTTTTTGTGACATTTTTGAGCCACCATAAAGGCTTTGTCAGCAGATTTCATTTGGATAAAAGCATCACCCGATGGTCGTCCCTTAGGGAGGGGGGGAAATAATCAGAAGTCAATCTGTTATTAAAACAACCAGCACACAAGAAATGCAGAAAGCACTAAGATCAAACGTCTACTGAAAGTCTGTATTGTTCTTCCTCATCTGGCACCAATGACTAATAACTCAATAATTATCTTTAGGAGCAGAAAGGCAAGACTCATGTAACCAGTGCCCAGTTAACACAACACTACTTCTGTCTTCTGCAGAAAGAAATAGGGAATAATTTAGCATGGAAACAAAGGTCGGAAGCCTCTAATCCAAACGCTGTTCAAAGCAGGGCTAATTTTCAAGTTACATCAGGCCGTTCATGGCCTTCTCCACTTGAAATCTGCCCATGTCCAGAGGTGGAGATTCCACAGCATCTCTGGGATCCTGTTTGGGTGCTTAACTAATTTCTCATTGTGATCTTCCCCCCCGCCCCGCCTTTTACCCAGTTGGAATTTTCCTTGATGCAGTTTAACAACACTGTCTTTTATCGTTTTGCTGTGAAGCTCTAGGAAGAGTCTGGCCTTGCCTTCCCTGTAACTACTTTTTAGGTAATGGTACAACAGTATAAAGCTCCAGACATGCTTTAGTAAAGTCCATAGCTACGTTACAAATTGATTTCCAGGTCTGATTTTCTGCAACCTGTATATATATTGCTGTTTATATAATATATTAAATGCTTTTTTAAACAAAAAAGCAAAGCAAATACAGTAGAACTCTCTCATTTGTTCTCTTTAATACCTCAATATTTCTGCAGCTAATAGAGTTTACTTTTAACATGAGACAACAGGGAAAAATATCCCTATGATTAGGTCATTAACATATATCCAAAACACAATTTTTAGTTGCCAACTTCCTTTAAAGCCTCAGAAGTCTCTCAGGAAGTTAGAAGCTAGGAAAACCTAATTTTTCCACAAATACCACTCAAACAACACAGCTAGCATTGAGCAGAAACCCTGAAGCTGACAGAGCAGCTATGCCACCTAACGTGAGATATTTCTGTCTTGTGTATTTCCAGCACTTGCCTGAAACACAGGGGACTATTTAAGAGAGCCTCCAGGATAAAGCTGTCATTAAAAGAACAAGCTTCATCCTCCCCAGTCTTAATGCATCCATATATAGAAAGAAAAGCAAGTGGCTACGTAAAAAGGGAAGAGAAATGAGGAAAACACAGACAAATAGAACATAGTATTTTCTCAAGGTTATAGAGGACCTAAAGCACAGCCAAGAACAGGTAAGAACCCCCTGACTTCTAACCCTGTTCAGCACCTGGGAAGTTAGCCCTCCCAAGCAAAACACTGTTACCTGTTGATTAAGGACCATGTGAACTCCATGGGGCTTGATATCAGCTGTGGAGTCTCCCATAAATTCCAGGATGTCATCAATGCCAGCAGTGTAAGGAAGGCCTCTGAGTCGGACACAGTCACGTATGCTGCCCGTGGCAATGGTATATGGTGGGGGTATGACGGGAATGATGGGTGTTGGGAGAGTGGGAATAAGAGGTGTTGACATATATCGATTCAGTACCTGTTGGCAAAAAAGCACATTGAGAGAGATTTACACATCACCTGGCGGAGCACAGATCCATTCTCACAACTCTATTTCACCCATTTAAATAAATACACTTCCCACATTGGGGGGGGGGGGAATCTTCTTAAGTCAAATTATTGTGGATAGTTTCCTGTTGGGCATTTGAAAGTTTCAAACTCGGAAGGGGAGAGGGGAAGTCAAATAAACTTAATTTGCCCAATGACAGACCTTTTAATCTCATTATAAAAAAGTTATAAGCAGTTATAAACATACAAAAGTCATAGCGGTTCATTTTAGAATATCCCAAAAAGGAACATCTGAAAACCACATCTGTGCTAATAAACCAGTATTGGCACATACAATTCTTACTTAAGTTAGGGTAAGCTGAAAACAGTAATTTTAAAAGAACTGAGGCCCGAAATAACTAATAAGTAAGAACACTAGCTCTAATTCATTCCTAAAACATGATCGGTTAAGTGAGGGTGCTTATTTTAACCTGAGTGTTCAAATCCAAGTGATATTTTTTGGGAAGAAAAAAAAAAAGGGAGAAAGAAAAAGAAAAAAAACCCCAGATTTAAAAAAAAGGGAAAAGAACTATAGGAGACTTTGACCTCAACTTTTTATTTTCTCTTTACTCGTTCCCAAATGACAAAAGGAACATAACTTGTTGTCGGGGTCTACTGCTGAAAAACCATATTTAGTGATGATTATCACAAATAAAGAAACACATTCTACCAAAAGAGGTACCAAAACAAGATGTTGCAAAGCTTTAGTTTTGTCAGTGACGATTCAGCCTAGGGAGTTTGTCTCAATAGAAGCCTTTTTTCAAGAATCTAGTTGTAGCACATTTCAGGCCAGAAATCTTCCCCCTCAGTCATGTACAGAATATTGCAATTACTTTGTATCAACACTAAGTAGATGAGAGCTGGCTTTACCTGTTGTGATTACTCAAACAAGCAGCCTGTAACTCCCTAAAAAGTCATCTCTTGCTCATGCAGCAAAAAAATTTAGGGTGTCACCCTAGAGAGCTGTCATAGGGAAGTAGAAGTAGTAATGCATATTGGTAAAATATGAGTTTTATCCAGGTCTCCCTAACAAAAGTGAGAGCAGAGACTTGGTCAATGTGACAGAGTGGTTTTGTTCCATAAACAAAAAAATAATCTCACCATGCCATTTCACTTAGTCTTCACGATACACATATCGGATTCTAGTACTGCGATACAGAGATTAGAACAGCCAAAAGGTGTGGATATTCTATCCCTTGCCCCATCCCTTCTATGGAAGGGATTTCTCATGTCACATAGGTCGAAACAGTAACTGTGTTAAGTCGTTATAGCCAGTGATTATGCAAAGACCAGATCAAATCTCACAACAGTTCCCTTTGGCATTATCAGTCCAGAAATATTCTGTCTCAGGCAGAAAAATGCAATAGACACTGTTTTTCACAGGCTCAAGTTGCTGGTGACAAAATAAAACGGTTTTACCAGTTTAAGAAGGTGATGATAGGAACTGGTGAAGGGATAGAGAAAAAAAGTGAAATATATTATCTTAGGAAAACAAGTATTTCACTTCCTTTCACCAAAAATCAGATATATCCTGGTAATTCCTAGTTTCCAACAAAGCAGTTGTAGGAAAAGCTGACTTAATGCATCCAGAGTTGGATTTAGTGTTAGAAATTCTGTACATGGAGACCAGAGTTTTAAGACAATACTGCAGATTTTCAAGAAGCATTACTATAATACTACCAATCTAGTATATTTTTAGAATTATATTTGTGATTTCAGTCAACCTTTATAGAAGAAAATTACCCAATGATTTTTACTCTACAATCTGAGGGATGTTACCAAAAAAACAAAGTGGCAGTAAAAAAAAAAAAACCCCAAACCACCACAACAAAAAACAACGCTGTGCAATTTTCCATGCCAATCAAGAAGCACATACTGCCCTTTCTAGAACTTGACGTCTTTAATTTAATACACTTTCATGGTTGTCTACAACATATTTGCGTGGAAGTGTTAGAAGAAATGTTTAACTTAAGTTTTGAGTCTCACAGGCAATAGTTACAACCTGTTGGACTTCTGCTGCTGTGCTCCTGAAGAGTTCAATGTAACGTTTTCCAAGTATTTCTTTGTGCTTTTTAAGTGCATTCTGTGCATATTCTTCACAGGAAAACAACACAAATGCGTCTCCTGTGGGCCTGCCATCTGGGTACTTGACAAAGAGAAGTCCCTCTTTCCCTCCTGTTACTGGGCACTCTGGCCCCAGGAAGCCCAAGACATCCTCCTGAGTAGCAGTGAACGGAAGGCCTCTCATCCGGATGATAACTTGATTCTCCTTAGATAAGAACTGCGCCACTTCGTTGGAGGTGCCTGGTAGGAAGATAACAGCATATGGTCAGCCAACAACATGGGGTCATGCTGGTCAGTCGACTCCACAGGACACAGGAGCGGCAAAGCATTATGTAGCAATATAGGAGGTAAGTAGCTAGCAACAAACCCACAGGAGATCCGAGACGCTGCTTACTCCCAGCAATCTATTTTGAAGGTAAAGTTCCTTACCCTGAAAGTGTTTCATATTTTAATGAAATTGGAACAAAGATGAGATTAGTGTGAATTTATACAAGGTACACAGATGCTTCCACTGCAAAAGCGCGTCTTCCTCCCAAAGACCAAGACCTGCCTGTGAACACCACAGCCCAAATGCTCACAGCTCAAATTCAACCACGTGAAAGCAGAACTTGACACGGTCAAGTATTCTTGGAAGGCAAAACAGGAAAAGCTACTTTATTATCCATTTGTGTCCTCAGACAAGAAAAAAAATCAGAACTAGAACAACACTCCCATGAACTTAAGTAATCATACTGAACTCCAGCATCACTTACCTCCTGCAATTTTTAAGAATTCTTCCCCAGTAGCTTTGTAAACCTTAAAGAGATAAAGCAAAAAGAAACCGCACATGAAAATTACAAAATTCAATTGTAAAATACACACACTCTTCCATATGTGAGAGAATTGTATTTTGGTACTTTGAGCAAAACCAAAGTGCAAGTTTGTTCTCATTTAATAAAATATTCAGGTTGCTCTCCAAAGATTTGTTTCATGTCCCTATTTTTTACCTCAATGTATCTGCTACCCATGTGATGCTTATGTCTGTCCAGTGCGAGATCTCTCTGTTCAGAATTGACAAACCGAACTAATGCCTCCCCATTTCTTCTTCCTTGAGCGTTCAGACAAAGAGCCACACCACCTCTGTAAGGTAAACCCAACAAAAATAAACTTAGTTCGTTTCCTTGAAGTTTGAATCCTTAATACATTTGATAAATAATTGTGTAAGAATAGTAGACAAATCAGAGTTTAACAACGAGTTTACAGATTAAAAATGAAACTGAATTGTGGATAGTAGCAATTTCTTTTTCAGTGTAACACAATCATACGCAGAATCCACTTCAGTGAGATCTTGGACCTCATGCTGTTTACACTTCCTCAACTTCCATGCAGATGTAAATTTGCAAGACTTTCCTATCATCTCAGAGATGCAGATTTGAATTTCCTCACACCTCTAAATAAATTAAAAAAAAAAAATATTTTCTCAGTGTTGAGAATCTGGGCTATATATTAAGCGACAGGTAGGCTAAATTAAACTCTCTCTCTCTCTCTCTCTCTGAGAATATGTGAGACTAACTCTCACACACACACACAAAGGTGTACACACATCAGTCATATGACAATTTCTTCCAAACAGCACTTTCAGGTTTCTGAATCTGGCCTGTTTAGGATGTATAGCAGAATACTGAAGAGCTGGCACAAAATTAAAGCTTCTGTTATATCTTGGACTCTGCCTTGATTAATGCAGTAGGAGTTTCTCCTTTTATGTACTAGTAATAAATGAATATATGTTGGTTTTCAATTGATAAGACTCTTTTCTTCACACACTTCAAAACTCTTTCTTGCACACCTAAGGCTGGCAAACTTGTTCACTTATGGCTGTGGGGTGGGAAATGGCCTGTGTGGGGAAAGATAGAAGAAGTGAGGACTCAAGGTGGGGGGGGTGGAAGAAGCATGTTAAATGTTAAAATAACTTGCTGTTAAAGACAAAGTGATAAAGCAAGACAAATTCTTATGATCTTACTTGGCAATGTTGAGTCCTTTGAAAAATCGAGCAATATCTTGGTCTGAAGACTGCCATGGCAAACCTCTGGCACGTATTACTGTCTCACTGTCCACTATTTCAGATTTACTACTGCACAGAAAAAATAAACAAAAAGCACGCCAAAGTAAGCTTTAATCTATGCTTTCCATTATCTTACCAAATTTCAGTTTGCAACTAGTATAACTTGTAAATCAGGATTATATTTACTCTTGAGACTCTTCTAATTCCATTACTTATTTCAATAGAGAAAGGAAATAACTGGGATAATCCTTTTATATATACATGTGTAAGATGCATTACATTGTCATCACATTGCAATCCCTTAAAAAAAAAAAAAGGAAGACTGTCTCAAAGTGAAGTAATAAGGAACTGGATTAATTTTATTTGAAAGATCTAACAATCCAACATAGATGATTAGAAGGCAGTCCTAAATATGAATACATACAACTTTATGCTTAAGATGTTTCATTCTCCAGTTACTGCAACGTATTTGAAAACAAAGAACCATTCTGTTTCTTCTCTCTCTAAACCCAATACGCAATACAGCATATTAGACCACTCTTCAGAAGCACCACGTAGTTCAGCTGCATATAGGGTGCATTAGCCGTTACCCCTGTTGACTTAGGGAAAGTTCACAAATATTTCTTCACCACTGGGTAAGATAAGTCAGCCTCGCTGCCATGCAAAACAGAAGCTCGAGAACAAAGAGCGTTTAACTTACAGTGACTTTAAAGAGACGGACTAAAGTACAGCATTCAGCATACCAGCTATAGCCTGTCTATACTAGGCTACTGAATACACTCTTTCTGTTCTCAGGAACCAACCTACTTTCACAGTGACCATGGGGAAATATTCACGAGCTTTCCTTGCTGTGGACAAGACTCACCTTTGGTTGTAAACAACCATGACAAAGGCACTTACCAAGGACCTGTTTCATACTTGTATTTCACAGTTTCAGGCTCAGTAAATACGTGATCTGCAACAACACAGGAAGTTTAAATATAACCAGGGTCAGAGATTACTTAAGAATGACAGTACCACTGCCAGTTCTTACAGAACAGAAAGATTTCAGCATTCTGTATAAATAGTTCACTTACTACAGCTTTCAGAGAGCATGCTGACAATGATAGCCACCATGGTTTTCACTTGCCACACGCCGAAGTCCTCCTCCGTTTCATCTGTCCCTAAGCCTAGATCTAAACAAGTGATTATAGAAAATAACAGACTTGCGCAATCATTTGTAAACAAGTCATAAGGCTTTCCTGATATTAACACAGAACTGGTAATCAAATTTACTGGTCTTAGCTGGGACACATGACCATCAGACATTTGTTACTCTGCTCATAAACTGGTTAATATTCACTTTTATGGTCAACAGTCTGAAAACTATTGATAGCTGACATCATTTCAGTGTTAACAGTTAAAAAAAAAAGCTGAATAAGTTCTGATCACTTCAAATATAACTGAATATAACCACATTCAGCTGGGCCACAACAATCCTCCTAAATTTTAGATGTGGGGTGTTGGTTTTTTGGGTTTGGTTTTTTGTTTGTTTGTTTTAAACTCAGTTCAGTCAGGATCATACACAAGAACTATCTGAAAATGGCAGAAGCTTGCAGGCCAACTGGTGCTGAAAGCCCCCCTTTTAGCTAAGCCTTTCCTCATCAATGCAAGTGATGTTTTTCTTTAGTGGATTCACTAAATATGGCTTAGAACTCAGTGTTAGACTCAAATTGGGGGGGTGGAATCACAAGCAGAGCAACTCCCCCCAACACACTGAAGCAAACATCCCTTCCATTTTACCTGTGACTTTTTAAAACCCACATCTTAGTTTAGAAGAATAAAACCCGTAACAATCACAGAGTTAAAACCTAAGGAAGCATAACTGATTCTGGTGTAAAAGCTGCAGCAAAAGGATACATTCTGCCATCGTCTTGATAGTCTGATCCTTCACGGCGGCTGAACTAGGGTAGCAAGTGTGAAATTCTTTGCGCAGATCATAAAAGGAATAGAAGCAGTCTGACAGCAAGAAGTTCTACAAGGAAGGCAAGAAGTTTGGTTTGTACACACCATTCCTTTAAATTCCAATTAATATTTTTGGACTGAATGAGGCAGTGTCAAAAATCACATAGTTGCATGTCATCGGCTTGTCTATAATAGCCCAGTTTAGCTCCTTTGTAACACAGTTCAAATTCCATAGCCTTACAGAATTAGATCTCTAGATGAGCAAACCCAAATAGCTTCTGAAAGGCAGACCTGTGCAAAACAGTTAGAGAAGATGGCTGGGGAAGGAGGAAAAAAATTATAAAAATCTAGGTTTTGCTGTTTTATAAATGATCCCATTTCGGACACTGTATTTTCTCTTTTGTGGCTACACTGAAAAGCAGTATTGTACCAAAACAAGATAACAAAGTTTAAATAAATATTGTTACAGTGTACAAAATATCTTCCAGCAACTTAAAGACATTTATTCATTAATGTTGTGTATTGGATAAGAACTTTAATTATATAACACTATTAAACAAACATTTAAGCAGCCCTTCACTCAGATTTATTTATTTGAAAAAATAAGTTAATGTCTGGTCTAATTCACTACTTTCTCACACTCTCCAAATGTTCTACTATATAAAAGTTTGACTTTGGTCAAACCAAACAGCACCTACCTTTGTAAATAAAGAATTAAGGAAAGTCACAAGGTAATGCTTCTTAGAATGGTAGGAATAGCAAGAGCTAAGATCTGAGGCTTATTAACATTTAATGTGCAGGGAGAAATAAACTTTTGCCAATGAAAGAAGAGAAAGAAATGCAGTATTAAGAGACTCAACACTTGATCAGATCCATTCCTTGATCTGACATGGACAATTAGTTCTTCCACAGCATTAGTGTTTGTTTTGGTTTAGCCCATTTATTTCAAGAGAGAAGTACAAAGAATTACTCACCAAAAAAAAAAAAAAGCATATCATGTTTGAATGGTAAATATAATTCCCATTTCCTTACTTGCTTCGTCCCTACATAAACACGCACTTTTCATAAAAAGTCAGTGTTACGTTTTAATATAACACAAATGCCAAATGAATATTTGTAGGAACCCAGCGTGAGCCAATACCCTTATATAGAGAAAAAAAATATAACTGATCAGTGAACTCCTTCCATGTCAGCAGCTCCCATTCCTGTGGGGTTCCTGCAGACCCTGCCAAGCAGGCTAACTCAAGAGCCACCGCTCTGCACAAAGGCAAGATTCTTCTCCCTGTGCAAGACAGCCTGCTCTAAGCCCTTGCAGAACTTGGAGTGGAAACTGCTGCTTCATGTGGGAGTAGAAAATAAGCTGTAGCACTGCTTCCTGCTGAATAAATGCAGATGGGGAACCACTGCCATTCTCCAGGGCAAGTCACTGCCTGTATGTTAACTCTACAGGACATTGACACATGGCTCCTACCAGTTTCAGATCCTGGTAGAAACCCATGGCTCCACACAGGTTCTGTGCGGAGCCTAAGCAAAGCAATAGTTCTCCGTTACCTCTGCTGAGGTTAGACCTGTACCTTTGCTTCCGTTTCTTGAGACATAGAATTCAAAGTACTGTGTTGTTCCTGTCTCTATCCTGCCTTTCCTAATTTTCCTCTTCATTACACTCATCTGCGAGTCCTCAAGGACTATAGCTGACTTCCCAGAACAAGTGCCAAAAACTACTTCTCTGCTACCCAGGGCTGAGACAGGGAAGGTATAATCTTAAATATTCTTGGAAGCATTATAGTTCCCAAGGTTGAAAAGTGTTGCTCATCTCAAACTCACATAAGCTATTTTCTTTAATGTCCTTAAAGCACATTACTGCCCTTCTGCATCAGTTCTGATCTCATACCTTCTTAGATGTTTCCGGGTGGAGGACTTGTCGAATGAGTAACTGGCCATCACTGCAGAGAGTGTAAGAGCTCCTTCCAAGTACTTTCAAATCACTGGATACCAGCTGACTAAACTGAAAATTAAAGTGACAAATGTCATCGTACTGACTGATCCAGATAATTCCATAAAACAAGCACTTAGAAAAAAAATTAAGATAAAATAATTCAGCACTTCATTGTGTTTTTCCAAACGATGTTACGGAGAACAGACGTGGACTCCTGATGAAGGTATGCAAACAAACTATATGCATTTGCAGAATAGAAAGTAACAACACCAGCAGTATTGTAAAAAGAACAATTAGGACAATATGGCAGAATTATGAATTCATGTGAAAAGTCACGGTATCATAATGGTAATGTTCAAAATCTGAACAAACTATAATAAAAGCTATGAAATATTTGAAAGAAAAAACCACTTTCAATCACAATACTGATTTTGCAATAGCCTTTCTTCACCTATGGCACCTTTGACTTCAGTTATGTCCTTAGTAATTTTTATTTTTTTTTTTAATTTGAACTTCAAAAAGAAAAAAGCTAACCATCAGGATTTATTAATGTTTCAAAAGTTATATGCCAAGAAAAGCCAAACAAACTGTGGTCTAATACCTTCAAAAGTGAAATTATAATCAAGTCGGATCCAAGCCAATGGAAGTTCTTGGTAGAGATACAGTGTTACAAATACTAGCTAAACCAAAATTATTCCCTACCTGTAGGATGGATAGCGCCCAACAGGTTAATTTTCAAGAGGAAAGGGCTCCATCTGTCTTGTTCAATGTTACTTTCCCCCCTTATACAACAGCTTCTAGCCTTCTATTACTCCACACCAGCGTTAAATTCCTTGCTCACAATAGCCAACTAACGTATTATAGTACCTACATGTATCGAATCAGTAAATAGTAGCTTGTTAGGTAACTTTCAAGGGGACAAAGATAATTACTCTAAGCTTCCCTCTTGATGCTACTCCCTCCCAGGAAAGCATCACCTCACAAACAAGGCAATAATTAACATCATGATGCAGTAGCCACCCACTGCTCTCAGCAATAGCTTACAGCTCCAAAACAACCACCCCCAAAAGCAAATCACAAGTTGACTTGAAACTCAGACAATATCTTCATGCTGTCTTTAAACCTGTGTACGAGGCGGGGGGGAAAAGAGGGTAGGTTTGTTTTATCACCAACACGTGTGACAATTCTACATAGTTACAGTCTCTGCTCAGGAAGATGATGTCCTAATGATCTGATCCCAGAGCTACACAGCATTCGCTGTGTGAACAAACGTTGCAGCATTTGCATCCCAACGGTAAGGCTCCCCAAGGGAGGAATCACGTACTGAACATGATTTAGTAGGAGCAGAAACATGATTACCCAGGCTTTATCTGAAAATAACTGCTCAAATCCAATTCACGCCCTTTTCTAGGCTTAGGCACCTAACCGGAGTTCCACGACCGTTTTGAGTTCAGAAACGCTGTAGCAGTGGTCACTACGTATCAAGACAGAGAACTGAGGGGCAGAGCTGGATAATTAGAGGCACTTACATGAGATGCTGATGCAAGTTACTTAATTTGCAGATATTTTTGTATATATACCTATAAAATGAAATTAGTTAATATCAAATGGAAGATGTCTGAAACTTTAAGAAAGGTGAAATATCTCCCCCCAAAAACCCTTTACAATGAAATTCTATGCACACTACCAAAACACACAGCCCCCCAAATTAAATAAAAACAACCACCACACACACACAAACAACCCAGACTCCTGCAGATTCAGAAAGCTAGTTCCCTCCTGGTTGCTAGTTCAGGTTGTGCTCCTAAAACAAGTTGAAGTCTTGAAGAACCTGATGCTATAAAGCAAGTCGTTGTTTAAGGATGATTTAACATAAGAAAATTGAGATCTGAGAGTGCTCAAAATACCTCAGCTGATGTGTAAACACCAGAAAAAGAAAAAAATTCCAGAGGACTCAAAAGGAACCACTTCAGAAATGCAGTTCTGGGGACTGCCACAGTCACAGACCAACAGCAAATATTCTCACCACAATAACAGACATGAGGAGAATTGCCTTCTTACTAAATGCAGCACCTTATTACTTTGGTTTAACTTCTGGGCACAGTAAAGGGCAAATATTTGTAAAAAGGGATTGGAAATGGTGATAGAAATTAGCCTCCAGAAGGTGTGTAGGGATTCTTGCCAAAAGGAAGCAGAATCTTACTGATGAACAGTAATAAAACACTCCCCAAACCTTCAACTTTGTACCCTGTGCTGAAGATGCGCAAGAGTCCATATAAAGAGTGCAATTAGGGAGCTGTTTTGATCAGATACAAGAAGAAATCCAACACACACAATCTGAGGGAAGCAGCAAACGTATGCAGCCTCCTGCTTTAAAAAATAAAACAGAAGAACTGTATTCAAAAAGTCTTCGCCAAGATAGAAGACAAAAGAAGAAAAATGTTAGGACAAGGGAAGACATGCTCAGGCCAAATGGTGTAAATCAAGTTCGTAAAAAACAAGACCGTTGCGCTGAAATATTCCCTTTTTTTTTTTTCCAGATGGTGTTTCCCACATAACATACAGCTGAAAAGACAGATACAAAACACAGCTATTTTCAGCAGCCCCTGGTGAGAAGACATCAAGAAGAGTGAAATATTGCATAACGACACTGATAAGCCCAATATTCCAAGTGTACTAAGGTTTAAAGAAGGCATGAGGCAGCATTTGTTTTTATTTTTAACTGAGCCTAAGTATTTGCACTGCATATTTATTAAATGTCAGTGATATTCAACATTGCAAACTCCTTTCCAATGGGACAACCAACATGTCAAAACAATTCACTACTTTTCTTACTAGAGGCTAGCAGCTCAAAGTGCCTTAGATAAAATGCCACAAGGCTGGCAGGCCTTGCTGAGTGCTTATTTAGAAACTTCTATTTTAAAACCAGCCTTTTTCAAGTGTTGGGGTATACTGCTCCAGAAGAGGGCAAAAGGAGTGTGGGAAGAATAGTCAGGAGACATAAACGATCCTTCCTATCCAAAACAGCTTAGCTATTGCATGGGTTAACTGAGGAGAAGAATGGGGTAGCAGGGTGCAAATGAGAAGATTCATCTAGGAGAAGAGCATGGGGCAAAATAGCAAGCATAACACTGCCACAGAGGAACGACAGATATTTGAGATTAGCCTGAACTGGCTTCTTTCATCTACAGCAGATGTCTCGAAATTCTGGAAAGGTTAAGTATGAAAAGCATAGCTGTGGACCAGCTCTCTTTACTATAGATCACACTGGTCCCTTAAGTCTTTCAGGCAATAGATACAGGCTATCACATGCACCAAAAGGAGTTAAAGCAACCACTGCAGATATGTTTATAAAGCCCCATTGAAATACAAGTGAAGCAATTCAGCATTCCTGCAGAAAAGCCATCTTCGGCCTCCTTTTCCACACTATGAATTTCAGGCAGCATCTCAAAAAAACAACCCCGAACCAGCATACACCCAAATGTAGCAAGGTAAGGACAAGTTAAGACCAGCGCCAGGCTTACACTGCATTTTTCTGTCTCACATGTTGAACAACCTGTCCACAACTCTGTCATTTTGTAAATTCCATCCACATCTCCTGCAGTCCACTAATAAAAACCATCTCAACCATTTACCTCCCAGCATTCAACTTCACACTGCCCTCCACAGCAAAGCTGCCCCACCTTAACACTTCCTCCTCCAAGCTCACACACCCTGTGTCTCCCCTGTTAATCTACTCCTTTCAGAGCAACAGAGTTACACGGAGCGTTAATTACCACTGTCTGCATCTTGCAACCAGCCCTCATTTCGATTGCAAGAACCACAGTGTATGGGCATCACCCTTTATGGCTTATTCCACCAGATCGGTCTCTCTAGTAGAGCTCTGATGAATCATTCCATATTTAAAGGAACATGTTCAATAACTCAATACTGCGATTAAGAACTGAACAAAGAGAAAAGAAAGGATCAATCAAGCTGCTCTGTACATTTACTTCCACGAAACCTAAAAAAAGAGTTCTTAGAGAAAAGGTGGTGAGAGGGAAGGACGGAGTTTGAAAAACTGGCTGAACAGGATTTTGGTCATGTAGCTGAGAGCACAAAGAGAGCGAAGAGACATGTTTTGCCAGCAGCAAAGCTGGATGAAAGCCAGCACAAGCTGCTGTGCTTTCTGCAAACGAATCCCAAGTGGCTGAAATGACACAGCCCACTTTGCGTTGCCTTAGCTGTAACTGAACAAAGCTGTGGATCTTAGAGAAGATTCCTCATTAAGCTCTTTCTATAGTTATGATGCACGAAGCACCAAAATAAACTTCTGGCTATTTGGATATTCCCATTTCCCCAACTAAAAATAGTTCTCATCCTTGAGAAAAGCCACTGCATCTGCGCTGTATCTGTGCCCGGCATGGTAATGAAATACCGAGATAATTCAGTTGCAGAATGTATCCATGCCGTCAACTGAACCATTTCCAAAACACCAAAATACTCTGGGGGATTCTCTCTTTAATTCACCTCTGAGAAATAACAGAAAATTTGGCTGCTTCTTACCCATCAGACCTCTAGCAGCCCCTCGTACGTCTTCAAAATGGGATCCTTTCCTTTAGCAGTGCACACCGTTTCTGTTTTGCTTCTTTTAGTCCTACTGACCCATCACAGCTAACAGCACCAGAACAAGACACAAAATTATTCACAAAGCTTCAGAATTAAAGGCATCCTTGCAATTTAACCAGGTTCAGAATGTTATGCTAAAGAATTAACATAAAAATCCAGAAGGAAGTTTAGCTTGTAACTCACACTTAAGTTAGACATGCATCTATTCCCAGGTAGAAAGATGAGTTAGATTTATCAATATTCTCTGCACTAAGGATGACCGTCACAGTGTGGGCACCTGGTTTCAAATCAGTGGTATTGACAGACATGTTACTAAATTGCCCAGAGATAACAATTTGGTGATTACACATGAATACATGATCAAATTTCTGCCAAATTAGCATATCAAAAAGTGCTCATTTTGACTTCTGTGCCATCTTGAGACTTAGGTGGGAGGACAAATCACACCGGGTCCAGCCAAAATTAAGACACAAGACAGACAGATGACACTTGATTTGGGATAAAGCTTGTCAAAGGAATTTGAACAGGCTTAGCATTCTAAATCAGTCTTTTGCAAAGACCCAAACTTATTCAGGAGTGACATCTTTTGGTCATTATTAAAAGGAAAACTTTCAGGAATAACTTAGAAGAAAAGTTATTTCAACCTACATAGGCTCATGTATTCCAATATATTCCCTTGAGCTTAAAGAACTCATATTACTAATATGTAACTGTCCTAGAGAAAATGAAAATAATACTCCACAGATCTGTAAAATACACCGTTTGAGACGAAAAAAGTTAGCTACATGTGGGGTTTGTTTTTCACATATTCATTTTAAGAAATCAAGAATAAACTTCCACTCTGACCAGCACACATCTCCACGCAAAGCAGAAGCTAGAGATAATTTGCGAAAGGGTTCTAAAATAGATTTTACCTACGTAAGAGACTTCCCCTAGTAATGACTTATTAGAAAAAAAGGTGGAGGGCAGTATAGAAACCATTACAGACAGGCAGCTGTAATACACAGATATATAGGTATTTCTGTGTACACATGCATATGTTTCTGTAGAATTATATATAGTGACACAAGCTATAATAAAAATCTCATCATATCAGATGAACTTTCATGTTTGCATGTCTAAATTCGGACTTTCTAAATTTATAAAATTTCTAAATTTAAATTCACTACATTTCCTCAACATTTTCTTTAAATCATGAAATTTGTTACATTTTATTAGTATAATAAAGTTTGAGAACTACAGCTTGTAGTCAGATTATCAAATAGAATTTACCAAAACAAGTCAACGATACTATAAGATATACACAGACTCACACATACAAGGCAGCGTTTTATGTTACAGAAACAACTTAAGTAGCAACCACATAAAGCACTTCTTTTTCAATCCAGAAATATTAGTTCACTTATGCATACTCACACACTTTGCCATATGTGAATTGCCGATCGAAGAAAAGTTTAACATCTCTTTTTAACTGCAGCTCTCCTAGCAAGGAGATCACATACCTCACATAGTCGTATCATATATACTACCACTTTGCAACGACCACCACACACACTTTGACTGAAGCCATGCTGTTTATGGCCATGTATGATAGCTAGTCTTTCCTGTGTTAAAAAAATCATCATTACTTATTAGACATTACTGTAATTCAGTACATTAGAGCTTTAGACTGTCTTTTAGGCCTTTGGTGTGGGTCATTCTTTGCTTGTAGCATAGAGCATATAACAATGATCTGTCTTCTTTCATGTAAGACAAGCATGGAAAACAAATTACAAAAGTGTGCCTCTGAAGATTCTCTACTCCAAGTTCTGCTTCAGCAGGCAAAGATATTGCAATTCTTGCCTCAAAGCCTGATTTTACAGAAAGTCCTCTACAATTTCTTGCCAGAGAACACCCAAAACTAATGATATAGTTGCAGGTGCAGTTCCTGAAAGATCTCCAGTGGTTAAACACTGAAACAGGCTGCCCAGAGAAGCTGTAGAGTCTCCATCCTTGGAGATACCCAAGACCCAACCAGACATAGTCCTTGGCAGCCTGCTCTAGCAGACCCTGCTTTCTAGGGTTGGACTAGATGACATCTATAGGTCCCTTCAACCTCAGCTATTGCATGATTCTCTGATCTCTTCGGACTCTCTCTGTTTTGCCTACTCTGCAGCTACACTAAAGATCAATGCCATCATAGTGTATACACTTGGGTGGGTGTGTTTGGACAAGGACACATCTGGGATGGGGGGAAAGGGGAGGAAATAGAGAGGTGAGATGCAGCCAGATTTGATTAACATAACTTTGCTGCCACCAAAACATAAGCAAGACTTAAGCACCACTGAAAAACAAACATACAGCAACCCTGAAGGCTCCCTTAAGTCTTAATGTCTCTAATACAGCATGAGAAATCTCAAGAGCCATGGATTTGGTATACAAAGCTTGAACACATACACCCCCCATACATAACATGTCAACTTTGGGAAGTATTTTCACTTGGACTTTGTGCCTCAGAACCTAAACCCATGAGGTTTTCACATTTATTTACAATATTCTCCATGGGCAGTTTTCTGCTCCTTCACTCTTCAAACCCTGGTGATAATGTCAGCCTTATCCACGCAAGGGAGGAATTTAAAGCATGTCACTACTACTGGGAGGTGCACAGACTGCATTTCAGCAGTATTTACAAGTATGATAACCCTTTATTGTGCTAGGTAACTTTTTAAACAGAGAATCCTATAGTAAGCCCTTGCCTTTGTTCAACTGTTAACTGCTATTCCACATGGCTGATAATGGCTACATGGCGACCTTGTACTGAAATCGCTGTATGGGGAGGGGAGTGTAAGCCACAGGGCAGCAACATAGTTCCCTTCTAGCAACGCAGGGAAGATTACTGTATTTAGATACTATTCAGACACAAACATGAAAAATAAGCTGCTCCTTGGGTTTATTTCTTTGCGGGGCAAACTTGCAGAAGATGACAGAGGCAACCCAGGTCCACTCACTAGAAGCGTTCAAAACCAATACTGCCAGTTTGATTTCTCCTATTAAGAGGAAAGCAATTTTTTGCTCTACTGAACACTAACACCCGAGATTATTTACTGACCAAAGACTAGCCTGGACAAAAGCATGGTTTTCATTTCCAGCATGCCACAGACAATATAACTGTGCTCCATATGACCAGTCAAGTTACCTATCACCTTATGCCTCTTGAGGTACTGTAAACTGTATTACATAACTGAATGAGTAATCAACCACAATGGCCACCATAAATGTCCTCGAGAGAGAGATTTACATATAACCCAAAACCAGTCAGAGTTTCCATCAACTTTGGAATTTGCAAGTGTAAAAGCAGGTTCTGTCTCCTCAGTCTCAAGGAGATGCAAGATGTGGCACTAAGCTTCAAGCACTGTAGACTGTCTTCTCCTCAAGTACACTGTGTTGCTTCTTACTACCTACTAGTCTTGTTGTCATCTTGTATTCTTTCCTGAATAGAGGTCCAACAACAGCAAACCAGGCACATCCTGCTGCTTCTGCTGCTGTTCCAAAACAGTTTCATCTACACTTGGTATCTGTACAGAGACAAACTTGTATTGTTGGCTTTCTCACAGAAAGAAACTAATTCTTTTCTACCCATGGCCTGAGCTAATAACGGTAACAGGGTTAAGGTCTCAGCCATCATATGCTTGGGGTTCTGCCATAAAACTCCAAACATCACAAATCTTCAAAAGAAGTAGTAGTTAAAAAATACCAAATATATTTCTAAAGCTATTTCAAGATACCTACTTCTATCTTTTACTTTGTTAGGAATCCCAAGTTTCAGGAAGTAATACCACTCTGTCCTCCTCCTCCTCGCCACCGCACAGGTAACCACAGAGTTCTCAAGTCAGGAAGGCACATGGACTACGTATACCTCTTAAAATGACTGTAAGAGTTCAATGGAGAAAAATGGAAGGTGCTCTTCAAGTTTATCACACCCTTCCATTCAACAAAACATACAAAAGTACTTTAGAATTCATCATACTCCTTCAGAATTACATAGAGGGACTGGAAACTTTAAGCTTAGATGACACTAGCCTACGTTGTTTAGCATGGCTCAGCAACAGGTAGAATACGAAATACAGAAACGGAGCAACAGTTGTCATGCTTTGTCTGTCCAGCGACAGTTTGTAGAGCATAGAAAACAGAACATCTTGACTCAGGGCTGCAATAAACTGTCTTAAGGGTGAAACTTCCACATTATTTCTTTCTTTGGCTCATTTTAACCGGGCCTGGGTCTTTGTGCTACAAAGTAAACAACAGCTAACTAAAAGTTTTCATTCTTCCTAGGAAAGAATGCAAAAATCTAACCTTCTGCCAAGACAAAGATCTATCCAAGCCATGCCATTTCAGCATTTTATGACCATTTTTGATTAATTATTTCTTAGATGGAAGTTTGCAACACCAGATTATTTGCATGCTTTCCAGCTATGGTATCTAGAGCATCTAATTCAGGTAATGCATTAAGCATAAAAGGCAAGAGTATGGTTCAGGCCATCTAAATGTCATGGCAATCCGGTCACAGCTTTTATCTTCAAAAGCACAATCTGTTTTAATAAGAGAGTGTTGAAATATGCAGAGTACTCCACAAATAAGCTACTTGAAGTTAGCCTTGTGTAAGATAAAGCACCCTGGTCCAGCAACCTAAGAATTTCACAGTTTCTGGACTTTCTTTACTACTATATTATGGGTCAGGAAACTGCTAAATAAGTTGCCACCTTTAAATTAATCTGTGTGAAAGAGGCCACTAGCTATCAAAACCAACAAAATAATGCAAAAAAGATGCATATCTTGCAGAATACCTTAGCATTTGTTAGCATAGATTATTCATTGAATCTGTCTTTAAGCAAAAAGGTAACTCTTTGAATAAGATCTGAATATTAGTAATGCAAAAGATCCATACTCTGTTAACCTTTTACCTACATTTCTAGCAGGATTACAATGGTACCTCACACTCCTCACAGGCTGCTTGCTATCAGCTCAACTCACAGACCAAGTCATTACAGCCTGAAAGACAAGGTTGAACATACCTTCCAAACTCTAGGTTTTAATTAAGATGCTGTGACTGCTATATTTCCTAAAGTCTTGATTTAAGCACAAGCTCTGTCTCCGAGTGTTCTATACCTCCCCCACTCCCTCTTACCTCGGTTTCAAGGACAAACTTTCATTAGCAATGTGATCTTTAGCACTGGCTCTATTGACTGTAATGCATGGTACTGCTCTATTTACTCAACACTATCTCATTGTTTGTAGTGCAAGTTTAACCAGTTGTACAATAGCCAACTGCAAAACTAAAGTGTTTTTTTTTTCTATTGGGTTGTTTTTCTGGTTGTTTTTGTAGTAAAATCCAGGGAAAGTAAAAAGAAGAGGGGACATAAAAAGATGACATACCTATTATCCACAATTCAGTTTCCTTCAAGATTATCTCATACTCCCGCCTCTCCTTGAAACTTATACTGTAAGAATATCATAGGCATGGACTTTCCTGAATAACAGCCTTGAAATCCATGAAATATCTTTGCTTATATAAGAATCCAAGTGATCCTTGCTCAAACCCTTACAAATATCAGCAAAAAAGTAAAAAAAAAAAAACTTTTATAAACTGGCTCTACTCCACTTCAGAAATGGGGAGTTTTCCCTTTCTTGTTCAACATGGTTTCACAAAAACATAAAGGATAAGTGGAAGTAGGTCCCTAAATTAGCTTGCCTTTAATCTCTGAAATTTTAAAGTCACAGATTAGGGCAGAAAGCCCATGCATCAGGAATTGATTATGCTTAAGAAAAGGAAAAGTCAGAGCAAGAAACTATTATCTCTAAGGTTTTAGCAGTTCATAACTAAATAACATCAGAATTTACACTTGGCCTTCCAAGGGATTCAAATCTGCCCAATACAGAACAAGTCACCATTATAAAAGTCACCGTTAATGTTGGTTATTTAGATGTAGTTTGCTCTAACAGAACTACATCCTCTCTCTTGGGTAGCTTCTTGTTTTCAAAGTGAGGTCATTATGACTGAGAAGATATGAGTTCTCTGGAATATGAAGCAAGTTACACAGTTTCTTGTGATCAGTTCGCAGTGTCTGAGGTTTATAGGAAGAAGGGGTTGATTTATATTTCCTTTTGTTTCTTTAAGCATACCACAAAGAGCAGCAGTTTTCTTCTCCTGCACTTCATATTTACATGGTGCCATTTCACACGCTTTACAATAAGCAAAAGTTCTTCCTGTAACAGTTTACTTCTGCTGTAAGAAACAACATTGGCTGATACACTCAAGTAATCAATCAAGCAAAGCCCAAAACGCTTGTCATTGTCCTGTTCTTGTGACTGCTACATATTTTCCAGTTCTCCATCTCATGCGTCTTCCTCCAACCCAATAGTTACTTGATTCAAGAGGTTTGACGTGTTACATGCTGTTTTGTGTCTCTTCAGCTGCAAAGGACTCTCAAGTTAGCTTCCAGGCTTTCAGGTACACAGCTACAATAAGATCTACTTACAAAGGAAAACCTTCACAGTGTTTTTTGCACTTCTGTTTTTCACGCTGCATGCTGTAGCTCTACTTTACTCCTAGTGCAATTCACTGCAACAAAATCACTTATCAGGAAACTAACTCCGCCATAATTTCTGTAAAGACGTTTAATTTCACACACTGCAAACAATTCATCATAATGTTAAAGCACATCCTTAAATTTCTCTAGAATTAGAGCCAGAGAATGGAAATACCACTAATGAGTTTTTATTTCAATTCAGTAAGAATGATAACACAGTTCAGAGACTGCCCTAGAGCTCTAGTAATAGAACCTTCTCTTTTAAGCTAACAGGTGTCCAAAATCATTCAGGAGCCAAGTTTTTGCAGAAGAGAATACATCTCAACTTCTTAGTCTTAAAACTAAGTTTCTTTCCAATATTTTCATGCTAACACAACACCAATTTCTCAACAATTTTTGCCCCTCTCTGCCCACTGCAGTTCTACAGAGAAAGGTAGCAGGAGGAAAGAAAAACAAAAATATTTTTAAATGGAGGTTTTGGAGAAGTGGCAGCATTATTTTCATTTGTTTTTTCACTCATCATAAGTGGTGAACAGTTAAGTATCAATTCCCAATACCTTTTTCATAATATTTATCTTGTAACTCACATCTGACTTCACAGCATGTGGATTTAATAAATGAGGGATGGATTAATAAAGCAGCTGTTTATAAACAAAGCAAGAACAAAGGCTATTGTATAGACATACACTGGACTAAGTTGTGAACAGCTTAAAGATCAACACAGATTTATCACAGAAAAGCACTAGAAAATGGTTTGTAGAGCAAATATGATTTTTGATTCATCATCTTTTTAGGTAACACACACCAAGTTGCCTTTCAGAGTATCAATATTTTCCTCCTTTCTTGAAATAAGGTTGTAGCTAACAGAAATTGATCATGAAAGAAAACAACAACATGATATATCTCTGCAGTTTTTATACAAAGCAGCAACTACTATGAAGAAAAAAAAAAAGGTTTCCAAAGCAGATAGGAGATGGCAAAGACATGAATGTGAGGGATAATTACTGTTTATGTTTCTAATTAAGAAACATAAGAGTTCCAATTTTAACAATAGAAATTGTAAAATAAAACAGAACTGAAATTATGCAAGTAGTTGCTAAAAAAAAATAAATAGTAATCTCCAATCAGCATTTTTAGTTTTGGCCACAACACTGCTTTGCTAGCACTATCAATTCCAGCATCTATGCGTCACTCTTAAACCTAACTGTTCAGCAAAGAAGTGCTGCAACACGTTGACAGAGATGTTGCCCTCATTTGGCAGCACTTAAGCTATCCAAGACCTTCTGCATATAACTTAAGGCTGTTTTTTTTAAAAAAGGAAGAAAAAATCCAAGTAAGCCAATACACAGATGCAAGAACTGTGCAACCCTCTCAAAAGCTGTGACAAGAACCAGACAAAATACTACCAGAGGAAGAGGGAAACAGTGGAGGTTTGCTGGCAATCCAGAGTATCCACACAAAGTTTTCTAAGCTGCTTCCACGTTAACATGTAAGAACTGGCAGAAGCACTGCATGTATACGTCTTGTCAAAACAGTAGAACACAAATCCTTTAGTCCTCACTTATTATTCCTCAGCCACTTTTGAAAACCCTGACTATAGCTCATCAACATATTTTCCCGTGACTTTTTCAGTAGCTACTTGCAATGAACTAGAGGAAAGAAGTTCAAAGCCTTTGAGGATCACGTAATCCAGAAATCTTTCTATTAAAAGGCTTCTACCCTGTGTTTTACAATCATCCAATGATTTTAAAATAAGCTGCAAGTATCATTTCAAGAGAAATTCAAGTATTCAGATATAATATTATAGCTGCCAGAACAACCAAATGCGATAGTGACACAGTTTTCAAGCACTGCATTACATCACGCTGTGTGAAGATAGGCTTTTCCAGCTATTCTGGACAGGTCATAGTAAAGTTTATTTTTCTATAGATGCTAATCCACACAGACTTGGTAAAAGATGTAATGTTACTGCTTAACTTCACCAGAACAAGCAGCAGCACCCGCTATCATAAAAAGTCTGTTCAGGCTCATCCTCAAACCACTGAGCCAAATTATTCACTTCTAATGAATATTGGCCCTTCTAATTTTAAGAGAAGAAGATAGCCCAGCTAGCCAAGACTACAACATTTTTATGCCTGCAGACAAAAGAATATGCAGCTTTAGACAAATTCCTTTATCTAATTGTCTGCTCATTCTGAAAAGAAATGCACCTAAACATAGGAACAAAGCAAGGTTTAAAGGAATACTTGAGGAATTCAGATGAAAGTATTGCAGCCTTCAGAGAAGCTATGGTTATTGCTTTCCCATCAAACCTAACAGAATATAAATGCTGCCAAAAAAATGCATTCACATGATCTACATAGGTATATTCATGTATACATAAATTATATACATAACAGAGGAGCTGTTTCTGCCATTAACTCTTCTCTGTTTTTGAGAGAAGAGATTTGAGTGTTTCAATCATAATGTAGTGGGAGCTGGGTAGCACGGAGGATTTGTAGAGGGAAAAATAGTTCACCTATTCCTTCAACAACAGAATTACAACTGGGGCTCTGAAACAAGAGTTAGCGATCCATTTTCATTGCTGAAGAAAAAAAAAAAATCCACCCTGTAACTGCCCGCAGCTATGGGAAGCATTAGCACATCCTTATTCCCCCACAGTAAAGACCAACAATATTCCTGTATCAGGTATCAAACATAATTCAAGCAATGCTCCTCTCTGTTTATTAATAAAAATAGGGAGCTATTAGATGCTAATATATAGTAAGAAGGCCACATAAGGCTACAAACACACAGCACACTCAGCTCTCCTGTAAGAGCAGGAGTTACCATCTACCTCGAAGGCCACCTTGTGTCTGTCAGGAAATCCTCATCACTCACTGCTGATACCAAACCAAGGCCACAGTTTCACAATACAAACTGCTTGGTGGCCAACCTGTCTTAAAACGTTTCTCTCCTTTCACCCACGCTGCTTGTCCTCACCTTGGCACTACGGCTGCCCTCAGAAAAACTACCTCATCTGCCACACTGCACATTAGACACAACCACTCCAAACCAGGACTGTTTTTAACACAGAACAGTGCCCTGCTCCAGTTTAACATGCAGCCCCAAAAACTTTTGTACTGGCAGAATGCAGGTGAGGGAGGTCCATGCAACTACCTAAGAGAAAGGTGCCACTAAAAAGTTTTCATACAACTGCAGCTTGAGAAGATGGTGCGGGGGCAGGAATACCTTAAACTGGTATCGCCATCAAACATGTTGGATCATGAAAATAAAACCAAAGGGTGTAGTTCCATGGGACGTGAGCTTGGACAGCAAAGCAGCTTAGAAGTTCCCACCCTACCCGCTCATTTCAGTGATCCTGTTTACAGCACATCTTCACAAAGAGTTTTACTGACACAAGAAGATGGCGAAGTATGATGCGGGGAAAAGAAAGAAGCTGGCTTCACTGCTGAAGCCAAATCTTGTGAAACTACACCCTAAGTATTTGTTGTGGGGAGAACAGCCTGCTCAGTAACACTTGTTAAAGGTTTGCCCAAACATCTGCTCCAAAACTTCAGAACTCGGACCCAACAAATATTCCAAAATACAGACTCTGCTGGGAGCTTTATTGAGGTGATGCAGTCACCAAATAATCTGAAGTTGGAAGACCAACCACAAGACTCAAAAAAAAAAACCAACCCCAAACCCAAAACAAAACAAAAATCACCCTGCATTTTCAGGCTTCTTTCTGCAGTCTGAAGGTTCAGAAGTGTATTTAAAAAAATATTCAAAAAATCATTTATCCAAAAACGAAGGTGTGACAGCAGGCAAGCGAGCCAAGAAAACTTTCTGCTAGCACTTTGTGAAGAGGAGGCTGCAGAACAAGTTTCTCTTAAAAAAAAAAAATTGTAACCGGTTTATCAGGTTAGAGGAATTCACTGCTTCTTCCGCCTCTCCCCCATCCCATTTGTTTCCAAATGCTCATCTAACCAGATTGTTTCTTGCTGAATTTGTTGATATGTGAGAAAATAAATTGCACCTGCAGCTCAGCTGGATGATCAATAAGCATCCAAACATGCTTTAGAGAACTGGTAATTTGCTATCACCTGATGAAGTGGCAAACCCTCAGTATTTTCAATGTGTGCATAGTTTAAAAGAGTGAGAGGGGGAAAAAGGCCCAGCTTTGTCTTTCTATTGTTTAAGATGATGAATCAAATCTATCATTGAGGTATTGGATTCAATGTACAATGTGATGAAAGATCAGCAAAACTAGGACAGTCTTTCAAACAATTTTTTTATTTCTTAAGTGTCAACCCATAGATGAAATTTGGATGCTTTCAATAGACCCAAAAGCAGACCCAGCTCATGAGAACCTCTCCCTTTTTAGGTATATCGTTCAAAGAAAGATGGTAATTACAGCTAAATACTGCAGACAGCTCTCCAAAGTTATTAGCTCCTCTTAAGACTTATCCTTTGTCAGGGAGACATGCAAATATTGCCTTGCAAAAGGAAAGTAACATGTCTTAAGGCAAGTCATGCTGATTCAGCCAGGTTTTCTGTATGGGAAGGATTAAGAAATCCACAACACTTTCAACTTAGTATTCGATCTTTAACTTGGAAACCCCATGGCTAGAATCAGAGAAGCACAGGAAGATGTCAGTTGTTTGATGACAGAGTAATGGGGCTGAGAGAAAGGCAAAGTTAATTTTGGTTTTGCTCTTTAGTAGCAAGCTTCCATTCCTGCAAGTTTTCAGAGAGCAACCTGAAAATAATTTTCTCCCTTAAAAGCTTGGAAACTGGGAAACCATAAAGCTCCAGCAGTTACTTAGAAAAATACAAATAACACACAAAATAAACCAGTCCTGTGATTCGGGGATCTGAACAATGAAACCTAGCAAGAACATCCCAGTAACGCACGAAGAAACAAAGGACGCTATTCCCTTCAGTAAGTAGTGTAGGTAACGCATATTTAGAGGTTTACATCGCAGGCTCAAGACTGCTCCAAATACACACTTGAACAAGAGATCTCCTACTTACTTTGTTAAAAAAAAATCCTCACATTTTTCTGCTACTGCATCCTGCAACTAGAACAACACATCTCAGCAGTTACAAGCTCGCCACTACTGGTCCAACAACAGAGGTAAGTTATTAATGCCATTTTGAGCCAAATACATCAAGCAGACAGCTTCCAAAGGGCACACATTTTACAACTTCAGGTAACTATATCCCTAATACTTGTACATTACCAGGATCTCCTCTCCCCACACAAAACATAGCTATCAAAACATTGGACATCACCTATTGGAAAATACTGCTGGATCCCATCAATGCACTAGCATCTGTGGAATTAAAACACTTGTTACCCTGTTAACCTTGTCAAAAACTTGCAGCAGATGTATAGAACAAACTGTAGCGAACAGCTCGGTTATTTCGGGGGCACTGTGCTTCAGAACCTCACTTTGTGAAATTACACAACAAAAATATATTAGGGGGAACCCTATTTTAGAATATTTCTTAAGACAAACCCAAGTAGTAACTCATGTGAGATATAACACTGTAAGAATATGAAGTAAAATGGAAATGATGCATCGTTTGTTGAAGTGCTTTGTCACAAGCAGAGTAAATGCTAAGCAACAGATTACAGGCTTTTGGTAGACCCTATCACTGCTGGAAAGTGAACTAAATAGCAATAGAAAGAGGTCTTCTGCAGTCAGTGGAATAACTCCAGACCTACAGTAGCCGATCTACTGTTTACCAGTTACAAATCACAGAATCAGAGAATGGTTGAGGTTGGGAGAGACCTCTGAAGCACAGATAAAAGTTACAATAAATTTGTGCTTCATGAGTCTTACTTCCCTCTACATGTAGAGACTGGGAACCCAAGGCAAAAGCCAAAAGCAGGCACTAAAACTTTCATTTACATGATTGAGATGTGTGCTAAAGTGAGCAACTTTCAGCTGCATCATCAAATTTTCTACCACAATCCAAGCAGGGTGTGGAAAGCTAATTTCACATACTCTATAACATTATCTCAAATCAAGGTACAAGTCTACTTCCTTTTCCTCCTCCTTTTCAAATAACCATTTCACCCACCTGTACTTTGCTAATCAAAACACCTAACTGAGGGGAAAAAAATAACCTGTATGTGTTGACAAATTCCTGACTCATCCTTAAAATACACGATGCAATTAAAATATTTAATGGACTTACCTTCAGAAATGCAGAAAAGGATCTACTATTAAAGAATATGGAATTTTGGTTTTGCATTGAAAGAGGGAGGATGAATTAATTCTCTCCCAACTCCCATGGAGGAGAAGGGAGACAAGCTTAAGTAAAGTGTGTTCCAGAAGACCTATGATGGAACTGGCATCCAACAATTAACAGCAAAATAATGATTTAGTTGCATAGATATGCCAACAAAAAAGAAAAAAATTGTTGTTTTTCAAGAGTCTCTACCCACCTACACACAAAGGTAGTATTTCCTTTTATTTGCTAAAGCAGACCCACCTACAGTGCAATTTACGGCAATAAGATACAATCTCTCATAAAGTATTGAGTATAATTAAAGTGTGTCTGTTATAAAGGTAAACAGAGTGTACTAGGCTAAGCTGTTCCAGATGTCTTTAGTGCAAGATCTGGGACAAGATCAAACCTGCAGCTGCACATTTTCTCAGGGGTTATTCTGAAGCTTTAAAAAAAAAAATTAAAAAAAAAAAAAAATCACCTCTTGGTCTTGGACTCTAGCAAAACTAGTGCAAGTAGAATAAATGCCATCTGCAGCTAACGCTGACAGATCTTAAGACACATAAAAGTTACACATTTCTATTTTCAAAGATATTCCAGAGTGAAGTGTTGACCATTCAGTATCAAAGGAGGTTAGGACCTAGTCTGCCAAGTTATCTGTGTCACCAGAAGTTACAGCAACATGAACCTGTTCTACTGCCTAAGCAAGTTTCTTCCTGAAACACACCTACGAATGATTCAGACAAGGTGTGGAAAGCCAGTTTTATATGTTACACAAAAATGCACTATTGTATTTTTCCATTCAAGCACATTTTGTATATAGGAAAGACAGTGAAAGAAAGCAAACTTTCAGGAACTGCATATGTATACACTACTTGCATTAAGATTTTTTAGGTAACTTAGGGCTTCTTGAACCACAGGGATCATACAGGTTTACTGTCTTAGTATGATATTAAGTGAACCAAAGAGCAAAATACAGAAATCGTAGGAAAAACCCCCAATCACTTTATAATCCACTAAAATAATTAAGCTTATCTGGAAAAGAGGGATACACAACCAGCACAGCTGATGTTTTATGAACATCATGTTTTATGAGTTCTGAAGAGCTCAACCGACTTTAAGAATAACCAGTGAGAAAAGGTTAAGTTTTTAAATACATATTACAGCAGTGAACCTACAGATTAAAATATACCACATAAATGTTGAAAGTTTGATTAGCACCGCTAAATTGAGCGGTGCTCTTATCATCCTACTTTTTTAAGGCTTGAGTAGGAGAAATTTGGAATAAAAGTAGACCCATTAAAATAATGAGAAGCCAGACCTTCCAAAGACTAGAGCATCATCTCAAATATTCTGATATTGCAAATAACTGTTTCAGAATTATGGGGTTCCCATTTCAAATGGTTCAGGTCTCTTTTGGATTAGCTTTAAAATAGGAACAAAAACCTGCTAGTGATTCTGAAGCAAAAGGCAAAATTTAAGTCTGCTTCTTTTACCAAATCAACAGAACCTTGTCCCCCTAAGCAGCACCTCACCTGTTGAAGAACCCGGTCCAGTGGCTCCGCTTTGCCCAATCCCTCTGGTGTTAAGCCACTCACTTCGCGACACTGGTCACTTAAGTCCAAGTTTTCTGCTTTCACCAGGGATTTGTGTAGTGTCCCTACCTAAAAACATTTAAGAAATTATGGACCAAAGTGAGGAACGATCGAATTAGCTCTTTTTAACAATGCGTTCAGACTGCAGAAAAATCAGAGAAGTGCAGTGTCACGCTGCCGGTAACGACCGCAACTAGAAAAAGCATTTGTGGATTTCACAAATCGAAACGTTCTCCCTCCCACCCAGGAGCGCCACGCTCGCTGCCGCGGGGGGCCGGGGCCGCTTCTCGTCGGGCGCCTTTTGCAGTTAGCACCGAATTTTGCGGGAGTTGTTAATTGCAAAGGGAAGATCACATAATGTTAAGGCAGTCCCCCGAGTCTATTAAGGAAATTGATAGTCATCTTTGTTTTATCAAAGCCCTTCATCTCGGGGCGGGGGGGACACACGCTCTTGATTATGATAGAGCTTTTGGAAAAAAAAGAAAAATATAAATTAAAGCATATTTTCCGATTAGCCTAAAAATTAAAGGAAGTCAATATTCTCTTAAAGGTTAGCCAAACACTGGTAAAAAAAAAAAAAAATAGCCTCCCTCAGCAGGCCGGAGAGGGTCCAAGGGTTGCCCTGAGACAGCTCCGGTGAAAGCATGCACGTTTGGAGCCTACCGAGGGCGGCTTTTTGTTTGAAAGCTTCAGAAGTCCGTAGACATCTTCGACTTCGAAGCTACAGATGCTTTAAGGGGGACGGGGCAGGGGTGGGGGGTGGGGGGAAGCGGCCAAACTTTTTCTTTAGAAGTTACTTCTTCCCTTAAAAGGGAACAAAAAGGCTCTTCTCGAGTGCCCGGCCCGGTGGGTGAGTGACCCCGGGCGGGGGCCCCGCTCCCTCCCTCGGTGCGTTTGTGAAATGAACAAACGGCTGCGGGGCGGCGGCGAGCGGCCGGGCGAGCTGCTCGCCCTGCGCCCGGGAACGCGCCCTCGGACCGACCGGGGGTGGAAGCCATACCTTCTTGCTGTGCAGGTCCACAACTTGCCACACCAAGAGAATTAGTTCCCTCTCATCCGAACCCAGTTTAGCCCCATATGCACCAGCTGTTGCCCCAAACAACACCACCAAAGAGTCACTGTGCGAAGCCGTCATGACCACAGGGGGAAACAACTACAATCAAAAGCAGAGGTCAAAAAAAGGGAGAAAAAAAAAGAAAGAAAGAAAGAAAGAAAAAAGACACACAAACAAACAAACAAAAAAAGAACAAAAAAACTCCCACAAGGCTCACCCCCTACCTCCAAGTGATCAAAGGGGAAAGGAGCGAACGAGGAGTCACAATATCAGGAGAAGAGAACGAGCTGTTTAGGAGGTAGGGTGTCCGAGACAAAAAAAAAATATGGAGAAAGCTTGCATCTCTACCTGTTCCCGGTGATCTCCTTCTTCCCGGGGCTGCCTGGGAGGCGAAATTAGCAAGCTGTGGGTTTCTTTCCCTCTGACATCATGGCAGAAGCCCAGCCTGGGCTTGGGCTTTTTTTTTTCCTCCCCCCCCCTCTTTTTTTTTTCTCTCCTCCTTTCCTTCCCCTCTCCTGAGTTACCTGCCCTCGGTGCAGCTCATGTGACTCTAGTCAATCTCCCAGAGGGACGAGGCCATTGGGCCTTGGGGAAAGGTGTAGGAGGGACGGAGGGAGAACCAACGCCTGGCTGATCTGGCCTGATTGGTTTTTGAGGGAGATCAGAGGAAAACTCCCCTTCTCCCTCTTTAATTCTGCCTGCAGGAAGTGCCTCGTACCTGCTTTCAGTTTTGTGGGATCCCGCTCTGGCGCTAGGAGCGGATACTGCGCGCTCCGGCTGCACGCCCGCGCAGCCTGCGCGCCCACCCGCGGCTCCTCGCCCGGCTTACGGGGGGGGATTTGGGGGTTGTTTGTGTTTTTTGCCTCTTTTTTTTTTTTTTTTTTTTTTTAAATCTAACGAATGTACACGCACAATTGCTAAACCGCAATCTATGGCCTGGCTTTGAAATGCGCAAAAGTTCACCTGCTTCTAAGTAATTGCCCTTTCTGCGCCTTGCTGCCTATGTATTGAGCTGCCAGCGTTACCGTGTAACACAAGTCTAGTATTGTACAGGCATTTTTAAGGGATATTACAGGCAGAAAATACTTTGCATGTTTAGGCCCTATTCTGCATATGGTTTGCAAAAGTGGGTCCTAGCAAAATAATTTTTGTTTTTGAGGAAGGGTGTATCTAGGATGTTTTGCAAAATAGAAAGGTAACCCTGTATTTCCTACCCTACAACTGCTCAGTAAAGAACTGTCTCCTGGGCATTAACTGCAGTCCAAGATCAGCAGTTCTTCTCTATACTTCTCTTCTATTTCACAGGTGAGACTCTACAACAGGAAAACATCGCCTTGTTTAGCTACTATAAAATTACTCCTCTAAGCACTTCTGCTCGATGGGAGCAGCAGTCATATTTGTAACGTCAGGGACTGAGACAAATTTTGGAGACGTCAAACTCAAATTTATTTTAAAGCAAAAATGAAAAATCAAAAGCCTCTAAACTGTTTTGACCATGTTATTATTTTTTTCTAGTGCCACCGCCGATGAGTTATTAATGATTTTTGAAGGCCAAATGCTGCAAGTTAGACTAGTCATAATTTTTCTTTTGCTTAATTAAATCTTCAGTCTGTACTTCAGTATTAGTGTCATGTTGAAATACAGTTTTCACGGAATGAAACATGGTGCTGTTATTTAGCCACTGATGTCTATCATGGGAAAATGAGAAGCTGGACATTCAACTGTGATTATCTGATGGATTTAAATATTAACATCACATTTTCTCTTCTTTTACCATGCTAATTTTATAATTGGTTAATTATAGCAGTTATTATGGACCTCCTTTGGCAAACACCGATTCACATGCTAACACCATCACCAAGATTATTTACACTTACTTCAGCGAAAGCAAACTACAGTACAAGGATGCTGTCTGATGTGAATTGTCTTAGAATTCATGTATTGCAAGTATTTACCTGGCAAAGGCCATGCAGAGAACTTCGCAGTGCACAGATGTATCTCGCTGAACATTAGAAGGTAGTTGTTAAATGCCTCTCAGCTGTTGTCTCTGCTGCTCACATGTGCAGCTGCCTGAAAAGAACTCCTGAAGATAGATCATCGTTATGGAAAGAGGAAATTCCCAAACACTCTGAGATGAAAACTTTAATCTGTAACATATTCAAAAATTACATATTCAAAATGTTTTCAGTCATATATTTTCTAGCACTGCTGAATTTATGCAACAGCTATATTTTCCTCTGTCGTTACATGTCCAGAAGCCCTTGGTAGAATAAAATCCCATTCATATTCCTTTTGGTTAGTTATATCCTTTGGATATAGTGGTAATGAAACAGTGTAACAGCCTGCCCATTGTGTATGGGATGATTCTTATCCCTTACGTCTGTAATAAGAGCCATAAAAATACATTGACTTCAAGTGTGAGAACTGTTCCTCTTATCCCAGCCTATTCCTCCCCTCCCAAATACACATGTATCATTTGGGGGGGAGGTGGTGTCTGTACACATAAATGTAACGCAGATCTTACCTGTAGCTACATTCACAGAAAAAAAGTACGAGTCTGCTACAATTTAGCTGCCTTCATGAGGGTTACATATCATTGTATCAATGTATCACATACATATGCCATGTCACAGGCGTGATATGTAACTGCTTCATACAAAATGGGATTATAATTAGCAGATTTCTATAGAAAATTATACACATGAGCTATTCTTGGCCAGCTTGACGTATATGCTCACAGGTGTCAGTGCATTTGCACAGCGAATGCCAAAACTTATATAAGTGTCATTTAGGATCTAATGTGGAAAAAAAAAAAGTATCATAACTCACTCACAACAACATGTAAAATTAAAGAAGTTCTACTCCTATAAATGCCAAAGACCCTTGAAAATTTATTTGAAATCTATGCATGGTATCAAAGGCTAGCGAGCCCAAAAGCTTGTATGCTTTTCACAATTATATTAGCTCATCTGATAAAATGTAGTCTCTCTTTCTAGAAAACCCATCTGGTTTCTGCTGTTAGACTATCTTGACTTAAATAATTCTACTGTCACTAACTTACCTGAACTATTCTAGCTAAATTGACTTCAAACATATTCTAAAATGTTTAAAAGAAGAAATTAAATAAACACTGCCCTTCCTGCAATTTCAGACATTTTCAAGTATCAGATTATGCAACTGTTTTCCCATTTACTTTCTATCCACAACCCTCCATCTCTCTGCATACAACCCGTAATTATACCAGTCTCTGCGATATTATTGATCTAAAAAATTTAAAGGAATGACACCGCATGTCTCCACAGAACAGCAACAGGATCCACTTCCTGATACAACATGTGGGACAAGCCCTTGTACAACGAGCGGTAGCAAAGTTAATTTGTAACCAAGATCTTGCTGAAATAAAGAGTTATTGCTCACTTTTAGCTTCAACCCTGGCAGGCATATTTATAGAGGTTCTTGTTTCTAGGCTCCATACAAGGATAACATCTCATAAATACAACTGGGTGAAGAATGAAAGTTTTAAAGATGGACATTCATTGTTATACAAGTTCAGCATTGTGACTATTATTTGGTTTGTTTCTCTTTTTAATCAAACAAACAAAACTGGAAAACAGAACGGGTTTACAGTTAGATCACATGAGAACACTGAAGAAGCTCATTAAATGCATTGGGCTTGCAATGGACAAATCTGTAGTGCCAAATTCATTCTTACTATGCACCCTATCCAGTCGCATGAAATCAAGACAAAGACAGACCAAATAAATAGACACCCCCCCGCCCTTTTACCTTTACTACATTATTATTAAAACCCACCGTGGACCGAATATCCTGATCAAGTTCTTTTGTTATAGCCTAATAAAAGGAATATGAAACTTGGAGACATGAGATCTGGAGTAATAGCCTGGCCACATTCTGATGTACAGCAATACTTCAATTACCTTTCAGGGAAGGTAAAAGTCAATGTTCTGTTCCAAACTTGTATGATACTGAAAAGTTATTTATCTTTCTTATTAATACTTTACTCATCAGTTAAAAGAAAGACAATGATGACGATGTTTAACCCTGTAAAACGGTTTGAAATGCCCTGAGAAAAGTGAACTATCCTTGAAGTCAGGTCTAACTTCAAAACTGCCCATGCTGGTGGGGCAGGGAGGTTGGACCAAATGACCTCCAGAGGTCTCTTCTAGCCAAAATTATCCTGTGGTTCTGAGAAACAAAGATCCTAAATTAAATAAGTACGGAGCCTTGGAGTTTATCTGCACAATAGGGATAGTAGTAAATTCTCTGTGTGCCTTAGCATCTGCAAATTGATCTGGTACAGGAAGGAAAATATCTGTAAGTGATCTGTAAGTAAATGTGAAAAGACATTTAGATTTTATACCCATCCAGTCCTTGGCTCCTGGATGGGATTAGAAGCAACTGTAGCAATATTTTCTGAAGGAGGAGCTTACTGTAACTCCTGAAACATAAACCCATATGTAAAGAATTTTCTGGCATCCTTTCTTTAACAGCGAATGAGTGGGAAAGGGCATGGGAACAACTGCTTAACAGTGTTCTTTGATTGCTGTCCAGATGTTTGGAGAGATCTAATTTTTTGGTCTGCCAGGTAGGTCTGTCATGATTACAATGCAGCGTAGAAGCCCTGAAATAATTTCCATTGGGATATTCACAAAAGCTCGGCAATATGCAGAAGTGCTTCAGAAAGGTGGTTCCCAATGGATTGTTACCCTGCAGAATAGTAGCCTCATCAAGCCATACTGAAAGCATTAATTTAGGATCCTGTATCAGTTGGAATTTAATTTCTATTAACTCAAAGGTAAATTAAAACATAAAATTGGTGACTAGGCTAGATAAATAAGAAAATAAATTATTTTCCCTATTATTTTACATAGCTTCCCTCCCTTATGGAATGACTTAATCCTACAAAGGTTTTATATATGCTCAGCTCCCAGTGGAGTATACTGTTTAGCCAGTATACACTGTGGTGTACACTGTTTAGCCAGATTTCTCCAGATTACAGGTATCAGGCTTTTGAAGATCTAAGCATTTACTTTTCTACAAAATTTATGCGCAGATCAAACATGCATGCATAGTAGTGTCTTTCATCAATATTATTGCAGATTTACATTAAAGTGAAGAGTTTACAACAAATGCACAACAAATTTAGTTTTTAGAATTTTCAGAATTTAGATTTTTTCTCTTATCGGAAATAACGCTTTTCTTCAAGTAATTTACCAAAGTTTTCTGGAATTTGATTCATTGAAATGTTAGCTGGCACAGACCTCTGGAAGTCTTGTCCAACACTGTGCCCACAGCTGGACTACTGCAGCACTAGACTGAACCAGCCAGTGCTTTGTCTAGCTGCATCCTGAAAACCTCCAAGGGCAGAGATTACAAACCTCCTTGGATGACCTGTTCCAATGCTGCACTACCTTGCTGATGAGAAACTTTTTCCTAGTGGCCAATCTGATCTCACTGCTAAATTTTTAAATAATTCACTGCAACTAGTTGAGACAGGATCTTTAAGCTGCGGTAAGTTAGACAAGCCATGTGATATGATTTCTGTTACCTAATGAGATGAATATGCAAGTACTTCCTGAACGTTTCAATCTACCTTACCTGTGACTGAAAATTCACTTTGTGTGAAGCATTACTGCCCCTAGAATCTGCCTGAATAAGTTTTCATTGCAATTGGTCACTTTTTTACTAGTATCAGGTACAATATGAAAATGGAAATTCAATGGAAAATATTATTTCTGTGGCAGGTTTTTATGCAAATTGACGTTCAGCCTTAGATTAAAACACTTCTATTGCTAAGCCATCTTTTCTTTGTCCATTGAACAGATATAGCAGTTTCCAACTCTGTCAGTGTGACTGCATATCCAACAGTAAATAATTTGCTTTTTAATTATGAGGTTTAATATAATGAGTTGTTTGTTACATCAGCTATAAAGGAAAAAAACCCCACTACCACCATCCTTGCTACCATCACTACCACACTTTAGCGAAAAGAGTAAATACATAAAATGATAACACAATTCACTGCAATAGCTAAAAGCCAAAATGCTGTCTTTCTTTCACTACTATTTAAATGCAATGAAATAGAAACATCTTATTAATTTATAAGCAATAATATTTAAAATTAATTTCCATGTTTAAAGTTCAGCAGGATAAACTTTATATCCTCTCGTGAAAAGATCGTGGTTAACTCCTGGTAACAGAAAATGAGAATGACCTGATGTCTACATGAAGCATTTAGTTTGGGCCATTTTATACCTTATATTCAAGAGGCCAACTCAGAGACTTCCAGTCACAGGAACAGCAAGACAGGAGATCCAGTAGTCCTTTAACTTTTTACAAAAGAATTTTTGTATTTACTCCTTCAATGAATTGATGATATTCAGCCCACCATATTCCCACACATAAATGCATTCACTCTGTAGATCTAGAAGGTTCTCAGAGGTTCATTGAAACACAAAATGACTGATGTTTCAGAGTGAGACAGCCAAAGTCATCTGGAACTTTGGATATCCAACTACAGTCACCTTGCATGCAAAGATAAAAAACAATTAGACAACATAAGAAATGTAAATGTCACTACCTACATCAAAAGATCTGCATGCCATACACTACTCTCACTTACTCAGAGTTGATAATCAGTTCTGCAACATAGCAGTGATGAAAGAACTGATCATCAAGTGAATACAAAAGACTGTATACTAGAAGTCCAAATTGCTCAGTGAAAACAACTGTATGAATTACACAACTAGGGATGAATTTATGCAAGTTACTTTTTCTCAAGGAAGGTTTACTGACAACTGGTTGATACTGGCCTCATGAGAGTATCTTGGCAGAGATTACTAAGATCCAGCTTTTCATTCAGATGGTACCATAAGCTCTCAGCTGACTTAAAAATCCTGACAAAAAATGAGGGTGTATTCCTATAATATTTAATTCCCATTTGATTTCACTGCTCTGATATTTAACCTGTTTCTTTATTATAATTTAATTAAACTTATTCCACATACAGATATCCTAATACGTATCTTTTTCTCACCACAGTATAAATAGAAGTAAAATACAAATGCAAAACTTAAGCAAAACTAACCACCTGTCAAAGTACTCAGGCTTTAAAAACATTTCATCGAAGTATTTTGTATAATAAACAGATGAATGCAATTATGTGCATCCAAAATAGAAATGATAGGAGACCTATCATTCAGTGGTTTCTGGTTCTTTCATCTTGATTTTGTTTATTTTGCTCCGCTTCCACCACCAATTATTACATACCTAGGACCTGACAGGGGGATTTCAAACATGCTCTATGTCCTATTCTATCCAGTTACAAGGATGGAACAATTTCCCCAAAGAATCAGGCCTCTGATACAGCTTCTGTATTTTTGTTCTTACTGTCTTTGTCTTGAAAGTGCACGGTCTTTAAAAAGTTAACCAGACTCCAGCAGATTTAATATGTCAATTTCTAGGAAGATTAGATGAGTTTATTTTCTACTCTACCATTTGTAATTAGATAAGGCAACTACAGTTTTTGCAAAGATCTCTCATTTTTTCTACAGCACCTCTAGATGCAATTGCTTGCATGGAGACTCTAGTTTACACTGAACTGTATTATATAGTTACCATTACGTCAGTAGAGTCACTAGATTCTCACTCAAATAAATTTCATTGTTTCTATTCAACAAATCTTCTCTTCACTTTAACCTCTGAGCTCGGTTGAGCGAATACCCTTCTTTCTTTGGCCTGACGGTAGATTTTATATGCTGTGAAATACACAGTGGAAGTAAGATAGAAGTAGCGTCCTTACGTATACATCTGGCTGATACTAGAGAGTGATATGAATTCCTGAGAAGAAACATTCTCAATGAAACATATTATACAGTCAGTAAATGTAGTCAAGTAAAAAAGAAAAAAAAAAAAAAAAAAAAAAGGACAGCTCTATCTATATCCTTCCCTTGGGTATACTGCAGACATTTTAAATTTAAGATGCCATATGATGCAATTCAGTGCATTTTATCACTTAATAGCCACAGAATTGCTTTATAAACACAGATAATAACTAAACACATGGCAAGCAGGTGCAATGAGTTCTGCCCTTTCCCTTCCCAGCAAGTTGGAGTTGTGATAACGTACCGTGACAGAGCTGTTTTGTAAGTGCCAGTACTACCACACCTCCTCTCCACAGCCTTCTGCTAATGTGGCACACCCTTGTTTGACAGGAAATGTCACCTTGTGTTCAGTCATTCCTTGGTTTTCTCAGCTACTTCAACCATAGTGTGATACAGTTAACATACATTAAGGTTTTGTCTTTTCTACACTGAAATATACGGTGGTGAGGAAAAGGAAAAGAGCCCTGGGGCATACGCAAGAGAAAGTTGCCTGGCACATCCTGGGAGTGGCTACACAGTGAGTGGAGTGAACATACTGGTAACGCTCTGGGTGAAGTAGATGTCTAGGTCGTAACTTTTAACTTACCGTCTTTCAACCGCTCCTTTCCATTCTCTAGTGCTTTGCTTTGTCTCAGCTGGGAGGCAGAGGAGTCCGATCTGCTCCTTCATTATTTTTCAGACAGATTAAATCCTGCTATGCACTATAACCAAATGTACCCCCAGTGAAGAAATGGGACTAGTTAGGAGTTGGTTGGGCCTGTCACATATGAAAAACCTGCTCTTAAGCTGTAGGTTTTACAATATAATCTGTTTGACATAAATATAAATTTCAGGCACACCTTGTTCATCCAGCCTTGGCTATTCATTCTCATCCCACCCTTGGCTCATTCTTCAGCACGACTATTTGTGGGGCAACACTGTGAATCAGCTTTGAAACATTGATCCTGTTTCTGAAAGCTGGATCTGATTCAGTTAAACCCAAACAGAACACCACAACCCCTCATTTTGGTAGAGTATTCCTTAAGATGGATCCATTCCCTCATTTGGTTCAGAGGCTGGTCCCACAAACAGTTATCCTGGCAAAAACAAGACAGTGACTCATGGGAACAGAAAACCCGAGGGGTACTGCTGCTTTACAGTATCATGAATCCATGGCTTCAGGGCACGTCCAGCTTTTCTACGGCCATTTCTATGTTCATACCAAACACCTGCAGCTGTCACTAAAGGCGGCCAGGCTGGATATCACTGTTACGGATGACTCATGTTGGGTAACATTTGACACCTACTTTTTGTAAGTTGTAAGACTGTGAAGATCAAGTCTTCTTGTCTCTTCAGATCTCTGGATTACTTTCTATCTATTCAGGAATCCCTGTCTGAGGGTGTATCTACGCTAGGAAAAAAGCGTGCTTTTGCCATGTAGATTCCTAGAGAAGGGAACACTGTCTATAAATTAAATTCTTGCTAACCAGATGAAAGTACCAGCAATCTGCTTTGCCTTGTGTAAGGGTTGAACTTGTGCTGGTCAACTCCTCGTAAGAACACATAACTTCCGTGAAGGAAGACAAGGCAAAAGGACTCAATAACAAAGGGTGGAGATTTTTTTCAGTATTATGGGTTCTGCTCTGTACCTTATCTCAGGATAAGATGAGCCATTCTGTACAGGGTGATGAAATTTTTAGTAAATGATACGGGGCTTTTCCTCTTATTTAACATTATGTTTATGCTAAAATAATGTGTCAATTTAATCGCTTTTTCTCACAATACACCTTGCAAAAATTACTAAAAAAAATCCTTTGCATTGGTATTGAAAGCACAAGACTTAATCTATCCAACCCTTATGAATCTGTTGGGTGTAGGGGAACAAGGTAGAGCCCATCATCTTCAGTCAAATATTAGCTGCTTTAATCAAAGAGATGCAAACAGTGTGTATTCTCAACTTTTGACTTCCACAAAGCCTGTTTTACTTAAGGCTAGTTTACTACGCCCCTGTTACCATGGAATTGCTAGGGAGCTAAGCCACACCTTTATGAACATACTTAGCACTTCCTGCACAGTGCAGCCTTAAGAGCAGTCTCCTATGCTCCAGAGAGATAATTGGAGGTGAAAAAGCATAAACAGCCAGATCTTAAGATCTTGGCTGGCTGGCAAAGCCAGTGCACGTCACCTGTCTTGGTGCTCTTGTTAAATAGTTCACACGAGGTTTGGGGGAAGCGTTTATCATGAGAAGTATTTTTCAAAAGCATTCAATGCTTAGGATTCTGATAATATGTTTCCTAGCCTTTCATCAGCTTGAATCCAGCTATTCCACTGGTGGCTGCTTTGTGACTAGAAGAAAATGAACTGGTGGGTTCCTCGCAGTCCCTCTGGGCTGACATATACACTGTATTAGAGTAATGGTAGGCTGACTGGCAGTTCCAGCAGACAGGATAAGGGTTCATTATATGTAAACAACCCTCTCAGTGCTCTGAGGCAGCATCATGGTATAATTGCTAGATCACTTGCAGCCTCCTTTTTCTGTTTCATCTGTAATTTAAATTATTATATAAAAATATTTGTCAGTCCTGTCAATGCTCAGTATTTATATGAATCTCAGGAAGTTGTTGTGTTTATTGCTTTTTTTTTTAAACATAGTGTACTTTAACAATTTTTACACACACACACACTCAGTACTACAAAAAAATCAAAGCAAAGAACTCGCTGCTGAAACTTAAGCTGCCTAAAAATGCCTAAAGCACACCTAACGTTCATATTAGAAACCTTCTTACTGATGAATCATTCCTGTAGTTTCACAGATTTCCCCCTTTACCTTTCCTTCCGACTCAGGATAAAACCCCACCTTTTGTTTTATTGCCACTGCATACTGCAAATGGGCTAGTACTAGTTTGTGCAACGGCAAATAAAATTTAATATAATATAAAAGACTGGGACTTCAGGTTACCACTAAGTATTTCTTACAGTTTTTGTGACATGTTACAAATTATAGTAGCTTCTAAGGCTTGGGTGGATAGCAACAATGATTAATAAAATACAGTTACTAGCACAGCAGTAAGGTGGAGTAGGTGTGAGTAATTGTATTCTGTGGGAACTTAATCAGAATCCTCCAGCTCATGGGCATGAAAGTATTTTGTAATCACAACAATTAAAAGAAAGGACAGAAAGTCAACAGCATTTTAATGCAAGTTTCCTTAAGGATTTCTTTAAAGAGGAAAATATTTACAGGCAGACAACTACAGAAAATTAAAAATTGCTTGTTACTGTTGCTTTTCTGAGAATGAAACCTGAAGTACACATTAGGATGATGTAGGCTCAAATGCAATGGGAAAGGATTCATACTTTAAGGATTACAACTCCGTTGCACAAGCAGCAGAGGAGATAGAAAATGCGTTTGTGGGTGCATCTTCATTGCTTCAAAGGAACAGCAGACTCCAGAATAGTCACAATATATTATTGGAGGTGGCAGGGAGAAGGAGATTGTGAGCGTATACATCATGAAACAAACCTAGTAAAGTAACAGCCAGTTTCATTTATTTGCACAGTTTATCTATAGTAGCAAGCAAAGCCCCAGTATGCAAACAGCCTGAGCAACTGGGGTGGAGGAATGTGTTCCACAGCTCTGCAGAGATTTCATATGAAGCAATACCCTTTTACTGGGATTAATTGCCTTTCTCAAGACTAGGCTCAAAGGGATTTACAAAACCACTATATACACAGAGAGTCATAGAGTAACTTCTTCATTGTTGTATGGACAATATGCTGCATAAGATACTTTTTTTTTTCTCTCATGTAGAAGAGAAAACATCCCTTTCTCAGAAAAATCCTAAGAGACTGGTAATACATGGGTTAAGCAGGCAGGATTATACAGTGTCAGCTGAAAAAAAAGAATAAATCGTATGACCACTGACAAAAAGTATTAAGCCTGTTTCAGGAAAAGGTGTAAGCAAGCCAACAGTTCTGCAAGTCAGGCCCATAGTTCCTGGTTCTTAGGCGTATGTCAAGTCTGCTATTAAATATAAAATTTGCTCTTCAGACTTCGTTTGTCTTTCCACAGTACAAGACTAGATGACAAAAAACATTTGTCACATTTCAACAGAGAACTTGGCTTGGCATTGGGCATGATGGTTTGCGCAATGGTTGAGGAATACCAAGGGAAAGGATGTGTATTGGAATGCTCTCAAAAGCCTCAGTTGCTGCCTTCGATTTTAGCATGAAACAAAAACTTCAGCATGTATCAAGAAAGATTAGTGTGGGGTTGAAGCATTAAGGAGCTTATTTGATCCACTGTCTTTGAGTGAGACAAAACCCAGTAATTTCAAGAGCACTGTTTATATATGAAGCAAAAGCAGAGCTCAGAGATCTATCCTTTAGAGGATAAAGACATATACAAAGCTAATTTACATACTTCAATGACTTCAACATCAAATTTCAAAGAATGAAAATGTAACAGTTGAGTTTCCTAATCTACTTCCTAGATCAAAATACATCTTATTTCAACCAAGGTAATATTAATATTTGGATAGCAAGCTCACCAAAATTCATGATCCCATGTTACAGACAAATATGTATGTATAACTACATACACATATACATAGCTCCTTTGTTACACATTCATTTTCATTCCTCACCTTTCTGCTCCCTCAGAGTTCTCAAGTTTGGGCTAAAGGCAGACACTTAATCTGTTTCCTTTCAGCGTTTCTGGCTTCCTCAATCTTCCTTTAGTTTATATTTTTCTATACTTTGTCTCAAGTATCTGAAAACGCAGAATATTAGCTGAGTATATAACAATACAAAATGATCAAATGCCTGTAGAGATTACAAACTTCCCATAGTAGTATTACAAGTATAAATTGAATACATATTTAACACAAGATTCATGACAAAATCGTTACTGTCTCCCCCTCTCCCCCAATGAAAGGAAGTGACACTTCAAAGAAAAATTGCCTTAATAGGGTGAAATTCACACCTGTTGTAATGCCATTATACACTTGGTATTTTTACATTTGATTTGAATATGACTCTTCCCCTTTTCTACCAGCAGTACATAGGATCCTTTTGTAGAATGACTGCCTAGGAGACATGCTTCTTCCACATAAATGCTTCTTTATGATACCTTTCCTCCACCTCTCCCAGCAATGCCTTCTTGTTTAAGCAGTTTCACTCTGAAGTTACTATACCTATGCAGCTGTTGCTCCTTGTGTAGCCTTAATAATCGCTTTCCATCTGGAATATGTTGTTGTCATGTACTCTGTGTAAGGCTGCACCTTAAAAACGTAATAAAATGAAGTTCATGTCACTACAGCAAGGACTACTTCTGAACTGCTTGTCTCAAAAGCAATTTATCTTTTTTCACATTGGTTATGAACTACAAGAACTACATAGAATGTGTGTATAACCTCTTTAATCTCTTATCTTTTTTTCTCATTACTTCCTCCTCTGTGTACACACATGCCAACGCATGGCCACAGTTGCAGTCCGTGTGCCTCAATTTGCTATCCTTGATACAACACAAGGATAGCAAATTCTCTGTAAGGATTCAGAAACTCAGGATATCTGCTCCTACTTGGAAATAGCATGAAATTACATTTTAGCCACAATTCAAAAGACAACTGCTTGACAGGGCCTTTGGAAGGGGATGAGGGTATGCTTCCATTGATTAAGAATATAGAAGAGAACTCTCTGTATATCAAGTCAACTCCAATGGCAGGCTTTAGTCCAAAGCTGCATCATGACTGAATTTTTCCTAGGCCATGCAGAGATCCCAAGTGTGATGTAAACCACATTCCTCCAGAAGATCTCATATTTCTTCCTATTCGCACAGTTGCTCAAGAAGTTTCATTGTGACATGATGGATGTCAGTTGTGAAGGCAGCATTCGGCATAGAGCTAACTTGTGGCATTCAAGTTCCACTACTGCTTCCTGCTAAGCAGACTCAAAAGAAGTCAGCAGATAACAGACTCCAGCGGGCTTTGTAAAAATTCATTTACTAGTCCTGAATAGTACGTGGGTGAATTCCTGTTGAAAGTTAAAGCAAGAAAGGAAAAACTTTGTTGCCATTTTTTTAATATAAATTAGTTATATTATACTTCCTAGACTCTGTATCCATTCTGAATAAAGAATGCATTTCTGGTGTCATGTCTGATGTACCCTACTCTTTTGCACTATTTAGATGCATTTTATTCCACCATGGTAAGATATGCAGTGCATGCAGGTCTTAAGGTTATTTGCAATAGTTGTCTTCATTTTCATTTTGAAAATTCCAAAACTGTGTCCTTTGCCCATGGCAAAAGGGTAGAATTATGTTAATGGAACATAACTGTCATTTAATCTCTGCAGGACCACACACTAGCTCAGGCATGCAGTGAAGTGTGCTCTGAAAAGCTGAAATCAGTGTGGGAGGCTTTTAAGTAGATAGAATATCACGATGCATTTGTGTTTGGCCATGAAACTATGAACCTCTTATATGAAATGCTCTGGAAGATGGTAGTGGCACAGTATCCCATGCCAATGCTCTGCAGTTACTGTCTTACCTTCAAATCAAAGGGTAAGTGCTATCAACTGAACCAACAACTCATAATGGATTTTCTCCTATGGCCTCAGTCAAATAATAATCCATACTAATTTGTATGTTCTTCATGAAATAGCAGAAGGATGTAACATTAAGCTGTGTCTAGACTACAGTGGTTGGACTACTGCGCTGATCAAACACGATTCAGATTTGCAAAGTCAGTCTTAAATGACTACCTTCACATGAAGAGATTCTTGCTTTTGTTTGTTTTACAAAGCATTATAGAAGAAATCTCTGCTCAACAGTTGCACAACATCTTTTGCCTCTCTTTCTCTTTGCTTCCTTCAGTTTAATTCTAATAATTCTCCTTAATGTCTTGGGAAGATGACAGTCAAATTCTACCCAATTATTAGACATTTCCCCCAGGTTTGTGTGTTCTCTGGACCAATTTGAATTTTTTACCCTGAAGAAGAGTATCAAAACAAGTAGCTGTATCTAAAAAATATAGGAGGCATGTTCAAACAGTAGTAAGTCTCACACTTCATATGCACTACAAAGAAAACCACAGGATAATAGACACATCCAATTTTAAATATAAAATAAGTATGTTTATATACATATAATAATGACATGTGGGAATCAGATACAAGAATTTCATAATATAGAGGTGATAGACAGAAGCCTTGGATATTCTTTCCTTTTCCCTATTTAAACAGGCATTTTTCTTTAATAGCCCACCCAGAATTAGGTCACCTTTGAAAATGTTCTTAGACAGTCACTGCGCAATACACCCAAGGCAAGGACAAACATACTACTGCTGCAGTTGCACTGCTGTACAGTTTGTCTCAATGAGGCAGGAGGACAAAAGGAGTATTTCAACTTGTTAGAAAAAAAGAACCCAAGTCTTTTGTCTTGAACTGTGGCTCTGAAAAACCAAGAGGAAAATTTACAGTCTGTAGAAACATTCAGCAGTAGCAGTGTTTGTTAATAGAAATGCTGTATCATGTATGTTGAATGCTAAGTGTCCGTTCATTTTCTCAGTTTAGCTTTCATCACTACTACATTAGCCCTTACAGCTGAATAATACGGCATTCTGTGCTTGAACGTTTTCTGCTATGTGGATCAGGATAGTCAAGTTATGATCCAGAAGGCAAACACAATTCACAACTTAATTCAGCTCTCATGTGGCCTACAGCCAATAATTTTTCATATTTTCTGTGATTTGTAACTAGTTAACACAGAAGCATGTACTAATAGTTGGCCTGCCAAAAGCATTTCAAAGATCTATTCAGCCTCAGAGTAAGGAAAATGTTTCCAGACCTGGTATAGATGAAGTTTACTTTGCGAACAATTTTGTCAGCTGAAAACAATAATACATCCTATTTACTTGTCAGAGCTTCTACAGCAGAAAGTGCAGCCTTCTTGGGCTGACTGTCAGAAAAGGCAGATACATGCTATCTAATTTCCTTCAAAGTCATCTGCTTCAGCTTAAACAGCCAACAAAGACATTTTATGACATTTGGGATGATTTTACCCACAAGAGTACTAGGGAGCATTCATACGATCCTTTCTGCTGGCAGAACTGCTCCAGATGACAGGAACAAAAAAGCAGGTTATGGGCGATAGCATATTCAATAGTCTCAGCATCATTGCTGAGAGAATGCTGGACTAGAGTTTAAGAAACCGCTAAAATCGTAGTAAACTGATACACTGCTCTACCACTTTTTATCTTAGTGGGCATGGTAAGATTACTGCAAAACTGGCTGAGGGTACTTAAATCTCTGTACGTATTGTTTCATTGCATTGCCTTACCAAGGGAAATTTTTTAAACTTTAATACAGAGGTGATACCGAAGTCTAAAACTTCAGTGATCTGAATAGTTATCAGACACGATCACATGACCACCTGCAAATTTGAATTGAATTCTGAACTTAAACTCTGTTCAGAAAAATCCTTGACACTTGCTTTTCAAGCAAAACTTCTGAGCACAATTTTTGAAGTGAAATACCACAGCTAAGCTGGTTTGACAGCTTGCCAGTGCCAAAAGTGGGAGGTCCTTCTTGTTTCCCACTCTTCTCTTTCCCAGATTCATGTATCCCATCTCTCTGTACCTGCTGTGGTTGTAGTCAGACTCTAGCTGAGCCAATGCAGCTAGTTAATTCACCAGTAAAACACCTTTTAGTCACCAGGCTGTCTTTGTTCTACACAGTCTGTTACTGCCTACGTAACCAGAGGGGCACAGAGTCAGGAGTGAGAGTAAAGTCTCCCCTTTTCAGCAAACCATACAACTGGCCAAAGCCATGATGCAACGTCCCTCTCATTACTTGCACACTGTAAAAAGCTGATTTTGTGTTTGTAACCAGGACTTTGAAACTTGTTTTGGCAAGTCAATTTTTTTGGGATTTTTCAGATGCCTTGACTCCCTAACTATCCTTTAGCTAAATTAAATTGCAGTTTCACAACCTTTTTCTTTTTGGGGGTTGGTTGGGGCTGGAAATGCTGTTTTGACTATAAGCTGCTGTAGCAAGTACCTCCACAAAGAAGAATGATCATGATATTATGCCCTTATACGGTCCTTCAAACAAATATAATGTTTGTATGAGAGGTGACATGAGACGCAGACTTCTTTAAGGTGTCATAACTAAAGCGTTATTATGCCTAACACTAAAGTGTTAGGCATCCATCCTAATCAGTTTAGTACAGACACCGTATTGATCTAAAGACGTAACAGTTATGTATTTCAGATGCACGTACAGGAGACAAAGCAATAAAATGAGCTTAAGCAGTAAGCAGCCAAACTCTTAATTAGTTAATGGGTCATGCACTCATAGCTACTTCGCAGTATTTTGAAGTATCGACAGCAACTACTTCAGCCTCTGTGTCTTTCAAGTTACTTTTACAATTTTACATTTTCAAATCTTTTTAGAGTGATGGCCAAAGCACAGATGTAACAGCTGAGGAAAAAAGAATAGTACAGCACTATCCTTAAACTTTTTATACCATCGATGTACAAGACAGAAACTGATCTTGAATGTCAGTGTTCATTTCCTAGACTATCACAAAAACCTGATGATATGAAGGACAGATCTTTTCAACATATCAGATGCATAAGCATATTTATTTTGAGTGCTCCCTTTAAGTCATTCTGAACATGCATCTATAGCGATATGCACAGACATATCCTTTTGAACAGTTGCTTTCTTTAAGTATCATTTCAGTCTGCTATGAAGTGATTCAGGTTTTCAAGAGGGGACTCCAGTCTAATGGCTGGAATGGTCATTTTAGAAACATCCTGTCCCTATTTATTAACCAGTTTTGTTCATGAATAAATACTATGCAGCCAGCTTTTTTCTTCCCCATTGCACCTTTTAATAACAAAAGCAGCCTCAGGCTCTCAAGCCTTCCCCATCACCTGTTAATCTCCAGGTAACAGCTTCTTTCTCAATTGTTGGTGCTTAACTAATGCAACGTTTAACACCCCAGATGATTCAGCACTGAGCTACTAGTAAGCTTCTGACTCTGCTGTCCCTTCAGCGCCACAATACTAATTTACTGATGAAAGTGTCAGGACTTAGATGACCACAATTTTGGGAGGTCATTCTAGAGCCCACATTTGCCTCTGATACTTTCTTACTACTTCTGCCTTTGAATCTGTCTCTAAAATGCAATTCATTTCTATGATGTAGTTCATTCTGATTATCAGAACTCATTACATCTATGTAGTTTTTGTTGTTCTTAGCTGGAAAGGTCCTAGATGTTTTTGAAGTTTAGTACAATACCGACACTGATTCCCTGTATGACCTTATTAAACATCAAGATAAAGTATTCTGTTGGTAGAGCCACTGAAGAGACAGCAGTTCCAGTGAAGACAAAACAATTTCTCATTCTCATCTGAGCTTAACAAGAAACTCCAGTGGATGATGGAAACAAGAGGACAGAATGATGAACGGATTTGTTAGGAACCCTCTCCTCAACAACACGCATATGTATTTATACATAAACACACAAATGTATATTCAAAATGTATATTATCACAGAATATTACCACAAATCTGTTGATCCCTCTCTCTCTCTCTCTCTAAGTATATATACACACACTTTTTTCCCCAGCAGTTATTCAGAAGGATGGCTAAGGATGAAATACCTTGATGTTTTTGCTGGAGTTCTAACTCGTTCTTGTGCATACTTTTTTGTTTTCCTCTCAATTTCATCCAGCAGAATGGCCTATGTGTAATAGAAATAACATCGGTCAGCAAGATCTTGTCTTCAACTGCTAACGCTTATAACCAGCAAATAAAATCACCCAGAAATCAGAACAGGAAATCTCCACTTTTTTTTTCACTTCTATTCTTGTAATTCCTCTCTATCCCAACCAGGAAGAAAACGTTGTCTTTTAGACAACTGCTCTAGTAATGTTTTTCTTCAGTCATACACATGATCTCATCCACCCTCCTCAAGGGGTGAGGCTGTGGGTTGTGTTTATTGAGCAGCCTCTAGTGGTTCACCATAGGAGCTACTCCAGGCTATAACTTCATGTGCTGCAGTTGCAGCAGGTACCTGCTCATACCTTGCACAGTGCAGTCCAGGATGCTCTTGACCACATGCTGGCCTAAGAAGAATGAAGAAAGTCAGCAGAAAGACAATAAGCCAGGAACATTGACCTCTGTGCCATAAAAGCTGATTTGATCCCGAAACATTTACGTTCTGGTAATCGCTTACAGCAAATGCATAAAATCAAAGCAAGGAAAGAAGAAATAGCCACAAGGTGTTGTGTTTGATTTGTCCCAAGTGCAGTATGTGAGGGGAAGAAAAAAAAAAATTTCTGACAGTGATATTTACCTTTGACTTTATGTATTCATTCTTCAAAGATGCTTCAAATTTCCCATACTAAATAGATGCAAGATTTCCAAGATATGTCATATTCTAATGTGAAAGTCTTCTAGGAATTCCTATTACATTCCCAACTTCAACAATCTACAATTTACAAACCTACAACAACACTCTAGCAAATACAGTAATCGCTCACAAGGAAAACTAGTGCACTATGCAAGTCTTTTTAGCTGTTCTTTCATTTTGTCACAAGAGCTAGGTATTGGAGGTGCCAGAGTCACAAGACTAGCTACACTACCTTTTGAAATCTTTAGGAGACATTAGGTGAAAAGACGCAGGTGTAAAGTACGCCTTTAAGATCAAAATTGAGCTTATTGCTGGGAATGATAACCCCAGTTGCCTATCTTCTAATTGCACACTATTAAGAGTTAATTTGCGATACTGTATCAGAACTAGTTAGTGAAACAGTATCTGATCCATGTACGGTGGACAATACAGTGTCGAACAACATCTTGTAGAGAATGAAGTTGCATGGGCAGTAACTGACCTCTCAGCTATCCACATTCAGAGACTGGGTAGTACATTAGTCCTGTGGCTATTCTTTTACATAGTCATCTGCACTGGAGGGGCTGATGCTTCCCTGAAGGAAGAACATTGCACCTGTGAGCAGGATGAGACAGCACACAGGAAAGCAGCCAGTGAAAGAAATCTTATGTTTCAGATCTGAACATTTATTACTGTTTCTTGGTACAAAAACTGCAGCACTGAGCATTCACACAGTAATGCTTCCTCATTTACTAGATGGCCCATAGGACAACATTGTACCGGAAAGGTACACCAAGTACACAGGTTTCACAGGTAACAATCACAACCTGGCTCTTACCATATAGACTCCACTTTTGTTATAACAGTTTGATTTACCTATCACTTCACCCACTCAGGAGATTAACTGTGGCAAAGTACTTTAGAAAGGCTTTTTTACTTTCTGCCTATACTATATTCACTGTCAGTGCCCCAAGTACACTAGTAGGCCTTAGCTGACCAGACTCAGCTCTGCTGGATCTTCCATTCTCATAACATGCCTACAGGCTCAGCCCTGAGCCCTTTCCTTAGCCATGCTGTACACGTACCTGTGTCATAGGTAGCTTGTCTCTCTCTAGTGTGATCTCTGGCCCCATCTCCTCCTGCTGCTGACTGGGACTCCCAGAATAGACCCTGGCTTGTTAACTTGCTTCATCTAGGACTGTTGAGGGATCATGACCACTGCACAACCAAGTCAGGTATTGCAGGACTAGCCCTTGCCCAGCAAAGGGGCAGTCTGTGCAATAGCCACCCACACCTCTAGGGTTGCTGCCCCCTCCCAAAACACATGGAGCAGTCCCACTGCTACTGCTCCTTGACAGGGAGCTCAAGCCAGGAACAGCTTCCCAGGCCTGAGTTGAAATAGGGTTCCTGGACCAACTGGCAAGTGGTGCGGATGGAGGCCCCAGGTGATGCTGCTCAGAGTAGCAAAAGGCTATCAGTGCAGTCAGTACTCTAATGACATGGACATAGGTTCTAAATATAACTTTATCTTCATTCTGCACAGTTGATATCTTCCCCAGTAATACTAAATACTGTATTTTAAAATAAAATAGAAAAATATTAACCGATTTGCAGTTACAGCCTGGGGGCAATGCTCTTCTTTAAAAATAAATATTATAAATAAAAATAAATATTTATTTTAAAAATATATATAAAAATAAATATATATTCAGTTTTGGAAAGCAAGAAATGATCATCTTCTGTTAGACATTACCACTGACTTCTTATTGTTGAAAACAGAAAATATTTACAATATGCATTCATCTTAATGGTTACAGGTAAAATCAGATTATCAGAAATTTACACTCAGCATTTGAATTAAACTTCTCTGAGATACTCCTTATCTCAATGTCTGAGGATGCTGAATTTTTGTAAATAAATTCAACTGTAAAGGGCAAAACCAGAGAAGACAGAATCAGATTCTTCTTGGAGGATGACGAAAAGGACAGAGGCACAAGCTGCAGAAAAGGACATTCTGATGACATAGTAGCAGATGTATTTTTCACCATGAGGTGGTCAAATGTCCAAACATGGGCCCAGAGAAGTTGTAAAATCTAAATGTTGAAGATATTCATATCTTTATATTGTATCACTTGTAACTTGATTGTACCACAGACCTCCAGAGGTCTTTCCCAACTATTCTACAATTTTTCTATTGGTAAAATCCGTAAGAATTATTATACACAATAATCTCTGAAAAATGGTGCTCAACTAACATGTAATTCAAAGAGAAATTAACATGCATATCTACTTTCCTGAGATACCTTTTAATTCCAAAATATAACAGAACTGTAATTTACGAGTATAATCTTCTGGATTAGGAATGAAACTGAAACTTGTACTTACAAGGCGCAGAAAAAAAGTATCTTGAGATGCACAATTGGTGCTGTTCTCTTGTGAGGTAGGAGGTTGCCAGAATTCATCATCTGGCTCCAGTTGCACCAGTGTAACTGGTTTACCCAGTATTTCTGTTTTAGTTCGTATGTAGCACTGCTTAGGATAATTTTTAGGAACTCTCAGAGGTCAACGGTAACAAGCCTGCTGGTTATTTCCAGTAGGCTCAAATGACTTGATCATGTTGTCATATGAGAATAAAATTTGTTGAGGAGAGTCAAAGATGGCTTCCGCATTTTGTGGTGAAAATGTCAGATTACTTTTTTGTCCTCTGTGAGGGAGCCAGGTAAATTTCAGGATAAGTCTTGGAGAACTTCTATCACAGGCACTCAGATGCTGAAATAAATAATAAGACTTAAAAAAAGTTAAAATGAAGGCTTCATAGGGATGAGCTCTCAATGAGGGTAACGTATCTTTTAGCTTCCTAAATATCAGGCTTCCTCTTCTAGAGATGTCATTGAAGCGTCAAACCACTGAGAATCAAAAGCAGTCACTGATCTTACTTGTAGTTGAGGGCAACCTTGGAAGCACAAAGTCAGTAACTTTTCTACTTTGGGGAACCATTTATAAATCTTGGCTTATGTTTACATGTTTGGAATGTACAAACAAAAGAAAGAAACCCAGTTTTTCAGTCTGGGAAGGTAAGGAGGGGGACATCATTAAATATATCAGCTGCTTCAGACCCAAAGTTAGTTCTCATGATGACACCAGCAAAATTCTTATTTTGCTTCTGTATGTCAAACATGTCATGAACCACCAACACTCTTTATGTCATAGAAAGCGATCCTCAGACTCTCTAAACCTCTTGCTACTATAAAAAACCTGCTACTATAAATGTGTTACTATATCGTATTTACACTGCGCAATTCTGAGCAAGCTCTATGGGGGAATATATTTTATGTGAGAGTCTTCAGCTAAAGTTCCCTTGAGCATCAATGAAATTACAGAAGGGGTTAATACAAACTCCCCTTATCTGACTGGGAAAGGAAACAAACAAGCCAATCTGCATATGCCCCAGATACTGGTACAAGGATCACTCCTCTGCCTTTGAGCTTCCTAAACCAGAACTGCATCGTAACTACTTTTACCCTTCTTCCTGCCTTAGTCCCCTCTCTGCTTACAAAGGGTAGTAAGAACCCTTAACCTTTTCCTTCACCTGCCTAAGGACAGAGCTATTTCCTGTACTGGTGGTAGGGGAATAAGCCCTCTGGGTATCCAGACAGGTGATGGTACAGCCATCAGAGACAAGGCCATTCAATAGGAAGGCACTGCTGCTCACTGCATCGATAACAGCACTCTCCAAGCTTGACAGCCATCCATCTCAGCTAATCTCTAGGTTTTAATTGAGCTGTATAGCAAAAGAGCTTCCGGGTGATTTCAGATTCTCTGGACAACACTGGTAAGTACAGAAGAACAGAGAGATTCACAATCTGAAGTACTCATCTATATATCTTTTTGAGTAAAATAAGATTAGTGTAATCAAGTGTGATATTTGGTCCTTTGTTATGGGTAAGAACTGAATTGCTTTGTAATTACCCTTGCAGCCTTCCTGTTGATAGTTTAGAATCCTGAACCCTGATAGAGCAGCTGTGTGTACACATCGATAGGCCTTCTGTTATGTTAATTGGAATTACATTTACTTATTTGGTCCCGATCTTCTTCTGAGATTTTTCCCATTGAGTCTGTGATGCAAAAAGAAAGAAACTATTTCTCCTCAGAGTATTACCCAGTATAACTGAGTGTAATATAGATTGCTTTTCAAAATTCCCCATAACCCAGTCTGTATGTTCATCCACACTTCAACAACATTGGAAACCATACTCTTATCTCAGCATACCTTACATTTTGCCTTTTTTCTTGGTTAATCTCTCAACTAGTGGTTCATCACACCCCAAAAATGCTGTCCTCCAAATTTTGCTTCTGACAGGAATGTTAGTTTCCTTTTTTTTTTTTTAAACTTAGTGTCAGAAAATTCAAAGCTGAAAATTCATTACTCATAGAAAACAATAAAAATGAAAAAGGGACTTTTCCTTTTACCACCATTGGAACTCTCCCAAAGTTCCTATATGACCATTTTTCTTCCTAAAACCTTATGTTACACATAATGAGTTTTACATTTAAACATACAGTAAGGCTGGAAACCTGGAACACAGAAACCTGGAACACAGAATTCTCTCAACTCTGAGGTCTTTCCTCAGCTGCCTCTCTTTGGTTTGGTGAGTCTTGCAAACTCACTGAAAAGGTCAGCTGCCACAATATATTCTGGAAAGCTGATAAAGCAATTGAGACTCAACCTCTGTTATTGGTCATGTTCCCTTAAGAATCAGCCATAAACTAGCAGAAAGATATAACCGGAAAAAAATCCTTTAACCATTAAAATTTAAGAGCTCTCAAGAAACCTCAGTTTCATTCCCTCTGCCACTTAATTCTTATATGGAACCTTGGGTACAGCAGTAAACACCTGTGCCTCAGTCTTCTCCGTCTAAAAAACAGGTTTTGGTTTCTTTCACTAGGACCAATTTTGTAAGCATGAAGAGTAGCTTAGAGAAATGCGCTGAAATGGGCATCTTGCCTAGAATGTTGAAAAAAATGGAAAGCCTTTCTTTAGCCATCTCCAGTTTAACAGAGAAATTATTCTAGCAATGAAAAATCTTTATTATAAACCAACAATCAAAATAAAACTTCCTATTACTGAGAGATGCCTGCTTAGGATAATAAAATCTTTTTTATTTGTAAAAGTGGTACTCACTGGGCAGCAGCAATGTGAGCTGGCCTACAACTCTCCATGGATTTGGTTCAGCCAGTAAAGGCAAGCATAGTATTCTGTTTCTGTGCACAAATGACTGATACTGCTGCAAATCTGCTGTGCAAGATGACTGGCTAATGGTATGCTGACAGTGTCACAGGAGTTACAGACACAGAATCAAACATGACAAGCTTGTCAGGAATGTACTAATCAGAAAATGCTCAGATCCAACGTATCTAGACATTAAGAACTTTTTCCTAGTGACTGCAAGAATATGAAGGAAGTGAAAACAATAAGGAAAGGACATAAAACACCTCAAAAATGCTGTGCTATTCTTGACACACAATGCTAGAATTCAAGGACACTGAAAAGAATTCTTTTCTATTCCTTCACCTAGGACTGCAGCTCTCCTCATGAACATCATATTACAGGGAAATGGCTACATAGTTTGCTGGATCGAGGAAAGAGCAGCTTGACAAAAATCCAGAGGCAAAGTCTGAGCTTAGATTAGACCCTGATATGACAGCAAACACTGATCATCAGTCAGCGTGGATCAAAGCGATCTGTGGCAAAACTCCTTTAATTTTACCTAGTATATTCCATGATCTTTGTTCTGTCCAAGGACTGTGGATTGCAATAGCTTCATAACACAACTGACAATTCCCATCAGCAGGCAAGCCCTCGGGTAGGGACAGAAAAGATTGAGGTGTCTAGATTTTATTTATTATCTCCTGCCCGGCTAGCCAGATAGTTCACTAGTCAAAACTTGTTGGAACTGACTTTTAGGTTTTCATGGTCAATCTTCTGCAAGTTAAGGTGTCTGCCTATTAGCTGCTCTTTATTAGGCCTTTGATGCCTTTCAGTGTATTTCTGTTACCTTGTTATATCTGGAATAATGAATACTGAATATTAGCATGTGAAATGATGTCTTACTACCCTCTACTCCCATGCTACTGTCTGTTCATAATATCATGACCTTACCTTTTCATTTCTTTTCATTTCTACAGTCCAGAAACCGATGAAGTTCTACAAAGCAATTACAGACTCTTCACAGGATTTGCCTGGGTCACACTGAAACAGAGTCATCCTTGAAGTGTAAGTCAGCTGCCTGAAGGGAGGGAGCCAGTAACACACACCTTCACATAGAAAGTGGAGAAAACCTGGTCTAATGGAAATTAGAGGGGAGAATTTAGGTAGGAAATGTAATTATCATAATGGAATTTGTCAACAACACCTGGATTGGGATTATTCTTTCATAGGGAATCAGGGAATTTTGATGACTGCAGGCAAGAAAAATCTTGTGTTTGCCTTCTTCCAAAAAGCTGCCACTTTCATCAGAAGACTGACCCAATATTGTTAGAAAGACTTTTTTCTCCAAACTAAAATTTACATGCAAATAGAAAAACAAAACAATTAAGGTTTTTTTCATTAAAATGCAAATTGGAAAAAATAAGTCTATGTAATTCTATCAAAGCCATTGTTCAAAAATCTATAAGCCTTCTATATTTTTTACTTTCCTTTTACATAAAGTAGTTCAGAACAGTTCTTTCTACAAAAATGTTTTAGTAAAAAATAAATTTTCACTAAGATACTTTTTAAAATCTTGTAAGAATTGACTGGCTTTAACAGAGGACGACACTTACAAGCTGAAGAAATTTATGTATTTCTTGTATATTAGAAGAAAAGAGCCACCAACTGGTCCCCGAGTCTCCCTTTCTGCAACATCTGGACAGCTCCTCAAAGTTCCCTTTCCACTTAGCAGATTGCTTCATGAGTGAAAACTGCTTTAATACCAATAACTGAAACTTTTATTTTTCTTGAAAACTACTGACTTGGATATTTACAGTAAGAATGGCCACGTCAATGAAAAAAATGTGGGAAAATTTTACTCGGTTCACTCTGACAGGCTCAGATAATAGCAAATATAACCCCCAAATCAGGTAGTGAAAAGTTGTGGTTGATGGGGAGAGGATGTGTATGGCAGGGGATGGGAGGGATAGAGCTACCACTATTCTGACAGAGATCATCCTGGTCATCTGTGCCGGTTGTGGCTGGGATGGAGTTAATTTTCTTCACCGTAGCTAGTGTGGGGCTCTGTTTGGGATTTGTGCTGGAAACGGTGCTGATAACACAGGGATGTTTTCATTATTGCCGAGCAGTGCTGACACAGAGTCAGGGCCTTTTCTGCTCCTCACCCCACCCCACCAGCAAGTAGGCTGGGGGTGCACCAGAAGCTGGGAGGGGACACAGCGGGGACAGCTGGCCCCGGCTGCCCAAAGGGATATCCCATACCGTATAGCGTCATGCGCGGCATATAAACTGGGGGAAGCAGAAGGAAGGGGGGGACATTCAGAGTGATGGCATTTGTCTTCTCAAGTAACCGTTCCGTGTGATGGAGCCCTGCTCTCCTGGAGATGGCTGAACACCCGCCTGCCGATGGGAAGCGGTGAATGAATCCCTTGTTTCGCTTTGCCTGCATGCGCGGCTTTTGCTTTACCTATTGGACTGTCTTTATCTCAACCCACGAGTTTTCTCACTTTTACCCTTTCGATTCTCTCCCCCATCCTGCCGTGGGGGGAGTGAGAGAGCGGCTGTGTGGGACTTAGTTGCTGGCTGCAGTTAAACCACAACATCATCTTAAATTGCTGCAGAACTGGACCCCGACTGAGGATAGCCCAGGCTACCTGAGAGACCTGGACCTTGACCCAGGGTAAATAATCACCTTGGGAAGACAGGGATCTCAATTAGTGTCTTACAAGAAACAGTGTCATACATTTTATACAGCACAGTTAATAACATACAAAAGATATTCAACATATGAAAGATTGAACATATATTAATCATGCAAAAATATAATTATGAAATTAATTATAAGGGCCTTTGTTGCCACTGTTTATATTTACATACGTAAACTTGCTGCTCTAACTTTTTGTTATATTAACTTGGAAATTTAATATAAAGGACTTCAGGTTTACACAGAAATTTTGGTTTCTGAAACTTACAAAACCATGATGTATAATTATTTTGTGATGATAGGCTGATATAAATGAATATGACTCAACTTTTACCATCAGTTTTTTCCACTAAAGATCAAGAAAACAAGAGTCAGGCAGCAGGGCTTTGGGCTCAAGGACAGGCTTTGCATTCTGTTCTGCATTGCATCCCCATGTATGGCTGAAAGATATGGATCTTGTATTTTAGTGCCATATATAAGATGTCATTATTTGCTTAAGAAATAATATCAGATATGTAGAGAGCATTTTTATTTGGGAATTCTCTCTGCTTTGAACATCCCGCTAATATTGGTGTGACTCCACCAACTACATTATTGTGACAATGAGAGAATGAAACTCAGCATCATCACGGAATCAGGATTATCTGTCTAGTTTTCTCTTCTAAATGGAGATAAAAATAATAGCACTTATAAGCTCTGAGCATTCAAATGTCTTTATGTTAGTATCTTTATACCTGCTATTGAATTTGTTGGCACCCACATACTTCTTAATGTGAGTATGCAGAACTGGTGTTATTTTCTAATCAAAATACTTTAGGTGTGTTTCTTTTCTATGCCCATGTCACAGGGGAGACACCTGAAATTAACTGAATTACCAGAAGGCAACCAAATAGTCAGAGGGATGCAAGAGCTCAGGATGCTGATGAAAATACTGTTCCTAGGTATATAGCTCATTTCTGCTGCACAGAGGTTCAGCTGCCTATGGATCAGCCCCTGACCTACCACAGTTTCAGAACATCTTGCTACAAACTGCAGTCTAGGAGGTGGCCTGAGAGTGGCTTTGCAATTGTGACTGACAAAGAAGCTAAGCTTGATGTGCACCCTGCCTCTATGTTCTTTGCAGAGCTTCAGCACAGTTGCTTGTGAAGTAGCTGTGAAGCAGTAGCTGTACTGCTGCAATTTACAATCCAACACAGTGAAGATAAATATCACAGATTTTGGTGTCCTTTAACATGGCAGGCTGTAAATATAGCAAAATATGTCCAAAAACATGCAAAAATTCAGCAACTGCTGTGCGAATGGCTGCAGCGTCCCTGAAGACCAACAAGGTGGAGGGTATGGGTGTGATCAACTGCAATCATCCAAAGCAAAGTGTTCCTGCTCGTGAATCCGAGCTGTCAGTCATCCTCTGAGTAGGGACAGTAGCAGATACGCAGGTCTAGGGATCTCGTGAGCCAGCAGAAGCTATGCTGGACCACATCATTAAACCAAGTCCCGAGGCAAAGCTAAGAACAGAACGAAGTAATTTTCTTCTCATTTTATGCCCATATGCACTAGTTCACTAGTAGAAACTAGTGATCATCACAGTGAAAAAGGAAAACTGTATTTAAAGTATCTACTTAATAATTCCTCTGGTGACCTGAAAATTTAAACTCTCAAAAGCTCCAACCATTTTGTTCAGTCTGGTTAGGACTCTGACAAAAGACTTTTCAGCTGATTCCCTTAATTTGAATCCTAAATTGACACAAAAGGAAAAGCCAGCTTCATTGCTAGCCTGGCTAAAACTACTGTTGAAGCAAGCTCTTCCCAGCAGCAATTACTCACTGCAACAGACATGTTTTTACTTACAACCTAAGACCCACCATCCCTGCCCCAAGGGGAGAATAGCTACCCCACCTGTCAGCATGCAAATATGTTTGGTATGTTCAGTCTCATTCACTGGAAAGCTTGTGATCCCACTAACAAAAAGATGAAGGTTTCTTGTTACGTTAAGATACATTTTCAGGAGATGAAAACAGTGGACCAGAGAGATACTCTAAAACTGGGGCAAACAAATTTGCAAGATTTTACACTTCTATAAAAGATACAGGGAACCTCTAAAAAAATAAATCTCTTTTTAAGCTTCTGAAACCCAGTGCAGCCTCAGGCTGTAAACTCAGTCTTATCCAAAATGCAACATTGCTTTCCTGTGACACAAGCTTCATGTTTTATATCATTTCATAATGTTCTGAAGCAATCTCTCATAAATCCACAATCATCAAATAATTTCAGAAGTATTACTTGTGCTAAGTTAAAGAATATTTCTGTTGTCATTGCTTTGTTCTTCTTATTTTTTGATATCCCAGGCTGGTAGGCCAGGATGTTCTCACAAGAGTAGGAAGTGCTAGGAAAGTGTGCCATCCAAGATCTGGGAAATGACATGATTAAATACCTGGACTCTCATAAAACTGTGGGATGCAAATGGGATCATAGAACAGAAAACTGTTCAATAGTCTTTTCTACAGGGTGGTGTTACCAAGGTTTTGCATCCTTCTAATTTGGGCAATGCAAGAGTTCACCCACCAGAACTGTGTGGTCTGGAACAGCAAACAAATGAGCTTGTGTCTTTTTTAATTTAGCAATGCTAAATTTCCCTTTTAAAATTTTTTTTCTTATTTGCCATCTACCCCCAGTAAAACTGCATGTCACCTCCATTCTTCTCCCTTTACTCGCTAGTAAAGATGAGGGGGTACAGCAGTGGGGTAAGATAATGCATGCTGTGACTGCAACCATTAGCATTGTTCTTACTAGAATAGAGTAATCCAGCCTATGGCAGAGCTTGGTTAGCCTTCACTATCAAAAGAATATAGTGTAACTTAGCTTTATCATACATATTTTTGATCCTACCCTGGAGATCTAAATAAGAAAGTTATTTTAAAAGGCATAAAATTACATTCTTGAAGTCTGAATCTGTCTACAGAGGAAATAAAACATAATCTGTAATAGTCCAGGCTAGATTTAACTTCCACATCCTTTAAGCTCCATCTCTCTGCTGATGCTGAAAATCAAAGGGCCAGTTCAGTCAGTTGTTTTTGGTTTTTTTGCAAGAACACTTAAGGGTAAGCAATATCTATGAAAAAGTTTTAGCGACACAAATCAGATTGTAATCTACCTCCTATTTTAAGACTGACTGACAAATTTCCAATTAGAGAAACTTTCTCACCAGCAAGGATTTGTTTTTATGCCTTCCACCTTTCAAAACGGTGAACTGTTATTTGTGATGATGATTAAGCACTTGCTTAAACTTGTGAATGGAATAGATAAAAGGTTGAAGGTCACTGAAAAGAAATAATCTGTAGAACTACACCTGAAGATATGTACTGCCTATTTGCAATTATATCAAGAAAACAAACAGAACGTATCCGTAAGAAAATCAGGCTAGTAGTGTTCAATTTCTGCTTCTTTTACTATAATTACCTGACTGATCATCTTGATTTCAATTTACCAGTTCCTTTTTCGACTGACTACTCTTGAAATATTTGCTGCTCTCTAGTGGCTTCTATAGAAATAATAAAGCACACTTCTACACTGAAAAAATGTGAAAACACAGTTTACTTTTCAAATGCTTGAAGGAAGGGACTGTCCTGATGTTCTGTGTTTTCTGTAGTAAGGTCTGTTTAAAGAGTTCCCTGCCCCTGTTCTGGGATTTGGTAGATTGGTTCATACAACTGCTTGTGGGGCTGCATGGTGAAACTCATCAAGTAACTGATCTATGTTTAAAATAACCCTTTTTTTTAGGATATTAAGGGTTAAGATAACCCTAAGAAAAAGGGTTATTTTAAACCCAGATACTTTCCCTGATCTGCTTAACCCTGGAGGCTAACAAACAATTGTACTATCACCACCAAGGACCACGCACGAGGATAGAGGTACCATGTGAGCAAATTTTGTAAACTGTCTTTGTCACCAAGAGAAAAAACTGTGCATCCATGGTCCAAATTCCTGGTTTCTTAAACATTCCTGCACACTGACTGTGCACAACCAGCTCTTGCTTTGGCAATAACCAGAACACTACCATAACTAATCAGAATGCGTGCAAAACAAATTTATACACTAGTCACACACATACTACATTTTAAATTAAATCTTTCAAAAATGCTGTTAAGTTTAGTCAGAGGTTCTGCTAACAGCTTTCTTTTTTGCCCCCACCTCATCCTTACATCTACAGGTTGGTCGTCCACAGTCGTTTTCACGTGTTGTCTCAACAGTTCCAGCTAGCTGCCAGTTTTTGTTGCTTGTTTATGTATTTACGCCAAAATCTGCCTTTCACACCATCCCTTAAACCTAGAAAACCCTGCTCAAATTAATTAGTGCTCAACTTAAAATACAACCTCAAGACATGTTCTTACTTTGACGCTCACAGTAAACTGCCAGTTAACAGTGGGGAGGAAGACTGCATGCAGAGAATTTTGATACCATAAACACTGCTTCCTTCCAGCTTCAGGAAGCCTACAAAGTATGCAAATAAATGGAGTTGTTGCTCTGTGTTGTTTCTTATTTATTCCATTAAATTAGTTTGCTACAGCTATTGCAATACTGTAAATGAAATAATGGTCTCTGCATTGTATTAAGAACACGAAAGCAGGCCATTGCTGCATCTCTTCTGTTTGATGCTGTGGTTGCATTAAGTAATATCCATGTGCCAGGAGCAAAGCTGCCTTATTTACATTTATACCCATGGTAGTGCTGTGCACAATTCACCTTTTTTTTTTTTAGATCCATACTGTTTTTAACTAAATTTAGAAGCAAAGTTGTTCTTTCCTTAGCTGTTAGTGAGATACTGTAAATTTTACTTTTATCTTACTTTGGGAAAGGAGTTGAAGGACCAAAGCCAGCTCTCTTACTTCAGTCCTCACTCCATCTCCCAAGGGAAAAATTCAGTCATCTGTAAAACAGGAAAGGAACTGTAATAAACCAAACTCTATCAGATCAACTAAGCTTCACCATGATAAACTAATCTGATTCTATATTATGCTGTATAAGACAGAAAATCACCAATCCCTGAATTTTATAAATGGAAACTCAGTTTATTCCTGATTTCTAATATATTTTCTGTGTATACACATACACACACACACACTGGAAAAGGCCTGCTCCTCATCCTGTAAATGTATGCCATTTTTGCATATTTTCAGGGGAGTCTATAGACCTGCAGAGTCTAGAATGTTAGCAAATTAAAACTCTTCTGAATGTTAATAGATCAAAACAATTCCTTTAGCACTACTGTGTTAATGATTAACAATGGAAGCATTACCTGTGTACATTGGCGCAGAAGAGAGGGTAACTCTTTATGGCTTGTTACGTGACTAATACCTTGATACATAGCTCATTAGGAGATTCTCTGGAATTCCTGCCTTAGTACACCAGGGATGTACAGGGTCAGTAGACATGAAAGGTTCCATAACTTTTCCGAAAGCACTTATGTCATGGTTTACTCAGCAGTAGCTTGAGACATAAGTTACAGATAACAAACTTCATTATTGCAGTAGTAGCTCACATGGTGTTAAAGGATGATTAACAGTCACAAAGCAGATTCATTTTGTAGTTAGAAAGACTGTTCAGTTTGTGCATGCCACGCATTTATGAGGACAAAAGGCAAGAAAACAGACATACAAAATACTGAGGAGAATTAATCAGCTCTGTGCTGTAGTATAGCCTCTGTTGTCAAATACTATGTGAGTCTGCTTTCATTTGCAAATTCAAGTTATGATGGAAGGAAAATTTATGGGATAGTTTTACAAGACATAGGCTTAGCAGGACTTGTATTAATGCCTCACTGATACAATAGCTCAAACCCATCTTTTTTATCCCTCTTCCAATACTTTATATTGTGAGCTTCCTTCTTTCAGCACCAATATGACAAAGGTGCTGTAAAACCTCTCATAGAGGGGACCTGAATGACTGACAGATGTAGCTAAGGAAACAAGGGAGAGAGGAAAGAAGAGGATGGATGTAGGAGAAAAAAAAAAAGTAAAAATCATTATGTATGTTATAACTGTCAGGTGAGATATAAAGAGAACACGTTGACACAAAGAACAAGTACACCGAAAGTATCAGTGGAGTAGCATGTTGTACATGAGAAAGACAATCTAATGGGAAAGAGCTGCCACAGAATCAGAAAGTCTTGATTCCATTTCCAGATTACCTACCATGACTCTAAAAAATCCTAAAGAGGTTACTTCATCTACTACATTTTCTGTCTGTAAAATCAGAAAGAATGCTTATCTGGTAGGCAACATGGGAATATAAAAATCTGTAAGTAACTTTCAGACCTATGAAGTTTCATGCACTGGAAATGAGATTTACACAATTGCTTCCAAACGCGTCTTCTCATACAGCCAGGCCTCCATACATTTGCTGAGCAGTGCTGCAGCTTCCCTTTTCTTCCACCATGTCACTGAAGACAGGTACCTCTCAGTCACAGTCCCAGCCTGAAACCCGCCAGCCTACAGTCCCGGCACTGTCCCACAACATCGGAACTGAGGCACCTGTGCTGTGTGATCTATGGCATGAGGACATGCCGCTGTTAGTTTGAGGGGGTCTCCTGTTATGGAACTACAGACGTAAGATGCTATAGAATCCCTAGGTTGATGGGAGCATCTTCCAAACCAAATATTTGGCTAGATCCGTAACAGCAGGAAAAAGTAAAATCTCTGACTCAGCCTATTTGACAGGGGTTAAACAAATGAGTGAACAAGTTTGGCTTGATAAAAAGTGGTGTCTCTTACTTTTCCTGAGGCTTGTTTCCTATTTGCTAGTGATGTCTTGCTCTGTTACAACCTCCTGTGGGTTTTTTTCTGGGAAAAAAAGACCAAAATAGAAAAAAAAAAAAAATTGGAAAAATACCCCAAATTAAATGTTCTACAGAAATTACGCAACTGTAGAGAGAACTATGTTGTCCAATAGCAACAGCATTCATAGCACAAAAATTCAAACAGATGTAGCCAAAGCAACTACAGAAGAATGCAAACACAATTATATAGCTAGAAGAGGAGTAATAATGGTAACAAAAGATATATTGTTAATACAAATGATGGAGTGGGAAGAATTATAAACAAAGTCACACACTGAAAGAAAACATCAAAATAAGTATTGAGTGAATGAGTTCAGTAAAAAATAAAGTAACAAAAAAAAGGCCCACGCCTGGAAATGGAAACAAAAGGAGTACTGAGAGGAGAAAATGTCACCAGAAAGATGAGAGAGATGCCAAATAAGAAAACACTAACAATGGAGAAAAGTCGTTGAGGGCCATAGAATATTTTCCAGCTTGCTCTGGAGGTTGGATTTGGAATAAGGAAGATGAAGGTGCGGTATTTATACCACATAAAGATAAACCTTTAGTTTAAGAAGATAAATTGGGAAAGTAATCTCCTTATTTTTTAATATAGTTGATACACAAATAAGATCTTTCTCTAATTTACTTCAGGAGCTACTTACTTCTTCTACAGGTAAACCTTCTACAGCTTAAACAGGGAGTCCAGAGGGTGACAAGTGGCTGAGCCAAATTAAGAGTTCTTGGAGGCAGGGCATCCAGTCCTGTCCCCCTTTTCCAGCTTCTTTTTCTTTTCTCCCACATCTTTCTTTTGTTGCCTCTGGAGTTTATCTAATTGATCTCAATTATCTCATTGATCTCAAGGTCAGGCAACAAAACTCACCAACCTGCCAAAAATGTACACCGCTGGAAGGTGGGCAAGGGTAATTTTTTGCTGTTTTATCAGGTTGAACAACCTGCAGTCAGATGAGCTCCAGAGGTGGCTCAAGGTAAGCAGTGGGATCATGTAGCCGAGAGCAGCGAGGGTTACAAGAGAAGGGCGAAGGGAAGAGAGAAGTCCTTTTTGGAAGCATCAAGCTTTTATTTAATTTAAGACATCTCCTGAGATCATACGGGATCCAGTTTTGTAACTTAACCACCTTAGTTAAATACCTTGTTACATGGTGAGAACTGTGCCACTGCCATCATTTATGTACATAGAAGAGGGGCTATTAGTATTCTTAAGCACTTTTCAAACGTGTATCTTCAGATTCTCATGTCTTTTCTATTCATGTTAACCCAATCATGCCCCCAAAAGTTTGAGTAAAGTAGAATTAGTAATATCCTCAACTGCCAACCTCTCCTTTCCTATTTTGCTCCACAGCACTGTTTTTACTATACTACTTGAAAACTATACACTTTCAAGAGGAAGCTAGCATTCGATTTGCACATTTCTGTTTTTTATTGTAAATTTCATTATGCCTGTCAGGTTTTCTTTTTAGCTTCAAAACCTTACATGATGCAAACAGATCAGAATCTGCATTTTCAAATTTTAATTTCTCTGCGGTGTTCACCGTTTTCTTGTTTCTAGAGCTTTTGGTTATATATTAAAAATTTCCCTGGTTCTTTGATATACCTTATATACCTTCCAATCAGGAAGGCTTCATACAGTATTCAGACTAAATTTAGCCAATTTAATACTAATTTTCTTCTACTGCTACTATCCTGGCTGCTTGCACCTATTAAATTAAGTTTAAGGAAAAGGTGAAACAAGGATTCTACTGCCTACAGGGTACAGATGTGTAAACAAGCTACTACAGAGTGTGCTAGGGTGTGAATATGCAGCACATCACATGCTCTGCAGAAGCTGTCTGCAACCTGTTCTTCCTCTAGTTTATCATGTGCTATTACTACACAAAAGCGGACTTTAGGATACTTTGTTAGCCAACAGGAACTTGTGTACAATATTCAGGCTAGGCGACCATGCTGGGCCCTTCTTTCTTAATATACAAAATTATTTCCTTCTGGGAGTTACAACTTTTAAATATCTTTAGATAGCAGATGCATCTCGTATTTCAAACACATATGCACATGGCAACAGACTACACATGTGAAGAAACTGTTGTAGATATCAGAAATATCAGTCAGTGTAAAATACATCTTAGGAAAGTCTTCCAAAAGAAAAAATCCTTGGAACTAGCTTTCTGTTTAGGAAGATTTTTATACTCTGTCTTCTCTGATAATCTAAACATTCAGCACATACTTAATTTTAAGCTTGGGAGTGGTCATATTAAAGTCAATGAGACTGAATAATGCACACAACATTTATGCAGGAACAAACCCCTTGCACAATTAGGGATTTTCCTTGCTTTTATAACATATATATTTGATTGACTTATAACTTTAGTAAAAATAATCTATTTATCCCGTGAAAAACATGACACACTCCCTATACGCAATCTCTCCCTATATACAACATGTGCATGCATACAGATGTGTACACACAAACAGAAGCTGTTATTGTACACTGGTTCCTTGTGTTGATTGAGCAAAAGGTAAAATGAAGATTCATTAGCTCATTAAGTCTTTTCTTCTAGAAATTTATGCATCATCTTCTTTGTATTCCAGTGAATATGTGAATATTGTAGGTTATAAAAGAAAGAAATGCCAGAGGCAATGAGACAGGCATGTTACATAAAACTGAAAGCTAAGTGAAAGAGCTGTGTGTCATCTGCAGCACCCGCCCAGTTCAACGTACTGAGCAACAGGGTGAAAAATGGAGAGCTGCGAAGGCTTGAATAATACACCAGCAAAACCAGCTTCCCATTGGATTGTTTTTCCTAAATGCAGTGACACATAATGGCCAGTCCGACTTGGAGACAATGTTTAAACTCCTGAAGAAAGCTGTCCATGATAAATACCTGAAGCTAAGGTAATACCTGAGATAAACACGTTGTAGACTGAGAAGGAAATCCATTTTAGATGGATGTATAAGAGATGTAGCCTTCACCTTCTTTGGCTTGCCTGAGATATAAGTTGCCCAAAATTAAACTCATCTACAAAAAATCTGTCCTGTACAATTGTGCTCATTACATCTAAATGGAAAATATACAACCAATTTGAAACATAATTTTAGAGGTCTGATGTTAGAACAACAAACCATGACACAGCATACCAGAAAATATACTTTCAGAAAGTAAAAATCAGGGATGATGCAACAGAGGTCTTCAGTGTATTAATAATTTTAAAAATTAAAGCTTGTGTTACCAATGAAAAATGCTAAGCTTCAGAGTGCATTTCTAATTTGTTACAAGTCTGAGTCTACAATGTTTTTTTGGTTCTAGTCCAAAACTAGAATAAAAACCACTCCTTTTGTTCTGTAGGCTTTTAAGACATCTCAAGGTGGTCTCTGGGCTCATTTCCAAAAGGAGGGATTATACGTGACGGACATAAACAACTATTTATGCATGATCTTCTCTCTAAATGTAAGAAGTAATAACCAGTAATAACCAGTAATAATTCCAGTCTGACCTCTGAGATATGTTGAAATCAAATACCTAAAGACTAGGTGTTCACTCTGAAGAGTTATTTTTTTGGTTTCTGCAAAATTATTTTTCCAGATAAAAATTGCTGTTTGACATCGCTTTGTGACTATATATTCCTTGCTTTTGTATAAAACTTCTTTAGAGACTTTTGCAATCAAAAGCTAAAACTTCTGCTTTAATTAAGATGTGGGAAGCTTTGTCTGTAAAGGTCATTATTTATATACTTAATATATACTTCATAAATATAACTCTTCATTGTAACTACGCTCTGAGAAAATGTTAATTTTTAATTTTTAATGCATTGTTTTAATGTAACTTTCCCTGTTATTTCTCCCTTATTCTCAATCCAGGAAGCCACTTGCAAAACCCTACTAAGTTTAATTCCGTCCTAGTTTAAGATGTCTACCTTCCTGAAATACCAACTCTATAAAAAGCCAGCAAAGTCTTTTAATGATAAAAATTTTTAAGTATTTTGCCTACCTGTGTTGTATGTTGATAATTTTGTTAGACCTGTACTTAACCATAGTAATATATTATTACACTTTTCTAAGTCTTACCCTGACACTTGTTGTGTAGCCTTGGGTACCTCCCTTCACCTTCCATTTTCCTATCTGTAAACTGTAATAATAGCACAGACTACTATCAGAAATAGCACAGCCTCTGTCAGTTGTGCAGAGGGTTTTTGCTTGCATGCAGGTCATCAAGGTAGCGTGTGTAATTCATTCTTACCTTTGGCTTGCATTTTGAGGCATGATGGAATTTCTACAAAAATGGTTTATATTAAATACAAAACTGAAATCTTTGTTCAGTTTTGAACCATCAACCATCTAAAGTTTCTAGGAATGTGAATTCTACTCAGAAAAAACACAAACAAAATTCTTCTGAGATACACAAAATATCTGGGCATTAAAAGGAGTGCCCTCCTGACCCCCATCTTATATCCTGAGGCAGTAGATAGGGTTACTTCGTATCATTGCCTTAGCTTGTATAACTGGTCATAAAATTACAGCATTTTAAAATTCCTGAAACACTACTTATTTCCATGAACACCTGCAGTCCTGGTTTCCATAGGCCAGTTATAAACTTAGTAGAGAAATATTTCTTTACTTTCACTGCCTTTCTTACTATGGCATCCCCCTATTTTCATGTTGATTGAATGGAGTCTCCTCAATTCTGTTAACCACTGCAAAGAGGCAATTTTCTATTTCCTGAGCCTCTTTTTATACAAGTTAAAATCCTTCTTCCTTAAAGAAAAAATATTTTTATGCTGTATTGGTTTATTTGCTATCATGTAACCATTAATTACACACCCAGAGTTAGTGTTTAAGCAACAGATTTTAGAGACAGATAATTAGGTGTTCAAAGCAGTTCATGATGTCACAGAAAAAAGAGATAAATCCTCAGGTTTTCCTGCCATTGGATTTTTTAGTAATTACTATTCCTTTAATACAGCTACTTGAAGAATTGAATAAACTATAGTATTAATCAAAATGTGGAAAGCTGCTAGCTTGAGAAGCTAATTTTTATCTTCTGATTCAGACAAATCAAACAGGGTTTCCTTTTTTTTTTTCCTGGTCCACTTTACAGAAAAATACTGATCTGAGGCATGTTTCCACATCACAGTTGCAGCCTATACAAGGGATCAGAGACACCCTCGTACTTTTCCTTAAACGGGAATGATGGTAAGCTGCTTTGCCTGTGGAAAGGGGGAGAAGTAGAAAGAAAAGGAAGTGGTTTTGGCTAAAGCAGTGAAAGCTAAGCCTATGTCTATACTTCGCCTGAAAGTATGAAACTTCACTTCCCAGGCTTACCAATGCCACACTCTGTGTGTTTAATTTTGCCTGTAAAATGTAGAAAATGAGAAGGGGATTCCTCGGCATACAAAAAGTAATGGCAAGGTGGGACATTTGGGGGTGTATGTATTCGCCACCATCTCATTAGGCTACTCTGACATGCTGAAAAAGAGCTAGAAATGAGTACTTGTGAAATCAAACTCAGCACTACCGAGCCGGGAGGTCTGGCGCAGGGTGAAGCCACAGGGATGGCTCCCTGGCCTGGGGCAGCCGGGTCCCAGCTCCTTCAGAAACGGTGTTTCCAAGCTGTTGTAAACATTTAGGAACTAAGCAACTATAATAGCAGCTGAAGCACAGAAAAGAGGAATGTGTGTGTGAGGAATGTGTTAAACAGACCATGCTGTCAGGTCAGCTAGAGCTAGAGGCCTGCTTACCTCCGGCAGCTCCCTTACGTATTGGTAAAAAAGGCAGGAAAATACTCTGTGGGTTCTTAAACAGTTTCATTCCCTTTGTTAATACTTGTGGATAACACCAGTAATTTAAAACATTAAAATAACATCACTACCTCTCTGTGAAACGATCCATGTGCCTAAAATTACTTATGTGTGTAAAATTATATAGCAACAAGGAAACAAGTATTTTATAGCTAACGCAATATGGATTTGATGCTTGGGAAAGGCATTATTATGTTTTTAAACACATACCAAGCTTTTTTTCTTTTTTGTTGTTGTGCTCAGGACGCTAAATATTTAACTTCATTCAACCAGTGGCATTCATCTAAATGAAATGAAAGATCATATCACATGGCCAATCCGACAGTTACACTGGCCTATTTAATCATCTGGTTAACTCCAGTCAAAGTTCAGTGATCCAAAGCAGGTGAATTCTCAGTGCAGTTTGTGATAACATCGCTGTGATCAGAACAGTGTATGCTTTCTTAGCTCCTTCGCTCATAGAATTTACATTATTTCCAATGGTGAAAAGTTAAGACTTAATTTTCAATATCTCAGAGGAAGCAAAATACCTTCCTGTGTTTCAAACACAGATAAACTGTGATAAGACTTGAAGACTTAAGGAAAGAAAAAATGTTAGATATAGGAAAAAGACTCTGAAGTTCTTATATTAAAATTCTTCTTCAGATGTAATACTAAATTTACAAAGAATGTAAAAATCAGTGGAAAAAGTGGCAACCTTGAAATGTTGAAAAGCAAAGCAACATAATTTTTTCTTTGAGGCTCGCCCTCTTTATATAGAGTTGCCCAACTTAAGCCATTACATAAAATGGCAGTTGAGGCTTGTGGGCATTATGCCATGAACAATTTGCACTATCTTCTTCTTTGGGATTTCCATTGCTGCTGAGAATCTACCAGGTCCCTGAGTACACTAGTAACCCTTAATGACCCTGATTAGCTCCACCTGAGGTGTCCACTCCACAGACCCTGTCTATAGGTCCTGCAGTCTACATAAACTCAGGCCTGGCCCTTCAGCCCTTACCCGAGCTAGGTTGTTGGACTGCCTGTTTTGAGTTCTGCCACAGCCATACTTGTGCTTGGCCATGTACCTTGTTGATAGAGGCCATGACCTATGAATAGACTTCCTGGATTGACCTCAGCCATGACTAATCACTGTGGTCCTGCTTGGTGATCTTTGGGCTCTATCTGATGCTGGTTACTCTCAGTGGACTCGATTGTGACCCTGACATACAGATTGACTTCTTGGCTTGACCCTTAGACCAGCCCTGTCTGCATAACAACAAACAACAGAAGCCCTGAGTGAACCCACAGAGAAAGAAAATCTTCAATTTTCATATTACTGTAGTCATCACAGAGCAAAGGTGCCGCACCTTGAATACTGTGTTCAGTTTTGGGCCCCTCACTACAAGAAGGATGCTGAGGTGCTGGAGCGTGTCCAAAGAAGGGCAACGGAGCTGGTGAGAGGTCTGGAGCACAAGTCTTACGAGGAGCGGCTGAGGGAACTGGGGTTGTTTAGTCTGGAGAAAAAGAGGCTGAGGGGAGACCTTATTGCTCTCTACAACTACCTGAAAGGAGGTTGTGGCGACGAGGGTGTTGGTCTCTTCTCCCAACTAACTAGTGACAGGACGAGAGGAAATGGCCTCAAGTTGTGCCAGGGGAGGTTTAGATTGGATATTAGGAAAAATTTCTTCACCGAGAGGGTGGTCAAGCATTGGAACAGGCTGCCCAGGGAGGTGGTGGAGTCACCATCTCTGGAAGTGTTCAAAAAACGTGTGGATGTGGTGCTTCAGGACATGGTTCAGGGGACACGGTGGCGCTGGATTAATGGTTGGACTTGATGATCTTGAAGGTCCTTTCCAACCTCTGTGATTCTGTGTAATGTAAAATGGCTGGTTTTTAGTGTAATATACTATGCAAGTCTTGGGGTAGAATGAATATTTAAGGGAAGACTTGGGTAGAACCCTTCAATTCATGAGCTCTTCTTCCTAGAAGTGCTTATGAGATATTCTTCAGTAAAATCAGTTTCTTTTGATTCTGATCTTTTTAAAAGTAGTATTAATCAATTAGTGTAATGCTATTCAATGTAATAAATGCAAGAGGATTAACCCAAGCCTTGTTCATAGACAGACTCTAAAAGCAGTACATACAGAAACAAACTAGATCACCCTGAAATGAATAGGACTTAGATGCTTAATATATCGTTGTGGTTTTTTGTGAACTTTTCTGTCTCAGTGTCCTGATCCTGAAAATATGGTTCACAACTGAAACAATGAATAAAGTACCTCACTTGTTTCAGTGACTTAAGAGTATTATAATTTGGCCTTTTTTAAATGGAAGAACCACATGGTGGCAGGAGAGAACAATGTTTAAAAAAATGTCCATGACTTCTAAGCTTCTGATACTACTCACCAAGTTCAGTAGGGAATTATACAGTGAATGTTAATATTACAGTAACTGTTGAAGTTATGTAGTACAGTTAAGATGTGGAATCTGCAACATGTTTAGATTGTCTACGCTGCCACATCTTACCATAGCGTAAGGTGTCAATGACTAGAAGTGATCTTCACATAGCTATTTTCCTATTGTTCCTATTATTCCTTTCCTCACTTCTATGGTGATGCTACCAGGTTAATGAAAGGCCATAAATGGTGCTTCAAATTTATAATTCTCTGAAAATGAAATATTTAGCCCTTCAATTTTTTATGTAATGTGCTACATCATGAACAGGTCTGCTATACAAAAAACAAAAAGTCAGATTTTTCACTTTAAGATCTACTAAGAGCAATCCAAACTACTAATCTTCTGATTTAAGACCATCTGGACATACACTTCACTTTATGGACATCTATAATTACAATACGCTAATGCTTCTACATGTCTCAGTACAGTTAGCACTGTTTTCTAGTTAATAGGCAATGGAAATAGGGATGCACTTAGTTGTACACACTGCTAGTACTTACGCAACTGCAGCCAAAATTGGAGTGTAACCAATTACCTTTGCAATCAAGATGCAGTTCAGGTAGCTGATTTCTATTAAATTAAGAACAAGTGGATTTTGCAGTTGTAGCAGATGTATAATCTTCCTAACTTAAGAGTTGTGACTGTTTAACCTGTACTGGAAGACTTTATAGCATTCTTTCCATTAATTACATCACTTAAATCACTGACTTCACACATTCCATACAAATAATTTTCCTCTAATCCAAAACTTTTTCAATTTAAATGAATCCAGTCTAAACTGAAGAACCACCAGCATGACTTTTAAAATAATTGATTTAAGGGGAAAGAAGACATGAAGGAATCAAATAGCATATGATTCTATTATCTCCATACCTATCAGTGCAAGAATTTTCTTAGAATTGTAAACAGTGTTGTAAAGTTTCTGAAATCCTAGTGGCCATTATCACAGCCCCGGTCACACCCAGCTCTTAATGCTAACAGGAGTGGCATAAGCTACTCACCCTCTCTGAGGACAGGATTCTGTCTCTCTAAACTGTGTTTTATTGGATTTTTTTCTTCAACAACCAGTGGAGATCTAACCGAGGAGTTTTCTAATAAAGAACTGTATTAGTGACTAACTGATCTGACAAGAAAGCATTTACAAAAACCCGAAACTGCCTTGCAAGAGAATAGTTCTCACTTCCCTCTCTGTTCTCTTTATATATTCAGCTTTCATAGCTGAACTTCTCGACTTCATTTTAAGGCCGTATTCTTCTTAATAATCTTAACTGACTTAGTTCTCACTTGCTTTCCCAATCCAACCAAATATAAATTTTTCCTTACTCTTCCCTTTTCCCTATACATGCAGAAAAGGGAGTAATACAAGAGTTGTAGGATATAAAAGCAGAGGAAAAGTTCATCATTGTTAATATTTGCTAATTCTGCATTTTCTAAAATATTTATCATGGATCAGACTCTTGCTTGAATGTGGAAGAATTTGTATGCCTATGTAGTCTCCATGCCATCTGTTAGCTTCCAGGTTCTTTTACTCCTTTCACCCAAGTCCTACATGCAAATCTTTCTTTTAGTCCTGTTAATAGTAATCCTAAGAGTTCCATAACTGCAGTCTTAATAGTCTTTAAAATGTCTCAGCTTTTGCTCTACTTATTCCTAGACAATGTTCTGCTGGTTTTGTTAAAGTAAAAAAAAAAAAAAAAAATTTCTTTAGTATAATGCAGTTGCCCTGTTTCTGCCTGAAAGTAAGGATCTCTGTGATTTCCCTTCTGTTACATCTTAAGTTACAAGTTGCCTCTAAATATCCACAAAGCTCCACTGTTTTAATACAGACCTCTGTAAATAACTATTTTACCATGATGCTTACAGAAAACTTTGATGTCAGCAGGTAACAAAAGGTGTAAGACTGATACTTCTCCTTTGTGTTCCTTTTTTTATCTTTCATTTATATTGGCTGTGTATGAACTAAAAATACTTCAGGCTTTCCCTCAATCCTGTTAATACAGCATAAATTCACTTTATGCAGTATGATCCTACTATGGATGTAAATGTGATAAATTTCTGATGTATATCCATGGAATGTTCACAGCAAGTTTCAGGCTGGGTAAGACTTTAATGTTAGAAGATTATTAATTTTTACAAACATGAGAAATTCAAACCATCTGGTCACCTCCTAGTACTCAGTGTTCTAAGCAGTGTTGCATTCATTCCACATGATGTTCCCCATACTTCAGTGTAATCTGAGGTGATTTGACTCAGGTGACTGAAGCAGCCCCCTCTCAGCTCAGCTGCCGCCTTTGCTGTGTCATGAGAAAAAGCTGAGACACTGAAACCACAGAGACAGACTTCATAAACAAGGATGGAAGAGTTAGGAAGTAAGAAAAATAAGAGGAACTTAAAGGTGATGAAACCTAATTTTTCTCAGAAGGGTCCAAGTGTCTCAAATTACTAGTAAGCCTGCTCTCACCTCCAAGTCACTGCTTTGAACTAGCTTGAACAACCAAGGAAAGTCTTTGCTTTCTATCAATCTTCCAATATAATCTATAAGACGGATATGTAATGTAGTCAACAAGAAGCATAAAGTATCACTATCATAAGATGCAGCATTTTGGACCAAATATATGCAAGGTCTTAGGTTTGGCTGGAATTCAGTACTTTAGGAGACGAGAATATCCACTGGCCATTGGCTGAATGGGCCTACTGGAATCCCTTTAGCTTTGTGATTGAGCACATTAGCATCAATGAAGTGGTAAATCTTGCTACATTAGCATAGGCCTGATGTATACCTGTTAAAGGAAGAAGCAGCCAACCATGTCATCAGCTTATACTTCTACATTGACCCTTATGGACCCAGTTGTCAAAAATAGTAAATTACTGTTTTTTTTAGCATCTTTTACCACTCCTCAAACAGCCTTCAAAAGAAATAGGGTTCTTAAAGATGACTGACTACTGGAGGCGGCCATCTAAGGCCATTAATACGAATGTAAGAGGATGGTTCTAGCTCCTTGATGGACCGCATGTTTTACACGTACTTCAGTACTGTGGTTGTGAGTTAAAAAGCAATGGAGAAAATGTGAGAACTGAATATTGAGGCAGAAAATTCATGCTATCTACTGTCAAAGCACAGAAGTAGAATATAGCTAATGTGCTGCTTTTTGGTCTATTGACCATAAGAAACATTCTCATTGTTTAGTTAACTTAGTTTAGGTCTCTATGCTAAGTACTGTAATTTCAGTGGAAGTGCAGCACCCAGTAGTAAATTATTCTGAATCCTCAGAGTAACAGCTTTCAATTCAAAACTGCCTTAACTAATCATTTCATTATTTCCCAGAATGTATTTACTGATCTGTCAATGTTACTAGTTCCCTTTTTAAGACTCCTGGATACTGGGCAGGATGCAGCATGAGCAGCAAAGTTCACTTGCCTGTGAGTGACAAGGTAAAAAGAAAAGAAAAAAGGTCTGACTCACTATGCCTTACCCACAAATTTAAAAACCCAACCAAACAAAAACCAAGCACCACTGCAGTAGGTAGTATTGCACAGACTATATACCTGGCCACCGATCCCTTTATAGTCTGTCCTGTGTTAGGCATAGCTGAGCACAAGGCACTTAACATGCAGTCAAGGCTCCCAAAAGGCTTGAACAGCAAATGGCACAAAAAGAGACTGCTTCATTCATGGCATAGATATACAGGCACAGAGATGGTTAGGGGTTTAACCCAACTCCTAATAAGAAGATTGATTATAACTAGGTATAGGGCACAGACTGATAAAAAAAGAGAATTCCGGTCAGGTAGCTTGTGCTAAAGTTTGTCTGGGTCTTTTCCCAACCTGTAAGTTGTGAAATGCTTGGCTCGTTGTGGCCTAGAACTCTAGTTCAGTTGCAGTGCTCATGTGCTTATCTCCTCATCTGTTCTGTGGTGGTGTTGAATAGTGAGTGACTCCTATCTCAAGAACATATTGGGAAATACAACTTCACTTTTTTATGCAGTAGATAACTAAAGTTGCTGCTCTTACTGTGAGATAATGCCCCTTTGCTACACTGAATATACTAATAGCAATTAAAGAGCCTATAGTGGGTTGAAAGAAGAGTGATCGGTAGACGGGGTAAAGTTGAAGGGATTTCATTTGCTGCTTTCTCTTTGCTGCAAACTAGGTCTTCCTAAAGTTTTATTTACTTTAATTTCAGTGAAGGAGTCCTATTGATGGAAATCCCTCTGTGGTGTGGACTTTGTGCCTATTGAGAAGAAAAAATGACTTTTTCATAACAGGCAGGAATAATAAATACATATGCAAAGTTTAGAGAAATATTCTTCCATTAACAGGTATGGATTTTACTTCACTGTGTTTATTTCAGTTTACAAGCTAAAGTAATAAAACTCAAAATATCCTTGGTTGTCCCATGATCAGATATTGAAAATTAAGTCCTAGTTAGTATTTGTAATTTCTTTGTAAAGGTAACTAACATAGCTATTTAGCAGCTGTCCAGAACCATGTACAGGAAATTAAAATATATAATATGTATATTATCTTGATCTTATTACAAATCATTGACTTAAAAATAAACAAAAGTAAGCATAAAAAATATTAGGCACAACAGAAATAAGAAAAAACAACTTCAAAAGCAAACACTTGATGCCATGCAGTTTTTCCACAGTGAGTTTGCACACATTCACAAAACTAAAATAAGGTCCCTGGAAGTGCTAAATTTATTGGTTTCTTATGGCAAAGTCCACTCTATTCTACAAGAGAAGAAAAAATAATGCTTTTATTTGCAAGGTGAAGTTCTTATGGTATTAGACACTTTGCACTGCTAACATAATTTTCTTACACATAAAAAAGAATATCAAGGATCTCTCCTTCCCTCCCACCACAGACTCTATAATTTAATAGACCTCTTGGAAGCTTAGCTGAATCAAACCTTTTGAGGATACTCATAGTATATACATTAATATATCAATAGTCTAATTGCCACTGAAGTATGCAATATATTTGACATCAAATATAGCATGAAGTCTGTAACTGTGTTTGCCGTACACAGAATTCTTGTGCTTCCTGTTTTTTTCTGAGGAGGCATGGCACACCACATTTTACTTGTTAAAACCTATTAACACAAGATAATTCAGTAAGCGAGCTTGACTGGATAAGCAACCCTTATTATTTTTAAGCTAAATCAGAAGCAGTGAATGAAAGTATTTCTGTATTTTCCATCTACCCAAAAGAGTTTTATGTGTCATTAATATACTTTAAAACCATTCTTACTGATATCAAGAATTTAAGTATCCTCTCTTAAAACTTTAGTTTATATAAGGATTTTTGAGCATCTAACAATTTTTTCTGAAGGAAAACTTAGTTTTAAACTTTCAAAGCTTCTGCTTTCCACATACAGTCCTTTTCTGCACACAGACTTTCTTGAAATCACAAATGTTTTTAATGAACACTTTGAGCTTCTAGCCACCTTGCTGAGGTTCTCAGCACCAGTGAGATAATGCTAATTTAATGATGTGGATACTAACTGCGGAACTGAACTAGGTTGTCAGTGACAATTCTTTTGTAACACAAAACAAACCCTAATAACTTCTACCTGTCTCTAGCTTTACCTGGACTGCTTAGTAAATGAAACAGAGTATAACGAGAAATGAGCACTGTAGGAATGTCACAGAATCACATTATTCACCAAGTCTATGTTCTGTGTTAGAGATTTTCTGTGGTTACTAAAGTATCTTCTTGTTTGGTTACAACCAAACTTTTTTTCTTGTCTTCCTCTGTTAGAGTCTGACTCATCTGTTCAAACAGATGTGATATCTTGGCAAATCTCAGGTGATTCTGAAATCTTCGTGCAGCAAAAGCATAAAGTAGAGGGTTAATACAGCTACTGATGAATACAAGTGCTCCAGAGACGTACACTCCTCCGCCTACAATTTCATCCAGTGCCAAAGACATTTCCTTGTTAGAGACTTCCATCTGAACTGAAATAATATCTAGTATGTTAAAGAGATGATGAGGGAACCAGCATAAAATGAATGCCACCACAATGCTGGCAATGAGCCGTTCCGATCGCCGCTTAGATTGGTAAGTCATTCTGCTTATTCTTCTTGCAACACACGTGTAAGAAGTGCAAATGATTAAAAAAGGGATTACAAAACCTGCAAGAGTCTCCAGCAAAAGGTACGACACTTTCTGTCTATTAGAAGAGTAGTTGCGACATGTGCATAGTAGTCTGCCATTCGTTTCTTCTGTCTCTTGAAATGGGATGACAGAAACACCGAAAGTAATAGACAGGAACCAAATGAGGAATATGATTAAAGAAATTTTCTCTTTTGTTTTGTATCTTTGAATTGTGAAGGGGTAAAATACAGCCATTAATCGCTCCAAGCTCAGTGTTGTAATTAGAAATATACTAGCATACATGCTGCAGTAAATAATGAAAACCAGCATTTTGCAGAAGATTACTCCAAAAACCCATGAGTCAGCAAATGAGTAAATCCAAATTGGTAAAGTAATCAGGACAAGGACATCAGCAATGGCCAGGTTCAAGATCAGCAGGACTGAAGGAGATACTTGCTTCATTTTTGTACAAACAGTCCAGATGATGATGCAATTTCCAGGGGTCCCAATAATAAATGACAAACTCAGTATTATGCAGACTACTGACCTCACAATATTCCATGTTGAGTGGATACTGCTTTCCTCAGCTTGACTCATTGTGGAAATTCTTCAGATCTTCTTAGTTGCCAATATCCTTGGTGCTTTGCACTTGGCTTTTATTCTGAAGGTGAGCTATTTGTGAGCTATTTGAGAGAAAGTCCTCTAACTGATATTCTGTAGACTAATATGGCATATGAGCTCACATCCTAATGCTTACTCTTACAAACATCTGACCACATATGGCAGTTCCTGTTGTTTAGGAAGACAGGGTGTGTTTTTGCATACAAAGCAAAAGTAAAAATGCAGTGTAGTAATTTCGCTTTTAGTTGTTTGCAACAACTTTGCTTTTAGTTATACATCCATCATATTTGAGCAGATTTTAAAGCATGTCAGTGGCCTTTCAATAACATCCCTATTTAAAGAAGCTTGCTGCTCTGTTAAAGTTATTGATCTAATCAACAGCCATGAGGAGAAAGAAACCCTCTTCATGCTACTCCACTCTTGTTTGTATGAATAACTCAACATTTTCTTTCACAAAAGTCAAAAAAAGAGGGGTGGCAGATAAATGACAAATGTGCATTATATGTTGACATGAAATTCCATTCCAAAGCATAAAAAATTGTGCTTACTGCCTTCATGTCATGTTAGCTTTTTTAATTCAGCACAAAACAGTCGATCATGCTTTAGAAACATGCTGGCATAAAGGAAATCAACATTTGTCCCATAGTGAGACTGTACTAGCAAAAAAAAAAGTAAAATAAAGTGGGTGGGAGTTGTATTTCTAATGCTCTGGGAAATTGCAGTCCTTTAGCCAAACAATAACCGTCAGAATAGTCTGGATATAAGGTTATAGGAGGAAATGCTCCGTGTAGGAGAAAAAATACATTATTACATTGTCCTCCTGCTGCGCCAGCCATGGGCTATGACTTTGTCTCCTAGAAAACTTGGTAGTCAGTGCAGTATTCAAATCCTGTGTGAATCCCAAGTTCCTCAGTGTCTGCTCAAAGAATACAAAAATATTTTGTTATCCTGATGTCAAAACATCTTATTCTGAAGTTAAAGGAGGAACTAAAACTGCAGCATCAACAGAAATGTTCAAGAGTCACAGAAGTGAAACTGGAAGGGTATTTTCCATTAAAAAGACGCACAGAAAAAAGGAGTTGTGCACAGCTTGCTCTCTCAGATTTAAGAATCTGCTACAGATTATTTCCCTAAGTGTTGAAGTAGAATTTTACAAGCGTGGCAGATGTAGTGCATAATATTAAGTTCAAAAGTTTCTTTCACCATGGAGAAAGGATTGCAACACCACCACCTCCAGATCAGCTTAGCTGTTTTTGATCTCCTAAGAGTATAATGAGTTCAAAAGCAAATCCAGAATAATTCCACTGAAGTAAAGTATTATATCTTCAAAATACTATTTGTGTAATAAAGATTTTAAATTGGATTTAAACTGATACATCATTCCAGTTCCTTTTATTTTTAACTAAATTTCATACAGATTGGGTTGGGGAAAAACCCAAACCAGTTGTTTGTATTCTAAAGGGAATTTCTGAAAACCACTTGAATGAACTAATGAAAGGAAGTGCTGGGCAATGTCTCTTCTTCTAATAAAATCACCTTTATACACATCATTATTTCTCCAGAAGTAACTACGGAAGGGCTCTTGATTATTTTATTGCCAGTGGCATATCTACATTGAACTAAGTTGCAGATTTTTATTGTCAAGGACAGATGCCCAGTATCCAATGCTACAGGGACAGGCAGGTTCTTTTAGCTAAAATCTGAATCTAGATTATGATTATTGTACCACATGCTGATAATTAAGAATTTGATGTGATCGGCAGAGGACCCAGGTGACTAAGAGCCTAGGTAACTAAAGCATCTAGATAGTAAGAAAGCTATTCTGATTACTAGAAATTCTGCTTAACTGAAAGCTACGATAATTGCTAAAAATTCTGTGTAACAATAAGGTATGCTAACTGCTAGAAATTGTAGATAACAATAAGCTATGCTGATAATTAAAATCTTCATGTCATAATGAAGCTGTAATTGTAACTACAACCCTGTGGGCAGTCCTCATTCTACCAAGGATCCCTAAAAGAACCTGTATGTTCCTGTAGCATTCCTTAGCACCTCTTAAGATTTTCCTTTTTAAAACTTCACTTTTGGTGGCAAAGAGCAGTTGTCTGTACAGCTATTGATCTCAGTATTAGTATAGTTCTAACCCAGTAGTGGATGGATCTGGTTGAACTTTTGAAGCATCTGTCCTTACAGTTTCCAGAAACACGTTTCTTCAGTTGAAGTTTGCTTGCCAGATGGCCTCTGCCTCTGGCTGTATCTTTCATTTAAACAAGATGACGAATCTCAGAATTGCAGCAACAGCCTGGCATTTCTGTTTCAAAAAAGATCCCAGACAGGTGTTGAAATGCTAAGACTTCCTTGAGTAAGACTCTGAAGACAGGCTATTAGACTTAATATCACAGATTTTAGACTTAACGTTAGCTAGGGAGCATGTTTCTGAAGAGCTCTAGGTGACTGTTGGATCACTATGAAAACTTCAGACTGTTTGTGAGCTGTCTTTTCTAAAAGCGTCTGACTGTTATTTGTCAAATTTACAGTAGTAGTACACAAACTATGGGAAATTTAACAAATATTTCCATTTAACAAGGGGAGCAGTGTAGTACGTTCAATAACATGCTGAACAACTCAGTATTTTACTCATTCTAGTGAGCAAATATGGGTGGGGCTTTTAATGTATGAACATGCAGTTGGACTTCTGGCCACATAAGCTCTGGTCTAATTCTACTAACAGCAGTGAAATTAGGCTGCATTTCTGTGTCAAAAAAAAAAAAAGGAAAGGTCTAAATTTGTGAAGTTTTTTGTGTGTATGCATATTATATGTAGTGCAACAATTCAGCCATTAATACGGGAAGCTTTCTGTGAAGTATGTTACCTTTGGATAGGCAAATCAATTCTGAAAACTTTCCAAGCTCAAGAAGTCTATGCTATTGCTAAGAAACACTCTGATATAGAATTTGCTTTCGCTTAAATATTAGGAGAGTCTCATTCATCCTTCCAATTTTCTGTTTTTCTTTGCATGCATGAGCTTCCCTCTGGTGGATGGTCTGTAATTTACACTACCACTGAGCATTTTCAGAGCGCTGTTTTGACCACTAAATGTAAATTATAATTGATACTTCCAGCTTTTGCATATTTATTCTGAGAATCAGAATCAATCTTTCACTTCAAGATGCTGAGAGTCTTTGGGCTAACAGCCCCTGCTCAAAGTGCATCCACCCCTCCTTGTAGTAAGAGCATGCCTCTAACAATTTACGGAGTAGCTGATGTGTGGGAAATGCATATCGCGTAACTTGTATGAACAGCTGTACCAAAAGACTTTTTAAATCCTTTCTAATTTTTGTCTTCAGAAGGATCCCCTGGATGTTTGCCTAGTAAGTGATCGTAGAATAATGACCATCAAGTATCACATACCTGCTGAGATGCTGGAAACTGATGTTAGTAACCTTGTTTGCCTGCTAATGCTTGAAGGGAGGAAGTTACTAGTCTAAACCCCTTAGATTTTCAACCATTGGAAGAAGATAGTGTTTGCAGGATTGGTGTAGCTGTCTTACAAAAAGCTCAATTCAACGGTGCTATTAAAGACAGTGTGAAAGTGGCACACTTTGCCTTGATCAGACAATCACGGGCTAGTTCATAGCTGATATAAACGTAGCTTTCTTGGTTACAGAAGGGTCTCCTACATAAATGGGATGTCATGGTGGTGCACAGCAGCTAATAATGTCTCTGCTCTGCAACTACTGCAAAGGAAAGTGTGGTGTAGGAAAAGACACGTAGCAGACATGCCTAAGCTCTTCCAAACATTGTTTGTGACAGCAGCCCATGAGGTAGCAAATAAAAATGACATCACCCTCAGTGCTGTTTTATCATCAGAGAAAATTAGTTAGTGAAGAGCTACCCTGGGATCAGTTCCAGAACGTAATAAAAGATGTGTACCTTGCATGATAAATAGAATGTTTGAAGTATTCTGTGCCGTGTGCATTGTTGTTAATCAGTCTTCTAATAATATTTCAAAAATTATCTCCTTTACCCAGCTCAGTAGCAAATAATGATAGTTTTATATGACTGGCCTGAGAAAAGATTTCCTGTTTGTTACATTCAGGGAAAACTCTTTGGAACTTGCAATAGGAGGACTGCTTACAAGGCAGCTGTTGTAGGTGTATCAACACATGCTTACCTATTGGTACCTTTCTTACACTAACAGAATAATCACAGACAATCAGAACATGTTTCTAGCAGTTGTGAAACTGTTCAAGTACATGCTGAAATATTTCCCTTGTCAGACATACCAGGTTCATGAAAGTAGAGGTGCTAATTAAGATAGTGGAGAACTGTATTTATAGTTGTGACTATAAGCAGGAATATGAATAATGATTATGCAGCGATTATGGAAAAACTTAAAAATATCTTTTCTCAACATTATTAATGTATATAGTTTTACCTTCCTGTTATTCATAGTACAAGCTTTCAAACAGTAAATGTATAGATTTGTTGCAATTTAAGGTGAGACTTTGGCCTGTTCTAAATCGGCTATCACTAAGCTGCTATTTGTACGTACACAAACTGTTGCTAGCCAAAATCCTTATCTACACAAGCATATCTGGCACCACAATTGCTACTGGGTAAATCAAATACATTGTTTACATACTCTTCCTTTTCAGTAATAAATTACTGATGACAAATACTGCCTGGATGATTTGCTGCCAAACATTACTTGATTCTCCTTTGTTGTTTAGCTAAACCTACTGCCATTCCTACCTTGTTTACTGGGATTGCATATAAATATTTTATTAGTATAGGATCAACATCTTTTTTTGTTATTTGGTAGCATAATGAAACAAGGTCTTTAGCAGTGCATCTGTTACTGAACGACCTGTGATTAAAAAAACAAACCCATACTTTGCTGTGCATGTGTTGCAGCAACAGGTGGTAGCTGTTGTTTTGCATGTAAACCAGGCATACACCATTTCCTATGGCATACTCTTATGTAAAAAAATCTGTTCATGTAGTTATCTATTTTCAACACAGGGAGGCACTGGGGAACTGTCTATTGGGTTTTTGGCTGGACTGCAGACCATGGAAGTGTAACCTTCTCTGCACATGCTGCAGGGCATTCAAGGCTGAGACCCACAGAACTGATTTGTTTTGCATAAGAAGGTTAGATGATTGTGACTTAAATGTTAATATTGTTTCTAATTTACTGATAACTTTACAGACAAAAATCATAATGTCTTATCTGTCTTGCAGATGATGATATTTTCCAAATACTCGTATTTCTAGCTCTCTCAGTTCTGTTTTGATATATGTCCATTTCCAATGCTACATTCTGCTGTAACTAATACAAGAAGGGCAGCTCCCTCTGCAACAAAAATAACTGGGAATCTGATTTAATTTTCTATGCCTTTGAAGTAACAAAGTTTGGAAAACTTGGCAATGATATTAACAATTGTTCCTTCAGTGTAGTCTCCATTAGCATGTTTGTTCTTGCGGTCTCTTTGAAAAGCAGATCAAATTGCAATCTCTCATTTTGTGAAACAATCCTGCTCAGCAGATTTGAGCGCTTCTGAACCTTATTTAATTCCTTTAATTCATAAGCATTGAGACACTAGCTTGGGCCCTAATGTGACATGAAGTCTTGGTTTTGTGGCCTTACATCAGGAGACTGATTAACTGTGCTGAAAGTAGAAAGATTGTACTGATTTTAAGAGGAATACAAGGATTTTCTCCTGCTCTGTAGCAGCCACCATAGGTGTGTTGGCTAGAGAAACTTGTGGACGAACACATAGCATACCTGGTATGCAGTTCTGCACAGCTTGAGAAGATAGCACGTTGTGAAGCTAGCTAGCTAGCTGATCTTCAGAATGATCTTGTCGAAGCATTCTTAACCTGAAATAGAAAGTAGTCAGGATTGAATCCGAGATGCCACACACAGCTGCAGTAACAGCTATTTACTAAGCACATGCATAATATATTGTACGGAAAAAATGTAAGATACGCAATCTTCAGGCACAGGTAATTTCCTACCATTCTATAACATGATCTATTGCTTCTGTAGAATTTTTATTTAATATTAGAAATGGCTGTGAATAATGATAACTTCTCCATTAACGAAGCAAGTGTTTTCACTGGCAGAAAGTGCTAGCACCTTTTTCTTAGTTAAAAATCTGATTATTTATAGATTTTAATAGAATGTAAGGCTAATAGACTCTAAAGTCATCCGGTCTCATATTATTCTTACATGTGACTCTTGAGCATAATAACATGATCTGGGTTTAGGCTTTCTTATTTTTTATGTTCTAGTGTTGAGTCAGACCAAAAAGTCCTTTTAGCCCAGTATCTTGTCTCTGGCAGACAAAAGCAGGTGTCTAGGGAAGAATATAAGAACAAGACACATGTGACTATATTTGTCCCACATATTCTCTGGCGTTTAGCCAATTAGAGCTGAGGAGTTTCCTGAGCCAGGTATGGTTTCTGGGTGTTTAATAAAGCTTTGTGGACATTTACGCTTTAGGCTTCCTAAGTCTGTCCTTGAACTCATGTAAACTTTTAGCACTGCAGCTTTGATACATGCTGTGTGAAGAACCATCTCCTTTTGTTTGTTTGCTGATGTCCTAATAGCTTCACCTGGCTCCCCACAGTTCATATGTTGGAAGAAACAGTCAATAGTTGATCCCTGTTCATCCTTTTCATGGTCCTTATTTGATTAAACCCTACATCTGTCAATCATTTCTTATTTCCAGACTGAAGAGTTCTTGCATACATGATCAATCCCTATATAGAAACCATTCCACACTTTTCATCATCCCTGTTGCCTTCTCTCTTCATTCCGTTCTTTTATATTGTCTTTGAGACAGAGGAACAGACTAGTTCTGAAGTGCAAGAGTTCAATTAAGCTGCTGCAGAGGGACAATGAAAGAAACCAAGTTACATGAAGGTCTAAGATCCATCATCTCAAGTCTGTTTGTTTCACCCTGCTACAGTGTCAAAAGGAGGATAGCTTGGCTGGCGATACTTGAACTGCTGTCAAAAATGTCTCTATTTTTTGAAAACTGGGGACTAGTTTAGTTTACATTCAAACCATAAAAATAATTAGCTTTTTTCCCCCCTCAATGCCAGTCTGTGTTCTAGCATTTACAAGACTGTTCCAAAGGTCACTGTGTCATTCTTCCTTCATTTACTCCAGATGCTCCACAATCACAGAAATCCTCATGTGATGCAATTACCTTATAATCCTTAAACCATAGGTTGTCCTCTATCTGGTAGAGCTTTGTATCTCTGTTTGCTGTGTGTCCTATTCTTAATGTGCTTAAACCATTAAAAGTCAAGTATCATTTAAATATGCCATTATTTAGTACTGAAAGGCAGTTTTAACTGCATATGTTACTTTTTTCTTGGTAGCTTTGTGTCTTGTTATGCCTATCTGTGTGGGAAGAATTTAGTCCTCGATGGCATCTCTTGAGCAGTATCTCTTGAATATCTGTTCTTTCCCTACACAGCAAATGTGTGACTACTTTTTTCATGATTGCTCTTTTCCTGTTTTCTGAGTTGCTATGTGTTAACCAAGCTGTGTGGTATCTGACCACAATATTACTGAAACTATTGCTATAGCTCTGCTGCCTCGTTTCCCCTCTGTATTAGTTGGATGTACTTCATGTTGGCATAGCAAAATGTTTGCTATGTGCAATATATCCTGATAAGAGAGTGCTGTTTTTTGGCACACTTTGAGGTCTGTTTCTGAGTGAAAAATAGACTACATAGTAGGGAAAACATGGCTAGCCATTGCTGCTGAGTATCAGTTGATCACATTACTAGGGATTCCCCTCCCACTCCCATGAGAAATCACACATCCAGTCACAAGCTTTGTCCAAGTTCTAGTTCTCTTGATTCAGGTTTTGAACAATGTTAGGCTGAATTTATAGTTTAGGAGGTTTGCTAGGTCATTGTTTATCATCATGTAATACTATCTTGTATACAAGGTTATACAGATACCAAGACATCAAGTCTAAAGACAACAACTCTTAAAGACAACAACTCTAAAGCATATAAAATCAGAATTTAAACCGACATTTAAACCAAACTCTGAAAATTGCTAGCCTTTCTATGTTATCTGAGAACAGTCATCTTCTGTAAGCACAACAGAAAAAACTAAGTACTGTGTACCAGTTTGCCTAAATGAGGAAATATTCAAGAGAGTAAGATAGAAGCTTTGAGAGAATTGTTTTCTCCAGCTAATCAAGGCATCTTTGCAGCCCACAAACACAGCAAAACTGTTTTCACAAGTTATGCTAGGATGAGGTCCAAGTAGAAGAGTTGAAATTGCCTCATAATGGTATATCCTTCAACAGGAAATCATGAGACTAATTTATCTGCCACACGAAAACTCATATATTTCTTGATTTCAGCAGAAAATTTGTTTTTATGTCATGTGATAGGAGTACCCATTTTCTACCACTTTGGCTTGTAATCTGAGCAGCTTCACTTCCAGCTGCCAAATACTGATAGCCAAATTACTTTCACTGTACCATTAAGAAACTCTTAAGAGTGTTATTCTAGTAACATACTGGCAATGTAGCAATATTTAAAGCATCTCAAGCTGTTTATAGCATATTCATTAAAAAAAGTTGTTCCACTAAATCCATTTTCTCAAAGTACTATGTCCAGACAGTCTTTGGCAAGCTTCCCACATGTCCACAAATGTCTCTCAAATATCATTTTGCAGTTTAAAACATGACAGGTTAGTTCTCTGTCCCCAGTTCAAAATGCCCTTCACTCAGTGTGAATCCCAGAAATGGGTTAAATGAAAAGGTGGAATTTTATTAGAATTGTCATTTTATATTATCCTTGTATTATTTGCCCAATAGAACCATCAGAATAAATGTCCTGTTTTGATCCTAGCTATGATTTGAACAAAAGGATTAGAACAATGACCTTCAAAAGTCCCTTCCAACCTTAATTTTCCTATGATTATACTTTTGCACTAACATGTTTGACACAGCCTGACACAATGCTACCCACAATGCTGCTGATTAAACCTTTTTCCCATGATTAACCATTCTCAACTGCCTGTGTCCCTCAGCCTAGAAGGGAACCATGTCCTTACAGGAATCATCAAGCAATGCTTTTATGCTTTTTAACTTAACATGTCCAAGGGATGGGATAGTGTCTGTGCACAATTGAGATGCTTTTGTAGGCTATCTATCTCTTTCTTCGGAAAGTGATATCAGCCAAACAGAAGATCAGACATTTATTTTTACATGCACTGACAGTCAAAAAATCAGATCTGAACAATTAATTTTGTTCATCTTGTTAATTTTGTTTCTTTTTTAATGTTAATTAAGAAACTTTGGTAAAATCTGTGTCTTTATTATTTGTTTCTTGACTGTAGGCAGTTTTCCTACTCGCATCCAGCTTTTAATGTGATAATCTGGATTTAAAGGATAGAAAATAAGTGGGTGGTCTATGTACGTTACATGTCCACATCTAAGACGACTGTTTGCTTTATAGATGCATCTTTTACTTGGATTGTAAACACATTTCAGGTCCAAAGAGCCACAATTATAAAATGAAGGAAAAAAAAATTCTTTACATATCCCTTAAAGTCAGTTAAAGTCTCATCAGTTCCTTTTTTAATGCACCTACTAAAGAGGAACTCTGTGTAAGGTTACTTCTTATAGGCTGAAGTCTCTCAACAAATATGATCAGTCAGATGTTTTTCCATCCTTCAGTGTTTGAACAATTTAGCACTGAAAATGAGTGAGTGAAACCTTAATGAGACTAGATAAAAACCAACATTCCCCTCAATAAATTACTAAATGACTGACATCAGTTTCAGTTCTTCTGGATACACTTGTGTTTCCAGAAATGGATTCACTTTTGTCAGTAATCAGTTGAATCTAGTAGCAGTGTTGTGTCTTTTCAAAAGTAACTTTGAGCTAGCAAACTTCCTAAGCCCTGTATTTCTCAGCAACTTCCCTGACACCCTGCCCAACTGGGATACCAAACACCGGGTGAAATCGCTTATTAAACACAGGAAGAGTGGTCTCCTTGCCTTTTTGTTATATGTGGGCTAGAATCCTGAAATGCTGCTGTTTGACTCATACCACATGACAAACGAGGTTTCTTTTTCTTTCTTTGACAAGTGTGTCACTGTGCCCTAGCCACTCTTACAGTCTTGTAAGAAGTGTTAGCCTTACAATAACAGCATGCTGAATTCTGCTTTTTCTCCAAATCTTCTCTTCACCTGAAAAGTGTCTTGCCTGCAGATCAAAACCCCCTTGTTAGCTTTTCACCTCACAGGGTGCAAACAGTTTCGCTGCACAGCAAAAAATGTCAGTTTCTCCCACTCATGCAATGTGCTGGGAAGTCGTTGTAATCTATGGGAACTTGTGCAAGACATAAGCCACCCCTGAGGGTTCAAAACCTACTCAGTTTTCATCACAGCATGGGTTATCTTTTCAACTCTTTTCCTTGCATATTCATCCTACATATGATAGACATGGGGATACAAAATTGTATCTCCCCTTTCCATCTTCCTGTGCCTTCTTTTTTTGTAATTCTGTATTTTGCCTCACTTCAATTTCAAAATTCTTCAGTGGTCCAACCCAAAACATCAACTCTGAGTAAATCTTGAGTAAAACTCCCAGTACCTTAAGTCCTAGCATTCTTGCTAAGAATTTCTCACTCCCAGATTCTACTCACAATTATTCACAATTATATTCACAATCTATTCCCAGATTACCTCACAATTTTCTATGAAGCTCTATTACGTGGATGGTTTACAAGGACAAATTGATTTGCTCTAGCAAAATGTGAGCCGAAAGAGTAATATGATCTCTGTTAAAAGGATTAAAGGTTTGAAGATAGGGGAGATGACAGTGGCAGGATCTACTAATTGTGGATATCCTACCTTGGCAAATGGTGAGGCTCTGATGTTCTAGGTTGACATAAATCTGCATTTCTGTACTTGCACTATCCAATTGGCCTCTTCCCTCCTTTCTGGCCCTGTTCTGGACTGTAACCAAATTTAGCCTGAAAGACACTGAGGAACCTATTTCAGGTCTTTTTTCCTGTCCTGAAGGTAGTGAGCGGCAGCATGGGGAACAATATGGAAGTGAATGCAAAGTGCTGAGGAAGCAGGGAGAAGGGAAAGGAAGGGAAAGTATCTTTGCAGCCCTAGTTCAAATGCGTGCCAGATTGTGTTTTGGGACTATGTTACTGCACTTACATGCAAGTACAGCCTGAGTTTAACAAGTGTTGTTTAACAAACACTAAAAAGTCTGATAGCCTGTCCAGCAGCAGATTTTAAAAAAACACAAACATCTTTGCTAAAGGTAAGAAACCAACACCCTCTTCAGGCAGTCCAGAAGCAGAACCCTCCTTTGGCTAATGTAACAAAACTGGGCTATAAATTGAACTGAATGTCTGGCATGTTTATGGAATCTTCTGTATTTAAAGTTTTACTCTGAAGAAGTATTATTACATAAGCCAGTGTTGCTATTTAAAAAAAAAAACGTTCCTTTCAAACGCATACTCAGCTCTTAAGATAAATACATGTTTATGACTGCCCCCCTTTCAGGTCAGCGGCAACATGTAAGTATTATTACAGGTCAGTCACAACTGTACTAAAACCAAAATACATTGCACAGGTATGACTGACTTCAGCTGGGCGTCAAACCAGGAGAAGGAATGGATTAAACTTGCTTTTTGCCTCCTGATTTGAGTTTTAAGGGTTGATATTTGTTCTAAAAAACCTCCAATTATCTTGATCTGTAGACAGTGAAGAAAGATCATATTGGTGTTGTATAATTTTATTTTAATGCTGCTTTTTCAAAATGAAGTCATATTTAAACAATGGCCAGGATTCCTACTGATGTAGGAAAACTCAGAAGTGTAAATCTGTTGTGTCAAGGAGCACTGGAAATCTTTGTGGTACAGATAGAAGAATTATTGGGGAGGGGGGGTGGAAATCCCAGCTTCTTTAAACAATCTGTATTCTCTAATGAAGCTTGAAACTGAACAAGTGAGCTGTTCTGCATGTGAACTTTATGGAATCTGACTACTTGTGGCAAACCAAACCAAAACATATCATTCCAGTCTTCCTAAGTTTCTTATACCTCTGTATATGTTAGTTTTTATCAATGCATAGGCTTATGGAGGTTTCTGTGTAGGCCTGACTTCTTCTCACTAGCTGATTCCTTCCTGGCCTTGGGCATGAGTTCAAAATTGTGCATATGAACATAACTTATTTAAAGGTGAATAATTGGGCTGATCTGTGATGTTTGGGGGTTGGAAGGAAAGAAATATCACAGATCTGTATTATAATATTTTCCAAAGACAGAGAATTTCTGGGAATTCAAGAAGAGATGTCACACTGATGTCTGCAGGAAAAAATGAACGGGCAGCTGTGTCTATACACTCAGTAACAAGGAAGATGATTAAAACAAATCACTGCAAATTTATCCAAGTATTATTTTTTGTATACCTGATAATAAGCATCTTATTAAATCTTTTACCTTCCTTCTTGTCTAAGAGGCTTCTGCAAGTGTCCATATTTCTCCCTTCTCATTTTCAGTAAGGTTGAATTCTGGGTCTCAGGGATGATTTGAATTGATGCCAAATTCAAACGCAAAATTAGGATGTCTGGTAAAATCTTGTGAGGTGGTAAATTTAATTGTGTTAACATATTCTGAACTTGGTAAATTCCTGAATGAAAGACATTAACAACGGGGAAAGGGCTGACATGGGGTTCTGCCTACAGTGTGGATCTGTGACAACACTTTGGTTGTCTTCACATATTTCTTTGAAACTTGCTGTTTTTCTACGAGCATGTCTAGCTCAGCACAATCATGTTGGGGAGTATTTGAGCCAATACAAACACTACTTAAATGGCAAGGATCAGAAGCAAACAGAGTATTCTGTTCAATCAAATAAAAGATGGTTAAGCAAATATTAGATTTCTGGAAAGGATTGTTTCTTTTAAATAGCTAGTGATCAAACTCATATCCAATTCACAGTTTTTGAAAGGTTGCCAGGGCAAGCCCTCAAGGAGTCTTAAACAAAGATAATGCTACCGATACTGTAGTTTCTGGTGTTTAATATAGTTTATTTTTGGTGGGGTTTTTTTGAAAGGGGTAAAGAGTATTTTCTTAGAAGACTGATTATGCACATTAAAAAAATTCTCTGCAGTGGTAACAAACTGACCTCTGGAGTATGGATAATGATTTTTTTTTTCATCTCATATATAAGTGAAAAAAGTGCAGTACTGCTTTTATCAGTAGTTTCAACTGTAACAACTTCCTTTTTCATTTCTAGCCAACTATGGACACTAAACATGTGAAGGAAGCAGTATATAGCATGTGCTTTATAATAATAAGCTTACTGGCATGTTACTGGCAGTTCAGACTTGCAGTTGGTTCTGTCATTTCTTGAATTTGCCTTGGATGATGACTACTAGAATTCTGTTGTGCGGCTACACATGGTCATGTTCCTGAACTGCTGTTAATCTACAAATGCTCTGCTGTCAAGTCCTTCTTTGTGGAGAAAGCTGAATTGCCCTTCTAACAAAACAGCACTTGGAAATAGTTACACTGACTGGATTAACAGCAGGGTATCATCAACTGCAAAGCAATGCTAAGCGACTCTTCAGAGTGTCATGGTTCCTGGTGTTTGTTGGTGCAAGTGACAATAGGACCAGGCTCTCAATATGAAAACAGAAATTTGCTGTGCATATTTAAACAACCTTACAAAGGCCAAGATTTTAATTTGTTTTTGAATGTGAATGGTCCCAATCTCCCAAAAAGAGACAACAAAAGAAACAACTAACATAGAGTACTTGATTCACCAGCTGAAAGACCGTTATCTAAAGAGCCTGGGCTTGCAGAGCGGGAGGAATGGCAATTACGTGCTTAGCAGGCTTTCCCTGAAGAAGATTAAGATGGAAAGGTTTTTAGTGAAGTGTGAAGATACTCCCAGCTGCCAGAACAGCACAGAGATTTGTCAAAGAAATATTAAGATGGGTTTGACTTGAGTATGGAAACGTCTGTGTGTGATATCATGAGTAGAATCAATAAGGCAAGGGCTACAAAAATGACATGTATGTGATAATCAAGGACATAACTAAGGGCAATCAAACTGGTAAACGCTGACAAATGCAGTGTTTCCATCAAGACCAAGAGGCCGGTGCTCTGAGAGGCCTACAGCAGAAATGCCTTATGAGCAGAAGACCTGCCTTCTGGTGATGGGAAAATGGCAACAAGTTTACAATAAGTCATATGGGCCATTCCTCTTTCTGCTAGCTCAGCAGGAAGACAGACAGATACTTCAAAGGGAAGAAACAAAGACATCAGGCAGTGAGCTTGCCCAAAATTTAGAGGATGAAAGAAAAGAGTGAGACAAAAAATCACATAATAACAACTCATTCCTAAAAGGCATAGAACATCTGTCCAAAAACTGCTTTGAGGCTGCCCAAGGGAACCCAAGAGATGTGGTGAGGACTTGACAGCTGGCATCCCTTGAACCTTGTGTCATAGCACAAGTGATCCTGGCCTGACTATTTCGATATGTGCATTTTGAGGCTTTTGAGCACAGGGGCATGAAAGAATGACTGTGAGTGACTGAAATCAGTTTTCTTTAAATACTGTTTTACCTTTCCATAAGATCTTTCGCTGCATTTTGTAACATTTAATTCCTACACCAGGATCAATGTTGCAATCAGTTTTACAGTCAGTCATACTTGCACACCCTGTAGTTTGTTTTAGTAGTAGGAGGTCATTTCAAGCCAACATTTGCATGGTGAGTAAGCACCTGTCTTTGGGACAGGCCTTTGGGTTTGTTGGATGTTGACACCTTCCCACTCATTGTAAATATACCAGGTGTGGCAGCTGCCTTGAAAAAGGCAAGTCTAGGTTTAGACTTAGCCTTAGCTTCCTTGAGTGGTTTGTTGCATTTCCTTCCTCTGTTTTATTTCAGAAGGAGGAAGATGTGTCCTCCTCCTCCCATGTCAATGCCAAGCCACTCCCATCACTTTTCTTAACTCCTGTCAGTAGGCTGTGTATCTGTTTTACCAGATTCTGCCTTCATGCACACATCTTTTTGACATGTCTTTCTGCAGGAATTACAAATATTGTTGGACACTGAATTCAGTGAGGTGAGAACTGCTTCAATTTTATACCTTACAGTGCGTATAGCTGGCAGGAGTTACCAAGTCAATGAGAAGTAGTTTTCTACTTCTACTTGTCTCTCACTCGGATGTCTTCATTTGTGGTATTGTTCATGCTAGTGTATAAACCACTCAAGGTGGGAATATTTCTGAAAATTAGTAGACACACTGAGGGATGCAGGAAGCTGTGAAGCAGACACTGTAGAATCCCTTGTTGTAAAGTAACCCTATCAGAAATAGCTTTACCCTGAGCATGAATTGATAACACCTGGCTCAGAAAGCCTGTGTCCACAGCAGGAATGAACCAAGGAAACCTTGTCTTGCCCATCAGCACAATCATGACTGATCATAAGATGTGATTGCACTGGGTCCAAGTACCATTTTTTCTCTGCCGAGTTTCCGCTTCTGTGGATACCCTTCTTCCTTCTCATCCACAATCAAACAACACGTACTTCAAACTGAGCATGTAACTCCAACTAACTGGTATTGCCGACGCACAAAGGCTTATATCCCTTCTGGTTTTAAATTACTGTAATTACAAGTCTACCTGTTCTTGTTACGTGTATAAAGGTCTAATGATTTTTTTTGAGTATTGACAAATGCCTGACCTCAATGATACTCTGTACCAATTAGCTGTCACATTAGTCAGGCATTGCCTGAAGTACAGGTATGCCCATAAGCTTTTATATTAGATGTCCAGTCCCTTGACTGTGTAATACTGCAATTCCCAGCTCTCCTAAGTATTTTTGTTTTTCCTTAAGCCATTCTGACCACGGCCCTTATGCACCACCTGTTTTTATGCAATAGGTTTTGCAGCAAACGCCCCTTCACTTTTGGAAATCTTCACGATCACACAACAGTGGATGTAGTAGTGTGAGACTAACGTACTCCTCCGGCAGCACGTCTCCCTCCCTGAATGCGTTCTGCCAGCCGGGACCAGAGGCCTCAGACCGCAGCTGCGGGGTGCCCTACCTGTCCGCTCTGCCTCATACGGGCCGAGCCGGGGGCCTCCGAAAGGTGGGGGGGCCGACACATTTACAGAGGTTTCTGCGGGACCGGGTACCGAGCTGGGCCGTTGCGGCTGAGGGGCGGCGGATGGGCTGCTGACGCGGGCGCGGGCTCCCGCCGACGGAGCCTGAGGAGAGGCCGGTCGGCCCTCGACTGAGCCCGCCTGGGGCTGCTGCGGTAAGCGAGGCCGCCTGACAGCTCGGGTCTCTCCGCAATCGGCTGGTGACGCCTGCGGGGGCGGGCCGGCGGCGGGGCGGGGCGGGCCCTTTTCTGGCCGGGCCGGTGGCCGCGGCAGCCCTGGCGGAGCGACGCGACGCGGCTGGTCGTGGGGCGGCAGCTTCCCCCCGGCCTCGGGGTTATGCGCTGGGGTCATGGTCTCGCCGGCTATCGCTAGGCTCCTCCCGCGCCCGGGAGGGAGCCCCCTCCTCAGCCTCCTTCTCCTACTGCTGCTCTGCCCCGGCGGCAGCTGCCTGCCGCGCCGCCGGCCCGCGGGGCCGCCCGTGGTGCTGGGTAAGAGCCGGGGGGGCGGCGGTGGGTGCGTCTGGTGCCGTGGAGCCTGGTCAAGCCCGCTGTCTCCGCTGTCGCGCCCCTGGCAGGGACGCGGCGGGAGGCCCCGGGCGCCGCGGAGCGCGGCGGGCCCGGCCGCGGGGGTGCGCGCCCCGCCCCGCCGCCGCCCGGGAGTCTCCGGGGCGTTTTGCCGAGCGACCCTGCGTCGTCAGCGCCCCGGGGGCTGCGGGTGCCGCGGGGCGCCGGCGCTGAGCACGGAGTGTCTGCTCCGTGGCTCTGGCCCGGCCGCAAGAGCTGAAAACACCGGCGCGAGTCGGGGGGGGCCGGGCACCCCGCATGGCAGGGGCGGCCCGAACGTGCCGAAAACACTGGGTTGCCTTTGCTTGTCGGGGGGTCCGGGAAAAAACAGGCTCATTTAAATACGTTCTTAGCTCATCAACTAAAGCTAGACCCTCGCTTCTCGAGTTGTTACTGTACACGAACCTTTCATAAAAGAGGCTGGAATCGGGTGTGGGGAGAGGGGTGACTGGGTGTTACAGCAGTCACACTACAGGTACTTTAAAAATAACAGGCTTATTCTGTCACACAACATGGAAAATGAATTATTGATTACTGGCCTGTGGTTTCACCTGTTAAAACAAAATAGTTTGTAACAAATCTGTAGAAAGTATTTATATAATGGTTTCTAAGTATTTGTTAGATACTTTTTGTATCCATTGATGAGAAGACTTGTAAATAAATTTTAAATGTTTTAATAACTTGTCTACTGAAATTCTAATTCTTAAGCATTCCAATACATTAAGTGAATGTGGTCATCCTAATGTCAGTAGTCAGTCCTGTGAATGTATTCAGTATGCTGAGTGTTCTTATTATGCAATTAACCTTAATGATAAAGGGGTAAGAAAAAGTAAGAAAATGGGAGAAATACTGGGAAAAGGATAATCACTGGCATGTCATTCAGTTTAAGCTCATTTATAACAATTTAGGCTCTGCTGTTGAATTTATTACTGCTGTTACAAACTTCTGACATAAAAGGGTAAATGCTAAGCAAGAACTTTCTTAAAGATGCTGTGTATCTCAGGACCACCTTGTACAAATTCACAGTTCTCAACAGATGGCTGAACTAGCTGAGAGGATGTAGATTTGGAAGAAGAGGCCACAGAAAGATGTCCTAAGAGGCTGGAGTTTAAATGTGAATGAAAGTTCTTAGAGTTCTCCCTGTGAAGGTTAGAAGCAATCTTCCCAGCTCCCAGCTCTGTCGTGCTGGGTTTTAGCAATAAGCTTCTTGATGACAAAGGTGATAGTGTTTTAGTTGCTGATCCAATATTCAACTCTAGCTATGAAGGAATCAAGGAAGACTTAAAAGCAACTGGGATACGGGTTATAGAAGCATGGAGTTACTACTGATGGATTTACTGTAAGTATCTATGTTCCCTAAGGATGCTTTGAAAAACCATGTCTGACCTACATTTTTTTTTCCGAAGAGGCATTCTCGTAAATACTGCGTGGCTGAGCACACGTTCAACACTGGGTGGTTTAAAACACAGACTTTCTTGTTGTTAAAGTGAATTTCATCATATGCTACAGAACTTGCATCTCTTACTGTTGTATTTTAAAACTTGCTGTGTTCTGCTGCCCAGTCCTGACCTGTCCAGAAAGTGAAAATTCAATGGGTTTTAGCATAAATAATTTTTCTGGGTTGTCTGTATGTTTGAGAAAGTAGGCACTCTTAGGGAGTGATTTGCTGTAAGTATTGTAAAATACCATGGGTTTTTATGTATAGAAATAACTGTCATTGTAAAAACACCTGCACTAAGAGCTTAGCTTCAATTAGACATGACATGGGCAGTGAAGGTCAAACAAATAAAGGAGGCGAAGAAGTGACTGTTGGTCACTTGCTGGCTCTGCATGAAATGTTCTCATCTTGATTCTAGTTAACTTTTCATGACCTTTTCTTCACTCTTCTTGCATATGTGTCATGTTAAGATAAGCTTTTTAGGAATTACTGTGATGAGGATGGTAGGAGGGTTTAGGAGAATCATTTAGGGAGGCATTCTAACTGCTGGCTTAGCAGAGGTGTTTGGGAGAAGGGAGAAAAACACACATTGCACTGGAATCACAAATGCAAAAGGAGATTGAGAGGTGTATGCAAGGCTGCATTGTACGAGCCTATACAAGCCTGAGATGGTTTTGGAGTCCCTATGAGGGGGAATACAGTATTGATCCTCTGCACTTATCAGGCTGGCATCTAGACCCTTAATGCCTTATATGTCTTCAGTTTTAAATATGTTTTTATCTTGTAGTAAATGTGGTCTCATGATCTAAGCATTCACTCTTGGTCTGTTTGGAAGTTAAAATACTTAAGTAGAAAGAGGAGTTAACAAGTTTGGTCTTATTCCGTGCATGGCAAGTTGGCCATCTGATCTTAAGGAATAAAGAAAGGAGGAATGCTGTTTAAAGGAATGTTGTCAACACAATGATCACTTCATAAATGTTTTAGACCAGTGATGGTCACAAGACTCAGTGTAACTTGCTCTCAAATGTTTTATGTAATGACCCCACTTGCAGTTGTGACCTGTGCTTACCCAAGTAACAGAGGAAGTAGAGCAGCAGTTTGCAAATACGGGGCACTGTTATATATGGGTAATCTGGTTCTGCTCCCCAGGTACCAACAAAAATACTGCTTCTAGGAATTTCAAATCTGAAAACTAATCTGCTTGAACACAACCTTGTAACTATTGGTTGTAGTTGTGGCAATAGATCTCAGATTTGTAGAGCCCCCTAACTGGCTTAGGTGAAGTGTGGTTCTGTGAAACAGCTAAGGCAATCCCATAGCTCATTAGTGCTCCCCCAGCTTTCCTTGTGCCTGCTTTGTGGACTCATTTGTTTTGTCAAAGCATGAGAAAATTAACCTGGTGAGGAAGAAGTGATTAATTTTGTAACTGAATTACCTTAATGGAGGAGCTGGCACAAGGAATGTGGAAAGTGGCACCACTTCATTTGGATTAGGTTATTTTTTAAGCTGGTCTATGCATCATCAAATGGTCCCTTAGTAGCAGGACCTATTGTGGCTGAAGATCACATCTGTACATACCAAGGGAGCAAAACCAGGGACCGAACTACCATGGGGTAGGAACTGACAGCAAAATACTGCCACGCAATTGCTCAGTTTTCCCTGATACTTAAGTAACAAAGCATCAAAATGTATTCATATAATAGTGGCACCAGGAGAAGAAACATGAGGTAAAAGTCAAAACCTTGCTTCCAGAGTCCTGCCTGAAGGCTTGCCATCAAAGATGCAATGTTCATTAAAATGTAAGGTGATTGTCTTGGAGTTCCTCTCTCAAGTGTTCTTGGGGAAAAGAGGACTACTTAAGATACTGAATTGCTTTCATGCCTTTTTAAGAGTTTCCTATTCAGCCAGGGCAATATATTAATATAGGAAAATCTCCTTTAAGAACCAGGACAACCTACTGAACACCTCTGCTCTACCGACAACATCTATTAAAAATATATGTAAATACACTAAAAATATACTGAAAATATATCAAGATATATCTTTTATATATATAAATATATCTTGTGCAAGTACCTCTGGATATCTGCTTCATGTTTACATGCAATTACAATATTTTTGCACTTTTATCAGTTTGTTATATTCAACATGCTTGTCTTCTAATGCTTGCAATAAGAATCTCCTTTATTTTGTGGCTGTTCTTCCTTCATTTTCTTATATAGTCCATCAATAACCACTGCATACTATCTCATGTCTTATCAATTTTGGGAGCTGATAACCTGTCCTTATAAGATCAGCGGCGGATTCACTGAACTCTTTACCTTTTAGAGCTGACTCAACACAATTACTATATCAATGTTCTGATACCTTCTGCAAACAATTTGTTAGGTACTTGGCTAAAGTTTTCTAGAAAGACACCTAAATGAAGTTTGTTAATAATTGACTTGCATGCAAAAGAGGTTTGTCTGTGAATTCCTGCTGACTGCTAATTGAGGTGTGCATGTTTGTATGGTCAGCTGGCTAGATGTCAGGAGTGATTTAAATGTTTATGCCTCATGTGATCTGAGGTATCTAGGAGTATCATGTGAGATGTTGTTTGCTGCCTTGTTCCTAATTTTAAACACAAGCCATTTCTGTGGCAGTCTATCATTGAGTTTATGACCTACTTCAAGACATTCTTCTTTGAGAACTGTGGTCAGAGTTTAAAATTAATTTTCCAGAAAACTTGATTCAGTTTGAAGGAAGTGTAATATATATAACCAAAAAGAAGACAGTTATTTGAGGAGATTATACCAGTAAAAAAGTTACAATAGTTGATATATATCCAAAGGCATTTGCATTTCAGGTAAAAGTAGTAAAAAAAGTACCAATTCGTGGCCCTTTTGCCACACAAACAATAACTCCTCCCCCCTCCCCCAAGTTATTATATAGGTACTATCTTGAATGTTGTTTTCTCTTTGTTTCTTGGTATTAAGGCGAGTTACTTTCCAGGTTGTGATTTTGCTTATTGTCATCTGCTGGGAACTGTGAATCCATGAATAAGACTAAAGGATAGTGATAGGCAGGAGTTTCAGTACATCCTAAAGCTAGTTATTGTAGTTCCCAGACTTGGAAAAGTCTGTAACTTCTTTTAAACTCCCAAAATAAATTTGTAAATGTGCTTTCCATAGATTTTAATCAAACAAGAACAGAGCCCAGAAGGAGATGTACTAGTTTTATCAGGGCAGTTGAGACAAAAAACCAAACACACACCACCACCCTCACCCCCCTGGCAAAACCAGCAAAGGATACTATAATACTGGAAGTGAGTTGGGCTCATCAGTGTATTAGAATGAGTTCTGTTGGGATTACTGTCTTGGTGAAAAATGAGAATATGCTAGAACTGATACATCATCAAATCTGACAGGAACACTTTTTTCTGCTGAATATGAAACCTCGTTATATTGCCAAATGTTGCAGTTCAGAAGTCAATACACGTATTATGCAACCGCAAATTAGGGAAGCAAGGGTACTGCTTGAGATCTTTTCTTGGACATCCAGTTTTAACTAGTGCTGATGTATTTTGCAGAACTTCACTTGCCAGTTACTTTGTACATTTATGCAGTCGGTCTGCAGGCTTCTATAATGTTTCCAGGAAAAAGGCTTAGGAACTACAGATGTAGGTAGATCAGAAAAATTACTTGCAGATTACTCTGCCCACAGATGCTTTCTGTGTATGGTCTGAAAGCAAAGGGAAATGTGCTTTTCTACTGCTTTCAAATTCTATCACAGAAAATTCAGAAAGGTATGTCTTTATCCTACAGAATAATCTTCAATGTGATCTTTTTTAACCTGTTACTTATAAAAAAGCCACTAAGTAGTTCTGCAGCCAAAATGTAAATCATTAACACTGTTAAATTGCGTGGGATGAGAACTGAAGATCTTGCAAGTTTCTTTCCATAATCTGAAAAATCAAAATCTGCATTTTGTTTCTTATAGCTTCAACATGGACCCTCTTCAGCTTGCAGAATGTACTTTAGAAAATAAAATACGAGTTGTGAATTAGTGATTAACAGTTTCACTGTTAATATGGAGATGTAAACCTGAAAAAAAATATTTTTTTCTTAATCTCTGCTTTATAAACAAACAGGCATCACGCCTGTACACGAGACTATTTTTAAACTGCAGCATTCTATCTTGGCACAGATGGAACTTGCCTCTTATCTTTTGTTTAGAATTGCATAAAATTACCACTTCTCAACTTGTTCCTTGTCACCCCTTGGGTAAAACATAGTATGTAATGTTTCTCATCTTCTGCTCTGAATTGGACACAGGACCACACCTCTATCTTAGAGAAGCTTGAGAAAAGAATATCTTAACCAAATTAAACTTGCAGTTAATCTAAGATCACTCTATTAAGTCTGAGTGAGACTTTGTACAGTTTCCTGCTTTCAGTACTTTTGTTGATAAATTTATCTTTGTCATAATCTTGAACTTCTTCAGTTGTGAGTTGTCTTACTCTGAGTGGGAGTGCTTATGATTATTTGAGTGCTGTTTGGAAACGTCAGCAAGGTCTTAAAACTCTGATACTCTAGATGTTTGTCTAAGTTTTTGAAAGGTATCTTTGCTGGAAGAACTTGATTTTTACCCAAGGAAATGAGATTCCAGGGTCGCACAAGATGTCACTCTTCTACTTTGTTTTGCATTGGAACTGAAGACAAAATCAACCTGTTCTGGCCTTGGCAGGTCTGCTGCTGAAACTGGCCAGCCATGAATGATAGATATAAATAGAATTACATTCTGTTCCTTTTCTAATTAAGAGCACTGATACAGCACAGGCACCAGACTATAGAACAAGCTGTTGCCTTAAGTTCTGTAAGCAATAAGCATTTTGTGAGGTTACAAGACTGAACTTCAGTAAACTCTTTCTAGGGTGTGATGCAATACTATAATCTCCCTTACTATGCCTTCCAGTATATTGGAGTCCTTGAAATATGACCTAAAATAAACTGTGGTCAGCTACTGGGTCTTTAACGTTTCACTTAAGACTACAGAAATAAAAACACTAAAAACCTAATGAGAAAGTATGGGTAGTTAAGAAAGAAATCCTGAGGTATATCTTTTGTTGTGGGGCATAACCTGTAGCGGTTGAAGGTTGTAAGAGTGTGGTTGTCCAGGTCTACATTTAGTCTGTTCTGTCCTTTTTCAGTTCTGCAGTAAGTGTTTCTCTGAAAGCATATCTGACTTTCCAGTTAAGTTAGATGTTCCACTAAAAGGTATTGTCTCTTTCTTTAAATCATGACTAAGTATCAGTGTTCTATAAAACGTAAACTGCTTTGATTAAAGAATTTTCTGAACTGGGGGGGGAACCCAACAACTGTATGGGTAGGCCTGCATTAAAAAACCTTCAAAATTAAACATTGACAAGTAAATAGGATAGAGTTATACATACCCAAAAGAGGTGGGAGTGTGTGGAGCTGAAAGGGGCTGGGGGAACCCTTAAGAAGTGCCTAAACCCTGAATTTTTTTAATACAGAGAAACTTCTCAGTTACTTCAGTATCTTTGCCTTTCTGGTTCTTGAGGAAAAAATGATTAAATGTGACAACGTAAGAAGTTTCTCTGGGAACTTGCTGCTGAAAATTTTAAGAGCATTTTTTTAAGCTTAGTTCTAATTTAGAAATAATATTCCTGTCTCTGTCTAGTGTTTAAAATAAATAAAGGAAAATAAAACTTCATCAAAGGAATACTGGCATTTAGTATACGCCTTAAGAATAGTGCACTTCAGAGAAGGTGCAAATACAGGACCCTTCCCGCCAAGTATTACTGAAGCAATGTATCAAACAAAAAACCCATCAGAACTGTTGTCGCATCCAAACCTGAATGGAAAAGATAGGAAACTATGTATTTGGATTATTATGCTAGCCAGCTAAATCTTGTGTAGCAAAAGTGCAATCGGAGGTGAAGAAGTGAAAATAAAAACCATAAATGTAGCTGCTTTCACTTTTCACATTTTTTAAGGTCAAATGGATAGTTTGCAGGCAACTGTTTAAAGAGGACAGACTTGAATGTGCAGTTCTAATACTCTGAAGAAAAAATTATTTCAGAAAGATTCACACAGATAATGTTGATAACATCTGAGACCATCTGTTTTTCATACCCATGGCCTAACATGACTTGTTCCTATATTGTCTGCTCTTTGAAGTTATGAACTGTTGATCCAGAATTATTCTACATGGTGGTTCCTCAGCTCATGATTTTTAAAAATCTAAAGTATTTTCAGTGGAAAATGTGCATGCAGTACTTATGTAATTTTTTTATCCAGTTACAAAACTTAGTGGTATCTCTGGATGCAGTGATACTGCATATGAGGGCTACAGTATTAAGATGTGTATATTATAATGTAAAATGTTATAGACTTTGATTTTAGATGTCTCCTTTTTATATCTTTCAGTTCCAGGGGACTTAGGTAATCAGTTGGAAGCAAAGTTAGATAAGCCATCAGTAGTACACTATCTCTGCTCTAAGAAGACAGACAGTTATTTTACACTCTGGCTGAATTTAGAATTGCTTCTGCCTGTTATCATTGACTGCTGGATTGATAATATCAGGTAAGACCAGAAATTTGCTCTTTGCAGTTATCGACTTTCCTGACATGCTAGGCTGACATGCTTTGTACAGGATGACCGCCTTAAACTTTCTTTGCTGATTCAAGATCAGTGAGAGAAATGACTTGGAATTTTGCTAGGTAGAGTAACAGGATGAATCAGATGATGTGGCTCTGTTGCATCCGAGAGCGCTGTTCATCACTGATGAGAAGCAGAGGGTCTCTTATTTTTTTCTACTTTCTCTCCTACCAGTTACCCAGTATTGGTTTGGGCACTTATCAGACACTTCTGTGGGCTTATCTAAAGCAGAACACTTTCTGCTTTTTTGATGAGTTACTTAAGTTGTGATGAGGGAAGGAGGAATAGGGTACATTGGGCAGCACATACAGGACAGGCAGGAGGAACGTGAGCTTGCACTTTTGCTGGCCATCTGTTGTTGGAGAGCGGTCTCAGGGCAGCTCAGACACATGGGGTCCTTCAAGGGCAGTCTGGAAGTTTCTTTCCACAATTATTTTGGTTTAAAACGTGGTTTAACTTAAAACTTCCAGACTATTTCATCGTTCAATCTGCCTCATTAATGTTCCTGTTAAAATCGTATAAATATCTCTATGAAAACAAGAAATATTTAGCTTGTGCAACTTAAAAATATTGTATTGGCATGTTGCTCTTTTATGTCAATATACCAAGCTGTCGTGTAGTTGTACCTCTGCTTTAAGTCTTGCTATATGCCTTAGAGGTTAGGGAGATTTTTAGTGTGTGAAGATTTGAGTATCAATTCAGATTCTAAGACTTCATCTAGGGGTAAAAACTTATATTCAGACATGGCAATTGTATTGATATGGTATTTAAAAACAAACAAACAAAACCCCAACAACAATAATAAAAAACAAGCCCCAGACTCTGACCCAGTGCTCCAGATTCTTCATATCTCAAATTGATTTGAAAAGTATCTACAAAACACTCAATAGCTCTATGTGTTTCCTGAGGTACCAGTTGTTATTAGTGAAGAATATCAAGTGCTCCCTTACGCTGGTATAGGTCTTCTAGTTAAACAGAAAGGAATTATTTTTACCTAGGAGAATTTTTCTGATATCTGATTTTACAGGTATTTTATCTTTTACTTCCACATTCTTATGTTCTTGACAAATTTTCTTCATTATGTGGCTTGATGCAAAGTGAAATGGTATAGAACTATATAAAGTAGCTTACATTCTAAAGTTGAAGTTCAGCCATAGTTCTGTATACTCAGTTTTATAGAGAAGAGTCAGATTCTGCATGTAAAGCATTAAACTAATTAAAATAATTGTTTGCATTCTGTAACCTCTCAGCCATTAGAGTACTCTTATCATGTCTGCCTTTTTTTTTTTCCTGCTGGGTAATAGCACTTAAAGTTCTTGTTGCTGCACTCAGAATGTAAGACCCACTGTAGTTGAGAGTTGTCATGTGGTAATACAACATGTTTCCTGTTTTTTTTTTCACCTTCTTTCTTTTTTTTTAACTCCCAGGCTGGTATATAATCGAACAAGTAAGATTACAGAACCACCAGATGGAGTGGATATCAGAGTCCCAGGTTTTGGGCAGACGTTTTCCTTGGAATTCCTTGACCCAAGTAAAAGGAGCGTTGGTATGTACAAGTTGTGTCTGAAGTGCTTTGTCACTTGTAGGATTTTTCCAGTGTGTCTTTATACAACAAGCTAATGAAATGAAATGTGTTTTCAAATTAAAGTTCTGTCTGAAGTAGAAAACCAGATTATTTTTTTTTTAGTAGGGTAGCACATAGCTCACTTTGCTTTTAAGTGTTTTCATTGCATTGTTTGTCTGTTGTTTGGCCTGATAGGTTGAGATAAGAAGATTCTATGTTCAGTCTTCTGACAAATCTGAGTTCTCTGGATGAAACTTGAGTAGGCACTTTGAAAACAGATGCTTTTGGAATATGACATTTGTTGAGTAGAAAATTCTGTGGCTGAAGCTTGACAAGAAAAACTAAATAAATACATTTCATTTCAGCTTAGTTCTGAGTAAGATGTTCTTTGGCCTTAAGAATGAGTTAATGGACTCGGGATATACAGTACCACTCTCTGTAGTTCCCTGTCTTTTGTCAGGGTCAGAATAATTACATAATTACATTTATGCTGCAAAAAATTTCTGCATTAATGTGTTTGCAGGATTTTTTTGTTTAGTGTTTTTGTAGAAGTCATCTTTCAGAAAACACTGAATCCAATAAGCTTTTGTGAGGAGTTGTTAGCTGTGGCTGAAGACCTAAGTAATTTAATAGTCAGTAATGCACTGAGCTTCACATGCTTCATAGCATGGATTTCTTTTCTGTAGGGAGCAATCCTCAAAAGGCCAGTAATGGGCTTAATGGTCTTCACTAGATGACTCTCATAACTAGAACAGGGCTGTATTTAAAATTGACTATGTTCAATTCATAAACATTCAAGACTAATGAATGAAATTCTGCTCAAAACTTAAATATGACTGTGATATTCAATGGCATGTTTTGACACTTAATTTTTCAAACTGTTATATTTAATTGTGGTAATGCTTACATCCTGTGTGTCAAAGCTTGTAATATGTAACACCTTTTAATATATAGCCAGTCTGCAAATGTTTCCCTTCTTTGCTATTAAAGCATTATGTTCAGTCCCTTAAGTCTTAGTCTGCTACCTGATAGATAGAAAAATAGTTTTGGGATAGTTTCCAGAATTTTGCCCAGGGGTATGCTGTAGGCATTTGTTGCCAAGAATAAATGTTGGTGAAGTCCAGGCCAACCTTTATGAGTGTATTATATACCCTATCTGAAGCTAACTTGCAATCAACAGAAGCTAGGACTTTAATGTAGTGATTCTGACGTGTATTCTTTACAATTCAAGGGTGAGACACAGTTCTGCTGATGAAAATTTACCTGTTCTGTGTATGCTGTGTTTTGCTGCCACACTTGTTTGTTAGATCAGCCAACTAGTAAGAAGTTTTAATAATGGTATTCTCTCACTTTTGGGGGACAGCAAGCATAACTAATTTTGTTGAACATGCAGCTTTCTAGATTGTCAAAACCAAAGACTACAGTTCTAATGTCTGTATATGGTATCAGAGATAATGCCGCCAGAACTTACTTTTTGTGAGTGTCTGACAGCTGCTTCTAATGCTAATCTTTTTCACTGTTCTGTTTCTCTCTTATCTGATGTCTACAGGCAGTTACTTTTATATGCTGGTGCAGAGTTTAGTAGACTGGGGCTACAAACGTGATGAAGATGTAAGAGGAGCACCTTATGACTGGCGAAAGGCACCAAGTAAATAACACGTTGTTACTTGAACAGAACTTTGACTCTCCCAGCCAGCAAATAATGTTTTGGGTCTCTTCTCCCATTCCACCTGCACAATTATACTTAAAACCTTAATTTTGACTAGTTCTTGGGGCCTGGGTACCCCTGCACCCAGGTGAATGCTCTGTGGTGTGGTTTCTTTTTTTTTGCTTTAAACAACTTGTTTTGTTTTTAAGTCTTAAGTAGCAACAACAAAAAAGCCATACCACCAAAACACATCCCCACAGAAACACCCACCCTTCCCACTTAATACTGGAATTTCTAAGCTCTGTATTATTAATTCCAGAGACAGTCTCAAAAAAATCCTTTTAAAGAATTGTGTTGAAGTTCAGCATTCACAATTAATAATTGTAACTGTGTGACCTCTGTATGTCTACTTTAGATGAGAATGGAGACTATTTTGTGGCCCTTCGCAAGATGATAGAGTTAATGTATGAGCAGTATGGAAGTCCTGTTGTCTTAATTGCCCACAGTATGGGTAATATGTACACCCTCTACTTCCTCAACCATCAGACTCAGGATTGGAAAGACAAGTACATAAAAGATTATGTGTCATTAGGCGCTCCATGGGGAGGAGTGGCTAAAACTCTCCGTGTGCTGGCTTCAGGTAGGTAATTAAAGGTTTTGCAATGTGTGTTGTTAGTAGTGCAAGATACTTACTAGCCTGTTAACTCTAAGACTGGAGGATGAGAGTTTAAGATACTATGAAATTAAAAATAATTTTTTCATAAGTGATGGCAACTTGATTTTTCAAGCCCTGTGTCCAGACTGTCATTCTTTATGTTCACGGGAGTGGACTAAGTTTTTTACATGCCTTAACCAGGAGTGGTGTCCCCTCTTGACCTCTCCTAACCTCTTTTCAGCAGATTGTTGTGTCATCTGCTGTTTGGCCTGATGTCTTCTATTTCTGTCACATCTGCCTCCAGCCTGATTGCTCTCTGTTCAGCATTGCAAAGCTAACAAGGACTGCAGAGCATTGAGTAGTTTCCTTTGACACAGCTGCTTGAGGTTAACATTAAGGGAAACCTGTAGATATGGTGGTGAAGTGGTGCCCACAGCACAAATGCCTGTTGAAAGTTGTTACAGATAAGGAAAATGAATCTTTGGTATTTTGGGTTTAGCCTACTGGATAAGCCTGAGATTTAAAAAAAAAAAAAAGGAATAAAGAAGCATAATGTATTTCACTAAGTGACTGCATATGACTAATGGAAAAAGTTCACTTTCCCCATCATGTGATACCGTAATTATTTAATGTCCTTTGGCATTTAGTTCATGATGTTTCTAGTTTGTTATTTTTTTATCTTGTTTCTGACTTGTTAGCTTTGGATATCACTATCTTCTTCCTAAACAAAGCTGACATCAGAAACTGGACTTCATCAAAATGCAGAACACACAGCAAGTGCCAGCCATGCATGGACAGTTCAAAGAATACTTTGCTTAGCAAAGGCTTTTGATTCTGAATAGTAGTGCACAGCTCAGTTACTAATTAGAAAACTTAAACTGGATGTTTTTGTTGAGTTATACATTGTTAAATCTATTGCAATGGCACTGTAAAAATTGATTTCCCTTTTCCCACAGGCTTTGTCTGACAAGTCTGCATGCTACAGAAATGGCAGGAAGTGAGCAATGTTAATATAGCCTTCCTAAAAATTCCACATGATTATATAAAAATCCAGTCCCAGATTTCTGTTGGATTAAACTTTTGTGCCGCATATCTTGTTTATCCTTTCTAATGCATGTCATCTAAAGTGGCTAGCTGTACAAACATAGAATCCATAGTTACATTTCTACTAAAATGTAGTCATCTTTTAATCCATATGTCTATTGTACTGAATTCTGTGTTTTGGAGCAGAAATTTAAGAATCATGTTGGAAAGTTAAATGGGCAGAACATAGTATCAGAATGCACATTTCTAGGCTAGTTCTGTCTCAAATATCTAGTAAATCGCCACAATCAGGCATTAACACTTGGATTACTTTAGTCTATTAAAGAGTTTCTAAAACTGACATTATCTGGGTGTTAATATGCAGAATAATTGTTGCTTTAAAGAAAAATCCTGCATTGCTGCAGGAAAGACAAGGCAAGCTATGAATGTATTCCTTGTGCTCCCATTCTTGTTACATGGTAATGGCTAGGAACTTCATGTCAAATCCCCAGTTGTGTTATCAAAGTGGTAAATGGTACACAGGTGGAGTTATTCTCTCTAGATCTGTGATACTTTCTGCTGCTTATTCATGTGCTTTGCAGGGTCAATACTTATATCATTACAATTTCCAGTGCCAATAAAGTGAGGATGTTCTTCCCACTACAGTGAGCAAAGACACAAAGTTCACTGTGGTGGTTTGTTTGGTTGTTTTTTTGTCAGCTTGAGATGCTAGCAGCATCTTCCTTAGACCTAATATTCTGTTCTCTATAATGTCAACGAGTGTTGTGCCTGCTGACTCATGCATGGTCTTGGCCATGCAGTACTTCTGCACTTCAGAGAAAAGTGGAGGATTTGATAAGCATTTTGTAGCAGTTCTGCAAGAGAAGGCTGAAATAGTCAGATTCTGTGTTTGATTATTCCACTGGAAATAAATTTTGTGCACATTCCTCTCATTCATCAATTCAGAACTCAGGCTTTCTTTGCTGAAAACTGCCAAGTAGTATTCAGTAGCTTAGTGGAGAGTGTGCACACTTAAGTGTTTATACCACACAGTAATATGAAATACATTTTTCAGCACCTTCGTGATTCTTGCTGTGCTCTTTTGAGTTTCTTTTTTATCTGTTTCAGTTACGCTAGCAATGTCTCCATACAGTCCTCCGAAAGATGGCATTAAAGACCGTGCTTTAGGTCTCATTGCTGAAGCAATAGTGCCACCTTATGGAATTGAAAAATATACTGTGGCGCTGTATCAGGAATAGCGGTGTCGGTTTCAGTATTTCAATTTTTATGCTGTGGCTGACCTGCATCTCTACATGCTGTAACCACCTGGACCTAATAATGGAAAATCTGATTCAAGGTTCAGCTGACAAGAGAATTGAGGTTCACCAGCCATTGTGATAATGGAAAACAGGTCTGATCAGATAGTCACCATGAAAATAAACTCGGATCTGTCTCAGGGCTTTTTTTCTTAAAAAAATCCATTTCTAGTAATCACTATTATCTGCCATTTATTAATCAGCTTTTAATTTTGGGAAGATGTGAGAACAATGGTTGAAGAAAAGATGCATATAAATTATACCTTAGTCATGTGTTAGTTTGAGCCATCTTTGGACCAAACTGCTAAGAAAGCAATGGACTTGATGTCTACAAAAAATTACTGCAATGTTTTCCTCAAACACTAGTTCTGTAATAAGAGTAAGTCTAAATTTGGTAAAATGTAACAATTTTTGGTTTGTTGGGTATCAGATTATTTAAGATCTTCATTGATGATAAACTCTAGCTCTCTACAGTTATATTACATTAAGAAAATATAATGCCTTGGAAAAGCTTGGCCAGCTGAAAACATTTCCCAAGTATAGTAGTTATCTAATGGTCTTGCAAGAATTGTTGGTTTTGTCTGTACCCCCACGGCAGAGATGTAGTTTAAGTTACCAGAGTTGCTAGAAAATATTAGTGCTGCATTAAAGAAAGCCTGTGTTCTGAGCAACACAAGTATTTTAGCAGTCTTGAAATGCTGACTGAAAGCGAAGGTGCCGATACTGGTGAATGGTTCCCACCAGAAGCTAACAAGCTCTAACTCTTCTTTTACCAAAGTACTACACGCAGAGACTGAATTGGTAATTGCGTGCAGCGTTCTTACTTGATAGCATAAGCAGGGACAGTAATATTAGCTTTGCTTCTGTTTCCTTTTCACAAGTTGTCTTTTCAGGTGACTATTAAGTCTGCCATTTTCTTTCCATTGTAGGCATGTTCTGGTGGGTTTTGTTACAAAGGGAGTGCATAAACTGGTAAAACACTATGCCAAATGCTAAATAAACCATATAGTAATTTTTATAGCTATCCTGAATGAAATACTGCTACTCTGCTTGTTTTGAATGTGCAAAATTTTAAATGTTTTCTTAAGCCTATAAAGTCTCTCTATGACTGCTTACATGTCTGTGGATAGTAGTATTTTTCTGTTCTTTCAGCAAAAACATGACCTAGGTACCAGAATTACTGTAAAACACATTTCCAGAGGAGCATTTAAGACACAATTTGGAAATGGTATAAATAATGCCTAATAAAAGCTGATTTCTTAGTTGGCTAACATAGGAAATATTTTCTCCTTTAAAAAGGAGCATATTGGAAAGGCAGCAGTGTTCTTGATTTGTCATTAATTCATTAACTTGTATTTAAATTTCTAAGTTATCAGAAGTTCTTTTGCTGAGGTTAGTTATCAAGACAATCCTAGATTAGGAAAAGTTTCTCCAATTATCACTTAAGGAAAGGGAATAATCTTTTTTCAGGTTATCCCTGTGAGTGGTAGTAATTACTGTTGGCTGAGATGCATGCATTGCTTTGTGTATGATGAAATTCTGCTTTTTTTAAGGTGACAACAATAGAATACCTGTTATCAGCTCACTCAAGATTAGAGACCAGCAGAGATCAGCGGTTTCCACAAATTGGATGCTCCCATACAACTACACGTGGCCTCCAGATAAGGTCTTTGTAAGCACACCTACGGCTAACTACACTCTTCGGGATTACCGACAATTCTACAGAGACATCAATTTTGAAGACGGCTGGCTAATGAGACAAGACACTGAACCCCTGGTCTACCAGATGACACCACCTGGTGTGCGCGTACACTGTCTTTATGGTACTGGTGTGGAAACACCTGATTCCTTCCATTATGAAAGTTTCCCTGACAGAGAGCCCAAGATTCTTTACAGCGATGGGGATGGTACAGTAAACTTACAGAGTGCCTTGCAATGCCAAAAGTGGGTGGACATGCAAAAACAAGAAGTGGTAATATTTGAGCTTTCAGGAAATGAGCATATTCAAATGTTATCCAATGATACTACTATCTCCTATGTGAAAAAGCTGCTTTTTGATTTGTGATACCTTGTGTTGACAGTCATTTTCCTCACCTGTGATGCCTTCCCTTAAATATGGGAAAATGCCTTTTAATCTCTTGATATTTAGATATTTGAATTATTTATTTTGTGGGAGTTTTTTAAGGTAAGGCTGTGTTCAAGAAGTTGTTTGGTGTCCTAAACGATCATTTGTCTCCGATTTGTGTTTATGATGCTTCATGATATTTTCACATTCTACAAATTTGGTCAAATATGCATTTTGGTGCCTCTGTGTCCAATATTCATACAGGCTTTCATTTGGAGGCTGTGCAGCCCCTTGCACATGCTACATAGAATCATAGATACCTGAGCTCCTTTGTGTGGTCTATGCAGGGTTTGGAGTGGGAGGGCTAGGAAGGATTTGCAAATCCAGTGCCCAGAAAACAAAGGAATTGTATTAATTTGGGAAGCACAGTAAACTTTTTAAAGGGTCTTGCATATTCTGATTCACAGTTCCTTGGTTTGTAAAAGAGCATAACTACTAGGTAAGTCAAGGAAGAGGTCTGCCTGGTACTGTAATACCTTTGTCATATCCAGCCTTTCCTTTATCACAGCTTTTGGGAAGGGGAAAAAAAGATAGGTGGGCAAATTACTTGAAGTTTCTTATTAGGTACCTTTTTTTTTTTTAAAAAAAAAAAGGAAGAAATTGCTCATCAACTTCTAGAACCTGATTACTTAGAATCTGGAGTCTAAGGAATTCTCACCTTGAGCTTTATTTATCAATGAGGGAAAGAAGCTAAACAGTGGTTGGTGCTTGCAATAACCATAGCTGTGTGGAGTAGCACAGAAATTAAAGCTAATTGAATTGAATACTGGCAAACAATCCATACAGTGCAGAATTGCATTTCTGGGTAAAACATTATCTCCTGTAGTGGAAATGATAATGGATGCTGAGCATTAATTCAAAAAGAAAAGTGAACTTCTTGAAATGGGGTGGGGAATGGAAGACAGCGTAATAGAGTATTAAGTATAAACCTTGTTCTCAGTCAAATGTTGAGGCTCTGATCCAATTACTGACAAAGTAGTGACTGGATCAACATCGTATTCAGCTGAAAAGAAACTTTACATTTTAAGACTAAAATTCACTTCCCATAGATTACAAGTTTCATTATTGCTGTTTCAAGAAGTTGGGATACACTGTTCCTTAAATGTTTATATAAATTGCTGAATGTGCAACTCTGTTAATTTCTTACAGTATTGTTTCTGTCAATGTTAAAAAAAAAAAAAAATTTCAACTCTGAAGCCACAGAAATGATAGCCTAAAGGCCATCATATTTACAACCTTGATTACAGAAGTGCTGTTGGAGAAATAGTTTCACTCGGACTCTTTTGCTTGCTTTAAAACCAGTCACCCAGTTAGACTGTACTTTACTTTTCTGAAAACACAATTTTGGATGCTTTCAAAAATGCTAGGTCCTCCAAGAAAAATGTTTTAAGTTCTGATGACTTTCTGAAACTATTGAGGATTCATTACTTAAGAAATGAAGTTGTTTAAAGAGTAAAGTTTTTAACTATTTTGGTAGTATGCATAAAATGTTTGCTGCCATTAAACATATCAATAAGAGGTGTTGAAATGACAGGCTTGAACTCTTGTTACTGTAGAATGCAAACATTTTGTCACAGGAGGTAGGTTTAAGGCTTTAAGTTTTAATTCAGAAATTACTTGTAAATCCAGAACAACCTAAACTAGGGTTTATAAGCTAAATAACTTCCTAGGTTTTAACTTCCTTCATTCCCCGCCCTGCATTTTCCCTATTACTTTTGTTGAGTAAGAGAACATATATTGATGTTGAAAATGGAACATTTATGCTACCATCAGTTGCCCAGGAACCTACAGTTCAGCAGCAATATTGCCTAGACTTTTCCAGAGTTAGTAGTGAGTTGCTCCAAGCCATTTGTAGTTGTTAACTGTTGAAATGAAAAAACAAAACAACAACCACCTCCCACAAGAAGTCCTCTACACAAGTGTTGTATTTTATGCAGGGCTGTCAGCTGGATAACCTTCAGGCTTGTGTTCCAAGACTGCTCAAGGATAAAGCTCTTCCTGTGCTCTGACTCAATTTTTGAATAAATTGCTATGTTACTGGTATGCAACAGGAAAGAAATTGCAGAAAACAGCACATCACAATCTGTATTTCTTGCTGAAGTAGAATGCCTGTTAATAAGCATTGGAATGAGTGGAGCTGGAGGCTGTATTGCAGGCTACCAACATGGTTATCAAGGGCTGAAAAAATGAGAGAACATAGATAAACAGTTCTTAACCTGATCTGGAGGGTGTCTGTAAGCTTCATTTTAGATCCTTAACCGTTAATCAGTGGCATTTTCAGTCTCGTACCAAGAGTTTAGCTTCAGGGGTTTTTTTGATTTGAAGTTCCGAAATACATGATTCCAAAAGATGCACTTTCTTTCTTTTTTTATTCTTTTTTCCTTTACTACCTTTTTAATACTACTTTTGGTGCTCCAAAAGAAAAAAATAATCTCTGGTTCCTTTCTAATTTTGGCAACCCAGTACTGTGTTTCTGAGATAAGCTGACTGTATCTTTTAACCTAAAGATTTGTAAATCAGCTTTTGATTAGTAGGCAAGCCCTAGAGCGTGTCTCCTTAAGTTGTGTTAGTTAACCTGGTAAAATGAAGCTGCAAGTTTCAGGTCTTTTTTGGTGTTTGTTTTTGTTGTTGTTTGTCACTATAAAGCCTTGTTGTGCAAGAATGTGTGTATCTGAGTTCTTAGTACTGTTAGAGCAAGCATAGTGCTTCTGGTGAGATTTTGATTGGATGTGATGGGTTCTGCAGACTATAGTTCTGGTTTATGTCCAGAACTCGTGATTTTTCTACCACATCATCTTCAACCTTTTCATTTTCAGTTTCTTGCATATTAGAATGGAGTTCTCACTGAAAAGTGAATGCAGCAAGTAAACACTATTCTACTCATTGAAATGGAACCACTTCACTCAGCATGTTGAGAAGTGCTTACTCACTACGGCATGTTCCTCTGCAAGGCAAGAGTATTTAGCATTACTGTTACGGGCCTGCTAGAACCACGTGCACTTGAGCATTCTAGATTCTTGTGGGGAGAGAGGTCTGAAGAAATAAATCTTTAAGGAGAGGAGAATGTGGCACTTAAGAGGACTAACTGAGGTGCTTTGCCACACTGCACAGCTGAAATGTTTGAATTCACTGACATCTCTTCGTAATGCCGAAGACATATCAATCATGTCTCCTTCCATAATTTTTACTCAGTTTTATTCTTCCAGGATATTTTCAGAAACCAAAAATAGTCTTGAGGACCAAATGTGTTTCTTATTTTGGACAAATGTATAGAAAAGGCTGAAGAAGCTTTCAGCTGTCATTGTAATACTTCTGAAGAGGTTCAGAGTCACTATGTGATTCTCTTTAAAACAGAAGGCTTCAATAACTAGCAATAATTGCAAAGGACTTGCAGACCAAAGGAAGGAATGTTTGGTATTAAGGTAGTTCTTGGAGCACAGTGTGTTCAAGGCCCTCTTAAATTCAGGGAATGTTTGGCAATGACTTTGCTGCTCTCCACCTAACAGTATTTTGTATGGAACATTCTGAGACCTAGCATTTTATATGCTCTTTTTGTGTACGAATGCGTTCAATAGATTTTGAGTATTTTATTGTCAAACTTTGATAACATAATAAAGTTGGTCTAATACAGCTTGTCTCCTGTTGTGAATAACATGTTGTCTCACTGCTCAGATGGAATGTCAACTTGTTGCTGTCTTTCTTCCCCGTGGATTCTTGGCATCTCATTTTCTCACAGTAATTGCTGCTTGGTTCATCTTCCAAATGCACCTACTGTTTTGTGGTACATTTGGAGTTTTCTGTTAATTGTTCTTGAATTTATGGAGATGTGGGAGGGAGATTACTCAATTTCTTTTGTTTGCTTCTTTCTGTCTCATTTCATATGGGGGGAAAAAAAAATTCTTGGGATGCCTCATGCTTCTGCTCAGGTAATCATTTTGAAATTAGTCCCTCAATCCTGAAATGTCCTAAATGCTTGCAGTTGCCTTTATACTGTTTGTTTCCAAACTGATCCACAAACACATGCGTGTTGACCATACAGTTTCATGATTGTATGAAACAATCTTTTTTGCAATTAAACATAGTGCATTGTGGCTCTGAAGAAACTTGAACAGTAGACAATGATTCTGTAGGGCAAAAACCCCTAAAAATCATCTCCCTTATCAAAGTAATCTAAAAGCCTGTTGGGCAAGTGTAAGTCCTCTGGTGGCCATGCTTCACTAACTGATAGTACAAATACTTGCTTATAGCTCTTGAGAAAGAACTAAAAATGATGAGGTTGAAACTTGCCTTGTGGGGGATTTTTTTTGCATCATAAAGAGTAATAAGAGTGTGAGCGTACTGCTGCTCCTCTGTACTCTAGACTCCTATTAATTGGACATCTTGTCCCAGTACAATTTTTGTTCATGCCTTCCTCCGGGTTCATTAACCCTATAAGGTTGCAGGAGAAAGGGAAATGTGGCCTTCCTCCAGCTCCCTACTAAAATGGAGAAAGTCCTGCACTAAAGCACTTAGCCTTCCCAGCTTCTTCCAAGAATTGGCAGAGAGAACAGGGAAGTGGGGACAGAATGATAATGGGGCCTGGCTAGAGTGACGCCAAGCCATGTGGAAGATTGGTGTCCTGTGTAATCGTACCTACACGATTCTGTGTAATTGATGTAACACTGGTGCTAGCTTGGGCTGTGCATCTTCTAAATTAACAAAGTAATAGTTGCATATTGCCTGATGCTATTTTGCTGTGCTATCTTAAATGTTTACTGTAATGATGGGATTGCAGTTTTGAGGAAATTATGTTGACTTTCTCTTTTGCTTGAATTACAGCTTTTCTAGCTTAATAGTTTCCTTTGTTTTAAGACTAATTTACTTTCTGGTCATTCAGATCAACAAACGAGAGTTATGTGGAAGATCTAGTTCCCAAATCGTCATTCTTCAGGCAAAAGCAGAATGTCATATGAGCATGATATTGAGAAATTCATACGCAATAGTTTACTCAAAATACTGGTTTTAAGTTTGTCTTAATGGTTTGTCTATATTGGTGTTGTCTGCCAACTTCTTGTTCTAAAGTAGGCAGCATCTGAGCAGAATATCCCAGTCCTGAACTCTTTTCCTTCTCATGTAACAAGCAGTCACCAATTTTGTGTGAAATAGTTTAGCAAGGTACCTTTACTTTAGGCTTTAGGGATTAGTTCTCAAATAGTTGAAGTTTAAGCTATTCACCTCACCCCAGCAGATTTGCAAGCAAGAGTGGTACCATACTAGTACCTCTAGCACTTTTGTGGGTTCTATTTAGTTTGTTACCAGTTAAAGCACATCTTACCACTCCAGTACTTGTTTGCACTTTCTCAGCACTTAAAGGTGATTGATGCGGATCAGTGTCACTCTCTGCTAACAATCATAGAAAATAATTGTTATTCCTAGAATGGCCTCTGTGTACTGGGGCAAATTCTTAAATTTAAGTTTTAACCAAAGACTGCATAGCATGTTAGTGAGACTGTTAAAGAGCTACTGCTGAAAATCTGGAAAAGAGTATGTAATTTTAACTGTTAGGGTACTGGAAAGCCAAATTAGAAATAAAATATTTCTGTAGCTTTCTAAGTTGTTACAGAATGGCTAGTGAACTAATGAACCTTTGTACTTATGTTACCTGGATACCTTGGCCCAGTTACAGTATTTTTTCTTTTTTGTGAAGGAAAGCAAATTCTGTGATACAAAAAAGTGAGCTGTCTCCTTCTGTAGAAAGAATGTTTAGCGTGAAATACTGAGGGGAAAAAAGAAAAGCTCCAGAAGCTTCCAGCTCAGAATAGAAAAAGTAAAACAGTACACCAAGCTAAAATAAGATCAACAGCAGTAACATGAAGTCCCTAATGAAATGTGAAAACTGAATTGCTTTAGTAGATAAAAATGCAAGCAGAAAATACATTTTGATGCCTTTGACAAAGCAATCCAAGAAACTTTCTCTGATTGATAATTCTTCAACAGCCCAATTTATGCAATGACTATTAGTTTGGATGGACTTAACATGTGGCCTCCTCAAATTCATTATGCACTTTATATATCAACCTGAGTTTGACTACTGTGACTTGAACAACTGTCCTGGTTTCAGCCAGGGTAGAGTTAATTTTCTTCATAGAAGCTAGCGTGAGGCTATGTTTTAGATCTGGGATGAAAAAATGTTGATAAGGTGCTGATGTTTTGAGTTGTTGCTAAGTAGTCAAGGATGGTCCAGCTTCTCATGCTGGCCTGCAGTGAGCAGGCTAGGGGTGCACAGGAAGCTGGGAGGGGACACAGCTGGGACAGCTGACCCAGGCTGGTCAAAGAGATATTCCCTACCATATAACGTCATGCTCGGTATATAAAGCTGGGACAAAGAAGAAGGAAGGGGTGGAGGGACGTTCGGAGTTATGGCGTCTGTCTTCCCAAGAAACCATTACGCGTGACGGAGCCCTGCTTCCCTGGAGATGGCTGAACGCCTGCCTGCCCATGGGGAGTGGTGAACAAATTCCTTGCTTTGCTTGCGTGTGCAGCTTTTGCTTTACTTATTAAACTGTCTTTATCTTAAACCATGAGTTTCCTCACTTTTATTCTTCCAATTCTCTCCCCCGTGCCACCGTGGGGGAGTGAGCGAGTGGCTGCGTGGTGCATAGTTGCTGGCTGGGGCTAAACCACGACAACAACTTAGAAATCTAGACTTTTGCAAAACAGGGCCATCAGAGAGCTTGCATCTGTGTGTACAGCATTGTGCCTTACTAGTGAAAACCACTTGATTGTGCTAGTCTTTGATAACTGAATTAAAAAACAAAACAAAGCAAACAAACAAAAAAGCCAAAACCATAAAACATGCCTCCTGTTCCCAAGCCTTCAACAGCATTTGAACATATCTTAAATGTCTTTTGATATGTTAAGAGAACCAAAAATTAGTTATAATTTTCCCTTAACGCTTCAACAGCATTCCTATCTTATGCATGAAAGACTAGCTGCCTCAGTGGAAGAAGTGTTAAAGCCAGTTACTGCTTCTTACCCAGGCTTCACAGCCACTGTTGAACTGCCCCTCCTGCAATACAACTAAGATGGCTGGGCCTGTGTGACTGTGCCGAAGAGACTTTTTCTCTATGCTTAGCTAATTCCCTTTCTCATTCTGCTTTGACAGTAAGCTATTCTTTGTCAAACGTGAAAGTGGAGGTAACTAATGCAGTGGATGTCCAAAGACACAAACAAACCTTCAAGACAATCAGGTTGTATCCACCCTTAAAAGTGGTAAATATGAAAGGTCAGCTGTACCTTCTGAGGATATGGATCTGACAGCCATCCAAGACAAAAATGAACAATTTTGAACAGTAAAGCTAAATCAAAGTAATCCTTGATTTTTGCCTGTAATCAAAGCTTGGGCAGAGAGACTGTAAGATTTTGCTTTTAGCAATTTTCGTAACAGTAGTAATTCTGACTTTCTGGTAACTTGCTGCCTTGCCTTCAGCAGAACTTGACCATCAGTTTTACTTTTTCCTGCTTCCTGTTAATTCTAGGGCTACATTAAATTTAGTCAATGTACAATGCTTTGGAATATGTTAGTATGTTCACTCTTAAACATTGAAAAATTAAACTACTCTGCATTTCTTCCCCCAACTTCATGTAACTGTAAAGCTTGCTTGCAAATTCTGAATTTGTAACAAAAGCAAATGGGATGTTCCCAGTGGGCAACTGCATTTGAGGTTCCTCTGTGTTCATTTAAATCTGTTTTAAACATGAGGGCTTAGAAAGGTAATGGATTTTTAATGGGGAGGAATTACTGAAGACTTGGTGACATCATGATCTTGAGGCTGTAACTGCATCATTAATTTCTCATGGAAATTTTTAGAAAGCATACACCTACTTTTCTGGAAATACCCAGGAAATTTGGAATTCAAACCCTGGGAACTATATCTAAAATCATGGCTTCCCTTCTGGGATATGCTGCTGCTTGGGTTAAATTCTGCTTTCACTCTGGGAAACTGCCATAGGGTTGTAAGCACGTTTTTGTAAAGATGAATGGAACTGTTTCATGCAAACTTTGGCTCTGGCTTCGCGGTACAACTAACAAAGGATCCACTAGGGGGAGGAGAGTCTCAGCAAATGCTCAGGTGTGGTGTCCTGACAACTGAGGGCAAGCTTGGTCATGGCAGTGAAAGATGGGGGGCGAGAAAAACATTCCCTAGCGTGATGGCATCAAGAAAAGTTCTTTACCTGACCTTAATCCAATATCTTTTAATGACAAATATGCGGAACTGTCTGTCTACTTCAATCTGCCCATTCTCCATTAGGAAGGAGTGATGTAGGAGTATGCAGAATGCTTTGTAAATATTGGAGGAACTAAGCTAAGTCTGAAGTGCCTCATGTCCTGCAGAAACCTCTTTGTTATACTGAAACAACACATCAGTTCCTGGGGAACTGAATTAAAAGGATTAACACCTAGTTTGTTCTGGTGCCATTTCTTCCAAGGCATATCTTGGATGTGAGCCACATTCACTAATACAAAGCCCTCAGTTCCTGGGAAAGAAAGATATTTGTGTAGACTTATGTCTTTTGTACTGGTAGACATCTTCAGCATTGGTAGTACTATAGATTTGTGAACCTCAGATAATATGAAGGCATTAATATTAGCTATGTGTTTCACATGTATAGGTTTTCTTACTGGTTTTTTTTTTTGCTTGTTTCAACTTGTATTAGAGCAGTTAGACCTGACTGGAGGGTGCTTTTAATTCTATAATGACTGTGATGCTGTATTTTTCTTATGTTGCTGGGATATGAAAGATGGGAGACTTAATGAATACGACTATATAAATCCCTGGGTTTTTTTGTTGTTCAGATGCATTGTAATTTTCTTCCCCCAATCTTTAAATGCTTCTGTTTTATAGCTTTGCTGTACAGGTGGGCTGGTTGAATGATGACATGAATGATCCTCATAAACATGACAAGAACTGTGACTTGTATGGTTTCAGTTGATTTTAGTTTGGGTGACTCTTCGGTAGATCCAGGGGCAAAAATGAATGTGGAAAAGTTCAAATTGTGCAGTTCTTCTACATGAATTGTGATTCTGATTTACATTTTTGTCCATGAAAGTTCTAAATTTCTGAGGGTGACATAATGCATACTTTTATGATCTATATTAAAAATGCAGTAGAGGGCAGTAGTACATAAGCTACAGTGGGTTTTTTGGTAATGTTAAATGGCATTTATGTTAATTTCCCTGGAGAAGTCTAAGATTTCAGGGAAATGAAGATCTAAGTTTGATATCCACAAAATGTTTCCTGTCCTGATCCAACTGTCCATATGCAGATTTTGCTTTTGGAGGAACTTCAAAAAGTAAGGCAAAGATTGTTCCATCTGACATAAAAAGCAAGAAACTTCAGTTTGATTCAAACTCTGAATAAAAGAATCTGAGACATTAATTCTATATCCACTCCCCTCTACATGCTCAGATTAAAGCACAAAGTGGACATTGTCCATGGAGCATATATCTATGTTGTTGAATTTTACAGGTCTGTAACCTGTCATTCGGACATGTTCTCTAAAAACCACATCAAGTGGATGTGTAAATATACTCAGTGTACAGTACTATGATGTAAAAAACAGATAATTTATTTTTTAAAAAGTGCTGCAAATGCCGCTGAATCTGTTTTCTTCCTGCACTGCTGAACAATGGATAAATCTCGTACCTCAAAGTTTTCACTTTGCTTGTAACCACTGACTCATATCTAGTAACATTTCTGGGAAGGCAGAATTACTGACCGAGCTGCAATGCATGTATAACTAAAAATGTCACCTTATGCGAGTAAAGTGTAAGTATCCCCAGAGTCATCAAGCCAGATGGTAAATTCAGCTGCATGAAAATACTGTGCCTACAGGCTAAGTAATTTCATCACTATTATTATTTTTTGAAACTGTGCTGTGTCTGAGGTAGTCAGAGAAGGATTCTAGTACAGATCTAAGCAGTTTGATTAAGATGAGCCATGAACACTGCTGTTATTTACGCTGTGCTAGCAGATTCTTTGTACCTGTAGAAAAAAAGGCAAGACAGAATATAGGAAATCTCACTAAATACTCAAACTATCATGACCAGAGCAGATTAAAGATGACAGTGGAATCTGAAAACAAATCTGGGAGACTCGGCTGACAAGGGGCAATAATAAGGGGTCCCTGCCTATCCACATGGCAAGGGTGTACCTTCATGGACAAAGCCAAAATATGTACCAAAACATGGACTGGTCACTCCTGCTTTACACAGTTCAGGTGTTTGGAAAGATCTTTGGAAGGTGAAATTGTGCAGTGAAGTGTTAAAGAGGTTTTAGTGAGGGTAAAACGATAAAGCAAAGAATGTAATGATGTCTGGTATGTGTGTGAAATGCTCACTTCTGTTGTACCTGCTTCACTCGTGAGCTCTTTGTGATATTTCTAGATGAAGACAAGTACTGTTGTCCCTATTTGACACAAAGGCACAGGTAACCTGTTCAAATTCCTTTAGGTGGAACCTAATTGTGTACCTTTAACTACAAAGTTAGCGCTCTTTTCATTAAACCATTTTCAGTCTACTGAACAAATCATTTGCCAGAGAGTAAGGGCAAAGCTGGCATGCTAATCTTTGATAGAGGAAAGAATATTTGAGAAAAATGTAGTGTGTGAATGAATGCATTTTCTGCATAACATATTCCTTGTTAGTAATTTCATCTTGCTGAACTAACTCTAAGTTCCAAAGCAGTTAATATCATGTGAAGATAACACATCCTTTATCTTTCACCTAGTTGTAAGTATCACGGTATATGTCACTTCACATTTTCTATGTTTCTATTATGTACTTCTATGCCAGACTATAAAGAAAAACATAACTAAAATATGATATAATATAGAACATAAAAGATAAACACCATTCCATCAAAATTCCCTCAGTGTAGTTTTAGCTTCTAATCCAGTGACTCTAACACTCTCTTCTCTGCCTTCGATTCAAGCATTTCCAACCTGGTTCTTGTCACTGAGCCCAAGCTTTTTTCCCCCGCTTGAATGGTTAGGAAAATTTCAGCACCTGAAGTTCAAATCAACCTTCCAAAGCCAAACACTGCATCAAAATCTTCCACACTGACAGAAGCAAATTGATAACAAAAAAAGTTACACGCAGTTTCTTTTTGGAGAGACACCAAATGCTTCAATAATGGCAAATGAAGTTTGAGAAACCCAAGTTTTCTTAGCAGGGATGCCTATGCAAAGATAGAATTTAGCTCAGAGCTTAATAGTGTCAGAAAATCATAAAAGAAAGAACTGAAATGTCAGAAAGGCTGCAGGAGGAAGTGGGAGGCTGGGCTGGTAGAATAATGTCTGTCAGGCTATGACGTATTTGTATTTGCTTTTAAAATCTACTTCATCAAAGCAGAAAGAAAATTCTGACTCTGGGAGAGATGAGGAAAAAACAAGTAGCTAGCTGGACGGCAGTTACTGGTATTTGGCTATCCTACATCAAAATCTGTTTAGCAAGTGCTAATTTAAAGTGCCTGGGCTCTCAACCAGAGCGTCCTATCCAGCAGAGACTGATGTTGGATTGCTGAACAGTAAAGACTGCAGCTGTTTGGGAATCCTGAAATTATCAAATATTTGCACAACATACTTGTATAGATCATGTGTCTTAAGAGCATGTTTCCTGTGAGAAGCAGCAAAGAATCTGGATTTACATGTGGAGAAAGAGAAACTCAATGAGACATAATGTTTGCTATCTCCACCTAGCTAAAAGTAATTTCAGAATTTTTTATTTAGAATTTAGAAAACCCTGAACTGCGTGAGACTTCCACATTTCAGAGACCTCCAGTATTCATGGTGGCTAACTTGCCTAGCTCTAGGCTTCAGCTCTGAAGATGTCTCAGATTCCTAGCTAAGGAGCTGAGACTCACCTAAGGGCCATGTGCCTCAGTATATTTTGCCAATTTTTTCATGTCTTCCATTTTAAGACGACAGCTTATTTCATCTCCCAGTTCAGACCAGCCTGTGAGATTAATTAAAGATCATCATGTTATTCCTCATTCAGCTGTCTTTATTACTAACTTTCTGAGCATGATCACTGATTTGTTGCCACTGAGTACATCTGAGACAATGATATAAACACACATGACTGCAGTATACATCTCTAAAAAAGGAGTATCTCTTCATTTAAATAAGAAGTTGTCTCTGTTGCAGCTTAACAGTAGAATAAAAGACAAGTTCTATCACGTGTACTTTGTAAGTTTATTATAAATTTAGAAGGATTCAATTTGTAAAGTAAAGTTTATATCTTTCAGGATTAAATCCCATAGAGTTTAGGTGAGGAAACAGTTTGATGCATAGCAAAAATTAGGAGATAGTTTTACCTAATCTATTTCTAAAAGAAAAATTCTGAAGTGATTCAGTTTTTTCAAGGTGGTAATGACACCTGTCACATGCATGTCCAAGTATGACAAAGTAGTAGCAATAGGTTTAGTTTTTTTCAGAAGCACAAAACAGTGAGGTGCACAAGAAGAAATATCGCTGCTATGATTCTCCACCCTCAGTCCTTGTTAGGTAGATTACAAATGTATTATGTTTTTCAGCTACATACAGTTTTTGTAATACTTAAGGTTTAACATAAACTTATTCCTGTACAATGAAGCATCCAGAATTTGGGATCAGAGCCTTGATCTACTTGAAAAAGTCTTCTTAGACTTACGTGGGGCTGTTCTTGGGAATAAGTATTTGGCATCGGGCCCTTAAGAAGCAAGATACATTAATGGATAGAGTAAGATACTATGTGCTTATTCCTTTCAGAAAGGCTTTTGTAAGTGCTAAGTATATGTTCAGTCAGTATTTTTTTCTGAATGTTTCAGATCAATAGAGGAAACAATTTAATTTGTTACTCTTTGTTTTTTTTTTCCTGTACTCCAATTAGTAAATTAAGAAATTAAATTGATTTGTCTGGTTTCACTAATCAGTAGAAGGTATGAGCGGGCTCAGATTGATTTCTCAGAAATGTACAAACACATGACCCCAAATTTTTTTTTTTTCCACAGAAGTGTCAGGCTGAAAACAGGAAATGCCATATTTTATCTCTTGAAATTAGCCAAATTGTGACAAATAATAAGAGCTGTAGGCTTTAGACCTGACCTTATATTCCATCTGTTTTACTTACAACAGCTCTGAGCTCCAGTTGTGAACCAGGAACCTATTACACCAAAGCAGACCAGAAAGCTCTGGCTGCCTTCAGCAAATGGGAGTAGAGTATGTTAGCGTCCTATAAAACAGAAAACTGACTGAAGCAGCCTAAAGCGTGCATGTCATTGAAAGCTAATGAGACTTGGCACTAAGTTTTACTGATAAGCTGTTAATTACTTCTTTGGTGTTGACTTATGTCATCTTTGCTATATTACTGTGATGAAGCAGTTGCAGAAAAGACAGTGTTTTCTCCTAAGCTCTGTGCGTGTCATCAATGCAAGCATTCAGTCGACATCAGAGCACATTTAACTTCACTGGACAGCATCCTTTGCAAGGTACTTGTTTCAAGATGCAGTGTCTAGCTTTCCAGTCCTCAGCACAATACCACCTTTCTCCCTGTTACTGACTGCTCATAGTTGGTCCACAAACTTGCCTCAGTAACAAAGCTAAAAATTATGAAATGCCAGTAATTCCAGATGGATGCAACAGGTAATTTTCAACCCACTCCATTTGTAGTTTGGGACATAGCTATAATACGTACTAAATTTTCTAAATAAGGGACCTGATTTCAAAAGGTGTGTGGGAAGCTATGCACAAATGCAGTCAGCAGGAATTTGTACGCTAACCTCCCACATTGCATTAAAATGTCCTGCACCACAGGAGGTGGTACGCAGGAGTGGGTGGGCAAACTTCAGAACAGAGGAAGGTACTGAATCACTTGAAAAATTCTCCTTGCTCTTTATTTATGTATTCAAGTACTTGTTCCAGTTTTTACCTCCTAAGCACTCTTACTTCACAGGGTTATTTCAAGGCTGAATAGAAGTGCTACCTTCTTGATGCAAGCCTGTCTTTACTCCTACTTCCTCTTCTCTTTAAATTTAACGAGCAAAATTTTACTGAAAGATGATGAACCAACTCCCAAAGCAAGTTCCAAACCTAGCTTGCAGTTGTCATTCTGCTACAGGTGAATTTAAAGGCATTCATATTTACGGTAGACCAACAAGTACTGTTGTGCTACAGATCACATAAAACAGGAGAGAGAATCAAGAGTGTGAAGGGCTTATATATTTGAAAGACAGGCAAAAATGAGAAGGTAAGGGCCAGTGCAGAAAATGTAATTAAAGGTGGAAAAACGGATGTGGCATTAAAACCAGCTGTAACAACTGGAGTTGGAAAATCTCTAGTTCTGATGAAGAGAGTTGAAATGAGCACTATAGCAAGGGTGAGTCTTGAAGTGGTAACACTGACTTAGATTTTATCAGAGAGTTTTTCCTATGTATAAGGGCAGGAACACAGTGCAGAGCTTTAAAAAAATCACACCTTTCTCTTAGAAAAGCAGTGACAAATTATCATCTTCACTAATATATGAAAAAGGTTGCTTCATACAAGCACCATTATTACGGAGACTTTTGCCTACTTGTTCCAACTAATTGCTATTAATGTTAATTTATAAATGTAATTTATGTATCGCATATATAGTACATATTGTAATATAAGCTTTCAGTGGACGAGGCAAGACATTTTTCTTCTAGGTTCACACAGGTGTCAGGACTGCCCAAGAGTTGTCAAGTGAATTGTTTATTGGTTAAAAAGCCATCTTAACAAAATAGCAGTGTTTGAATCCTAACACTGGACAGCTATAGAAGGGGAAGATAGCTGTGTATCGACATGATTCTAGAGCAACAAAAGCATCAGGGCTAGCTGTTTGGACGGACTGTATTTATACCCTTGACCAACGACTGCATTTTTAAGCGGTCACAATTTATTCCAAATTTGTGTGTTTATGCTTTTCTCCTTTTACACAAAACTCAAACCTGAGCTTACTACATTTCAAAATCTCATTAGCTTTACTGTCAGTTCTGTTAACTGACTTGAACTTGCACTGAAATAATAGGCATATCATTACAAGAAAGCACATCTTATGCAATTTGTTACTAAACTCTCTATTTCTGATAATCCATAAAACTTCTGCCTGAAAGAACTACGTTTATTCCAGAGACTTATTAGATGATGCTTTAAAATTAGCTTGTAGCTTTAAACTGCATTTCTAGAATGGCAGGGTTTTGTTATAGATGTTTCCAAAACTAGTATTAGTTTTTTTTCATTAAGATCCCCTTAATGAGCCATTGATGATATTGTTTCTATTTATTATTAGATTTATTGGGGAGACTCAGTTAGTTCAAATACAGTCGGGTGCATGTATGCTGGCTGAAGCAGTCAATCAATTTGAATGTCCAGTCAGAGGCAACTGCCTTTTGACAAAGATCATTGACCACTGCAAACTGGCATCTTAAAATCTGCAAAGCTAAGGAGAATACTAATACTTTTCATATTCGTCTATAAAAATGGTGATTCTCTGCTAGGGGACAGATTTTATTTATTTATTTATTTATTTTTAAATCAAGCTGTCACTCAATTCTATTGTTGCTGAACTTAACATTGTTTTTGGTTAGTTGGGATTTTGCGGGGAAGGTGGTGTCTTTACTAGGAAAACCACTCACTGAGATGCTTAGCCCAAGGAGGAGACTAGATCAAGTTCTTCCTACACCTATTCTTTCATTCAGAATTATTAGAACCGGGCGTATAAGCCCATGAGCTGATGGAAACTTTCTTACCCTACACCTGATGGCTAGCTCAGAAGCAATGGGGCAGAATATAGCACCACCAACTAAACACAAAACTACAAAATAGACAAGAATGACTGAGGAAATCCTGATGTTTTTTTCTATATTGCAAATAACATGCAATATCTTTGACTCTTCACAAGTAAAATCCAGAGAGGTTAAAAGAAATATTTATCTACGTGACAAGGTGATTTGAGGATAACTTGATTCCTATAGAAGTATCTACCTGCGAAGGACCTAACGCTAAATATTCTTTATTGTTTAATTTCTTTCTTCTTCAAAATCTTTTTACACAGCCTTTCTGCTCCTCTTTTACTTCAGTGCTGCTTTTTCTACCTGCAGTTCTAACCCACAAACATGTCCATAAAGACTAGAGTAGCTCCATGGAAACTAGAGGTATTCCTTTTCAGACTGACTAATTTTTCCTCATGTAACTGCCAGCAAGAAGATTATCTGGCTTAGCTAATGCATTGATTAAGACAGGTTGAATATGCAGAGAAGAAAGTATTTACAAAGATTGATGTCTGTTACTTTGCTTTACTATTTATTTTCCACATTTAAATGCTACTATTATCTTCTGCAGTTGGAAACTAAAACAGGAAAGCTATATATTATATTTTTTTCTGTTACAGTAAACATGCTCATCAAGCACACAAGATTACTGCTTTTGCTGCAGAATAGAAAGCAAAGTTATGAAATTCTTAATAATGTTCTAATTTACTCTAGAAGTCAACATAGGACTCCTAAGGCCAGCTGATGATCAAACTCTTCCCTTCATTTTAAGATGAAAAACAGTATTTTCTGAAAAAACTTAAAAACTGCTCCCCCTGCCCCCCCAGCAAAGCACCAAAAGATAAAAATTACTAGTAAAGCATCTGAGACTGACCTGAGTGAAAACACCTCCACCTCTCTCTGAACTGAGGCCCAAATTTAAAACATCACATAAAATAGACTTAAATCAGATACAGGCTAGGCTCACCTTCAGAAAATTGGTATTCCTAAGTAATAGCATTACTTTACAGATACTAGCTAGTGAAGAAATTAAAATTTAATTAATTGAAGTAGGTTCCTGCAAAAAGTTTTGCATCTGGGAGATGTCAGTTCTACATACCACGCAGTTAACTGTCTACTAAGCAAACACTTTTTGGAATGCCTGCTTAAAACACTGCAAAATTCTGAGACAAAAAGTATTTATGAAAACTTTAAATAGGAAAGAGCGAAATTTTCTTTCATTTACAAAGCCACAGAAATTTCCAAATCAGTAGTGGTTTACATATGGAAAGAAGAAAATGTAAATTTTGAAAAAGTTTTCAATTAAATTATGATTTTTCAGTATGTCATTTTCTAGCTTTCACTGGGAGACATCACAACATTTTTAGTCATAATTAGTGCACTGTGTTCAAGCCCTTTGAGATATAGGAATACACTATTTTTGCAGTAAAAATTGTTAAAAGTATGCTCCAAAGGAAATCTAGAAAACCATCAGTTTCTATAGTAATTGTGCAGTAAAGTTAATCTGGGGGGCAGGGTAATGCTGTCTATAGTCACTGTGTATATTAGGTGTAAACCCAGATCGAAAATTCTTGTGCTAGATAATGAAATTGCTGTATACCATATGCTTTACACTACAGCAATGTAAAACCTGTGGAAATTGCCACTGAAGTTCCACATTTAAGCAATAGTCTTTTCTCATTAATGTCCTCTTTGAACAAAAAAAATCCCTGTTTACAACTTCAGTTGTCCTAGATTAGCTCTGACAGCAAGGTCATGGTAACTAATATCATTACGGCCTTTGCACTTGACAGTTTACAAAGCAAGCCCTCAAAACACATGTAGAAAATTGATCTTTAACCCACCTGTCAAAGATACATGACACAAAGTCAGATTAATACAAATACAGCTCTGGGGAGAACTGAAAATCTGCCTAGACCCTCTTGGGCCTTTTGAGGCACACCCTCTTACTGGGGCATGCATAGTACTTGTAGGAGCAGGCATTTTATTTGTGGGTGCTCATTGTACAATGATCCCATGGAGCAATTGGGTGTGTATACAATGAAAGAATTCCATATCATTTGGGAAATGTATAGTCACAAAATAAAAAAAGAATACAGCAAGGAAAGGGAAAAAATATCATTATCGGAGCAAACAATGGAGCATGCATTTCTGGGACTGCAAAGCTCCTTTGGACAGAATCAAGAAAATCTATCTTGCAGAAATGCCTACAAAGCAAAATTGTCCACCAAAGTCCAATTTATTTGCAGTAGACTATTGTATGTAAAAGGGATTGTGATATTCAGACACCAAAAGCCATCCATTTTTTTCCCTTACCATAGACCTTCAAGGACAGTGATTAAGAAAGAATACACTCAAATGCTCAAAGAGCATTTGCATCAATTTTCAGGGAACAGATATTGTTTAGAACTAGTGTCCAAAACTTCCTGCCTTCCTAGACACATTCAGCAACATTGGCAGAGTGAAAAAACTGAAGTATATGTCTCATCTACAAGACACTAAGTTTAACTTTTTATCTACAAACACACAAGTCATATTTTGTCATTTAGCAGAGAATTATTTACCACGACATGCAAAGGATGAAAGATGAATAAGCTAACTTGAAATATAGACAGCTCATTGCATACAGACTTGCATGTAGACAGTTAACACAGCTTACTTACATGATTTTTTTTTTGTTTTACCACCAAACATCATTACTGTAAAGCCAACTATGCTGCCTTTTAACATCAGTTAAATGAAGAATTTTATTAAAACTGTTCATTAAATAGTTTATAAGTTTCCAGTGTTTAACAGGAACATTAATAAACCTGCAAACTGTAAAACACAGTAGTTTTTTTTTATTCAGTAGTTTTATTTATTACACTGCAGGCAAGTTTGAAGCTTGCTGAAGTGCACTTGCAATTGATGAAAGTATTAGAAGAAAAAAAAATTGTTCACTGCTATCAAATTTTTAAGGGAAAAGTATGGCAGACACTTGCTTTAAAAAATAAAAATGTGTATCACAGACCTTAGACTTTATATTTGTCACATAGCTGAAGCAGCATATTAACATTCAAAAGTCTCCACTGCCATAGCAACACATGCTTGTCAGATCAGGGCTGATGTGATGCAGGCATTTTCCTGCAGAAATAATCTGCCTAAGCCTTAAATATGCATCTCTAGAATTCAGTAGGATTTTTATGTAATTTCTTTTAGAAAGGTTATATTGTTATACAATACAAGATAACCTATTCGATCTGAATCTGTGCAACTTGCTCTTTACTAAACCAAAATTCTGAGGTATCTAATGCAGCTGGACACAAAAGTAGTTGATGCAGGCTACAAGTTTTTCACATAGCAAATGGTAAATGAAAATAATCAGATTTGGATGTCTATTTAGCATTTATATAATAGTACACAAATACTGGATATCATCCTCTGCCCTTTGGAGTCAACAGAGACTCCTCCACCTTTTGTTCATCAGACAAACACCTATTTCAGATTTGACCTACAGTCAGTCATGAGACACTCAAGTAGCATTGTCATCATATACAGCTGGATTATGCAAGGGAGGGGTGCAGAGTTAACTGATTTGCGCTTGTTTACATGAAAAGTTGGCATGAGAAATACTGTTTTGCAGCTTTGCATCAGTTATTACTACAGTATTATTATTACTACATATTTTCATCATTACTTGATTAAAAGAAAAAAAAAAGCAATTAAAAAAGTATCTCGGTTGCTACACGCTTTACCTGGTTCTGGGAATTCATCACACAGACTACTAAACCTGCTTTCCACTGCTATGTGCTGTGGTTTAGAACCTTGGTATATTTTTAATCAATCAAGTGTTGCTACATTCAAAAATGTATGCAGATTGAAATGTTAAAGTCCCTAGAAATGGAGGACTGGAAAATGCTGTAATGTAACCACAAGTTATACTCAGTATGGCATTATTCATGCCTTTGGTTTTTAATTTTTCTACCAAAGGTGGACTGACTTCCTTAGTGCAGGGCAAATAAAGAGATTTCTATGGAAATGTTGACTCAGACATAAAACTAGATCGCGAAGAATTACTAGAATCAACTTACATATACTTTTTTATTCTGTATTGGTAAGGCAAATTATTCAAAGGATGGGTTAATCAATTTCTAATGATTTATGTAACAAAAGAATATACCTTTGCTTCATGCAGTTAGAAAGAGAGTTCTGACGACTTTGGTAGGTTAAAAAAAGACACCTCCTGTAGCATTTTTTTCTGAGCCACTAGTACCCATTTGTTAGGAGACACTTATACTCTAAGACAGATTGCATAGACAATGGCAAACAGCAGGTAACTTAGTAACTCACAGTGCCTGTTAGGTTCTTTTAACTTTACGTAAAGTAGCACAATTTGCTTTATATGTATTTTAATCATTATTATAAAGCTTTTGATGTGCTTGGACTTGGAATGACTTTAAAAAATTGCCAATGTTTTTTCATATCAGGTGGTTTACAGAGTCTCCTAGATATTGGCTGCTCAGGGCAATGTAATATCAAAGAATCTAGTATGATGAGAGTAATTCCCTACATCCACTATTTTTTGTATCACACTTCAATAAAATCTGCCAGCCATATCTTTTTTAATAAGGTATTAGATAGAAGCAGAATTCAAACTAACCAAGCTTTTTAATCTAAATTAACTTTTTTAAAATCTAGGCTAACATTTAGAACAGTAGTTTCTCAAATATTTCAATTTGTGACCCAACTGCAATAACTAAAAGTCTGTTGGATTTATGAAAAAAGTAAGTTCATTGTATTCTTTCAACTTGGAAATAAGCTGTTAAAGGAGGAATCTCATACCATAGTTGACAATTAGATATTTTTTAGAAATGTTGATAAATTACCTTGAAAAAGTCAGTTCCTCTTCCTTTATGCCCATTTCTGATATGTTCCATCTCATGTTTTCTCTTTCCTTGTCAATGGCTAAAGAAAAGAAAAAAAAAAGAATTTATACATACAGTTAAACCCCTCCCCCCACCACCACATAATTCTCTTGGATCAAGTAATAAACCTTTCTAGAAAAAGGAAATTCATTCAAAACTTATTATCTCCCCACCTTCAAAGAAAAGCACTTAATTGCTGAGTAATATTATATCAGCAGCTAGTATGGCCGGCAGTAAAACGTGGTGTTTTTATACAGCCTAAAATTGCATTTCAGGAAACACATCAGAATAAATGAAAACCAGGAAGGTGATCGGAAATACTCATCTCCATTCCCCCAACAATGAAGCTACATCACATACACCTAAACTATCTGTGGCAGCTATTTATGTACTTTGGTTTTTACAAGTCTCTCTCAGTAGAGGTTCCAGTTCTAAGAGTCTCTTATAAGGTTTAGTTACAAAGAAAGAAACTGCCTTGTATCGTAACTGCTACAAAAGTACACAAAAGTTGTCTTCTCTTCAGCAGAGATATAAATACAATCTATCACTATTGCCTTCTATGTACCAAAAGAATATTAGCCCATCATCTAAAGGTTGAAGCAAAGGACAATTATTTCCTATTCTTGCTAACTTGCTTTATGACAGTGCAGTTCCTTAAAGGATACTGATGATGGGGAAAAAAGAGTAAGAGGAATACTAGTCAGGGAGCCACTTAATTTGCTAAATATCTATTAGCATGACTGCTATCAATCATAACACTCAGCACTGATAGTATGTATGAATTTATTAAGGCTTTCTGCATCTGTGATTTTGTAATTTTATCCTATCCTTCTACAAATGTAATACACAGTATACATCAAAGTACTGTATGAAGTATGAAACATCTAGAGCATCCAAATCTGTTATGTAAGATCACCTAAAAGGCACATTAATGATTAGTTAATTACTCCACTAAATTCACCTGTAAGAAAATAAGTCACTTTGTGCTGCAGCTGCTGGAAAACAACTGTCTGTTTTGCATGGTAAAACTGACACTTAGTAGAGACAAGCTGTTCCATAGCAGCTGCTATACTTACATGAAAGCACTCAGTAGCTTTTTGAAAGAGCTGGAAAAAAGAAGATGTGGAACTACAGCTGCACTGTATTCAAGTATGAGATGGCTGCAGCGTGCTACGTTTCCTACTACTGCATACTACCATCAGATTTCCCACTAACACATGAAGGAAGAGAGCTAGTATAAAATTCATTTTTGTCCTCTAAGCTTACTGTGTATTTTATTTTATTACTTTCTCACTTGCCACTTTTGCACCCTAGTATTTGGACCAGGCATTGTTAAACACTCCTTACATTCTCAGTAGCACCAAAACCTCTCATTAGAATTCTAGCTCCATAACCCAGTCACTGTAATTACCTTTTAAAATATCCAATTTAACTCTCTCATCTAGGTAAAATGACAATGGTTTCTATACCTACCATAGAGGGAACCCTGATTAGATTATTTAGAAAAAAAATCACAATTATAATGTTTACAAGGACTGACCACAGAGCACTGCAGTTCTCCATGAAAGCAATCCAGTATGCAGAACGGTACAAAGCTGAAACGGGGTTGTCACATTTGTAACTCAAGATGTAACTTACATGTACGCAAGTTAAATGTAAGCCTTTAAAACAGACATAATTTCATGTTTGCAAGACATAATCAACTTCCACAGAATATTTCTTCTCTTCAAAAACATGTTTTGAAACCTTTCAAAATATACAGCTAAATATGAAATTAATCTATAGTTTTAGGTCTTCCAGCCTCGGGGTCTGTGTTACTATTGAAATGTGTTTCTTCATGAAGTTATAGTACACATGTATTTCTGGATGAGAAAAGATCCCAACCAAGTGTCATGGACTCCAAAGGATACGTGCAATATGCCATCCAAATACCCACACAGTATGTATGTGCGTTTATTCAGACAAAAAAGTATGTGCACACACAGAAAAGTAAATTTAATTAGCTATACTTACATACCTAGGCTATAATGCGATAGGCTATAATGTTGCTATGGGAACAGGTTCTCAACAAAAGTAGATCACTAAGCAATGACACATGACAGGTAGCACGTTTTTGGATGGTTTTTGTACATGTTATGTTAGGGTGGATGGCAAACATGCCAAAGCATAAGGCTAACAAAGTCTTATATACCCTGACTTATAATGAGGTTCCATTGATAATTTTGCATTACACTTTTTTTTTAAAGGACTCTACAAAGCACTACTTGCTTCCAGGTGCAGCCTTCCAGGTATGTAAGAAATCTCTTCCCTCATCTTTATACTCTTTACCATTAATTTGTAATTTCCTGTCTTGTTATCAGGTCCTCCCCTTTTGTTCTGTTTTCCCCTAAATGTATTCATAATGCTTGTTTACTCATTCATTCTTCCAGTCCATCGTATACCTCTTTCTCTCTCTTTCTTACTGTGTAAGTTTTTTTCAGGACTTTTCAACCCTCTTTTGTGTATTTTGCAGTCTACCTTCTCTCACGGTGTTACCCCCTAATGAAACACACAGCACTATACACATTTCCTCCAGCAGGGCGGCCAACGTACGTACAAAGCCACAGTAATAATACTCGTAGTGGTATTTTTTTCATTTAACAAAACAGAATGTGTATTTTTTCGTCCCATTTCCTCAAAAGGCGACATAGGAGATAGAGTCCCTTCTCTCATGAAAAGAGGCCTTTGGGAATCCTCAAGCAAAATGCCCCCATAGGCGTTAAATTCTGTCCTCCCTTGTTCAGTTTCAGATCCTCAGTACAGCATGGCTGGCAGAGGGGAGGTGACTGCCAGGAGACCAAATACTTTAGGAATAATAGCAGAGTGCAAGCAGAATTATACGGAAATAATTTGAGGTGATCTGCAGAGAAAGTAAAACTCAGTATTTGAAGAGGATAACCTAATCCAAGTTTGGTTTGGGGATGCATTTATCTCACTTGTAAGCTAGTTCTGTCAGTTTAACCTGCACGTCAAGTGAAAACCAATGTAAAAATTTGCCCTGGAAATTATCCCAAACCCTTAGACATGCATTTACTGAGTACTGTAGACATGACTTTAGCAGTCTTAGCATCATGTACAAAAGCTATAATCAACATTCTATTATTTTTCTACATAGACACAATCACTGCTTTTTGTTCTATGCAGTAAATGAATTACAGTGAAATGAGGTACATTTTCATTTGCTCTTTCAAGTTCCCTCAACACATCCATTTTGCAGTTTATTTTTTTCCTACTGTGTATAGTAGCAGACACGATGGTTTCTGCAGACTGATATGATATAACCTTTACATGCTAGTATGGCGTTTCAAAAGCTTCCAGCCCGCAAAGCTTTGAAACTAAAAGCCACACAGGCAGCCAGAAGGTTAACAATAGTTAAAGACAGTGCCAGTGTAGTAGTATTCCAGAAATGTGTTTTGTTAATTCCTTCTTTTTATATGTCTATGAAAATTTTATTACAGATTTTTGTAGGGCTTGACATAAAAAAAAAAGGTATTTAATGTCTTACTAAGATTTAATATGCATTGAAGTACTCTATAAACTAATAACTTGCACGAATAGCATCCTGTCCTCAGATATAGAAGCCATATTGTACTCTATTTGGTATTTCAAACCGTTTAGACATCGGTAGTGTCAAGAAAACGTTATCTGAAGCGGAAGGTAATATATTCAACTCAGTTCTACTTTTCCAGTTTTCTGATTTCTTCTTGTTCCATGATTATTTCTCTGTATCAACATTTGCAGGAATTTGTAAGTCAAATATAGAATTTTTAAACTGCCAGCAGCTCAAGTTCCATCTGGGACCTGAACAGTCAAGCTGAGTTCCTTCTGCTACACACAATACTTATACCCCCACTACCGATAAATATTGTGAAATTAGAATTCTGCAGACAGATTTTTCTAATGATCTATAGGCAGAACAGAACAATTTGCTCTTTCACACTCTTACTATTACTCTAATTCCCATAAAAATTAATTTTGTAAGATAACATTTTTAAACCTCCGTGAATCAGAATTTCAGTCAGATAACTCTAAATTCCTGTGCATACTTAATACATATTTAAAAACTGTGAGTATTAGAGGCATGTCTATATGCATATCCACTGAACAGGTGTATAACACCAATTCGGTTGAGTGATAGTGAATCGTATGATTCACTTCTCTGCTTTGCACTAAGCAGCAAAAAACAGCTTCTGGAAAATTGTCCCAGCAATTTATATGATAGAAAAATTCACTTTTCTATGACTTGCAGGCACTCTAATGCATTGACAGTTCTTAGCCCCTATCTGGCCTGGTGTGCTGTACAAGCGAAACACTATCTGCCTCTTAAAGGAAGAGTCATATTCATTTTATTGTAAGGAAGTAAAGTTTATGACTTACAATGAGGTTGGTCAGGGCTAACTTTAGCCTATAATTATGAAAGACCTAAATTGGATCAATGAAAATTGATGTCCACAGATTCACATCCAGCTCTGGACAAAGGTCTGCTAATGGGTAAAGCATAGTTTACAGAAACCCAGAAGACTCAAGTTTTCACAAAATTTAACATGCACCTGGAGTGGTGTTAAAATTGACTTAAACATATACAAATAGAAGAGATTTCTGAGTTACTATGTTCCCACTTAATACATTCAATTAATTAAAAAAGCAGGAACTGCAGTTTTCTACTGTGTTTTAACTGACACCAACTTTCAAATAAAATAGCATATTGCATTTTTGTAAGCTATACCATTTGATCTTTCCCATATATACTCTATTACTTCAACTGCTGCTAACTCATAAATACAGTGACCCTGAAGTTTGCCATCACAGTAAGATTACTGACTATAAAAGCCATCTCCTCTTCAACCAGAATCAAGAGAAAGTTATATTTGTCTGACAAGTACTTTAAATAGTTCCCATTTCAGATGAGATGACTGCCAGATCACAAAACAAGCTGCTTCTACACAGCTTTGCCTGAAACTGTTAAAAAATGAGGCTAATTTAGAAAATTGACACAATACAGAAAATAAATATTGGAAATGCAAAGAGCTTGGATATAGTGAGTTTCTTAATTTCTCCCTGCTTGTTTTGATCAAAGAGAATGACATATCCTTATGTCAGTTATTGTGTGAGTAGGGGAAAAAAAAGTACCAAGTATTAATAAAATGAACTTTGTAAAAGGACTTGAACACCAAAATAGATTCTAAGTACGTTCTAAGATGCCAACAACAGCCTGACTTTCCCTATTTTGATAGGTAGTTGGGTATGTCCATTCCTGTAACGAATTCAGATTCTTTGAGAAGTGCTAAAATTATCCTTTTTTCGTTGTTTTGAAGATCAGGCTTACTAAGCAATTAGACATTCCTTTTAAAATATCAAGATGCTGCTTCATTTTCTTAAAATAACGATTTCAGAAAACTTTTTAATTTATGCATTTTAACACTACTATTTCAGAAGCTCATATGAATTAAGAAGTTTTCAACCTAAAAGTTCTAGTTTAACATTACACACTGGTGCTGCCCTTAGGATAAAAATGTTGCAGAATGTCACTATGGGGGTGTACTTCAAGCCATCTCTCTTGAATATACCAGCATGTAACCTCTTCAACTCATTATCCTTGTTTGTTAGAATTTAAATTCATTCATAATTTGAAATGGATGCTCGCCAAATTACAATTTTTTAGTTAAATCCATGATGTGGATCGGTGACAAAATCTGTATGTTAGGGCTATTTACTACTTAGGGCTTTTCACTTTGAGGCTCTACAGCATAGCATCCAATGAAAAAGATAATTTATGGCTCTGATTCAGCAAAGCAAATTAATGTGTTTAAAACCTTGACTGAAACAGGACTTAATTTTACTTTTGCTTGAATCTCAGCTAGGGGACAGAACCTTGTCCCCCAGTTTTTGTTGCCTTACTCAGAGAATTAACTCATCTGCAAAATTTGCTCCTGAGTTTTGAACAGTTAATTTCAAACGCTGGGATAATATTTTTGAACATGATATTCTTGTATTTCAACTAAGGAAAGGAAAGGAAATTGCTCACTGTGGCACTGTTAGCCTTAGTTTTTCAAATTTTTGACACCCCTCCTGCCCCCCAATACAGAAGCCTTTTTTTTCATCAGGAAAACACACTTTTAGAGCAACATTCTACTTGAATGCATGGAATCCCACCTTTGTTTGTATGATAGAGGCAAAGTAAGTCAATGTTGTCATATTCAGCTTATTACAGGGATATTCCATTGCATTACAAAATGTATTCTATAAGTATTCCTTACAAATTCTTTGGGTTTATTAAATTTCTTCCCTACCCAGCTAGATGCATTTAGAAGCCCTTAGAAAACTGTTTGTCTCTGTAATTTAACTTCTTTGTAAGTATAAGATAAAGCATGCACTCTTACAAACGACGCTGCAGGTATCAACACCACCTGAGGCATAAACATCAAACTGCTTGGTTGTAGCTAGGAAGACAGTTTTTTAATAGATAGGTATCCACAGACAACATAGGTTATTGAACAGCGCACTACATGGAAAATATAGAGTCAGTAGAAACATAAGTAAATATTGTCTCTTCGAAGACTCTACTGTATATACACAGTATATTCCTGAACATCTAACATTTCAGAAAATCCACTAACTCTCTCAAAGTGTACTACTGATGAAGCCAGTATCAGGACTTTGCAGTGTTTTGCTCCTTTTGGGGAATTTAACACTAGATGGCATATCACACCATGAAATGTGTAATGAAGTGTAAGCAAACATTGCTTGCATTAGACCAGACTAGTCATTTAAAAAGCTCCTTAAATCAACAGAGTAACACTTCCATATCAGCTCCTTCTCATGTTTTTATAAGGTATTCTTCAATTCTGTTTTTCATAGGTGGCTGAAGGATACAAAGGTGATATAAAAGTATTAAGTACGGTAGGTCACCTTCTGAAAAAGGCCCTCGAAGAATAAATTTCATACAATATTCATAGGAAGATGTTTCTCTTCAAATTACTACTAAATTAATCCTATCACATTTTATTACATATTAAGCATCTATTACATTAGCTGATGCTAAAATACAGTTCAATATCCACAGAAGAGTCATAAGTATTAAGTTAGGCTTTGCTCTCACAACTTTTTTCAAAATAACACCACGGTGTTTTAGTTTCACTACAGATGCATCCCCATGTAAAACATTATTTTAATTCACAATTTATATCATTGATTGTAATTACCAAATTTGGAACTCAGAATTGATAGCAACACAGTGATTTTTTTCATATTAAAAACTAGTAAGACTATAAAGTTGAGCGGCAGTTGTCCAGACTGCATTTTTTCGTAGGTAATGTCGGGTCACTTACAGACAAAATAAACCAGAAAGCTCAGAAGCTACGCAAGCGTTACTTTCAACTGATGCCTCAATCAATTAACATAATATAAATGTTCATACACATACCATAGGTAAAGGCATGCAAACAAAAAGAATTATCAACTAAGTAAAATATTATATATATTAACATAAACATTATTTTTCCACACAAACTAAGTTTTTGACTTTTTGAATGGAAAACATATCAGAAACTACTTCTATTTAATAAACCTGTACTAAACAAATTTTTCATTGCTTCTTACTAAAAGATGTTCTTTCTTATTAAGGAGGGATTTTATTACACTGGAACTATTTACATCATGTCTTACATGTCTTGGTCTTAATTTTATGATTCTACAAAAACTTTTCGCTTTAAAATGCAACTGCTGTAGAATTCCTATATATTTTTGTGTGAGGATATCCAGTTATCAAAGGAAGAATTTACACAACAATCAAAATAAGCCTTCACCCTCTCACACAGCTTTAATTTACTAGCTTCCCCACAGTTTGGCAGCACAGTTAGATTTCATGAATATGGCAAAAAAATTACTATAAAGATAATAATAAACTCTGGTTTAAGGCTATGTTAATAATTGTTTTTACTCTTGCATGAGTCATCCTTATTAATTTTCAAGCTCGTCTTGTTCTCCAGACAAGACTACTATGCTGAACAACGCAGATAAGGAAGTGAGACAAGGGTACCACTGAACTAGCATTATATAGAACTGAAGCATCGGTCCAACAAACAAGAGATTGATATCCTTTGGCAGCTTAGAATTCATGGACTACAAACCCACTAACATCTACCTCAAACCTTAAGAAATTTTACTGCATTTTGTTCTTCACACAGTTCATACTTCCGTACGCTGTACTTCAAAATCTGCAGTGCAGGACACAATTTAAACATTTATCTGCATAAACAGATGTTATGATCAGACATATCAATTAAATGCACCAGACATAGAATCATAATAAACGCACAGTGATTCCTCCCAACCAGTCATCAAGTGATGGAAATTCCTTAACCTGTTGGTCTTTTCTCTCTTTTACCTTCTTTCTCCATTACAGAGCCAAAATTCCGGTCCCAAAAATGCAAATTTATTCATGCAGTTGTACTCCCCACGCCACAGCTGAGCACTGCAAACATAATTTTTAATAGTAACCTTTTCTAATTCCAATGGATCCTATGGTGAAAGCTTTACTGCTCAAGGTTTGGAGCTTTCTAGGCAACCACTATATTTTATTCACAAGGCAACCACTAAGTATATTTTTAGATCTGTAAATAAATATCTATGATTTGCCTAGGTACTATATTTGTGATGCAGGGTTGCATAAAAATCTTTAAATTAGACCTGTATTTCATATGCTTTGTAACAGCTTGAAAACATTTAAGGAGGAATCTAGCAGGCTGAGTATTTTTAAGCTACACTGATGTCTGATGCATGAATCCTGTAATAAAATGCAAAATAATCTTTGAGTAAGAATTGGCATGCACTTCTTTTAAACTCTACCCCTAAGAATAAAAAAGAGAGCCTCTCCTTTCAAAATGGGAGATAAGCAAGATCTTGTAGGGAAATAATTCAGTCAGTGGAAAACAATGCTGACAAAATGTTATTTTTTCTGGAAAGAAACATATTTTTTAGAACTCAATTTCATCTAAACTGAGACCAAACCTAAAATGTTTTAAATGACAATGTAATTGCAAGACAGAGAAGTTATATGGTTGCCATGGTTGCCTTCAAATGCCTTGATACGCTTTCCTTTCTTTAATCTTAAATCTGAACTAACTCTGAATTTATCTCTGTTACTGCCCTATCAGCCGTTTTTTCCTCAGAAGTCTATTCCACTTCTTAATCTCTTAAACTGGTAAGACCAGACAACCTTCGTATAATAAATCTCACTGTTCAACATTTCAGTTCAACGTTTTACATGTTAAAAACAAGACTGGAAAAAGTACTTTAACATCTAGTTCTTTTTGCTATGCAAAAATAACTGTGGTTAAACAGTGACAGCCTTATTGATTTTCTTAGCGTGATTCTTCTCTCTGGGTAGACACCCAGCCTACAATAAGACTCTCTAGCTGTATAACATGATTTTCTCCACTAACACAGGGAAAAAAGCCCATGGTATTCTAAGTAGGCAACCAACATACTAACCATAGCTATTTTGGTAGCAACAGCACCTTACAAAGATGTGGGCTCCACAAAGATAACATGGTTAAAACTATCACTCAAGGAGGTCAAGTTGTCAAAAATAGCCTTCCCTCAAACACAGTAATCAGGCTTGTATTTGTACGTTGAAATTACAGGCAGTTTTGCATTGCAAACAACTTTGTGGCAAACCAAAAATACAGGCTTTTTTTTCCTTCTCTATACACACATTCTGATTTATGTTGTCCTTTTGGTAGAAGGAAGTTTCCCTCTGTCTTTAAAATAAAACAATCCATTAGTAAAATGTATTGGGACTCTGCAATGACAAAACAGTAGCTGGGATAACGTCACCTAAAGATTACCTCTCTCTTGTCATACCGCTGTGGCTATAACCAGCATGATTCCTCAAATTCAATTTGTTTTTTTAAGAAAGATGCTGGCTTGAACCAACAGGGTTCAGTTTCCAACAAAATTACACTCTTATTCAGATAGTTTATGGCATTTTTCCCCTGTAACTTAAGAGGCAAAATCGAAGTGGGAAGACTGGTCAGCTTCTTCATAAGCAATTGATGCTAATAGATTATTAATGAAAGAGCAATGTTTACTTTTGAGTTGTCACAGTGTTAGGGTGCTTTTAACATATTTTATATAGAAATTATATTTTACTTGTACCATTATGCCCTAGGATTGATTATAAGAAAGAGAATACAAATAGTAAGTATTAGGGAGATCCATCTCTAATCTTAGTCAGCATCCATATAAGCTGACAATTATCAATCAGTTTGGGAAAACTTCATTTTACTTGTGTTCTTCTAGTTAATGATCATGTTAGATTTATAAGCAGAAAATCTAAGGATGCCAAAAGAGTCAGAGATAATAACATAGCCTTGGACTAATGACATACGCTGGTACTATAAGGACAGCAGTCTAGGCTTGGAGGATAACTACCACTAACGATTCTGAGGTCACTGTATATGACTGTATGGTCATCATACAGTAGCACAACAATTTGTGCAAACTTTAAATAGCGAAGAACAAATAACATGAAACCCAATAACCGGACTAAAAAGCCACTCTCAATAATCACTGAAACCGCGTGCTTTGTACTTTACTATTTCAAACTCAGGTTTTTCAGCCTTCTGTTAGCAACCAAAGTATACAATTATAGGGAGAGTTTTTTCAAAGAAGTCGGCAGTTTTCATTTAGGATAGAAAAGGCAGTAGCTAAGTTTCCTAAAATGCTGATCAACCAGCAGTTCGTGTATTTCCAATCAGTTTGTGTATTTTAAAAATATCACAGTTTAATTTCAGGGTCTAAATATGAATTAAGCTTTTGTGAAATATGATCCTCGATGCAGTGCGGAGAATAGCTATTTGCAAAACATTTTCCTTTGAAACATAGTCGTAAAAAACTTGAACCACTACGAGCAAGTTGTCATATAGTCTCTTACTGCAACCGCAGTATTGCAATGACTGTACTGCAGTACTACTTTATTTGCAGCAACAAAAACCCTATGGATTTGACAACATAAAAGTAGATATTTGTGGCAGGCCAATCAGGTGCACTCATTAGCTTCACATCCTTAATAAACATTAAGTAGCTAAAGATCTGGTGGATTTATATCCTGGCAATACTGATTTCTATCTTTCATTGTAAAGGGTGTATTTCTTTTTAACATTCCAAGTGTATAAATCAGCAAAAAGCAAAAGCCAGAATGTTTTTCACAGTGCAAAGCTGATTAATGAGGAAATAAAAGACGACAACGTACGTGCTTGGATTAGGAATCTGTTTACAGTAATAGATAGAATACTTTTCAAAGAATAAATCCCAAATACGTAAAACTGATACTTATGCATCATCCATTCTTTGCACAACAAACTCAAATTAAACACCCCTCCTGTGAGGACAGGCTGAGAGAGTGGGGTGGTTCAGCCTGGAGGAGAGAAGGCTCTGGGGAAACCTCATTGCAGCCTGCCAGTACTTAAAGGGGGCCTATAAGAAAGATGGGGACAGACATTTAGCAGGGCCTGTAGCGACAGGACAAGGGGTAACGGTTTTAAACTAAAAGAGGGCAGATTCTGACTAGATATAAGGAAGAAGTTTTTCACAATGAGGGTGGCGAAACCCTGGCCCAGGTTGCCCAGAGAGGTGGTAGATGCCCCATCCCTGGAAACATCCCAGGTCAGGTTGGATGAGCAGCTCGATCTAGTTGAAGATGTCCCTGCTCATTGCAGGGGGGGTTGGACTAGATGGCCTTTAAAGGTCCCTTCCAATCCAAACTATTCTATGATTCATTTCAAAATGTTATGGAACCAAAAAGCAGATCTTAGGTGAATATATTTTCTGCAGGTATATGCATGATAATCAGATGAACAATCGGTATTTGGATAAATAGTATAAATTCTTTACCTTTTAGAGGAAAATAATCTTTCTTCTACTGAGCTATAAAGCACTATGTACTCTGCAAACAATTTTATACAAAAATTATTGGATTTACCAGAGAATAAGAATGAGACAGATATGGACCTAAACCCTCAACTTGAAGTACAATCTGAAGTTTCCCAAAATGAGTTCCTGAAACGCCTTTTGTTATATCACATCCCAGGGATGCTGAGGCCCCAAAGTTTTTGTCTAGATCAAAACATGTCAAACTCATGGTATTAGCTCAAATGTCTTCCTAAACTTATGCTGAACAACGCAGTTTTAATTTGAATAGATCCCCTCTATCCTATTTGAATTTATCTTACTGTTATGAGGAAATAAAGCTAAGAGCAGAAGACTGTTATCACTCAAGGGTGTAGTTCATGCAGCTATGAAATTACTGAGTACTTTCCTCTAGTGTGTTTCAATTTAACTTTACAAATGGTGTTCTCCATTTTTTGCACTCATTGCAGACTATATATTTAAAACACATTACACTCTCCCACTAAAGATTATTTGTCCTCATCCCTTTTCCTAAAATAAATTCAAGTTAAAGTACATTGTTACTATGGATGTCTAGGAAAGTAGAACACGTAGATCTAAAACTTTTAAGTGCTCTTTCCCTAATTAAGTTATTCACATTAAGTTAAAAACTTTCACTTAGGAATTTGCAGAATGATATTGCTATGACAACGTTAGAGAAGTGAGTCCAATTTCTGGAAAGCTTTGTTATCCACACTTTTTGCAGTATCACAAGCTAGCAGTTCAGTTCTGGGACCCAGTGCTGCTTATCACAATCAAGAATAAGGTATTAAGAGAACTATGCAAGGTGCTCTGCTGGACACTGCAGATGTTCACACATTGAATACTGGCCTATAAACAAACTAGAAATCAAAGGTAAAGCATTTAAGACTACAATGAGCAGACTACCAATATCTTTTTCAAAAAATGTCAGTGAACTTCCTCAGTATAGAACAGCATGCAATGACAGCAGAAGAGGGAGACATTGTATAAAGCCTGCCATCCTTTGAGATGTCATAAATTTATGGACCAGTACCTACAAAACTAAAAGTCCAGTGAAAATCACCAGAGTAAGTCAGATCGGACTCCAGCTTATTGTAAACCAAATTTCTTACCAACAGTAGAGATTTGAAACTTTCATTCTGCATAGAAAATTTTTTTCAATAACTCTCCTGAAAGGTTTAAATAAACAGGAGCCATTTGTTCAAGAAAAAATTTCTGTAAGTGCCATAAATGCCCAGTGTCATCTTATCCACAGCAAAATGCAAATGAATAAATTTAAAGATCTAATACAAGAAAGAGACTTTACTTAGACATATGTCACCTATACCAGTCTTAACTGAATACCATACGTCATAAAGACATTACTTACATTCATATGGATATGCAAGTAGTGTGACATTTTGTTTTTGTATCAAATTAATATTTTAAAGGGTCTTGAAGAAATGGTGGAGCAAGGCTAAAAATCAGATTATTAATTAGATTAGCCTTTGGCATTCTCATTACTTAAAATTTAAAAATATTTTCCTCTTTTATAGGTCTGTGTAATTTAAGAAGAACCTTATAAAGAATACAAGGCAAGATTATGGATAAACAAATGTATCAGGAAGATTTAGAAATAGATACCTTTTAATAAAATCCTACCAGATCAAAGCCACCCTCGACTTTGTTTGAAATTCATACGTATAAAACCACAGAATAGAAACCTCCAGTTATATTGAGAAAGCCATGCTACCCAATGGCTATTGGGACCCAAAGGAGGCTGTAAATCTCTGCTATTCCATGTACCTTTTAGAAGCTGGTGCAGCTGTCTTGCACATAGCCTCTCCCTTCTATATACTCTTGGAAACTGAAACCACAATCTAGCACTTTATTTACTGAACTTTCTCTGTACTTGCTCGTCACTGAAGGCTGTCATTACAGACTCTCTCTCTCCATAGTTCCATGCCAAAAGGCAGAACTATTTATGAATCTTTGTACCAGCAGAGGTTAAACAGGGATACTAATAGGAATGCAAGGCATGTGTTAAAATTCAGGATCTTGAGCCAAATTCTTTAGGCAAACAAGAATGAACTGCAAATATTAAGAATGTTAGTCCTAGGTGATCATATCCGGCAGAACAAAATGAGCTGTGATTCATTGACCTCTATTTTTTTCATTTTAAGCTCAAAATGGACATCTAGTTTGAAAAGGATCCTGTTCCCTGATCCTCTCCCTGATTTTCCAAAACTAGAAGTTTTCCTTGAGGTGTTTTCATGAAGAGAAATTCAGCAAATAGAAAACTGTCACTAAAATATAAAGTCAATCTGGTATGTGCTAACTAAAATCAGACATATTTAGCTATTAATTTTGCCTTGGTAAAACACAGTGATTACTTATCCTTACTGTAGCTCTTCTTCAGTTTACTGCTTATTACAGCACACTGTTCATTCATGTAGAGTAATAAATCTCTCTACAATAATATTTTATTGAGGCCTGGCTGTGTGTGGGAACAGAATCTACTGGTTAACCATTGTTATGATCCTTCAGCTTTTTATGGCAGTAAAATGTCTGACTTAAAAGCAGTGTGTACTCATGGGTGTTTGCAGCTTAACTATTTAATCTCATATATTCTTCTAAGGATCTTATTATTAGTTGGACTTTGACTTGCTAAATTCTAAATTTAATTGAAATTTGGAAGATTTATATAGTACTTGCATGCCAATTGTAACCTTAACTCTTCATTCACAAAATCCTCCTTTTGGCCCCACATGACTTTGTTAGGCCATCAATCAAGAAGTTAAACACCAATGTAATTGTGAAATACTACATAGTTCGAGTGGGACATACCAGCTTTTATAATTACAAAAAAACAGTGAAGTACAAATGAACATTTCTACACTTTTTCTACAAATAGGCAAGCTAAAATAAGTGAAATAACTATGTATCTATGAAAACATAAACCTATAATTGGAATTCCAAGAACAGCCTAAGCAACATACATTCCTTTTTTCTCCATTTCACACAAGTTCTCTTGCTAATCTTCCATGGTATTTCCATCTACAGATGAACTGTCACAGGAGTACAGAACATACATACATAAGAATCATCAGAATGAAGGATGTACAGTTAGAGTAACCAGACTTCTCCATTTTTCAGACCATGCTTGATCTCACCAGTTAGAAACTGAAGTGCCATTACGTGCCTTAAACAGAGTTCTTTATTCCATTTGTGCTTCAGAAGAGGAACTGTATTAGATGGATTTAAAGTATTGCTCTTTTTACATGAATAAAAGCAGCCTTCTCCATTCTTCCTGTTCTATTTAAGTAGTTTCCTTTCTTACTCTGGTGACAGCCACACAATCTCCTAATTCACATGTGATGTATGATCTGGCTCATAAACAACAAGATTTATTTTCATATAACTGACTATATATTTAATGTATAAATCTACATGCTAGAAATATTCAGCATTTTTACTCTTACTTAACTTTTCTGATAAGCTCAGCTGAATCCTCTTAGAAATTGAGATAATACTACTTGAATATTTCAGACTTTGAACAAAATGCTTATCGTCTAAAATTAAAGGATTTGCAGTTTTTAAAGAAGAATGTCTGTGTTTATTACCATAACTGGAGGTACAGAAAAGACCTATTTCTAAGTTTGGTATGCATACTATAAAAAAATGTAAAATATCCATACACTTAAAAAATGCTCTTAAATGAGCAATCTAAGCCTGGGCTTAGAAAGGGATGTTAAGATACAGTATGATGTCATATTTTATGCTCCACTGCAGTGAAATTAATTTTGAAAATGAGCTGAAGGTTAAAAACGTCTCTAAAACACATGGTTATACACACCTCTGGAATTACAATCAATGATAATCACTAACCTTAATTTAAAAAAATGCTATAAATTCAAAATAATAATTAATTATTACACCTAAAGAAAGAGTACCAAGAGACTGAACAGGATATTTCAGCACAGAGTTAGACTTAAGTTCTCCCTTCTTTATCTGATCACCCCTGCTACATGCAAGGAAAGACCAACAGACAGTGGATTACTGTCACACTCCTGAAGCTTTAGGTAACTTGAAGAGATATTCCATAATCCTTTACGCATAGCGGAGATGATCCTAGCTCCAGAGTTGTTCATAGGAGTACTCTATATATTTAGCACATGATGAGGAAAGAGGTTTTGGGTGAGACAAGTCTGTAGGGAGACGGAAGGTTGTAAATTATTAAATGCTTCAAGAATTATGTCTGTTGCTAAACGACTGCATAGTTAAACGTGCTATGTTCTTTGTAAAGGGAGGTGATTTTGAAACAAAGCAGTATTCAAACAGAATGCTGAAATCAGTCTAAAGAACTCAGGAACTCTCGATAGGTCTAGACTATAACATTCTACTTCATACCTACCAATAAAAATACCTCCTCCAAATCCTAGCTAGGATTGTTCAACATTTTGCCACAGCTTTCCTGCTACTGATAAGCAAACTAGATTAATGGTAGTTTGGATAAGCCTAAAAATACTTCAATATAATAAACATATCCACGAAGTAATCTCTTACAGAGTTTTGATACCTCAACAATGCTTCTGAAGACAAAAATGCAGAATGTAAAACTGTTTTTTCTATGATACTTCAAGTCAGACCAGATGGCAAAACAATTTAGAAATTTTGACTTGCTATAGCCTTCACTTTATTTTCTCTGTTACTCTTGACTTTCTGTAAAGCTTCCACTTCCAGATTATTTGTAATAAACAGAAAGAGAAGAATCTACTTCCAACAGCACTAAATGGAGTATGTCTCTACATAACAGAACACTTAAAAGTCAAAATCAACTTTCCAACTTGAAAATATGTTGTACATCTTTTTGTTACTGGTAAAGCACATTTTACCTTTATTTTTGTCAATTATGTGCATCATTATTTTCTCTGTGAATTTCTGTTCCTTGTAAAACTGCAAAAAATAAAAAAAGAAATGGTCTCATTTACTTTCTTAAGGCCATAATATAAATTGTCACTCATGTTACCATAGAAACAGAGTGGATTTCATCACTCTAATGCATGCAGTGATAATTTTTTTTTATTTTAGTCTATGGATAGGTAGTTAATGATGCCAGTTGCAGTTTGCACTGACACAGACTATTGTCATCTAAGCACAAAGCTGCTGTCTCCTGTTCTGTCACTGTGAGCTTTCCTAGCCATCAGCAATTCATAGGGGAACATTCAGGCAGAAAGAAGAGCTGTTCACAGGTCTTCGTTCTGTGGCTGAAATAGAATTCCCTACAAGAATTATGTTTCCATATGAAAAACAAATAAATAAGGCACAGCACAGAGTGTCCAGTCAAGTCATTGCAGAAAAACTGGCTTCTATATGGCAGCTTATGAAATTTGGATTGTATTGAGAGCAGGTTCAGTCGACATCCTACCCATAATGCAAGCTTTCTCTAGAAAGTACAGCTATATATCATAAGTTTACAATTAACATAGATCTCTATGCAATGCATATTTTAACTTTGATATTATAAACAGATCAACAGGTATTAAGCAAATGTAAATACTGCAGTTCTGTGAGATCACAGCTATTACATGTATGCTCAAATTTAGGCTCACTTAGAATATACAAGTGGATAGTAACAAAAAATGTAATTGTGAGTAGTCTTCTTATCCCTTATTGCTTTCACTACCCAAATTCCAGGGTTATCCAACCCCTACTCAAAACTAGGTTGCATCAGTTTTAAAACTGATGTACTCTAAAATAAGCAGTTAACGGCCCCACAGAACAGTATGACATGTAGGGATCATTGGTGGTTTTGGATGCCATTTTTCCTAACCCACAAACACACATACTGACTAGCACTAACAGTTTTCTTTCATGTATTGCATCAAACTTGAGCTTCATCTCAATTCAGGAAGTGTACCACACTTTTAGTTCCTTTGAGTATTTATTTCACAGAATCACCAACCCTCCTGCTCAAACAAGGTCACCTAGAGCAGACCATGTCCAGATGTCTTTTGAGTTACCTGGCCAAGCTGTTCCAGACTTCAGTAACCTGCACAGTGAAAAAAGTGTTTCCTTACGTTTAGACAGAACCACCCTGTGTTTCAGTTTGCACCCATTGTTTCTTGTCCTGTCACTGGGCTCCATGGAAAACAGCCTGGTTCCATTTTCTTTACATGCTCCCTTCAGAGATTTATGCACATTGATGAGGTGCCCCCTAAGCCTTCTCTCTTGCAGGCTAAACAGTCCCATCTCTCTCAGTCTTTCCTCACAGGAGAGATGCTCCAGTCCCTTAGGCTGGACTCCCTCCAGTAGCGCCAGCTCCATCTTGTAGTGGGCAGCCCAGAGCTGGTCACAGTACTCCAGGTGTGGCCTCACCAGTGCTGAACAGAGGGGAAGGATCACCTCCCTCGGCCTACTGGCAACACCCCTCCTAATGCAGCCCAGGATACCATTAGCCCTCTTTGCCACAAGGGCACGTTGCCAGCTCATTGTCAACTTACCATCCATCAGTACTTCCAGACCTTTTTTCGTAAGCCAGTCAGGCCCCAGTATGGTGCTTGGAGTTGTTCCTCCCCAGGTACAGGTCTTTGCATTGCCCTTTGCTGAACTGTGTGAGGTTCCTGACAGCACACTTCTCCAGCCTCTTGAGGTTGCTGTGCATATCCCCGTGGTGTATCGGCCACTCCTACCAGTTTGATATCACCAGCAAACTTGCTAAGGGCCTTTGGCATAGTCTCCCATTGTATCCTTGGAGCCAAAATGGTGAGACACGGACTGGTAAAGTAAACTATGAGGAGAGCAGAAAATTGTCTGAAGCATTAAGCTTAAAATGTTGTGATCAGCAGTACAAAGTCCAACTGGTGGCCAGTTCCTAGTGGTGTCCTTCAGAGACAAATACCAGGGCCAATACTGTTCAAAGTCTTTATTAGTGACCTAGACAATAGGACAGAATGCAATTTGGACAACACAAAATGAGAGGGAATGGCTGACAGACTGAAGGTTACAGCCATTCTTCAGGGAGACCTCAACAGGCTGGAGAAACGGGCTTTCAAGAACCTCATGAAGCTCAACAAATGCAAATGCAACAGTACAGACCGTGGAATGACTGAACTGAAAGCAGCTTTGCAGTAAAGATCTGAGAGGACAGTAAGCTGAACATGAGTCAGCACTCTGTTCTTGCAGTGAAGAAGGACAATTCCACGCTATGCAAAAGCATAGCCAGCAGGTTGAGCAAAGTGACTACTTCCCTCTATTCGCCACTTCTGAGACCATTGCTGGAGCACTGTATCTTATTTTTGACTATTCAGTATTGAAAGACATGACAGACTGGAAGAAGTCAGTGGGTACCACCAGGATGGTCAGGGGGCTGAAGCACATGACAGAGGAGAAGCTGAGAGTACAGGATTTGTCTAGCTTTAAGAGAAGGCTCAGGGAAAACTTCAACTACCCAGTGGCAAGGTAAAGAGCAAAGGGGAAAATGGAGACAGACCCTTCTTAGACGACATGGGGCAACACCTTGGAACATGAAAATTTCAGCCAGCACAAAGGTGGTAAAACAGTAGAACAGGACGGTATTTTTACTGAGAAGGTAAGTACTGGAACAGGTTGCAGTTGAACAAAAGTTGTGGAATCTCCATTTGTGGAAATAATCATAAGTCTTCTGCATATGATCCAGGTGACCCTGCTTGAACAGGGGGCTGGACAAGATGACCGCCAGCAGCCCCTTCCAACCTTAACCATCCTGTGATTCTCCGACAGTTTGTACACCTTTGGTTTGACATGTCTACCACAACTTCAGATTAATCCAGTAAGTACTTGCCAGAACAAATCCAACATGTGAAAGATTTGTAGGTTCAACTTTTCTAACAGAGGACACTTGAATACCAAGAATCACCTAAGACACTGAAGTTTTGCCCAAAGAAGGTCTAAGCACCATGTGAAACAGCAGCAAAGCAAAATCTACTGTAAGCTGTGCTCTATGACTTTTTCATAGTAAAGTTCTGTTAATTCTCTAAACTGGCTCTTTTCAGGATTACTTGAAGAATAGGAAATCACATGTGAATGGATATTACCCAGGTGGTGGCACTGTACTAATTTACTTTTACTTCAGCTGTGTTCCACAATTTGCTAAGCTGGGCTCTTTCTTAGTGTACAGTACATAAGGAATAACTATCATAACTGTTACTTATATTAAAAGTATTGTTATCACTTTTATTAAGGTTTGGCTTGAACCGTGAAATATTTCTTCCAAATCAGGTATTCTCAGTTCATATTAATTTGGTTATAATTAATGGAAGTTGTGGGGAAAATTATCTCCTTGTAAGAGATGCAGCTAATGTGTAGTTTAAATATTAATGAGCTTATTCTTTAAAAGGATAACTGCAATGCTTAATGTAGATCAGCCAAGCAGACAGCTGTTTTTCTTAAAATTAACGTGCTTCAAATCAATAGGTTTACAGGTTAACTATAAAGCACTATTTTTTGTACTTAGCCTTCCTTGCTCACACCATGAAGTACATAAATTGCACACAGGATTGTATTTCCTTTTGACATATGTCTGTGCAATTTGGTTCCAAAAATCTCTCAGAAACCAATAACATTATATGAAAAGCAATTGGCTCTTCTTGTCAATTTGCCCAATTTAGAACTGACAAAAATGCTCTAATGAATTAGAACAGTGTATCATCAAAAATAGACATTTATGCAAAGTACTATGAAAACTGACTGAATTATGACTAGAATTATACTTGGAAATGTCTCTTTAGAGGTCCCATCTGTGAACACAGCAAATGGTAACAGACAAAACGTTGATGGTGGTATAATTTGTGAATACCAATAATGATGTTAGATGTTGCTGGACTTATAATACATAGTCACCAAGCCACATAACTCCTGTACAGTTCTTTCACGTACAGGAGAAATGTTTCTCCTCAGATCCTAAGAACTGTGATGTAAAGATTCTTAGTCATGAGGTTTTATGTAGCATATCCCTGCATGTCTCTGACAACTGAGATTTTCCCAATTCCTCTGGGAGTCCTCACTCTGTTATTCATACATATGTACATACGTACCCTACTTATTTCGTATTTGGGTCACATCAGCTATGTACACACAGCAGCACCAAACAGGTCCCCGTATGTCCAAAAATTCCACGTCTGTTATGCACGTACATTCCAAAATGTATTTGATTTACTACAGTGACCATATATATTTGTTCAGAAATACAGTAATCACAATTATAATTTTAACAATATATCAGCAACACAGTAAGCACAGACTTTTGGGGAAAAGTTATGCTTAGTGCATGTGTGCTCCATAGTACATATACACATACAACTTCGTAGTAAATATCAGGCAAATATGATAGCCCTGTATTTTCTGAACCATTTTTTTTCTGGCAGACAGCCAGACTGGAAAGATTCTGCTGCAGCCCTATAAGCTATATTTGGTAATAACTCACTTCCCAGCAAGTATATATTAAACTATGTGAGAGGAAAAACAAGGTTCTAATTCTCACCCATTTGAAAAGAACCCAGTGGAAAGAAAACCAACAGTGCTCTCTGCAAATGTGGCTTGCTGCATGAAAATGGAAATGACTGTGACTATGGTTCCTGTTCTTCGGGCCCTGGCACATTTGCCAACACCCTGGCTCAGTTGCTCAGGCCAAGCATTGAGCTGTGACTTGGAACAGAAACAAAGTACAATCAGTGAAGTCGTGTTGGCTAGTGTTTTGGGTTTTTTTGGGGGGGTGTTTTTTTTGTGTGTGTATTTTTTTTTTTTTAACAAATGTCTGCTTTGAGCAAGTATAACTAAAATAAATAGACCATAATAGGAAGAGAGTAATTTAGGCATATTTCAGCAGTCAACTTGACTCCCGTAATATTTGCTTATGGACAGCTGGTAAACACTTCACCTTCTTTAATAATTCTGCAGCATATCACAATATACTGTTTTCCAAGCTAAACTTAATCAGAATGCACCGTGTGGCAAAAAGACATAGGAAAACTAGGTAAGAACAGGTAACATACAGTGATATAAAGCACAGCAGTACAATTAGAATTTGGATTGCAATAGTCCATCACAAGGGGCATTCTTTTCACATTCCAAATAACAAGTAGTGAGTTCAGTACCTTATGTTTCCCTAGGACTCTAGCTATACCAGTAACCAGGCATGCACATATAATTTACAGCTACCAATATACGAACAGCAGGAAAACTGACCTCCCTCCAAAAAGGAGCAAAACTCAAGCATGTAAAAAACACCTGTAACATTTCAAGACAAGTAATCTTTGTAATTAGTTTTTTTTTTTGATGAACTATAAAATTATATAAGGCTGAATGAACTCAAAAGACAAATCACTTGGAGAAAATCCACTGCAAAATTCTTCTATAGCTCATTTTTAACTTACATGGGGCTGTATCTCTTATTAATTTCAGGGAACGTAGGTGAGAGAATCTTTGTCTTTGGTAGAGTTAATTAAATATGCAATTTCAGAGAGATTATTCTGACATATGTTATTGGTTCCCTCCTGCTACATGGAACATGTCTGAAAGGTGGGGAGAACTCTGTTACACCCTATCTTTTATGCTCATAGCAGCACAGAGTAATGATTTAAGGTCCTGACTGGGAAAGAAAAAAATAATTGAAAAATAATTGTTATTCAGTCAAACAACTATTCACCAAGTTTATGGTATTTACACATAGGATACTGAATGAATAGTGACTGCTTGAATTCTTTCCTGAACCTTCTTGGGACTCCAGAGTAAGCCTTCACAGAACAATGCAGACAATACTGGGAAAGATACAGTTTGTGAAATCCAGGCAGATTTTGCACACATAAGAAAATCAGTTTGCTTTCTTACAGGTGCCTTTTGTAGGCAGCTGTTAATTTTCTTGATAGGTTTTGTGCTTTCATTGTATTTCACTGTATTTGACATGGTAGGGAACACAACAAACAGAAACAGCCTCACATGTATCAAATTCATCTGGCCATCCGGAAAAACTGCTAGCCTTTTATTTAGGATCTGCTACAACAGCACTGCTCCTGCCCTGTATCTCTGACACCTTCTTTCAAGCTGTTCTCTTTCTTCACTCATCCTCCTATCAATGTTAGCAATAGATGAGATTTGGTTACCACCATATTTATGCTTTATCACTAAGCATGCAAGAGCAACCATGAGCAATTGCCTGTGACTTCAGCAGAGTTACTGCATTAATCTGCCAGTAACTGGAAACTGATCCAGAAAATTGCACTTACATGAATAGTGTGATTGATTTTCATGGGCCCATGGCATAAAAAAAAAAAAGTAACATTTTGCAAATATATCTAAGGATTTTTATGGGGAAGGGGGTATGAAGAACAAGGAGTTCATGATTTATTTCACTAAGCAAGATAAAGCACAGAATTACCATGTTGTTTCAAGTTTATATTGTTGAAATCAATCCAGTTCTTCAGAGCAGTACCCTTCGTATTTTACCTAAAATGAATTTCTACAAAACTGCAATCTATACAGACACATATTTTCAGCAAGATCTGTCAAAAGTATTTATTCCTCATTTCAAGTCTGTCTTCTACAATTTCAGTCATTAATACGTTTAGTGAATAAACCTTAAAAACTATTCTCCATAGTAAAAGATAAGAAATCTTACAGACATTCAAGCAGAATGATAAAAGCAGAGTATTTCTATCTTTTTCCATTAAGATGGCAAAAACTAATTAAGACAGCAAGTACACCTGTTTATACAATCAGTCTACACTTCGAAATGTAAATGGACATTTTTCCACACCATAAATGTAACTGCACCAAAATGATAATTTATATCTCTAAACTAATGTTCACAAGGTCAAACATGATTTGCTATTTGTTCACAGCTGCCTCAATTGTAGTCAATATTGTCAGAATTCTACTGACAAATCTTCTACCTAGTATGAAAAGTAAAACTTGGGAATCACTAAGGCAGAAAAGGCAGAATATGTTAAACATTGAGTACACATTTTTTGCAGGAGATGTAGAATTTCACTCTCAAGTAAATTTTTTTTTTTTTAAAACAATAAAGATTTTACTATAAGTATTCACAAAACTTAATCAGGATGACAGCATTGCTGCATCGGGCACTTTTGTACAATTCCTATCCCAGATTTCTGTCCCTTGCACATCATAAAGCTCAGTGAAACATGTTGCCACCACCACAGACAACATGCAGAAGTCTTACCAGATAATGAAACAAGGATGCCTGATGTACTGAAGCTGACAGTCTATCAGCTTAACTGAGCACACAACACTACCTGCAACAGACCTAATGGAGAGTGCAGAAAGAAACCTTTTTCTCACAGAATTGGTGAATGGTTGAGGTTGGAAGGGACCTCTGGAGGTCATTTTGTCCAACCCTCCCGCTCAAGCAAGGTAACCTATAGCTGGTTGCTCAGGAGTGTGTCCAGACAGCTTTTGAGTATCTCCATGGATGGAGACTCCACCTCTGGCCAACTTGTTCCAGTGCTCAGTCACCCGCACAGTAAAAGAAAGGCTGAGGGGGGAAGTGCTTCCTTATGTTCATACAGAACCTCCTGTAGTTCAGTTTGCACCTCCTGCCTCCTGCCCTGTTACTGAGCACCACGGAAAAGAGCCTGGTTCCATCTTCCTTACACCCTTCCTTCAGAGATTTATGCATGTTGATGAGGTCCCTCCGGAGCCTCGTCTTTTCTAGGCTAAACATTCCCAGCTCTCTCTGCCTCTCCTCATAGGAGAGATGCTCCAGTCACTTAACCATCTTTGCGGTTGCTTTTTGGACTCTCTCCAGTAGCTTAATCTCTCTCTTGTAGTGGGCAGCCCAGAACTGGACACAGTATGCCAGGTGTGGCCTTACCAGTGCTGAGTATAGGCACTTAGTAATCATAATTTCCCAACACACAGTTCAATGGGAGACAACAGTCTCTACATCCTTTGTTCATTTCTATTCTATAAGCAAGTTTCTAGAGCTCACAGCTTCCAGCTTACTAGAACTTTTTAGACACTAATATGGAATACTTCCAAGGCACTCCCCTTAGGATGTATGTACAGCTATTAGAGAGAGGTTTGTGAGACAGGATATTATTTATTAAAATTTTAATGTAGGTTGCCTTGTTCAGCAAAGCAAATTTGGTATGGGAAGAAACCTTTCCCCGTCAGCTCTTAAAATTATTCAGGTAATATTCTGTCTGATCAAAAGACTAGCCAATTTCCTCCTGACCACATCCTTCTCTGCTCTGACAGTGAGTGCAATGAAATACAAGCCTGCAGGCACATGCTGGAGTAAAAATATTTTTAGATTTTTAATCTGCTGGCTGGATACAGCCATATTAAATATAGATTACCTTTTATGACTAGAGATAAAACTGAATGAAAGAAGGAAAAATGTCACTGAATAAGAAAGAAGTGTGGCAATGAAGGTATATCACATACTGTAAATAATACAGTACAGAGAAAACTAATGTATATGTTCATCATATGAAGCAGAACAATGAAGACAGTATTTCTGGTGTACATAATTTAATATTAACCATTTATAAATATATTCTTACTCTAATTCCATGACTGAACCATCCTTGAATTTACAAGGCTTTATTTGTAGAAGTCCTCTATACAAAATGAGATTCAAACCCTGAAATTTCCATTTATATAGCCATGTCTTGGGATATAGAGAATATGTCACAATTTTCCAGTTAAAATGTTTTAAAAACTCAGTGATATTTGTACTAAATATGCAAATCTTCAGTTCCCTTGGCTAGCCTTGCAAAATGAAACAGTACTACTTTGATGAAGGATGCACAATACAGCTTATTATTCTAAATAATATGACAAGCTGATCTTTCGATTAGGTTTTCACTGTCCTGGTACAGTCAACAAGTTAGAGTCTTCCTGTTATAATTTTACATATGTTTATTTGGCTTTGCATTGAACCTTCAGGATACCTTCCTTTGTTATGGATAAAATTTATATTTTCTAGAAGTACATTTGCCTTTAATATGGAACTACAGATCAAGCAAACAACTCAATCTTCACTGTGAAGGAATTGGTTAGTCATATGTCATGAGTTCAGTGAGATGAAACTGTTCAGCTGTAGTGAATAAGTGACTACTGGGAAGGACTATTGTGAAAATCTACACGCTGAACAGTTTAACAGTAGACTGGGAGAAAACATATTAGATCCTATGTTTTAAAAGATTACCCCCAGTTTATTCCATTTATTCCAAAATTCATATAGCCAAGCATTTCTGCCTGGAGCAGACTGCCTATAGGATGGCCTGAAGAAAATGAAGGTGTTCCAAACAATGGCTCACAACATTCATATTACTTTTAACTGAAGTAGCAAGCCTTTCCTGTGAAAATGCTTCTTTGACTAGTCCAGAATCCAAATTTACTGAGCTAATCTGGGAGCTTCCTTTCATTTATAAGCCTAAAACCTTTTTTTGGTATATCTTAATAACATATATTAAGATACAAGAGCAGAGACAAAGAAAAAAAAAATCAAAACTCCCCACCCTTCGCACACATTTTTCTGATCTGGTATACGTAAATCAGTCATCTGTTACAGAAAAAAAAGGAACTATAGCTTTTACTTCCAGCACAGCAGTAATAACAAGGTGCCGAACTAGACAGCCAGTGGGATGGTATAAGTACTGTTCTGTTTTTTGTTTGTTTTTTGGTGGGTTTTTTTTTTGTTTTTTCTAAAAAAGCACTCTCTGATTTTTTTCAAAAGAATCTTATTTTGTGGCTTTTTTACAGAAATAGTTCTTTTCCCAAAATTGCATGGCAGACATCTGAAACACAGATCAACTGGGAGACTGGAAAAGTTCTTAGTGGCCACTAGTGGCTAGAGTTTTCTACAGAATAAACACTACCACTTAGTGACTGAATTTAAGGGTTCTGCTACAAAAATAATGCAGAACTCCAGCTCTGCCTATTGCATAGAAGCAAGTTCAACATCTTTCTGCTGATGAAAAAGTGCTATTCGGGTTGAAATTCCATATGAAAGTGTAACGTTCATTTCCATAAAGTAAGAATCATTAAATAGTACCGAAGCATCTATTAGCAAAATCACCAGCACTACAGTGTTTAAAACACTTTTAAGTCCTACTTCTTTTTCCCTGTCCAAAATTTTGAAATTGTTCACAGCTGAAAGAGGAAACTGAAGCCAGCCTTTAAATAATTGTCTACGTAGATGAGAGATGGCTAAATTTTGAAGATCTAAGGAGTCAATAAGAGCACAGTAAGTGTGCAAAACCCATTTGATTACAGAGGGTCAGACTAGCATGTGTTTGATCAAATGTTACATATTCTCCTAAAAAAAGCCTTTGAACTTGTGGAAACTTTCAATACATTACAGTATATAAAATATAGAGCATAATCCTTCATCTCTTAATATGGAGCTGCCTTTGCAGAATTCCTCTCTCAAAATGGCTTCTGTTAAGACTTCATTATTAGCTAAAACAGCATGTTGGAAGAATCCTCCTCGTTTCACCACTCTTCCTAAGAAACAGGTCTCAGCATAGTAAAATTATTTCTGTTGCCAATGGTCCCTGTCCAACCCTGAGCTCTTGATTAATTTTCCAAATACCATTATTTTATCCCTTCTGCTATTGTTATATCGTCTACCAATGTCTGTCTGAAGGGAGGTTCATTTGAAAACCTTACCAGTTATGAGAGGCATAATCATGTTCATATTCAACACTGGTATAAACCAGCTGGAGTCAGCAGACAGGCACTGGCTCATTCCAGAGCTGAATTTGATATGTCGTGTTTATATTAATTGTTTCACCATTTGAAACAAATGTTTATTTAAAGCTGATTGAGGTAAGAGCTGACACAGTGTGCCATTTATATCATCAGGGCTATTGCCACTCCATCTCAGCAGGTTTTACTTTGAAGAAACAAAAATAGCTTCATCAGACACAGAAAGAAAATCTTAAAGCTCTGGTTAATCAGCAGTAGTCTGTGAAGAAAACAGCAAAGTAATGAAATCTCCACTTCTGAATAATTTTACTTGGGAAGCAGTGAGATTCTGGCATAAATTAATTCTGAGCATCCAGCTCAGTTTTCAGCTAGAATGAATCAATCAAGTACTGAAGCTAAATTCACAGCTCTTCATGGTGTACTCTTTAGGGTAGGATGCAGAAAGATTGAAGAAAAAAAATTAAGGAATTTTTTTCATACACAGGAGATCCATTACTTGTACAATAGAAATCAGTTACTGACATAAGGACCTTTAATACCTTCATGTTCTCAATATTCCACATACAAGTAACTGACCCATTGGAAGGCATATAGAGATACTCAATGTCTAAACACATTTAGACATTCTTTGTCCTTTTTCCTCCTCCTCTCAGTCTAACGAATATAGCTGTCAGAACCTCCAGCACCACAGTATTTCTTAGATTGCTCATCTACTTTACCCATAACCAGACTGCAAATATGAAAACAATAAAATAATTCAAATCTGTTAAAAAAGAATCTTAACTAGATTACTGTGGCCATTTATGCTAACAATAAATTTAGTATTATTTACAAGATGGACAATTAACAGAGTGAAGCAGTGCTATATGCTCATCAGTGCACTGTAAGCAAGTTTACCATTAACTACCCTTCCATGGTTTCTAAATTAACTACAGTTTTTTGGGTGGGTTTTTTTAGTATTCTACCCCCTTCCTTCCTCAAATCTCACAAGAACAAACCAGTTTCTAAAACCTATGCAATCCAGTAAAGCAAGGTTTTCCAAACTCTCCATTAACCAAATCCCAAAGATTTGTTCACAAGCACCTTGGATCAGGAATGTTATTTGCCTGGCTAAATGTCCAAGATTGACAGCTACATTAACATCAACAATCCTACAAATATTATAGGCAAAACCAACGACATAAAATCATTCCACTTTTGGCTTGCAAACCAGGCAACATGTGAATGCTGTAACTTTTGATATATGCACAGACATCATCAGGAACTACTCAGTACTGAGTTTATTTAAAAATGGCATAGGATACCAGAAATGTTGAATTATGGTAAGAACACCGGTATGTGAGATGTAATGCTATCCTGTACAGTGAAAACACTCTGAGTATCAATATTTAGCCGGAGTGCTCTACAAGGCTCTCTACTGCACATTTTCCAAGTTTAGCATAGGTATACAGTATTTAAAGTCAATGTTTGTATTTCTGAAGAACACCTAGATTTACTGTTTTTAACTAGTAGAAATTAGAGAGGATTAAATGTATATTTAATAAAAAATTAAACTGGCTTTAGAATACAGTTTTTGTTTTATTTTTGTAGTATATTATAATTTTAAAGTATTTTTGTAAATACAAAATAGCTCTCTTACAAGTAAACACATTTATAATGTGTTATTAATGCAAAATATTTACAGATTTATCTGTCTCACTTCACAAACTAAGAACTTTTTAAATACAAACATGTAACTATAAAGTAGCTATTGACAATTTTGAAAGATGAAGAAGAGACAGAGGAATAAGTACAGAGAAACACAAAAAAATAGGTGAGGAAGAAAACATCGGTTTAAAGGTGATATATAGTCACCTGATGATTTTGAAAGCATAAGTAGATGCAGAAGAACCCATATAATTTTTAAGAGATTTTGACCATGTATAAAAGTAGGGAGAAAAATGTCGCAGTTAAAGATATGAAGTATTATTTTGTCTACAGTGAGGGGTGGGGTGGGTAGGGGTGTTATGTGATGCAGGAAAGTGATTTAATTTTTGCAAAGAACTTTTAATAGGTATTCATGTATGTCTGATATGAACTATTACCTGTCCACAAAGAAGCCAAATGTGAACTAAGAATGGTTATGGAATTTACATTCCAGCAAAACTTCTGAGCTTTTGGGTTACATCATCAGCCCTGGTGGCTTCCTGCTGCTGAGCTCATAGGTGCCATTGCCATTATCAAAGAGAAATGAAAACATTCCTGGAGAAAACACAGGCCCCAAGAGAATTACAAAACACAAGTGTCTAAGGTGGTGGGATGCAAACAGCTGGCAAATGGGGGCAGCCAGCAGCACCATATACTGTGTGACTGTATTATGTCAAAACAAAATGCTCATTGGTGCAATCTCACTGAAAAGGAATCAGTATTATGCAGTATCTTCCAATGAGCTTCTATCAAAAGGCAAACATGACCTATAATTTTTTTTTTTTTTTCCCCTCAGGAATAGGTCCTGTGTGAGCTGGTATTTGTACAAAGTCCCTAAAAAAGCACCATTTAAAAAACTCAATCTTTTCAGAAGGATTACTAGTGAACAGAAGTATATGGCTCAAACTAACTTAACCCTTTTAAACCACCTGAAAAAAGGGAATACTCAGAGTATTTTCAATGAAACTATTCTTGGAGCTTTTAAGCCAGGTACAAGTCTTGTACCAGACAGGCATTATGACACAGGTTACTCAGCATAGTTTCAAAAAATTTAATTTCCTTTCTTCATGATTGTTGCTGCCTTCAAATTCAATGTACTGAAAGTGAAAGCAAACAAGCTGCTGAGTAAGATGGCCTATTCTTTAATCACCTTTAGCTAAGTAACTCTTTTTACAACAAATACATGACAGAATTACTTTCAGATCAGAGTTCAAAAAACATTTTTGGTTTAAATCAGGATTTTCCATTTGCACAGCATTAAATATTTTCTGTGAGAAAATTCCATGGGCATATATATTTACATCTTCTGCAAAAGAATATTTGCCTGTGCATTTCAGTAGCATGTATTCAATTTGGTGTGTGATTGTTTTAAGAATATCATAACTACGCAGCCAACAAAGCTGAGGACAAGAGCACACAAAGTCTTTATGGAAGTAACGTAGGTAGTAACCTGCATGAATAATCCTATATTTATGCAGTTTTTGCACCTCCTCTGAACATTAAACAACCTTTGATCCTCCCTTCTAAGCCATCTGAGAAATATTGGTCTAATCCAGTATAGTAAGTCTTATGCTCTTACATAACTGACAGGCAAGGAGCAACAATAACTTTAATACCTATATGTAGTTAAAATTTAGAATATATTTCTTAGTGTGAATTACTGAGGCTAACCCACTATAGTAACCTGACTCTCTAAGTAGAAAGAGGAGCAGAAATACTATGGCAACACCGAGAATATGAGCGCCATGGTGTGAGTTTGCTCAGAAAACCTATCACTTTTATAACAACAAAGATTTTTAATGGAATGTAGAAAAGAGCATTCTTTGTTTCAAAACTGATATTTCTGCCATAATAACAACATCTGCATAGATCACCCTTCTACTAAGAGCAGAATCGCTTAAGTTCCAAAATGAACAGCCATTACAGGATCAGACTGATTTGGGTCTGAATTGGGTCCAAAGCCAATATAAACCTGAAGTCAACTGGAAATCCCTGAAGTATGGATTGTTTTCTACTGTGTTTTACTCTTTGCTGCATTTATTTCCTTTACAGAATGACAGGTACCTGAAGTTCTATTCTGCTCCTGACAAAGATGGTATTTTAAAGTTTTTGTTTGTTTTGGGTTTTTTTGGTGTGGGAAGCAGTTGTTTGTTTTTGATGGGTTTTTTTGAGCATTTTAAATTCAAGATACAAAGATTTAGCAGTAGTGGAGCCCCTTGGCCAGCACTCCTGCTGTTGTGAGCCAGCTCTTAGAGGTTTTTTTTCTGTATTCTGATAGCACCATACCTTCCAACAGCACAAATCGGAGCAGGGGCTATCCACATGGAAGTGAAAGTCCTGTCCATGAATTTATTCTGATCTCTGGAAAATCCAGCAAAATACAGCCTCACTGTACAATATATTATGAGCATGATACATGCGCAGACTTACATGGGAAGTCAAAAAAGGGTTTGCAATGCACATTTAAACTGCCAGAGTTGTGATCTTTTCTCTTTTCCTCATTTGGATTCAGTTCAGATTTCTGAAAGATGCCTTCTGCTTCTCATAGTCAGCTTTGCCCTTCTTTTCGGCATGTCTACTTCCTTGTGGGTTTTTTCAAGTAATGTTTTACAACTAATAGGTATTCCTTGTCATAATCCTCTATGATTTTTTTCATAGAGGAGACTAAAATATTTCCTCAAGAGTATGTATTATTAATCTAATATTTGTAATTATAAGTAGCTCTACTCAAGGCAATGAGGCCAGTCATGGAGTAAGGTGGTATTTCTCATAATGAAAGAAAATAAAAAACTAAATATAGTATACAAAAGTCATTGTGTTGAATCTGTATCTGTTTTGGAATCTAAATTGAAGGTTTGGTAGCAACTTAATTTACAAAGGCTGCAATCTAATACAAAGACAGACATGCTTTTGCTGCTGCATTCCAAAATTTCATCAGAACATTCACATATTAATCATCTAGTTATCCATTTTTGAAAGTATGATATTCTACAGCAAAGCTCCAGAACACTGGAATGATTACTGTGTTTCACAGAATACTAACTAAACATGATCGAGAATTTGAGCAATCTATCCTAAAAAGAACCCCACTCCCCCAATTTTCTGTTGCTTTATATCACATGCAATCTTTGTGCAAAGTTCATAAAAAGCTCACCTATAAATTTTGAAAAGGAGTCTACATCAGCCATACTTCTCATACTGAATTTATCATTCCAGCCAGTCATACTTTATGGAAGTATAACGAAGAGAAAGCAGCCAAAGTGCTATTTAAGATATACTATAAAACTTCAGGCCTTCACAAGCTGGGAGTGGCACGGAGGAGGAGGAGGTAGGAAAAAAATTTATCCCCAATAATATCTTATACTATCTTAAATACCCAGTCACAGAAAATGAGGATCAGGTAAATGGAATGTAAGAGAAAGAAATAAAAATTACATCCTAAGTTAGAAGTAGGCTGTTATGAGTGAGCCAAATGTAGTTCTAAGATCATTCCACCTTAGCCAATCAGAATTTACAATTTGCTCCAACTTAGGTAACCGGAGTGTCTGAAAACATCTTTTTGTAATTTTATTCCATCACTGCACACATCTATCTTAAAGAAAACATGTCCTTAAATCCATGAATGTAACATACGCTACTCATTCCATTCCTTTGGGTACTTGACCAGTCTTCCAGAGCCCTTAAAAGGATAGCAGGAATTAAAATTAAAATTAAAAGGATAGCAGGAATTCCAGACCAGTTAAAGAGCTGATAATGCGTAAAATTGCTACGGAAAAGTAACCTTCTCGTGACCAGTATTAGCTAGAAAATTTCTCCATTATCCTGCTGTATTTCAAGGCAAACTCCTAAACCTTTAAAATACCAATCACAAGTTTTTAGCAGTTGAACATCTGGAATTCTGAGAAACTCTGCTGAATAGGAAAACAGTATTACTTTTTTTAGTAAGAAAACCATCACTTGTTTAAGCTGTAACTTGTGTAGTACCTAGAACATGTGGCATTTTTGCAAAGTGGGGTTTTTATCTCAAGACAGACTTTCTGCACCTTATCTTCAGACCACAACTGAATGGTTTCTGCTAAAGGACCTGTGATAAGGGAGTCGGTCGGTTTCTGTGGTAAGGAATAGTTCACCCTAGAGAGCCGTAATAATACCAAAAGTAATTTTAAAATATGTAATGCCAACGACTAAAAAAGCACCCTGACAAAAGAACATAAGCTGTTCCTTGCTCATCAGGACCATGTTTTCAGCTAGGTGAGAAAGGAACTGAAGCTAGAAAGGTTTAAGTTTTCTAAAAATGTCCTTAGAACAACAAGTATTAGAAAATTCTTTCCTTAATATAAGGTGTCATTTCATACTGGAAAAAACATATATTCACATTCTGATCAATTATGGAACTTCCCACTGCATAGCTATCTCTGCATCTCAAATGATTCATTTCCTCAACACTTACCAAATTACTGAACTAATCCTCATATGCTTTACAACAATTTAAAACAAAGACCTTTGTAAAATTGCCTCTGGAATTGGTAACCTTTACTCCAGTCTCTTGCGTACTCTGAGTGATTTTTTGCTAACTCGTGGTGGTGGGTAAATAATCTGTATTTCTTTCATCCTTTACTGTAAGAAAAGAATAATGTGCACAATCCTTTGCTGTGACCTATGCTCTCAGATACTTTTATTCAGAGTTAGAGATGATTTAGATTCCTTAAGGTATTTCACAATCTATGTCAGCAAATTATTGACTTAATGCTACAAGAACTCGTTAATTTGCTTTCTTTTCAGTACCTGCACAAAGAACATCATCTCCCTGCTGTTGGCCTAGGTGTGCCACAGAGAACACAAGAACCATAAAGCACATTAAGTTGTCTGTGTATCACCTAGATAGACAAAATGTGCAAACACCAAATACTAGATGAGCTATAACCCTTACTGTAGGAAAAAAGGAATTTCTAGGAGTGCTTCCTGAGCTTCTGGACACTGACCACAGAAAACTAAAGGAGCCATATTTTTGCCAGGGAATGTTAGAGCATCAGATCCCAGTCAACGTTTCTGTATACCTTCTGGAAGACAGACAGAAGACGGGCATTTTGATGTCATAAAACTAACTAACTAACTAACTAGCTTTCCACAAAGAGACTTGTCCTATATTCTACTAAGACTACCTTCATTATCCCATACTGGTGAAGCAGCCTCAGCAGGGGAAGACTTGAGTTTTGACAACGGATCTTTTGGTTGTTACAATCACATTTGTGTCTTCATAGACATTTCTAACAGTTTCAACTAAAAAGGAAATAATTAATTCACCTGGGACCAAATCTGAAATTATCACATCAAAGGAACTGATCTGAGAGTTAAGAGTACATTAAACAGCTTTATTTTCTAGGAAGATAACTGGAATGACTATCAATAAATAAGCACCTTCTTGAGATTTACTTTTGAGAGACACCCCAATTGGAAGCTCACCAATAAATGAACACCACTGGAAAGACACAACACACAGCACAAATCTGAGAAGTACGCTGGTTCTGCAACATTAGAACAAGAGTCATATTTGCAAGCTTTCTTTTGCTTGTCTCAATATTGACAGTCTTCTGCTGTAACTACTTCTAAAACACATAAACGTGGAAGTTGACTGAGTATTAACTGAAAGCTTAATGGTGTAAAACAGAGTGCAGTTTCCTCATTTCTCATCGCATCCTGAAGGATGACAATTCTTCTTTCCTCTTGCTTCAGAAGCCAAAAGCTCTCTGTTCATTTGTTATAATTTCCCAGGAGATCAAGGGAGGCAGAAATTACACCGTCATGACCACAGCTCTCAATGTTTTCTTTGTAACCACAGCATCTCAGATTTCAGATTTGTTTTTTAATGCTTGCTAGTGACCCACATCAATGCAGTTCAAAGAAAACATAATTATATAAAAGTCACTGCAGAGTCCAAATTAAAGATCTCATAATTGATCTGAATGACAGGTCTATCTATAGCAGAAGGCTTGAATTGCAAGGCCTGTTTCTCCTTAAACTAATGGTAGACTCCTCCATGGCCTCAGTTTCACTCTTCATTGCTTAAATTAGGAGATCAAAATACACTAGTTAGCAAAGATGTTTTGGACCACATTAATCTCTGAAATCACTCCCCTAACTTGATAAATTAAGAGTAAACACTTTTGCTTAAAAAAAAAAATCACAGTAATTCTAGCATTTTACTGTGAGAAGTGCTAGCTGTTATTATACAGAAGGCAGTAAATGCAGAATTAGAAAAATAATGCTTAAGCAACAGCAAGAAATTAAGGATTTAAAACACTGTTTGGCTAGCTGCTGGCTGCGCAGATGCTGCAAACCAAGAAGTTTAAGCCAGTCGTACTAGTACATCATGGTCACCGGCCTTTAATTTCCATGGTTTGGGAAAACTTTTGAACTTGTTTCTGTGTGACAACGCTCAGTGTAATTGCAAAGATAGCGATGATTATAATGAGCACAGGAAAGCACAGCAGTAAAACTACTTTCGCATACTACAGTAAAATTTTACAAGGTAGCATAGAAATGTTTTCCTCAGCAGTAGTTAAATCACAGGTCAGTTTGTTTCAAGCTAGATTTTGGTGCCTTGAGTGCAACACAACCACTGCAGTTGCTACATCAAACTCCCTTTAATTTAATTTGTAAAAATTATTTTAAAAGCTGGAACTACTCAATGTCATAACCTAAGCAGAACTTTGGCCCTTCTACTTTAATCATTACTGGACCACATATCACAAGAAGAAAGATGTCATCATATCACAGCTGTTACCAGAACAACTAGCAAAATCCTGTGAATGAGCAAGGCTGGCAAACTATGGCAGCTGGCCCTGTGATACTGCCACAGCAAACAAGAACATAATAAACTTCTTGCTGGAAGAAATATTTGGCACCTTTGAAAGATCTGAAGACATCTATCCCAGCTGAATAGACCAGCTCAGCAAGAAAGTGTAGCTCTACCAAGGTTATCCATGCCACTTGTTTGTTTTCTGATATCCTCTAGGAATTAAAGAACATTATATCTACATAAACCAATGCAGTATCATATCACAATGTCTCAACTACCTCAGTTATTTCAAGTTAGGGATGTGTTAGCTGAAGGAGAATGCCATGCTATTGCAGTTCAACAGCTGTCAGTATCCAAGCCAGTCAGAAGAGACCTAGCAGTTGTACATAAGGAGAGCATCCGCTTATGCCAAGTCAAACAGAACACAAATGCCTAATCCCTGAAGTGACATGGAAATGCACCCTCAAAGTGAGCTAAATGTGGACTTCTGCATTCCTGTTACCTCTTTTTTGTACGGGATGTTTATTTCAGCCCCTTTCCTTCCACCAGCACAGGCATGTACAGTTAACTAATTTGGGAGTGGAAAACTAAATCTTCACCAAACAAGACCAATTTTCTGAAAAGCACAATCACAGTACTGCATATGAATCAGTGTCAGACCAGCAGCAGAAACTTTTGATCACAGATGGCTGGGTTTTGCCTTCAGCTTCCTAGAAAGTATAGCCTGAGTTCTCACTAGTTTGTGTATTTTATAGTCCACTTGTACTTCAGTAAAACCAAAAACCATTTCTGTGTAGTGCTCTCCATGGTTTTAAAATGCATTACTGAATCCCACGGATTCTCTGGTAGGATCACTAAATCTTTTTAATAGGTCGTGTCCAGTACACGTGAAAGTATATGTTCCTGACTTGCTACATGGACAGATTAGGCAAAGTGTTACTATGAAACCTAACTAAGCTTTCTCTGGCTAGTGAATGCTTAGTTCAGTCTACAAAAATCCTTTAACATTAACCTCAAGAAAACTGTTACTGCCATTCATTCAATCAGAATTCTTGCTAGTACAGCTGCTTGTCTACACAGATTTACAGGCCAAAAAAAAAAAAAAAAAAAAAAATCACACACTACTGAGTCATTATAAAACCTCTCCTGGAGATGACTCTGGCTGACAAAAAGCAAACAAAAGCCAAAACTCAATTCTGGACTGTTTAGGGTCCCCTCAAAACAGCCAGCATATAAAGATTAAAAAGGTTCATGTGACTGACAAAAGTAAGAGTTTAATTTCTGCCTTGTTTTCAGCCTGTTGTCAAACAAAGCTTTCCTGCTGTTATCAAGGAAGATTTCGTCCTTGGGTCTGCAGCTTTGCTGCTATGTTTCATCCTTGTGTCGGATACTATATGGAATATACATGTGCCTTCCACCCATAAATTAATCAAGCTTAAGAACTGCAAAAGCTTTGCGTTCTCACATGTAGACATTTGTTAGCTCTAGTTGGTAAAACTGAAGAAATTAAATTATTCTCGTTATCTTTTGTGTTGTTTTCTCATTTCCATAATATAATCCCAGAGATCAGAATTATGCCAAGTGGTGTAAAGAAAGTGATTTCAATCTCATACAAACACCATTTATGTCATACATGTTTGCATAAAGGTTTCAGAACTGAAAAGAGAATCAGAGGATGATGCACAGTAACTTTCCAAAGACTACTGGACTTGTTCTCTTTCCTTACGCTATTTTGATCTATTCGGGGTGACTGATGTTTTAGCAACTTTTATTTTACATTTCTTAGGACTTAAATACCGTTCAGCTGATATTTTATACACAGAGGATTAAGTTATCTACTTGAGCCAAGACTTCAAAACCAGGCCTTTCTGATGATATTTTTACTATACTAAGCAAAAAGCCAGGACAAGAATTGTTATATTAGCTTGATTATGCCTATAATTAGCTCAGTCTTGCCTCCGATGCTGCAAATATCAGACACTGATTGCAAAAGAGTAGGAATTTTGAATCCACTTTGTAGACAAACCAGGACGTTACTGTGTTAGGCTCCAAATCTCCATTTGCTATACAGGTAAAAGTTGTACAACACATTTAAAAAAACCCAAACACATAAATGTAGCACAAAGCATACTAAAATATATAAAAAGGCCAAATTTAGTTCTGCAGTTAAAGCCAGAGAAACATAAGAAACCCTCATCTCCTATGTCACCTTCGGAATGGCTGTCTTCCAGAGTGTTCTAAAGTCTACTTCCCAGCTATTAACCAATTCTGCTTCTAGATACTGGGAGCGATATTTCACAAAACAGAAGATAGACTGGGAGCCTGCTGAAGAGAGAAGGTAAAATGGTATATAGTAGTTGTGGTAGAAGAGAACGCTATGGCAGACTTCATAGGCCCTGCAGAACTCAGTCTGTTGACAAGAATGAACACAGAAAGGTCCTGGCTGAAAAGAACTGAGGAAGGCTTCAGAGGAAGCTTCATAGGAAGTACAGGCTTTTCTAAAGGCAGGCCTTTCTAAACTAAAAAGTGGAGCTGTACAACAAAGTCTGAATTTCCGTGCATGTTTTTGAGCCTCCTATAAAGCATGGTAACACAAAACTAACACATTCTCAGACCCAGCTTATGAGAAAGATACCTACATTATTGTCTTGGTGAAGTCAACACTAGGAGCTCAAATAATGAATTTTTTTCAAAACTGCTTTAAGTGCTACTTTCAAGTTACATGTAGCATACTATGGACATACTTATCATGTTATCTATAACACAGTCTTTCAGCTTGATAAAACAGAGAGAAGATCACAGCATTGGAAAAATGTATATTTTTTATATACCAAGTGAATTCAGAGTGCACATGAGCAAAAGGAGTGTAAGGGAAAACATGACAAAGGTGAACACCTTAATTATTCGTAAGAGATGCTAGTTCTCAAGAATTCTTGTGGCAGCCAGGAAGATCCCTGCTGTAGGTCATGCAAAACAGTACAAGAAAAAAGAAAACAAAACGAGGCATAGCTTGTCCTAGTAAAAGAAGATGGGAACATTTTGCACAGAGAATACATTTTTATTTGATTAAAACTTCAACAGTGCTCATGGTATTAGACCATTTAATTGATTTACTGGAAGATTAGTTTCAATGCTATATCTTTCAGTAGAAACTTAACTTGCAAGTCAGAATTTCTGAAATGAGAAAGACAACTAGCATATTTCAAATACCAAAACCTCTTATTTAATGAAGCATATGCATAAGTCTAAAACAATCTCACAAAAATTTACTGAAAGTAGGAACACTGTATTAGCAGAAAAAGAGGAGTTACTGTTAAAAGTAAAGTTGACAGAGTAATCTTTTTCCTATTCTTCAGTGTTCTGACATGAAAAACAAATCCATTGCAGATCACAAAGAAATCAAGACTTTACAGGTGTTCATGGAAGTATAAGGAGAGGAAACTCTTGTCCCAGAAACACCTGATTTGCAGCCAAGGTATTCACTGATAAATTCAGATGCAAATCCTTGGTTTAGTTAATTCAAACCTAGCTCCCAACATTGAAGCTACTGGCCATCCAGACATCATGTTTGCCTCAGTACTTCCTTGTTGATAGTTTTCACACATGAACAGATAAATACTCATGAAGCAACAAATACCAGGAGCTACACCCTGAAAGCAAATCATTTAGAGATCAGAGCTGAAAAGTAAAACGGCAAAACTCAGGAAAGAGATTGTATTTCTCAATGTGCTGTCGATAGTGGCTCTTTTTATTTTTTTGGCTCACAGACAGTAATTTTCAAGAAATAACAAGAAGTGTATTGTGTCCTGCCATAGCTTTTGCACACAGAAGCTATGCAAAAAACACTGTTGTCAAGATACTCACAGTAGGAAGGAACAAAAAGAAAGATATTTGGCAGAAAGTCTCTCTCATTTGCAGGAGAAGTTATCTGTCCACATTCTCTTTGTTAACAAACACAGACAAAAAGACTTGACAACTGTGCAGGGTTCGTTTCCAGTAAGCGGAGAGCATATGAGAACATACATGATTTTTAAATTTTCTGTCTGAGAAAATGTACAAAATATCAAGTCTGTACTTGCTAGTTCGTTCTTAAATACATTGCATACACAGTTATCTTAAAATAGAGTCAAAGGAAAAAAAAACCCACCAAACTTTAATGGTGTTCACTATGTCAAAGAAGTGTTTCCAGAGGACAAGTATTTTTCAACACTTTTTATTTTAGTCTCCTAGCTGAAAATTTGGTCCTGTGATGCCAGTCCTGGCAGATGATGCCTAATGACAACATTTTAAGGAAAACAGAAAAACCCTGCGATTTAATAACAACACAAAGAACAGCTATCTTATTTCAGCACATGTCCTGTGATTAGTTCTGCACCTCTTCTATATTACAGAGTTAGATTAAATGGTAAGTAAATATATTTCTTGGTAAGTTTTAATATCAAGTGACAACTGAATGATGCATAAATAATTCCGACAAGTCTTAACCAACTAAGCGAACAATGTACCAGTGCCACAGCATACAACGGTTGGTAAAGGCAATTACTATAAAGCATAGCAAAAAAAAAAAAATCCATCTCACTGGATTCAGAAAATAGAGAAATGGTTTAGATGTTATGCTCAGTTTCCCAACCAACTTAGAAGAGCCACTGTCACTCTGTTGTATCATGGCTTACCTCAGAAGAGCACCTTTCATATTAGAAGGAAGACAGAATCAGGTACAAAGAAAATTTTTTGTTAGATGAGGAAATACATATGCAAATCAGAATTAATATCATGTTAAGCTAGTTTAGGTTTGAAATGAAAGTCAGATAACTCCAACTTATGATTCCCGTAATTAGAAATTGCATTTCCCGATCTCTGTGATGAGACTGGATAGCACCTGCTTGCAGCAGTTGCACAGTGAACAGATGAGCAACTTCTGCTCTAAAACCCACCTGTGAACTCCTAAAACATAAGACAATATTATGTCTTTAATTTGCTGAACTTCGCTGGGATGCGGTGGAGACTGAAACATACTGTTTCAGTAAAAGCTGATGACTTAATCCATATTGAGTGTTCACCCCACTGTAACCTTTTGTTTAGATGAGCTCTTGAGAGCCCAAACTCTACTCTTCCTGGGTAAGTACATACTGTGCGTTAATATGAAGTGGTCTTCTAGATTAAAGTCTGTGACTGTGCCTGGTATTTGTACAAAGGTATGTTTGTAGAGCGGAAAGGTTTCGTGCTGCTTTCCTTTGCTCTGAACTTATGCTTTGTACAGCCCTGAGGAAGTGACCTGGAAAAAAGCAGACTCGCAAGATATGGGAAATAAGTTTTTTATGATGCAAGGTATACAGCATTAATAAAACTAGAACTGCCAGGTGGTAAATAAGCCTAATGAGGAAATCATTCGTATCTTGAAAAAACACTTCTGGACACAATGCACAAAAATAAATGATGAAAACCCCAACAGTCAGTCCACCTCTGTTGGTTAATATTGATCCTGCTCTCCTTAAGAGCAAACCTTTAAAGCAAACTCTACACTACAAGTTTTATAATTCTGTTAGTAGAGCTAATGTTTTTTTCAGTTCTCATTCCCTATCCTTTATAAAAATTCGCATAAATTAACTCCGTACCATGTTCAACAAACACACATAAGGATGATCAAAAGAGTCTAGTTTATTTCTGCATAAGCTGCAGAATTCCCTTGATTACTTGGGCATTCTAAGCATTTGAAAATGAAAGATATTTCACCCATCTGCCCCAATAGGTGACAGAACCTTTGATACCAATGATCTAGGGAGGTGCACAACATAAATTAGGCAGACCCGTTTCAATAAACTGACAAATTCCTTTTACAAAACTGCTCAGCCCCAAATGGTACAGAGTAGTTAGCATAAGAGGTACTTAATACCTCATCAACATAAGGAAATCCAATACTTTGAGTTCCATGTGTAAAGTCATAGATAAATACTTAAAACCATTAATTCCCTGGCCTTTTTATGCTAGCACTTCCAAGAAAGATGCTAATCTGTATTAAATCTTTGGGAGACTTGTGATGCACTTGTTCAGCAACCATATAACTTTACTTATATACTAATATTGTCACACTGCCAGTCTACTGCTCATGACCATAAGGAGCTACCCAGCTTTTCTAATCTTTACATCCTTGTCTCCTAAAATCTGCTCTGATTTTGAACTTCAGAACTGTTTTTGCAATGGACAAATACTATGCCTTAGGGCCACTTGAAAATAGTCTCAAAAAATACATTACCTAATCTTAGGTCAGGATTGTATATATTCTATTCTCTTCATAAACTTGAAACACAGTAATCAGTTCACAATATGTAAATTAGCTCAGATTCTTGGATGCACTATAGCGTATCTTGGTAAAGAATATTTTTGTTTGTCTTAAATATGCTTCTTGCTATTTCTGAGTGACCAACCCTTCTTTGTACTTGATGAGACAACCGCTATTCACTCTCTCCAAACTAAAATAATTTTTTTAGACCTTCATCCTACTTCCTCTAGTTGTCTCTTTTCCAGATTAAAGGGTATTAACCTACCAAGCCCTCACAATTTAAGTTGGAAAGAAGTAGGATGTACAAAGCTGGTCATAAATAAGCTACTTAATACTGCAATTCTTTGGGGATTAAAATCAGGGGTCTTCATGCCAGAAAACTCTACAGTTATAAGACTACTGTTATATCTAAGAAACAGTCACCCAGATAAACAGCAACCTACTTAAAATGTAACTGAAAGAATAATGCAGAACAAACTTTAAAAACATCTGCTAAAACTCTTCCTTCAGGTGTATACAGATAAACATCACCACTTCGTACTTGGTTGACATGGGCAAATTTCTTACTAAAGTAATTATTAAAGGGTTGACAAGCTTATCTGCCTGTGAAAGTAAAGGGTAAGTAAACACTTCTTCTAAAATTACAGAATTGTATCATAAGAACTTCCAGATTTTAAATATACAACTTGAGTATTGGAAAGCTTGTTTTTAGCAGAAAATATTCTGATGGCAATGGTGATTAAATAGCTTGCAATTTCTGGCACTTCTACTTTCATACTCCCTTGAACTGCTGACTTGCTACTTTTCCAAAGCACATGCCTTTACAAAAGCCATCAGTGATAGACTGGGGAAAATTTTCCTTGGAATAATAACCTGCCCCCACCCCCCGCAATCAAATTCTTGATGCAGAATTCAGTGAAGATACAGTTTTAAAAATGGAAACAGAGTTGAGAACAAGAAATGAGGAATTATCTAAATGGTTTTAAATGGAAACACATTTCTGTTCGTTCTCAATTTCACAACTAAATGGTTTGTGGCAAATGCTCAGCATAGATAAAAGTTCATAATCCTATTAATAACAATTTGCCTGCTGTTCAAACCCATTTTATTCTTTGGTTAACTGAAGACATTTTGGAAAGTATCATAAAATCATAAGAAACTAATTACATTGTTTTGTTGACGCAATCCGTTTTTTATGTCACAGGGTATGAAACTGCTAAAATACTAAAACTGGAAATCCAAGGAGGATGTCACAGAGGAAAAGAACGCTGAAAAACAAATTAGGGCGTTCAATATCATCTTCATGTTCTTCTAGTTAGCATTGGAGAAAGGAAATATTTAGCACAGAAATCCAGTCTGAAACTAGTTTTTAGCCTTCAGTTAGCATTTAACCTGAACGATATTCTGCAGCTGAGATGATCTTGCACCTATTGTACAGTTTGAGGTAGTTTTGCATCTACCACAGCTAATAGTTTCAAAAAAGGCACTCAATTATCTACAGGAGATAAAAGCAAGGAAGTTGTCAGTTTATCACTTAAAACCAAATCTCTCTCTCATAGTACAAACTAAAAATGTTTCACTGGAAGAGAATACTATGTTGCATCAGGAAAAAACCCTAACACCTCAAATTCTGAGTCAGCAAGTCACTGAGATTTCTACCAAATTCACATGTTCACATTCATCATACCTCCTGATTATCTTGTTGAATTATGTCCTTAGAAGAATTAAGGATTTAAATACTCAGTTTTTAACACTGAAAAACTAGTGGGAACATCTTAGATCAAAAACCTGTAGAACATACAGCTTTAAATGCTGAAATCTTTCTTCCAAAAACAGAAAGGAAAGAATCATATAATAAAGATTATTTGGGTGGTAGAGGACAGCTTGTAATTACTGAACAACTTAATTTTTTTTCATCTTCAAGAAACAAATCTATCAAGAAACCCAACTAGCAAGATCACCCAAAAAAAAGAAAAATAACCACAAATATCTTCAAATGTACTTTTTTCCATAAAGAAAATTAGAAGGAAATAGAGAAGCTGCTCAATTCTAGACTTCAGTCTGATCTTTTGATTTGCTTCATTATGCAATGTGCTAATTACATTTCATCGTTCTAATATTATTTTCTCAGAGGTTTCTGTTTTAGCAGATAATGAAGTCTGTTTCATTAATCTCGTTAAACTTTTCCCTAACTTTTTATTACAGAAAATTTTGCACGAGATAGGCAGCATATGGCTTCAGTATGGACTGAAACTTAATGAATCCTGTTTTAATTAGCTTGATCCTTTCCCCCCCTCCTTGTAATAGTTAACTATCTATGCTCAGATCAAGTTTCGTTGAAATAATCTCTTATTCAAAATTAATCTGAGAATCAAAGTTAATTTTTTACTAGAATCCAATAAGGTAAACTGTTTATAGCAATTATTCAGTATTAAACTAATTTGAATTACAAAGGGTTCTGAAATTTCCTAACTTGGATGTCCAAATGTAGGCAGCTTGATCTACATCTAGGTATCTAAATTAACGGTCTGGCTTTTCAAATATACTAAGTAAAATTATTTTCTTGCCTAATAAGGCTTAACTAATTGAATTTTGCACAAACTTAATGTTTTTGAAGGGTTATGAAAGTGGCAAATACTTGGTTTTCATTTTCCAAATATCTCACAAAAAGAATGATATTTACACGTTCTTATATTAAAAAGTAACATAACAAGTGGCTTTATACTCCATCATAAATAAAACATTAAACAAAACAGTAAAGCCACCCATAACATCAATGAAGTTGTCTTCTAAAAACCAAAACATCCAATTCAAATGAATAATGAAAGGCTTCAGCACAGTTTTTATGCTTACAATATTTACTTATAGATCATCTAACTTCCTCCTAGGGCTAATGTGGAAACTGGAAGCTGCTACCACACACAATCAATAATCCTCCTAGAAGCTTAGTGTGAGATATAGGAGACATTGCCAAAAGTAGTCAGCCAGAAATTAAATTCATTTGGGTTTTTTGGTTTTTGTTTTTAAAGGAGAAAGCAATACAAACATTTCCCAGCATCCCTCATCTAGTTTACCAACTTTTCCATGTGAAGGATGATGTTCAAATCTTCTAAAGCTTTGTTTGACTGGCTGGACCTTACTAACACAATTTGATCTTGAAGAAAAAGCAATAAAACATTTTGGAATTTATTATTTCTGTGAAGTGTTTGTCACAATGCAGAGGGCAAGTTCAGCTTATCAGTCTTTACTGCTATTAAACATGTTTTGAGCCCAGAAGAAGGTCAAGTCATTTTGTCCGTGGTGTAAGAAATCATCTGGTTGCGTTAGAAAGCAGAATTCCAATAAAAGATCACATCTGATAAAAAGTACACACATTCTTCCTAGGAACAGCAAGAACCAACAAGAAGATTCAAATATACAAGATGATGCACATTTTAACTAGTGATGTTCTTTGACAACATGACAAACATCCAACTATGTAAAACAATTTAATTGGACCTCTGAAATATTAGAGTCCAGCCAATATTTTCCAGTTTGCGTTCTTGAATTCAAGCCTAGAGAGCTACTCTTCTAGAAGTAATCCAGCCAAACTCATTAAAAAGATAACATTTTTAGAGAATGATCAGAATGGTCCACCATAAAAAAGTTGCAGCAGGAACCCCCAAGAATGAAAGCATTCAAAATTGTGAAATTACAACTGGAAATTTAGCTTTAGTTACATTTTTAGGTACACTGATAAAACTGTTTTCAGCACTCAAACAAAAGCATTTTCAGAGGTGAAAAGATGCAAATCTGAAAATAAGTATTCAGACTGAACTTTCAGCCTTTGTTAGCATTAGAGCACTGTTGATATCTGATGGAAAAATTACATTTCAGTGATAATTACTTCCCTGTTATTCTGTGGATTAGTTCAGTTCAACAGTTTTAGATATTTGCCCTTCTAAAGGCTAGTGACAGATTAAAACTTCTTGGTACATTTAAATGTTGCCTGTTAAATCTTAGGATATTCTCTTTGGATCTCATGTTTACACAGTTTTTGCATAGCGTGCTCACACTGTGTTTGTTCTGACAGACAAATCTCTTGTGGTACAATCATTGTTAAGGTTTTATTCAGGAACCATTTTTTCCCCTGGAAATATTTCAGTATTTAAGTCCATTTTGCCTAATTTATGCTAAGTTGTTTAAATAATGTCTTTTCCTCCTCTGTGTTCCAAATCATAACTTAAGTCTATCCAGCAGGGACAGCACTGTTTATCAAATTCAGAACTGTTTGTCTTTCCTCACCTATCCTCCCGTCAGCCCTCCTTTTCTTCTCTTTCTCTCAACAGCAGTACTGCTGCACAAAAATATCTGCTACAGTTTCAAAAAAAAAAAAAAAAAGCGCCAACCCAAAAGTAAAGTGCTACAGAGACTTTGGGAAGACATGAAGTAAGGTAGAAGTTATTTCATAATCTCAGTTTATATGGAAGGACCACTCATTTGGAATGGCTTCAGTGACAAGTCACAAACTAAATCTTAACTATTTTTCATTTCTCTGAGCAAAAGCCAAACATCTTTTGGAGTCCAAATGTCTTTCATATTGTCCTCAGATATCGGCACTATTGGAAACCATTTATAAAATTGGTCATTCATCCAGTATAACTGAAAAGCTTCCCATCTAATCACTCATGTTATAGGATATCAATGATATTGAACTTTGGGATATTTTAAACATCTTACCTCTACGATGTCATCTTAAGTAAAATATCTGGGCAGACTTTAGAAAAATCAAAAAAGAAATTTCTAATTAAATCATGCCTTATCACTAGCTTCTTAAAAGTGAGTAACCTTTCATGAAGGTTTTTAATGGAGATTTTGCTGAACCACTTAAGAAAATCATCTCAGAATGAACACTCACTATTTCAGTAGCAACCCATCATTTATGTGATTACCCAGAAGAGTATTTTAAATATCTCTCAGACAGAAGCTGGTAATGTATTCCAAAACAAGGAGTTTTTTACTGATGGCTGGCAGTGAAGTGTGTTCCTTGATACCTATTCTAACATCTATAAAAATAAACTTTTCTGAAGTATTGAAAGTAACAATCCAACTCACAAACCCATCACGTTCAAAGAATTCAGAACAATTTCTCAGCAGGTTTAAAAAGTGACAGAGATCCTACCTTACTTTAATATACCTGACTTGTTAATATGCTTCATTCATTCAAAAAATCCCACACCTTTGTTTTATACCTGAATAGTCCACTTTCTCTACAGTCACTTAAATTTCCAAGTTACTAAAGTATACGTCCTAAGTGTTGAGTGATAGATCTGTAGGCATATATAAGTTCCCCCACCACTGGGCTATCCAGAAAAATAAATATTAAGTATAATTTGGAGAGCTTTAAAGCCAAACACAAGGACAAATTCTTAGATTTGCTGACAAATTATTGCTTTAATGTAATTTTCTCAAGCTTTATACAAGAAGCTGTGCATACCCTCTCTCTCCGCAAGGAAAGTCAAACACTAAAGGTGAAGCGAATTAATCAATAAAATTTGAGCCCTAAGAAGAAGATAGTCTATTACCTTGAAATATTCCTATAATCCTCTAAACTTGGCAAGACTTGCAAGGGGACAGAACTGCCAAAAATCAAGTAGGAGATTACACCTACTACTTGATACTAATTTCAATTCTGATTAAATGGTAAACCCAAAAATCAAGAAGGGACAAGCATTTCAAAAAATCAACATAAACTAGTAATCACTCAAAAGTACAAATGACTAATCAGAAAAGTCCTTAAATTTAGTTACTGCGCTGAAGAGTGTTTCATGCACTGGGCATGTGCTGATTCTGGTTTGTTTTGGTTTTTTAAATAAAGAGGAAGGACCCCTTTACTGACGATCTGTATGTTATATAAATCCAATAATGAAGGAATCTGTGTGCATTCCCAAGGACAGACAGTAAACAAGAAGGAATATAGATGAGCATACAGCTCTGAAATGGAGGATCAAAAATCGGAGATATTTTTATCTATCCAGTGAAACCAGGTTTGCAGTATCTATTACGCTTCATTAGAACTGTTCACAGGACAAGAGCGTGAGATGCCCTGCTCTTTCTGATTATTAGGACAAGGCTAATAGCTATCTTCCTCTGCTGTTGCTCGCTTGGATACTACAATTATCCTGGCCAATAGGACTTGAAAAAGGATACCCATTCTTTCAGAAATCTGAAGCATAGTCTACCAGTCTGGATAAGTACACAGCTTAAAAATTGACAGATCCAACCATAATTGTTCAATCTGCTGAGGAACAAAAAGATCTGACACTGAAAATAAACATTTGACTCCTGCTTCGCTGTCTTTTGTACACTCTATCAAGGAACACAATATTGGATTGTGTGTCATCCACCTAAGCTTATGTGTTTTCCTGTAGTTACTCTCTAATTTTAATCCTTCACGTTTACCTGTTTTTCCACTAAGATCTAGAAAGACCTCAAGACATTTGTCAGCTGGGCTTTAAAATCAGATTGCTTAGATTTCTAATGAACAAATAACAGAAATGAAGGTTAAAGGAGAAGAAAAAAAATAACAACATTTCAGACTCCTTTCCGATGCTGATGAATAAAAAACCTACCTACAAACCCCAAAACACCTTGTTCCCTAAAGATATCATGCAGATAAGGGATAAATCACCTAACCTGGTCACCTCAGAAGAGGTAACAAAACCTTTTATGATTTTGAAGTTAGTAAAATTTTTAGCACTAGGTATTTGATGATAGCTAACTAAATTAAGCATAATACTATTTTCTTGAACATAAACTCTCAGAGTTGAGAGAAATATTGATAAAAAAAAAATACAAGAAAGTTGCTTTAATGATGCCATTTAACTCTCAAGATTTTCTAAATACAATCTGCTCTATATAGTTGATTTGACTGCAAATTATATTAATGAAACATTTCAACAACATACTGCTTTTTGATAAAAAAAGCTTCCAGTTAAGGCCATAAAAGTGATTAAAATGAAGTTTCTGGTGGTGGCCTGAAGAAAGCTTTGTTGGGCTGCACCCAGTAACAACACTGAGTGTTTTGGGTTTTTCGTCCCTTACACCACAAAAGAAATAATGTCATGGTCAAAAATGTCCTTAGATTATAAGTATTGCATTTTTTCCCCTGCTAAAGAAAGAAAATTCTCATCCATATCAATAAAAAATGCCCTCCATAAATTATGGGCAGCCTCAAGTTAACTTCATGTACCATAAATATCAAATGAGAATACTAACCGTCAAGTACTAGATGTCTTCATGTCTTAATCTATGGTCATTTGCCTTCCGGTTGTATGGTCCAATAAGGGATTTAAAAATCAATTTTATAAGGCTGCAATAGTGGATTTGTACACTACAGGCCTTCAGTTCTTGATGGTGAGCTGAATTTAGAAGCAATTGCTACTCTCTTGTCATGGAAATCCAAGTAATACTGAAAGTCAAGGTTTATGGGCATTATTTTGACTGGTTCTTTAAGAAGCTGAATTAAATAATATTTTTATTTTTAAGGATTTGTTGTTTAGTTACTAAATTTAATTATAGGGCCTTTCAGAAATTGAGACTTGAAAAGCCACTCCACTAAATAAGTTAAACTAAAGGTGCAGCTGAAGATTAAGCAAACTTTCTTTTTGGTGACCTTGGAAGTAAAATATTTTTTCTTTACCAGTACAACACTAGTAATGGAAAAGCAACCCAACTTTATTCTCTTAATCGACGTTTACCTCCTAGTGACTAAAATATATCTGAAGCTATTATGATGAGACCCCTTATCCTTCCTTGCTGACAACAGGACAGTTAGTATAATCTATTTTCTTTTATTTACACAAAGGACAGCTGCCTTCGGTTTTTCTCTCTTATAAAAAAATATTCCTGACTCAAGTTTTTCACTCATCGCGTAGGCTCCACAGTGAGGGTGTCAGAAGCCATGGCATAAAGTTAGACTGGAAAAATTGATTTCCCACTGTGGACACTAATAAATGAAAGTATACAATTAAATTGTAAATGTCTTAGTCTTCACTGTACCTTGCTTTCTCTGCTTCTTTCATTCTCTACCTGAATTCCCTTACCTGACTGCTTTACAACAATACAACACAATTAGAGGTACTGCACTGTGCTCAGTTCCATTTCCGCTAACATGACAGCTGCAGTCACTTTCTGTAAAGCCAACCTGATGATCTTCTTGGACTCCCCCAATCTTGGAGAATTACCAGAAAAGGTTGGACTGTCTAATTAACGCCTTTTAGCATTATTGTCTGACATTCCTCCTCTCATAACTCTGATATCTACGACTATTTCATGCTTTTTGGCTCCTGGTTTGTTAACTGATATTCTAAAATCAACTGCTTTCTCAGTTCAGCTTATTTTTACTGTGTACTTGATATCTATGCTTGAACAGTGATAAACCATTACATGCACAGACTACTGTGCCATGGTATCTCTTACTGATAAACATTTAACTTCAAAATGGCAGAATCATGAAAGAGTTATGCAGGACATCTCAGATCAGTTTTCAGTAGTCTCTATGCAAACTGGAAGGTCTAAAAATAATTTCAAAAACACATTTAGATAGTGACTAGTTAAGGGAACATCAAGGTGGTCTCTGAGAAGTATTGTTTAAAACATTTGTTGCATTTTTGAGTAAATACCTTGATTTTATTATTTTATATATCCTTTCAATTATATGAGGGTCTTTTATTTCAGCTACATCATTTAGTACAATCTCTGCTTTTCTATTCTGTTATCAACTAGACGAATTCTTCTGCCATTATTTTAATTTGTCAGTTTACTTCTTTGCAAGGCAAATAAAGCGTGGACCCTGGTTATAATTTACTGAGGATGAGAAAATGGAGGTAGTGAGGATGAATCATGACATCTGCTGTTCTTTCACTTAATAAGAGTGAAACATAATTTGGAAACATAATTGGGCAATCCTTAGACAGAATGATCAGTGATCCTTCAGTACATCTAATTAAATGTTTACTAAGCCCAGCAATAAGAATCTGGATGTACAACAAACTGAAAAGCAGCAACACATTGAGGTATTTGTAGAAAATAACATTAGTAATCTTTTCTTGCCTTCTTTCATAAGATAGATAAACTGTGGAGATAAATGCAGGAATTTCATTGAAATAGGGAAGAAATTTAATCTTCTATCTGGGCTTCCCTGAATCTGTTTTGTGTGTGCAGGAAAATGGGAGTCACTGCAGGGTAAGCAGACTGGTTGCTGCTGACAACAGCACACTAGAGCTGCTGCTAGCAGAAACCAGGATCCATGCATCCAGTTGTTCAGCTGTACTTGAATGCCTGATGACTGCCTGTGTAGGATCTCAAGGAACTTTTCATATTTGTTTTGATAAAGATATTCCACTCTTACTTCTCTCAGGAACCATGTGTAACTGTAATAAACTTAACCTAGTCAGACCTAACTCAAATTTCAAAGGTAGTTCTCAGGAATTTCTATGTGAATTTGGAAGCAAAGTGACGTTTGTTCTTCTATTTCAGTGCCCAAAAAGTTACAGTTCAAAACTGGGGCTTCAAAAGCGGACAGTAGGAAAGATGTGAGATCTCAGGTTTGGATTAACTAAGTTACCTGCAACTTGTATAAAACTGCTTTATTCACTAAGTCCTTTAATTGAAAGATAATCTGAACTGTGTTACTGTTTGAATTAATACATTTTGATATTCACAACTATTTTGACTGTATTTTGGATGTCTCTCTATTTCAATTTTTCTGCTTTGCAAAGCAGAAAATGGTTACTGTAGGATCTTTTCAGCTAACAAAAGAACTTGAACTCATTAAGATTAATGGGGTAGGGAAACAAAGTGCAATGAGCAGGGAGTTGTAGTGGCCCTCCTCCCCATTAGCACCAAAAGGTTTGGTCATTTGTGGTCTTGCAATCTGGGAGTGCCCTACAGCTGCATGTACTACTGAAGGTTTTCCTCAACTACACCTGCTTACCTCAGCTGGGCCCTTTATCAGTGCAAGTTTTCTGCTGTCTTCAGATACAGCATATGCCTCCTGGGGAGGGAGCTCAAATAGCACACCAGAGCCTCAGGTTAGAGGAAGTACATTCTATTGTTCCTTGAATGTGAAGCAAATGAAAAAAGGAGGAAATTGTTTTTCATTATTTGTTCTTTAATACACTAATAACTCATTTTCAATAATCTCAAGAGTCCTTACTCAAAGTGAAGCATTTGCCTTATAGTTCTATAAATGCTTTCTACACCTACAATTTGCTTCAGTCAAATAAAAGTTGTAATAAAGTAAATACTGCTTTAAACTTATCTACTGTGCTTTGCTACAACTGTATAATCCTGAAAAATTAAGGTAGGGGACTGAAAATACATAATTCTGATCGACATGAGTCTTGTGAAAACACCGAGGAAGGTACTTCAGGAAGTAATTTAGAAGTCATCATGTAGCAAAGATTAGAATAATTATCAAACAGCTGTATGTATTACACAGACTTTACTTACGCTGTGATCAAGTTAGTATGCTGGTGGCATATAACATAGCATCAGCGCAGGCATCCATTACAACCCAAATCTGACAGTAAATCCAAGAATGGCTACGCAACATGTAATATCGGAGTCAGTGTCAACTTCTCACCTTTTTATGATAGCTGCAGAAGTGAACTTGCTTAGTAGGGTGTGGCTACGTGATCCAATTACTCTCAAGGAAACCTGTTACATTTAAGAACCATCCAAGAAAGCATCTGAAAGGGGTTAAGAAATCATTAAAATATCTACCTATTGAAAAAAAGAATCAGTAAACCTAGCTTCTTCTACATCGCTAGTTTAGAATAAACCACATAGGGATGAAGACAATCCAAGGTAAAGTTTTGCTAACACAGTGTAAATAAAACATACTGCTTAATTTAATTTGTTTGTCCTAGCTTTCTGTCATACTGCTTACTAGCTTGCAGTACCGTTGCTAAAAAACTTCTCCTAGATGAGGGAGACGGTTGGACATCAGGGTTTCAAAGCAGTAATAGCAGGGACATGCATGCAACCCTAACATACAGGATTCTATATGCAAGCTTTCAGCACCTTTCAAAACCACATAATTCAGGGCCAGAGATGGGTTAGTGCTCAAACTTCTAAATTAAGTCATCCTTAAGTCTTTTATTAAACAGGTCTTGAAAGAGTCTTCTATCGTGGTCATTACCAAAAGTGCAAATTAACTTTTAATTAAAACTACACTGAATAATGACTTTTCCTTTTGATGAGCAAGTAAACAGAAAATCTCTTTGGAAATTTTTAAGTTAACTAATAACACACCCTGCTTCATAATTATCTGAAGAGCCCTGTATAAACATTGGTATTAGAGATGCCTTTCTGAAAGCCAGCTGCAATGGGGTTACAGTATTTTTTGCTGCATTTTTTGTAGTGCTTTTCTTTTGATTAGCAAGGCAGAGGCCTGACTCTGTTTAGCTGCTTAGGCGTATCTGCTAGCTTCCGAATCTTGGTGGGAGGGAGAGAGCACAGCTTTCAGGACTTTCTTAAAGACCATAAGAACTATAGTATCACTTTTTTTTTTTTTTTCTCCCCTGAAAGAGGCCCTAACACTGAGGAAGAACTGTAGTATGCTAGACTTTTGATTAAAAGCAAGTGGAGAAGGAAAAAAAAAAAGGAAAACAAACAAAAAAGAACACAGTCAAACATTCTGAGAGAAGTCTCCGCAAACAGCGCAGCGGCCCCCTGACGACATACCAGCGAGCGGCAGCCCGGGCTCCGCGGAACGCCAGGCAGGAGGAGCTCCGCCGCTCTCAGGGAGCCGAAAACCGACGGTTCCTCCGCGCGCCCCTCCCTGAGGCGGCAGGCGCGAGCGCCACTCTCCCGCGCGCGGGCCCACACCGCGGGCGGAGGGGGTGGGAGGCGAACAGCTGCCAGGCAGGCCGAGAACCAGCTCCACCCCGCCCCGGCGGCGGGAGACACCGCCCAGCCGAGACCCTAGCACCGTGGCTCTAGGAGCTCCGCAAGCGCCAGGACTACAACTCCCGGCTGGCCCCGGGAGCAAAGCCATCTCCTCCCGCCGCGAGGGCGGCTGGGAAGTGTGGTCATTCCCGCCCTTTCTGCTCGGCCGCCGCCCGCGGGCTGGGTCCGCGCCCGCGGCGGGAGCGGGGCGGGGCGGGGCGGCGCGGCCGCAGCGCCGCGCAGCGAGGCGGGCGGCCCTCCCGCGCCCAGGGGCGGGGAGCGCGGCTCCGGCCCCGCCTGCGGCTCTCCGTGGAGCTGTTCAGCGCCCAGGTGCTGAGTCTGCCCCCGGCTTGCGGCGGCTCCGGCGGCGCTCCCTACCCACCGCGGTGATGTCTCCGGTGCTCGGCCGCCTCCGCCAGGCGCTCTGAGCGCCCGCCCGCCGCGCATGCAGCAGCTCCAGGCGCCCCTGGCTCCGCGGGGGAACGCGGCAGGTAAAGACTCTCCCTCCCCCCGGCTCCGAGCTGCCTGCGCGGCCCGGCTCGAGGGGCCTCTGCCGCCCGAAAGCCGGAGGCCGATGGAGACGCGAGCTGGACCACGGGGAACAAAGCGGCGCAGTGCATATGCTTTTTAAGTAGTTTCGTTATTTTAATTTCTGGGGGGTGGGGAAGGGAAGGGAGAGATGGCTGTTTAACTGCAAACATCTGTGCTTAGTTATAGGTAGAAAAAAACCCCACCTAAATATATTAATTTGGTCTTGGAATCATGTTCCTGTTCTCCTGGTTCAGCAGTGGAAAAGATAAAGGCAGCATTTGTCATACAGGTAGTATTACAGTCAAGACTGCAAAATGGTTTCCTTGAGTACCCTCCTCAGCTGTACTGCTTGTATAGATTTTGCACAGGAATAATTTCTTACTTATTTCTGCGTGGATTACTAGCCCCCCCTACCCCCCCAAGAGCTAGGACAAGCAGTAGAAGGCTAGAGACAGACTAGCCTGCCCGGTGTTTCTGCGAATGGGTCTCAGAAGAGGCAGGAAAAAATTCTGCTGTGTGACAAGTTACATCTTACATGAAGTCGTTTACAGCCAAGCGTTGTGCAGCTATGCCTGATGCTTCAGCTTCCTCTTAGTGGTAGGTGAGAAACAGGGAATTGAGCAAGCATATTAAATGTGCATCATCAAGCAGCAAGTGTTCTTAACTGCGTGTACGTGTGGTAGCTTCTGTTGTCAAAGGATTGGCGAGTATTCCTTAGCTATCAGAAGACCATATGCTTTATCCTACATAGAGTAGGCTGCAGCTGTACTTTTTTTTTTTTGTATTGGTAATACAGGTTGACTTAGAGTTTCTCAGAGTGGCATGGGAAAGGGGAGGCTGGCAAAATGGAAACTCAGCAGTTTTTTGGGGTGTAGAACAGTGAGAAAAGTTTAACCTAGGAGACTGCATGCAGCCAGACCAGGAACTCACACAGTTTCTATGCCAATTTTGAGAAGAAACTGGAGAACCAAACCAAGATTAAAAAATCTCTTCCTTTAGAAAACCAAATGCATTCTAATTAACATACGCTTAACACTTCTGCCCTGTATCAAGAAAGAATTTCTTTGTGTGTAAGGCATCCCCTGCTCCCCATATTACTATCGCATGTATTAAATCAGAAAGAGCCAGAAAGCTAATTGCTGGGATCAGTAAGGCGGGTGTTTAAAAGCAAGTTGATGGGACACAACTGATGGAACTGATGGAACATCAGTTGCCATGTTATTAAAGATTCTCTGGTCTGGATAGAAGCTTAGTACTTCTTGTATTTCATTGACTTGACTTTTTTCTGCTAATGATTTTAAGATTCATGTATGTAATTCGTTTCCAGAAAAGCATGCATTCAATTTGTCTTATATAGGCTGCAGTTTAACAGTTTTTGTGCTTTACTCTAATAAAAAGTTGAACAGATTGGGTACCATCTCACATTCATCGCACATCCAAAAACTCTCCTTCTAATGTGCACCTTGGACATGCAGGGGCATCAGCCCCTTAAAAGTAGCCTTTTAGGAACAGAGTTAATTATAATAGCACTTTACTGTAAAATTAAAAATCAATTTGTGCATATAATTCTGCAAGGCAAGCTTCCCCCCCACCAGTAGAATTAAAAGATTTCCTGACACAGCTCCTCCCTACCTCTGCCTTTTAGCCTCAGCACCACAGAAGCCTCAGAGCATGTGATCGGCTATGTGTGATTTAACCTATGCTATTGAATTTTTTCCACAGGGAACAATTACTATAGAGTGACAAGTCAACCATTTTGATCTTAACAGATCTAGCTCTATTTAGTGATGGTAACCATAGCATACACTGCCTAACCCAGTCTGAATACCTCACTGTGGCAGTTTGCTTCTAATTTAAAAGGACACTGTTAAACCTTAGAATAGGTTCTCATTTTTGGGTAGGAATGAAAGAAGCTTAATACCAGAGGGCACTGTAGACACTTCAGTTGTGTATTTTCAGTTGCTGCTGCCTGCAACAGCCCTTGAGAAGCCACTGAAATACCAGAAGAGCTAAGCAGCATGCTCTGACCACACCCCTACATTGCCATAATTCATAAACCGAGACTCTGTGCTTGCTGCCACATTCGTATTTTTACTGGTCAGTTAGGACAAAGACAAAGCTGCTTTGTGCTAATGAATTTAGTGCAGCATGCTTTTAATAGAGCCAACGATCTGGCCTTCCCAAAATGTTTTTAAAAAGACACTTCTGTTACCCTGACATTGTTTATGCTAGAGGCTATTGCAAACAGAACATTTATGCTAATTACTTACACATCAGCTTAGGCAATAAACAATCAATATTTTTCTGATGTAGGAGCCACTGCAACTTTCCCTGTCCAGTTATTAGGCATTCAGCACAGTACAGTAAATCTCAAGTTGCAATCTGTTCATGGAAATGTTTATTTTAACTTCTGTAGTAGACTGCTGAAGTAATGGAAATGTTTCTATTACACGTAAGTAAAACTCTATTTTTCAAAAAGACTTGCACAAAAAACTGACCTGAAAATATTTTTAACATTAGAGCCACTGTTATGATCACACTATACAGCAACGCAGTAAAGGGTTTATTGGTTTTGGGGTGGTTTTTTTTTGTTTTTTAAGATGAAAAAGTCCATGTAAGCACAATCTGTACAAAAATGCTGTAGTTAAAAATCAACATGTGCTATTGAAAAGCAGAGACTAGTGCTTCTTTACTGCTAGCTATATGAGGGGCAGTGACAAGACACCTTTACGAAAGAGAACCAAAGCACCCCGTATTACCAAAAAAAACCCCAACTTTTAATACGCTGTTATGTTCCCTGGATTGTGGCTCAGATGGCCTACGTATTTTCTACAACTCTAAAAAGAGAAAAAAATGATTTTATTGTATAGTGCCAATTTTCTGCTTGAATTCTAGCAATGCATGGCATCAAATATAACTAGATTTTACTTATTCCCATAAATGTCTTTAAATTGTTAGTACGATAGTCCCAAGTCTACCCTTCAAAGAAGATATTTAAAAGCCCAGTGCAATAAACAGTTACTGAACTGCTTCCTCTTACAAGAGAGGGCCTGCTAACTTAAAAGGAGTAATCCCAGTAACTTGTTTCAAGTAGCAAGTAATATTTTCAGTAAGTTTTGAAGATATAGCTGCTAATTTGCAAATATTTAACTATAGTTTTTAAGCTTTTATATTAAGTTCTCCACAATACTCTGGAGTAAACAGAGGAAAACTATAGCTACTGTCCAAGCATGATTGCTATAATCATGTACTTTTATGTATTACAGGTCAAACTCACTGTAAAATGTGGGAAAATGTTAGACTACGGTTGAATTGTGCCACTGCTGTAAAAACGAACAGTCCATAATTTGAGCTGACAATACAATGCTGACAAAGATTTGTGCAGAAATATTCACTTCCATTTCTTTGTCTTGAACAACTAGTTTCTGATAAACATGTAGTTTGGGGACTGTATCTATGTAGAATTGCAGTGAATACAAGATTTTCCTTCTTGACTAAGTTCTAATCAAATTTGTTTCTAGTGCTTGGGATGGGGGGTAAGAAGAGGAAGAAGATGGGATAAAAGGCAAGCCCTGCATATAAGGTTGTATTTATCCACTGGGAAGTCACCAGATTTTGGCGATTCCTGACTTAGTCATGCAAATGACTGCTACACTGTCAGGGTCACTCAGTTTTTACTCTAAAAGCAGGTAGAATGTTGCCATACCTTAATGAAGTAACATCCAGCAAACATCCTCTTAAGTCAAAGCAGGAGCAAGCAACTTCATGATTATACAAAATCTCAGTAAAGGTGAGGGAGACTGAGAAATGTCTCAGTCTTGAAACTCTAGCTGCAAGTGTGAGGTTTGACAAGTATATCTTAAGCACACAAAGAAAGCACTCTGTGTGTGAGCTGACCCCAGACTCCTCAATAAGACTGGATGCCCAGGCAGCATGCCTGCTGTTCTGTCTGCATGATGATTATTCCCTCTGGCTGCTGGCCTACTAGGCCTCAGGTTAAATACTACTTTGTAGCTTGTAGTCTTCACTCACCTGCTACTCTACAGATAGCATAGGTGATGTGCCTGGACTAGCACTTGTTCATGAGAACTGCACAAAATAACTTATGCTGTCATTCTTCAAGCTTCTTTTTTGGTTTTTTTTAAGACTTGTCTGAGGCTGCTATCAAAAAGTTACTGTTTTATTTTTTAAACCTTTTGCTACTTCTCATCAAAAAATGCAAAAAAAAAGTTAAAAATTGACAAAATTTGCAAATACAGCCATCTTAGGTATTCCATATGAAGCACGTAGGACCAAATTCTTTAAAATTTCTGAAACAGACAGAACTTCCATTAGCTTCAGTTCAAGATGGCTATACAGTCATCTTTAGATTTGGACCCAAGATGTCTCAGACATCATAACAGAAGAGTCATCTATGCACAACCAATATTCCACTCGTAAGAAGTTTAGCCTCTGCCTGCCCACTTAGCTTTATGCCTGTAGATAGGGACTATTCTTGCTTACATTTGCAGGTAGAGAGCAACTCTGGTGACATGGTTTGGTATCTTTGCTTTGGAAGTGCATTAAAATTTCAGCATTGCAAATACAGAGCAGATAAATATTAAATTCACATCCTAAAAATACAGAAAATGATCGTTAAAGGTGCCCTTTGTTCACATTCCCACAGCATCTGTTGAAACTTGCACTTTGGAAGCTAGCACATGACCTATGACACAGCTCAACCACAGAATTAGAACAACTCTGTTCAGTTTTGAGATCATTCAAAATGCATATTCTTCAGATAACCAAGAAGATGTTTACTCCAGCAATGTTACCAGATAATGGGTTAAAATTAGACAACATAAGCTAGGAGGTTCTGATTTCAATATGAAGTACATCAGGGCTTAGACTTCTATCACTGTCTCATAGGAAAAATACCAGAAGATGCACTAGGAGTTCAGTGCAAACTGCAGAGACCATGTCCTAGGCACTGTTCTAGGTAGGTGAATGCTATCTTAAAGAACACACTTAAGGAAAACGTTTAAGATGCGTTTACTGTACAATCGCCCCCCTCCACACATACTCCCTTGCTCACAAAAAGGCATCCACTTGAGCAGGAGCCCATTACTGTTACATAATTTCAAAGTTTAACCACATACAACTCCTTAAATCTGAAAGTTGAGATAATAAATGCAAGGCAAGTATTTTCTCTGTGGCACTTAAGACTTCTGTCATCTACTGTAACTCAAGCACTATTTCAGTATTAACAATAGCAAAAATAACCTCTAAAGTGACAAGCCATATCTGCCACTCAAAAGTATACAAGCTTTTAATATATTTTTAAAACCGACTCAAGGAGAAGAGAGAGAAACACAGGATTCCATCTGTCCCTCTTGACTATTTCTAAAAACAAGTTAACATTTGATTAACAGTTTTGCTTCAACACACCTTGTTTTTTTCTTTTTTTTGCTTTCCCACCTATATTGTGCTTCAAGTACCTTAGAAGCTATTCACTTTTAAGCAGGATGTCTTGCTTTAATCTCCTCTCTGCCAAAAGAGGAGTTAAGTAGTCACTTTACTCCCTTCACTTACTCAAACATTATAAAGCCATGTTGGAAAAAGGGGTAAAAATCCATAGAGTCCTTTAGGGTAACTGCAAAGAGGCTAGCAGAAAGATTTATGATCACTCACCTCAGGAAGTTGTGCAACTTTATTTTCTTTATTTACTAAGCAGTTACTGGATGGAGAAAAGGCAGAAAAAGCTTCCCCTGCCTGGGAAGCGATAATAATATTTCAAAAAATTAGCAGCTATCAGTTGAGGGGCTGTAGCTTTCGATACAGGCTACTCCACCCTTCCAATATTGCTAAGCAGAACTGTCTGTCAGTGATATTGAAAACAATGAGAAATTCTGTCTCAGTGAGAAGTGACAAGTGAAGAGAAGATACACTAAAATAGTGAATGTGCCCTGAAACACTTCAAATATCAGACTGGAAGAAAAACTAATCAGTTCCTGACTCCTCAGCACAGTTACTTCTGCAAAATCAGTACTGCCAGACAGATGAGAGATCAGAGTTCCACAGTTTTTTCTATAAAAATGCTTCATCCAGTTCAAAGCCGAGCTCCACTGATGGCCCTACCAGCAAAAGGAAAAGACAGGGAGAGTCTAGGAAACACAACAGATACATGATTCTCTTATCGAAGATAAAGAACTGGCAGAGACCAATGAAGACAGATAAGAACCTTATTAATTTTATTATTTCTGTGTGGGCTGGGATACGTTAGTAAACCTACGGAGAGGATAGAGAGAAGTTTGTGTTCTCTTGTCCCCATGAGCACGAGCAAAGAAGGATAAAAATCCATGTAGGAATCCCGTAGTGCCTCTTCAAAAAAGAAAGAGAGGGAGGAAAAGATCCTGACAATTAGTGTCTACAGTTAATTCCTGAGCATAAGGATGCATATTTTGCTGACACACACTGGAGATGAGGATTCTTGCTAGTCATAGTCATCGAGGATGCACATACCATCACTTTCTCATGATGAAACCTAAAGCTCTATAGAGCTTTAACTTTAAGCTGCACATACCCTTCAAACATGGCAAGACAATGCAAAAGTAAAGATGACTATATAGTCTAAAAACAGCACTTCATTGTTTCTAGTCCGGGGAAACTTTTCTTACTCCCACACCAAAGGCAGAAAAATTACTGAAAAAATCCTGTCCTGATAAGGTGCAATTAAGTAGATTACTCTAGTTGCTGCCAGGGTATCAGCTATACGATAAGCACTCCTTTGAGAGAACAATATACGATGGAAATGAAGCATGAGAAGTTGTCTACTACAGACCGGCAGACCTAATTCCAATTGTATACTGCTGTAAATGGATGGGCATATCTTGGTTATAAAATTATTTTTATTCACTGAAGGTCCTGAATTTGTCATTTCAGCCTGTTAAGCTATTAATTTTCAACATGACTGACAGAAATAGACAATTGCAACTTTTTTAAAGCCAGCCTTCTGATCACTTGTCAGAACCTCCATCTTTAGCCCAATGTTCTCCTCTTTATGTCTTCCAAAACAAAACAGTAATGTATCTAAGGTACATAAGGTGAAAAGGTACAGGCACAGCTAAACCTTTATTGAACATAGAAACGTTTATTGAAAGTTTCTCTGACACACAGCACACAGGCTGCTGATGCACACGTCTAATTACATTAGTCTGTGTTTTGGTCCTGCAAGAAAAGTCTATGGAACACAAGAGTCAATCTACAGGTGCAGAACATTACCTTACCAGATCACCAGGTCAGCACAAAATAAGTACTCCTTCATACGTTCACTGTTTCAACTTTCCAAGACAGTCTGCACAAGTAACTTACAACAAATATGAAGAGTTCATCTCTGCCAGCTGATATGATGCTTGATTTCATTATTTCACAACAGTAAGGTCCTTCAAGTTTAGTTTATACATGAACCTTGAAGATTTTGCACTCTAAACTAAAAAAAAAAAAATCTAAGCCCAGTCCTAAAAGAAAGAAAGAAAAAACACCACCCCACCCAAAACCCCATGTAGGCTTCCATTCAGGTCAATCATTCTCCTCAGGTCTTAATGCTTTTGACTATTATTTTTCCCCACTATTTTCTCTCACACAAAAAAGTTTCAGGTGTTGCCTGAAGATGGGGAAAAGGATTTTTCATTTGTTTAGTTATTGTAAATAACTACTTCCATTACTCCCATTCACTCCTTCACCTGGTGGTCTTTCAGCTGCTACCTACAATTCTTAGAAAGGGTTCCATAACATATCCACAAAGAAAGCTTTCCTCTATGCAATCTCAAACGTATGCATTTCTTTCCCATAGAAGCTAGGAATATCCTGACAGATGGAAGAACCAGTAAACAGCTTCAGCCCTGGAAAGGCTCCATATTAACTCTATGTCAAGCAGAGATTACAGCTCTAATTTCATAATCTGCCTCTGAAGAGCTACTTCCGACAATGCTGCAGGGCCCAGCTCTAGACTTCTCTATTCCAAATTTAGCTATACACAGTCTTTATGTCTCTGCCACAACAAAAGTTATATCATACCATATTATTCATTTTTACAGAATATGGAAAGTTACTTAATCCAACTTCTTATTGAACCTATTATAAGTAAATGGAACCACCTGCCTTGTTTTGGAAAGTATGAAAAAGATTAGTAAGTTCCACGCAGTGATGTTTTTGTTACTTTAGGATGTTGCAGGTGAGCATATCTTGGCAACTGAAAGTGTGACTTATCCTGATAGTTTTAATAAAATATGAATCTATTTAATAAGAATACAGTGTAAAAACGATGATGAAGATAAAGCCTCTGTATTTTCCATGATGGAAAGAAGTTCAGTTTTTATTCACTTCACACCTCCTTGAACCAACTATATTGATTCAAATTTTGACTGGTTTGTTAAAAGGAATTCTCTTTGGTAACTGAGATTATTTAAAGCACAAAATTTTAAAATCATGTGAGGCCTAATGATTTTTTTTTTCCCAGAGGGAATTGAGAGATTCCTTTTAGTTAATAGGATGCAAAGTAGCAGCTAGCTCCTTCTAGCCTAGCATGTAAGTGGATTTTGTCTGCTCTTAAAATACCCTTCCAATCACATTCTGCTGAATAGTTTTATTCTTCTGTAGTGAGTTTACTTGTTATTTCCAGCACAGTAAATTAACATAGGCAGTGCGTTCACCTAACAATGATGACATTCCTTAGTATTAATGGGATAATGCTTCATTTGAACCCAGGCTACAGAGTACACCCTAGTAACAAGGAGGGAAGATAACTTGTAGCTCACCAGCTTCTGTCTGCAGCTCTCTCGGGTTTAACTACTGCTCTTTTTAGCATAAGATTATCTGCAGCTTCACTAAATGAGAGGAAAAGTGTATTAGTTACCAGTTCACAGTTGCTGACTTCTGGGCATTTTCAAATTCATCTCCCTCTCATGGTCTTACCTAATCATAATGATTGTCATGACCACACTTGAGAACCTCACTTGATAGGGTTTTGGAGACAGCTTCTGTAGCCTCAAATACTATGCCACCTTCCTATTAGAAGTCACATCCTGGGGGCAGGAAGGTGACTTGCCTGAGAGAAAGACAGAAAAGAAATTAATTTACACTCTCATTCTCTTCCATGCTGCTGTCTTCACTGTTTTAACTTTCTGTGCACAAAAACTGCACAAAAAAGGCCTGAGCAATGCCAGAAAGACACTGTGTAACTTTTAGTAAAACTACAAGCTTTTCTGTACCACTGGAATTATTACACCAGAGTAAATTCTATTACCAATATAGTAATACAGCTTTAACTTCCTAGCCCAGAAAAGACTAATCTATTACGAACACACCTTTACCACCAAAGCAGCATCACAATGGGAGAAGACCTGTTTCAGCTACAGTGGTTTAGTTTGGAAACAAACCTTCCTTGCATAGACAGTCCCTCATTAAAGGTATTAAATGACAGGTCTAAATTTACCCTGGAGGTCGTAAGTACAGTGGGGAAATAAAATCCAGCTTGCTAATTATTGGTTACCGCTGTAAACATACTCAGTTTTCTTTATCATTAAGAAACAGCACATATGAAAGACCCTTAGAAGATGACAAACAGTAACATCTAACATGCAAATCAGCGTCCCAGGAGTTTTAATCTCCTGGGGCCTTCTTCATGAGGACAGCTGCCAGCTACAGATGCTTGGCCGACTAATTGGCACTAGCAACAAACAGTATTTGAATTTGTCCAGGAAAGGAGCAGGGTCTGAGAAAGGCTTATCAACATACATTAAAAAAAAAAAATCTGGTATGCCTCTATCTTTATTAAAATTATCTGTGTGATTTATTTCTACCCCTGAAAATTTCACTAACACCAAGTAGTGGTTTATAATGCTCTAGACACTATCTAAATGAACCGTAGCTATTTGCAGATTATAAAACAAGTATAGTGTGCAAAAATAAAACAAACTGCTACTATAATAAGGGATACTGTACACTCAGGGATTCATAAAGCAATTTTGCATCCAGGCCTGGATGCAAGCTTAAAAGCAAATAGAACTTTTCATCAAAAAGATTGTTAGATTGTTTAGCAATATGCCAGCCCCTGAGCTACAAGACAATCTATCCTATCTATAACACTGATACTGCTACAAAGAAGTTGTTCTCTAACTTCTTGACAGAAGATACCAATCTTGCATTTCTCAGGAGCTATTACCCAACTTATGTAATGTCAGAAAGTATTTAGATAACTCTTTCAGAGATTTTTAAAGAATAGAGTTACTGGGAAACAACAAACAGAATTGGATTAGACTTTCCTTGCATTCAGACACGCACTTTCCAGTCAGAATTCAGGGGCAAGCTAGGTTGTCAAATTGAAGAAAATTACTCTAAAAATGTCAGGAAAAAAAATGAAGTGATAGACAAACAAGTTGTGAAAGAAGCTGAAAAAAGGATGAGGCTGAAGAAAGCAACCGTAAGTGCCAAGGACTGAATATAGAGGATTGAAATACAGGGTATTTATGTGCAGCAACAATTGTTCTAAAAGCTTCTGAATAAAAAATTAACAGCTGACGGTGTACTAACTAGGAATTGCATCTAGTCTGAGAAGAGAGCCGTTAAGAGAGTGAGCCAGCAAGACAGATGGCTGGTGAAGGAACTGACACTGCAGGAGCTAGAACATTCAGTAGAGAGGAAAAACAACAGCTATACCCGTGAAGGCACTGCTGCCAAGCACATAAGTGATAGAAATCATGCAATTCAACAGTTTCTATAAAAATGTGGATGATGTGCTGAACTGCAGGCAATGTGTAAGGGCCCAGGCCTGACAGTTCAGCATCAGTGCAGTAGAAGAGAGGCAAAAACGTCAGGCGTTACCTGAAAAAACAGCAGCAAATAGTTCAGACATGTATAAGTGATTTCACAAGGGAGTACAGAAAACGCTCAACAGACATAAGCACTGAAAAGATAAACCTATTACCTAGAATTCACGTGCAAAAAACTAGCTCTTGGTATTCAAAATGAAAAGCAGTGTCAGAAGCCAAGAACAGTGAATAGCGCCCTCCCCTTCTTTTCTAAGAAGAAAATAGTTTCCACAAAGCCTACATTTCTCACCGCTAGAGATCTACTATTAGTAGGATTCCAAACATTTGTAACAGTCAACTGCAATACCTGTCTCTTGAGACTGACTTAATATTTGCAATCAAGTTTCCATGTGCTTTCAAACACTTTTAGTACAATCCACTTCACATTTACAAAAACAACCCTGGAAAATTTGGCCACAGGATATTCTTGGAAATAGAGTGACTTAAATGTAGAGAGGGTGCGGATTGGAGGAAAAGCAAATTTGAGAACTGAACAGTTTTGCATGCATAGGGAGGTGTCCCGAGTCTCATGACAATATATCTCAAATTTTATTAGCACTCGATACCATCATAAGAAGCAACAGTTCTGACAAAAAAGGAGATGCATAATAATACCCAAAATGGACACCAAAATAAAAAAAAAAGTTTCTACATTGGCTACTGATTAACCAATTATTTTTCCTTACTACTTTTTCAGCCCATTACTGCTGCCAGTCATTGAGAAAAAGAGGAAAACTGCATTCTCCTTTTGAGTTCTGTGATGGTGTTTATGTATTTTGGGTTGCATTACTACACAGATATACACTTCAGTACATGCTCTTTTAATGAAGCATGTACTATATAATATTAAGAGGGTTTAAGCTGTACAGTTCAAGAAAAAAAGCTCATTGTGGAAGACAGCTCTTCCAAAATTCTTTAAGTTATGCTGAGCCTTCTACCACTACTGCAGAAGAAAAGTGGCTGTTACATGGACAAGCAGAATACTAAAAAACCTGTCAATTTTCTTACAGAATAAGATTATCTCTCTGGTATTTGGAAAATTAGATTACTGTCCAAGATGCAGAAAGATTTTTAATACACAGACCAGGCAACCTGATTAAATAAACAGCATGGGATGGCTCCCAAACATTATAGATCACACGTTAATGCAAAAAGCCAACGTAATTATGAAATACCCATCCCAGGCTTTTGGGTACATAAAATAGATTTAAACAAACCACTAATGCAATAAGAGCATAAAAATAATCATCAGAATGACAAAAATAAGTCAGTGCAACTAACAAAAACTAATTAATATGCTTACAGTTTAGAGGAAAAAAACCAAACACGTTTAAAAGTCATCATCAGCAAGACTACCTAAATCTACTAACCAAGCTACTCTAAAGAGGCAGGTAGTACAAGTCTCAGATGAAACCATTCCCTCCAGAAAGTATAGAGAACTTGTGTATCAATTGGAAGCCTTTTCCATTAAGTGGAAACAGAGAGCTGATAAAGCTCACCCCCACCCACTATCTATCTATCTACAGATAGATCAGAAATTAAAACACAATCAACAGTGAGAGGGCAGAAAAGCCATTGCTGCTGCAAGGAGATGCTAAGGAGGGACTAAGTTAACAAAAATGCCAGAAGGCCGAACAGGTAACACAAGCAGCTCTTCTACATCCCAGAGAGGATTACTATCTCTCCCATGCAGCACTCACTTAATGCAGTCAACTTCTGCCAACCTTACACTCAATCCTCTGATGCCATACGTTGGTCACTTTCCAGTTTAGTAACTGGTAGAAGCGGGCTAATAGTCAGCCAGCCAGCCAGGCAGTTTGGCATCAATAAAGATGGCAGGACTTATTCACCATCATCAGTTAGTTTGGCATCAATAAAGATGGCAGGACTTACTCACCATCATCAGTTCACGCACCTTTTTCCTGGTTTAAAAACTGACTATGGTGTTAAAAGTTTGTTGCATAGTATTGGAAAGATATAGGTAAGGTAAAGCAAGGCTATTCCTCAAGAGGGCACTGACACTTTACTTCTGAAGCTAGCATTAGATACCTCCAAATAAATATAACATTGAGAAGAATAACATACAGGTTATACTTCATCTGAGGAACACCAACCTACGTTTCGCTCTTCACCAAAGCTAGGCACCTGGGTCCCAGGAACAGGAGACTCTTTCTTTCACCAAACCGCCTCACGGCGCTAACCGCCACCATCTTGTACTCTCCTCAGCCTCACAGCCTTTACACAGTGCTCCCCTCGCCTCTGGTTGGTGCTTTCCCGCCGTGCCTCCGCCTCTGCTGCCGACCAGCCAATCAGAGCGAGGGCGGCGGGAAAAGAGGTTCGCTGCTACCGCACCTGTGAGAAGGTGAGGGCGCCATTACAGCTTCCTCAGAGCAGGCGAGGATCGGTTCTGTTTCTGAACGTACCCTTTCCTCAGGGGAGGTAAGCCCGTAGGCAATAATCAAAACTGGTTTCCTTTGTTCATCTCTTTCTTGGTCTTGTCACGCTAGCCTTGCAGAAGGCGGCAAAAAAGAAAAAAAAGAAAAAAAAAAGAGGGAAGAAGAAAGTCTGGGTGAGTGCAGGAATAGTGGCAGCTGAGGGAGAGGCTGAGGAGAACCTGGAGGTGTGAGGAGGGTGAGTGAGCGGGAGGGCGTGGCCTGCCATGGCTGGGTTTCCTGGGTCACCCCGCTCCTCAGTGTATGGATTTCTGTTTGTAAAGCTCTCTTAGTTCTGTTTCTCCAGTCGCCCTTGCTGGATATGGGCCCTGCTAGGCAGCATGGAGCAAAGGCATTTTAATGGCAGTAGCTTTGTTAAATAATTAAATGTTTTATTAAATAATTTGTTACTAAATAAGCAATGATTAATAGAGAGACCGTGTAAAACACGAAGGCTTTGTTTTTTTGTCAGTGTACAGATCCTTACCCAGACTGTACAAAGCTGAGATCGAAGCAACCTGGTTACTGTTTTTGTTGAAAGGGGAGGTCTCAGGCGAGAATCGGGGTAGATGTGCCTACTTGCAGTGCACCTCATGAATGACCAGCCCATCTCACAAAATATGGATTTAATCAAAAGGAACAACAGATGATAAGTAAGTAAGTCTTACAGGGCAATTTCTGTCTGCTGAATTTACAGAAAAATAAAGGAAGAACAGTATATCTGCCATCTTTCTCCCGCCTTAAGTGGGTGAACCTATAACTTGTGTAAGCACTCTTGATCCTCGAGGGTAGGCAGGGGTGGACCTTTTCTGTGAATCTCTGTATCAGATTTTATTGAGACAGTAGATTTTAGGAGCTTGGGATCAAATTGATTAACTATTCTGTGTTGTGTTTGCTCAAGGGGCAGGAAGGAAACATTAAATTACACCCACTTGAAGTTACTTGCTAATGAATAATGTAATTACACACTAGGGTATTAGAAGGCTTTTACATTAAGTCCCTGATGTTTTTGTTGTCTCCTAAGAATCATCTATGTTTACATAAGCTAGAATTAACATTGCCTCTTTAAAAAGTCTGTATTTCTATCTGGGGTAAAGAGAGTTTGTGTTAAGAAAATAACATGTTTAAATTATCAGGGCAGGTGGTAAATAGCCAAACACTTCTACATTAGATGTTGTGCACATCTTTTAAAGGCAAGAGTTCCTTAACAGATGCTTGGAGGCTTCTCCTTATAGCTCTGATCACAGCATGCAAAAAAGTCTGATGAGTCTGCTTTTTCTATATGGCAGTTCAGGGAACTAATGGAAACCAACTTTCTAGTGTGCTAACTGTATGAATTGGCCAAAGCTGTCATTTCATTTTAACATTTGAGCATAAAAGTGTAAGCAACTATTGTACTGCTAAATTCAAATATCCTCAAAGAAACTCCAATAACAAAACAAGTTTTATTCATATCTTTGAAACAAAGGATTGTGCTGAAGGCAGAATTTTGGCCTTGGTATTCCATGTTGTGTATTAAAGTTGGAAGTTGTGACAGTGTCAAAATGTATAATTCAATCTAGTCCACATCCTGGTCTATTTAAATAACAAATGGCTACATTCTCTTTCACAATTGTATAAATTATCAGTTGGATGAATATTCTACTGTTGTCTTTTTTGCCCACATTGTGTAAACTCAATTCATTTACATAGATTCAGCCTGATTTGGTTACAGAAAAAGAAAGGTGTTAAGATTGCTGCATTTTCTTTGAGGCCAGCTCATTGTTTTGGCTCTAATGTACTGTCACTAGCAACACCCTAGGCTGACATCAGTGAGGAGCTGGCAAAACGAAAAGATGCTCAGTTCTGGCTCAGAAAGACTAATCTATAAATAAAAGAGGGGCTAAACCCAAAACTGGTCCATGGACAGTGGCAGTAAATGTAGTAGTAGTAGTAGGGAGTTTTGTCATTTAAAGTAGATTTATTTAAGTAGATTTATTCAATCTGTTCTAGCTTGCTTTGCTCCTCCCTTGGTAGAAATACATAGTGTCGGGAGTCCCAAAAACCTTCAGTGGCTGCAGTGTTGGTTTTCAGCATATGAGAACAGATTTTTAAGAGCTTGGAGCCAGGTTTTCAAGTACTTGGCATCTATAATGGGGACAGATTTTCCAAAGAGTTTAGCACTGACTGTTCTGAGCTCTTGTGAAGATTCATCCATTTTGATTTTGTGCCTAACTGAACTGATCTGTTGAAAATCTGGTCCCTATAGCTAAGCATGACGTTCTTAGAATGCCATGAGGGCAGTAATAGCACATTAAAAAACCCCCAACAAAAACAACCAAGCCCAAACCCAAAGAACAAGCTAGCCAGTTGCCTCTACTCAGTTCACTACCACAACGCTGCCACCCTGCACAGGGTAAGACAGGGTTAAACTCTCTGGTATGTGCAGGCAAATAATTTTCTAGGTTGAGACCAAACTTAACAGTGAAGGTAACTATTGTTTTGTTGGCTGTATGTTTAAGCTTTTGTGAAAGGGAGGCTTCTATTTATGAGAGTGCAAAATGTGAAATGTGTTTGGGAAAGTACAGGATTGAAATGCTTTAATTAAAATTTACTTCAGTAACCATTAATAATATTGTGAGTTCTGAGGTACCACCATGGCTTCTAGAGTTGTGCTGCCTTCTGGCCTTAGAGGCTGGGATAGATGTTTTGATTCCCTTTCACTGTAATCAATGGTGCAATTCCTACTGAGTTTGATTTAGCAGTGTTGAGCCCTGTATTGAAATAACTGCAGTACAAACAAAATTAATGTTTTGTGTTGGAAAAAAATTATTTCAATCCGCCATCTTTTTTACTGGCAGAGCTATTACACGGTAGTGCTATTGATTCACGTGGTCTTTCTGTCTAGCTATGTGACTTATTGTTGCAGATTCAGGCAGTGTAGAAGATTTTTAGTTACGTTTTTGAATAATTTCTTTAATTTGAAATTAGTTTATTTGTCCATTCATGCAACGTTTTGGCTTTGTCTTTGGTCCCTTAAAAATCACTATGTCTGATTAGATGTCGAATAGTTAAATAAATTTTACAGAGTTGGAGATGAGTTTGCATTTATGAGAAGTACTTACTGTAGTTATGTGAATTCTGTATAAGGATTTCATATTATACTTTTATTATCAGGACACAAATGATAATTATGAATTTGCAAAGTTAGTCTAAATGGATTTGGAAGTAATTTTTGTGCCAAGTCAAGCCACAGAAAGATAGTTTCCTTAAGCTTAGGTATATTTTTTTTCCTTACTTAGTTCGCAGTCCCACAAACCTTGCAATGCCTTATTGATGAATAGAAGCTGTGCATGATGTGCCCTTTTTGCCAAGTGTGAATGTAGTGCGAGATTCCTTGTAAAATTTTCTAGTCCTGCTTCCGCAGAAGCAGAAAAACAAATGTTCAACAACTTTATTTGATTTGTTATGGAAAAAGTAAGCCTTCTGTTTTAAATGCAGGAGATATTAACATGGCTGTTTCATAATAATTTAGTATCCCTTTGAAGAAAACTTATTTTATACACAATTTCCATCACTTCATGCCAGCATAAACCCTGGGAAAATAAATTATTAATTGTTGCAACTGAAGCAACAAACCAATAATTTTCTGTGGACTGTTGGGGGAAAAAGAAAAGACAAATCAAAACAGAGCTGTATTTGTATATTGTACTACTTTTGTGCTGTGCTTGCACAGTTTAAATATGGACTTTAAATAATCCAGGTTAACCAGACTATAATACTGTAATTCTTATGTAGGAAGCATGGGATACCTGTCTATATGCTAGTGTTGCACTTTAGAATAGCTGAGTGAACCTCGGATAGACAAATGAAAATAAACTCAAAATGGCTAAATTTAAGTCGATAACTCTCAAAGCAGTAAGGTTCAGAAACATTTAAATAAAGGTGATAAGGGAAAAGAGACTAATTGTTGTTAAGATAATTGCTTTACAGACCTTTCCTAAAATTGAACTGGAGACTTAAGACATCAAGCTGTTTCTAGCTTCCCAGTGTTAGCTGGAGCAAATTCAAGGCTTTTAGAAAACTTAATAAGTTAGAATAGTATGGTGATTGTACAGATTGAAAAAACTTGCATGAAGAGAACTGCCCATGAACATTGTCACCACTCTGAGCTCCAGGTATAGGTCCTTCCATTTTGTTTCAGAGCCTACCTATGTGGTTGAATGGAGACTGTATTTTACTTGCAACTGAGCTGTGATGATATAACATTATTCTGTTTTGTTGATGTCAAGTGCAAGAAAGTTTAATATAAAATATTTTGATTGGGCTTTGAGAAATATTGTTGTGTTCATTGTTAGCACGGACACAAAGTTCTGGAGTTTCAGTTATCCTTCTAGTGTCGCATATGTGCATGCTAATAAACGCATGTAATATGTGCTCTGAAGTCAGAGTGACCTACGGATTCTAAAATTATCAATATCCATTTCATGTAGCAGTTGCTAATGTTTCATCTCGTTTTTTTTGGTGTTTTTTCTTTTTTAATGTAGAACTTGAACACTAAAATTGTAGCCTGTACATACTCTGTAGATCAGTGAAAGCTATTTTCCCAGACACATTGGGTCACTGTGCTTTCTCTCTGTCTTTTATGTATGTACACAGTTGTCACAGTGGTAAATACATAAGGTTGAGAAGGGGTATGTTTTGTAAATATTTCCTCTTTCATCACAAAGACTGAAGATATTAAAAATTTGTAACAAAATCTATCACAGAAGGCTGGAGAAATCTCACAGCAGTCACAAGCCTCATTTTGGACAAAGAATATTTGATATGCTTATGATGAGGCTCGGTTTCCTTTGTCATACTTTCAAGGGGGACAGCTTAGATCTGTTTTACATCTGTATCCCTTGAATGCCCTTCTGAAAATGAAAATTTAATTTGGTGAGGCTAATATAGCGAATCTGATTCAGCTCGCACCTCACTGACATTGTGAGCCCATTATGACATTATTACTCTCCAATTACAGGCATGAAGGTAAGAAGTGGCCTAGTAATGAAGGGTACACACCCTGAGCAACGTAGCCAGAATTTTAAATGAGACAAAAGGAAGAAAAATATATCTACTACACTGATATCTATCAAAAGGACATTGTTCATAAGTGGCTACTTTGAAAGAGTCCTCAGGAAGTGTTAGTGCTAAACATTACTGTGCCATCACCTGTTCGTCCAGGCTGCAGTCTGGAATTTGTCTCGGATGTAGATATCTACAATTTCTATAGTTCTGTGTACTGCGTAGCACTTATACTGAAACAGGGTTAAGCAGTTTGGTATCATAACGTTTATTTCATTTGTGAGAATAATGTCTAAGCTAAACTTAAAAAAAAAAAATCTAGCATGGAAGCATATTTTCTGCTTTAGTGTTAAATGTGCTTTTAGTTTTGAAAATCAAGTATTTAGTGTTACATGATTTATTTTGTGCTCTAGTAAACATAAATATTTACTAGCATTGGTATAAAATCAATGTAACTTTTCTGCGGTGTAAGATTTTGGAAACTAACTTTGTGTGCCTTTCCAAAACATCCTTTCTCTTGTGTGAGTAGAATTTTGTGAGACTGACTGTTGTGGGATCCTACAGGATACATTTTTAGAGAAACTCCTGCCTGCTGCAGGATCACTTCACTGAGACTGTTCTGAATGTGCCACAGTAAACTAAAAGGATTAGAGGAAGCAAAAGGATAATAACTGTCAATAGGGGTCGGAGTCCATATAAATTACATGTATAGTCTCAAATGATTTAATACTGCTTCAAAAGTATGAGTATTTCCATTCTGAATCAAAAACAGACCCACAGAGGACTGGTGGACAAAGAAAATGGTATAAACCTGAGCATCAAGGAAATAACTTTTTTTTCGTACAGTAAAGAGTGGAATCTAAGAAAAGTGGCAGAAGCAGAGGCAAAAGCTGCACATTCTTTTCAGAGGGGGTATATCAAACGAGGTACTTCTGACAGAGGAAGGGATCCAGCGGAATATGATTAGTAAGACTGCTGACTGGCAGAATAGCAAGTAACCCTGAGTTTCATTTAGCTGCTCTTTTGCCCGTTTTACCAATTTATCTACAAATAGTCACATAAGGGTTTAAAATTTGTCAGCTGCAGTGTGACAGGATGTGATAGAATATGGTACTTTGGAGATGTGGATCCATGCTCAGTTCTAAGATGATGCAAATCAGTGCTGCTACACACAGGTTTTAGCTGCATCAATTCCTTGGTTTAGTTGATTGTACAGGGCTGCTTGAGGTGCTAGTTCCAGTGCAAAGGATATGGTGAAAATGCGTGTAGCAGGAGGGAAAAAGTGCAAAACAGTCCTTTCTGGTGGCTGCACGGGTTCACGCCAGCTGAGTCAAAACTTCTGTGAACATGAAAAATGGACTTGCATGTGCTTTGGTTACTCCTTGCCTTTTGGAGTAGTTTATTAAATTATTAAATGTCATATTGCATTCAAATCTGTCCAGTTTTCTGCTCTGGTTTGCTTTAAAACTGGAAAAATTCACTTGGGTGTTCTAGGTGCTATGGAGACAGTGCTGATGTCAGAAATGTTTTGAGTGGGGGCCTGGAAAAGGGAAACAGATGGCTGCAGTTGCTGTTGAACATGGTTGGCTGTTGGTGCATAACATAGAGCAATGGAGTGCAGTACAGAACTGCTGAGCTAGCAGTGGATGTGGTAGACTGTTGGGAAGGTAGCAGAGCTTGTGGAGAGGCAAAGGTTGTTAGGTTACCCCCAGTGCTCTGTTAATGAAACTCAGTTTCTTTGCGTCCACGCAGGGCTGAGCCGTGCCACAAGGCTGAGCCATGCCATATGGCTGCATTAGCTTGAATTTATGCCAGCTCAGGTGTCTGTATTAGCGGTGGACTGGGGCCAGATTACTCCCTGTTCATCTTTGGCTTTCCTTCTGTCCCAGTATATGATGAAGTATCTTTCTGGTACTTGGGTTGTCTTGACCTTTGTTTTCTAGGTGGCTTTTCAATTCATGGAGCTTTTATAAGAACTGAGGAGCCAGGGGTGAAGAGATAGTATAGGTGTAGCTTGAAGTATCACTGTTAATGAAATAAATGCTAATTTTTTTCTTAAGCATTGAACTCTTGAGTGATGTTAAATGCTGTTGTCATTAAAAATTTGCCACTCTATCTTGCACTGACCTGGAACAAAGCCAGAAGCAGCACCCTCAAAATGCTTTCCAAATACCAGACTTCTCCCTCTGAGGAAAAAACCCTTCCTCTATGAACCTTGAATCCAATTTTGTGCAGTTAACATCAATGCAGAACTCTGCTGCTAAGGTAATTTGCTTGGTTCTTGAGTTGGCCACCCTGCATGGTTTCCCTGCATGCCTCTGAAGCATACCTGTGACAGGATCTTTCCAGCTACTTCCACAGCAAGCTGCTTAGTTGTGGTCTGCTCTGCCTTATCTATTGCCTCACTTGCTGTTAGTTTTTATTCTGAACTACAAATGAGCCGTCAAAGTGTCTTGGTTGTTTATTTAACAAGCTTTCTAACAAGCCTCTTTTGTTTTACCTTCCCTTGTGTTTAGAAGAAGCTGCCTCTAAATATCCCTGGAGGTCACCTTCTTTCCTTTCAAGTCCATCCTTTTGAAACTCTCATTTGCTGTTGTATCTGTAAAGCCTTTACAGTGATTAAACAGTGTTTATCATGACGTTCAAAATCATCTTGTTACTTGTACTTTCCAGTCACTCTGTGCTGCTGTCTAAAAATAAAATGAAAGATTCTGTAAGCTCTTCACTGCAGAGATTGTCTTTTTGCATAAGTGTTTAGCACAGCAGGGCCCAGGAATCCAGGCAGGGGCCTATAATACGAGCTCGAGAGAGGAGAAAAATAAAATGTTTCCAGGTATAAATTATTTTTTGACAGGAAGGTAAGTGTAAGGTGCCTTCAGGGATCATTTCTTCATAATGAAATGTGCGTTAATACTAACAATATGCAATAATTTTTAATCAGGCTGACATGTCTACAATGCAAAGAACAAGGTTTTTTTTAATTAATGATATTTAGGGCACCAGTAGTGTTTACGTGAGCTAGAATGGGCTATGTGACAAAATGATTCTGTGCTCGAAAGCTACAATTATTCTGTAAAATTCAAAATCCAGAATTCAAGATTAGAAGAGGCTGAGAATTTCTGCATTTGATTGGCTCAGGCTGAAAGCTGGAGAAAAAAAGGGTTTGCCTTTTATGCATTCTGTCAGCTACAACAATGCTAACCAAGGAAAGTGTCATCTCCCTAGAGTCTCTTTTCAGACAAATGTACTATAGGGCAATAACGAATCTCAAAAGAAATTAATGATTGGAAGAAGCAGTTTTTTGCATATAAATGTTTCTAATGGAGCTATGAGCATCAGTCTTGTGCTCTATTACTTTGAAAAATACCATGTAAATCCCTGTAGCTTTTAGTGATTCAAGACATGAAAGGTGTTATTTATTTTAGTTTGTATTATGTTCCTTATAAAATATTCAATAACCCTTTGGCATCAAAAAGTACTATTAGGTCTTTAAGACTGTGCAGAAATAGAGTTAATAACTTCAAAAGCTTAAGTTGCTATGTATAAACTGTGATCAGCAAAGAACAATTCCTGTTGGTCTCCTAGGTAGCAGCATCTACAGGTATGTAGGTTAAAATTTGTAAGAAATACATACTCCTACCAGTACTGTTGACCTGATGAAATTTTTAAAAACAAAGTCATACTTTACAGCCCCAAATAAGTGGCTTAGTTTTTTAAAGCTTCTCTTAATTTTTCTGTCTGTATCATCTGTCAGTATCATTTGGGCCTATACAGCACAGATTTCCAGCTTATCTCTTCAGCCATTGCGAGTAGACTCCCTGACTATTTTTTATTTTAAGAGAATTAAGATTCATATAATTTGCTGGAACCTTAGAAGAAAAAAGTATGTTTGGGGTTGTTAATCTTAAGTCTATTAGATCAGTGTTAAATGAAGAAGAATAGTAGACCTTTTTTCTGCTGTATTGCATGGGAAGTTGATGACTGCTTTTGTTTGTACATCTTCATGCCATAGCTATCCCCAAACTCTGCCCACAAAGTTTACCATCACAAAAATGAAGCTGCCCTGGAATTGCACTGCCACAATGTGGCAGTTTTTTGCGTTAAAACAAAATGTTGATGTTTCTTGGAAATTTCAGAAGTGTATATACAAGTTGAGTTTTGTGCATAGATTTTTTTTTTTTTGAACCAAGGAAATATTTCAGTGTTCGTTCCTCCCCCCCTCAAATTCTGATGTTACAAGAAGCTACTCTAATACTTTGTTTAGTAAAGCAGGAATAAATGCTAACCTGCACTTGTGTGGTTTTATTTGTTGTCATTCTTCCCCCTCCTCTATGCCCCTCCCAAAAAACCCACCTGAAACCCAAAAGATAGTAGCCTATGTAATATACGTAAATGATTGCTATGTGCTACAAGGAAGGACTGCTGAGACTGAACCAAGAAGAACTGACTGAGGAAGAATCTGTTGTGTTCCATTAGGACTCTGGTAGAAGTAGCAGTCCAAATTATTTTGCAAATAGAAACTTCATCCCAGCGTCTTTTCATTGTGTTCCAGTGGTGTTGCCTGAATAACTTATGACAAAATACAGTGGGATTTGGGTTCTAACAAATGGACATGTTATCTATAGGTTGTTTTCTGTGGTTCTGGAAAATATTGACAAGTAGTTTAATTTCTTCTTGGGCATAACTGTGACCCAGCTGCATGGTGTATAATAGATTCCCGCCCCCCCCCTGTGACTTTTTTTCATTGGAAATAAACTTGTAAAATTGAAGTCACTCAAGAGTCCATGGCACTTCTTGCAACAGCGAGGGGTTGAGGAACTTGAATGAAAAGCACTAATTGCTTTCTGCAGTGTATTTTTGTTTGCTATTAGAAAGTACTGTAGTGATGTCTGCATTTTTCCTCAGGATTTTACTCAGCTATTCTCTTTTTCTGAGATAGTCGGGCTCCAGTGGAGACTGCAGGTGTTTTTGCCTGAAGATAGAGCCAATACTGACATGGCTTATGGTAGTTAGCACTTATTTTGCTAGTGTTTGGCAGCAAACAGTACCTAGTTTCGAGCTAAAAAGATAGTGCAGAATCCTTTGGGATGTTAGTACTGCAGAGGAATATTCTGATTTTAAGGTTTAGTGCAAGTCTGAAACTGGAGAAATTGCATCTGATGGATAAGATGGGCAGGTAGTTCTGAATTACTTAAGTGCGCAGTTATCATCTGCTTTGCCGTATGCAACTTGTTTGTCAGAGATCTGGATTCCAAAATAGAGCTTCTTTTCACTGGGTTTCTGTCCCAGACTGTTTTGATGACTTCTTTATATAAAGTTTTAAATAAGGGAAATAATAAATTAGCATGTGACCTAAATCTGCCTTTCACTTTCAAAGTCAAATAGCCAAGAAAAACCTGCATATGAGCTGGCGTTGCACTCCAGCTTTCAGAACCAGAAGAATTTACCAAAGCTTAAAGGTCATAAATGCTTGTAAAAGTGTTTGTTGCTAGACTATATTTGTTGCCTGTGAGATTTAGGTGTTCTTTGAAACGTCTGCGGTTCTCCAGTATAATTGGGAGCTACTCGTATGACAAATCTCTTTCATGTTTTTATCAGAAAAATTGAGAGAGAATAGCAAATGCTTTCGAGAAGGGGGAAGAGAATGCATGGGAAAGTGAGATACATGTTTCATTTGTAGTAGAGATTTATTTTTTTTTCTTCCTGAGTATTAGTTTAGTTATGGCTTTGTCTCAAACATTAACAATATTTCACATTCCTCAATTTCTGTCCGCTGATAATCACCATTGTATCCTTTACTGCTGGACATTGAAAAAGAAAAAATGCGTTGACATTAAAACTGTCCTTATTGGTTCTAATGTCTTCAAGGTACTGTTTTGGAATCAGAAATAGAAGTATTTTCAAGTGTCAAATCACCAGAGGAGTACTGTTCCTAAGACATTTTATATGTTTTCTCACCTTAATGTTGACATCCAATGGAACTGGCAGATTTCTAGTTACTGTTGAATCTGTTTCTATAGAAAAATAGAATTTACATGAGAGCTTCCTTTTTCTAATCCCTATTTGGGCTAGCATTCTTTGTAGCATGCTTTCTTTTCCTTAGTAAGTCCTATTTGAAAGATTTTGCTGGTTTGAGAGATTAGTTCTGCTCTACTGTTCGCTTCACAATTCTTCATTTTCCTTTGCTATAAATCTGACTTCTGAAAAAATGTGTTGTCTTTTGGACAGAGGCAAAATGACTTTAATCATTTCAGCTTTATTTCTCTCAATTCTGTATGGAGCCTTCATTCTTACTCTTAGTCCTTGGTGTAAAAAAAGGTGAATTTAATTTTCATGAAGTTTTGGGGGGGTGAAATTCAAACAATTTAGACTGTATTTGTATTAAACTGTGCTTCCTGAAAAGAAACTGAAGACGCTTAATGGACTGAACATGGGATTTAGGAACTGGGAGATCTGCATTCTTTCCATGATGTTACTGCATGTTTTCTCTGTGTGACATTTTGAAATCTTGTTCCCGCCTGCCTTTAGAACTGCTGAAGAACTATCTGTGGAAAATGGACCAATTTATAGATGACAGTTAGAAAGCATACACATTGTTTAGCTTTATTTTTACGTGCTTGAGTTGTATAGGGCCTTGTGCTGTCTCCTTATATGAAAGCTGTTAACTTTGAATATTCTTAACTAGTACTTTCTGTAAATATAAAGCCATTCTTTAAATATTCAGGTGTTTGTTCATGATCGTGTTTGTCTACCATTTAATTGTGGTTAAAATTTTAAAACTGGCATGGATTTATTAGTACCAGTGACCTTTTCTGCTAGTATCTTCAAGAGACCAGAGACAAAGAAACAGGTGTTCTGGCAGAGAGTTCAAAATAGAATAGTTCAAAGTAGTTTCAAAGTCCAAGGAAAACACGCAGGTTAACCTTCTGTGAGGGGTATTCAGCTTGTCTAGCTTTGTGCAACTATAGTATAAACACATTGTCTACATAGCATCTGAGCTGATCGTCTACACAACCTTTATTGTCAGTGGAAAAACATAATAAGCACTTCAGTGTGCAGTTCATTTCAGCTTTGTAAATCTGAGTGAAAATAGCTGCTTTACAGAGATCAGAGCAGTCTGCCTTCTTAGGCCCATAAAACTTCTTGGGTATATTTGTAGGGGAAGAAGAGCACAATGCATTCGGCTGCGTCTTATATCACTTCAGATGATGTTTAAATTACGTGTATCCTGAGTATGCTTAAACATAGAACAGATTTGCTTTGAATAGCTTTTGTCCAAAAACTAATCACTTGTAACAGATTGCAGAGTAAAGCTAAATGACTGTCACCTCTTCACAAAAAGTTGTGGCGCCAGCAAGACATGCTTGTTCTGTAAAGTACGTAAGATAATTCTTTCATTTTAGAAGTGGAGCATCTGCTTATTGACTGTCTGTATTTACCCTTTCTTGATGTCAGATTGATGTGTTTTACTGTTAATTCTAATGCTTGTGCTAAAGGCAACAATTAATTAAATTAAATCAGAACTGAAAGAAAATATGAAGAAACAACACGTCTAGGGAAAGAGAGCATTGTAGCCTTATTTAAAAACTAAAAGAGACGTACGATTTCTGATATAAATAACAAGAAAAGTTGCACTTTCCAAATGGTTAGTTACTCTTGTCTTGTTTGCTCAGGTCAACCTGTGATAGGAAGTATAAAAGACTAAAGAAATCAGTGTTTTTTGAATCCTTAAAGACTGATACCTCTTAGGTTATGAATACTGAATTTTTGTGGAGTGATGGTAAGAAGTAATTTGTTTGCCATTCCTGTGGGCTGCCTATATGTCTACAGTAAATGTCTTACTATGGATTTCTTCAGCCTTAATCCAGAAGCACTGCATAGGTGTCTCTCAGATGGCTGTTGTTCCCCAACAAAGCACATTTGCTTTTGCAGAAGATAAATGACCATGGGCACCCTTTATTTGCTATAGTCACTCCTCCACAAGTTCTGTGAGCCTGTTCTGTGAATAATGTCTGGGATAGTGAAACCTGAAGACGTGAATTTCATACCTTTATTTTTCAGTTTACATGATGTTAAGGTCTTTCACTAAAAATAAATACTTACTGCTCTGTATTTTCTGCTTGATAACTATTGAGAAAGTAAATGATACATATAACTTGGTTTGGATAAGCACTGAAAATGTTAAATGCTTAGTTAGAACTTCAAACACTTTAAACTTTTATTTAACTAACATTAGCGTGGCCCTACAAAAAAGGACGCACTGAAGGGTAAGTGAAACTCGACATTTGTGTTGATCGGATGAAGGGAAAATATTCTGTAAAGGATGTGCATGTATACATGTATAATTTGAGTTACAGAAAAGTACATAGATTGGCAAAGCAACACCATCCCGTTGATACTAATGTGATGCTGATTTTGACTGTTTTGATCCAAAGACTGGGATTTCCCACTGTAAACCTTCTTTTTTGTTCAGAATCGACACATGAGATGGTTTTGTAATTTGTTTTTTCTTTTCAGAGGTGTGGGAGATTTGCACATTCTGTATAAGTAGTGTTTGTGAGAGACTGATTTATGCAAACTTACATGGATTATGCATATGCAATTAGATATATAACATAGATTAAATTTTTGAGTTTGTTTTGTTTTGGGTTTCCCCTGCCTCTTTCCAGAAGACTTTTTTAGGTAAGTTGCATAGAACTTGGTGAGAATACGTGTACCTCTGTGTATTTGTGTATATGTATATGTGCCAGTGCATTGGTTGTATTGTGCAAGTCTTATTTGGATATTTATGTGTATTCGTCTTATAAAAATTGTTGTCCATAGCATTAGAGTCAGGTCCCAGTTTTCCTTCAGGTAAAAGCACCAAGGAGCCAGTGTTTCTTTTGTCTTTCTCCAAAAATTAAAATGAGTGCTTATTTTAAGACTTTTAAGTTGGCTGACCTGCACACTGTAATCTCCATGACCAGGGTGATGAGCTTTGAGAGGTAGGATATTTGAAAGAACTGTACTTAACTTTCTCTCTCAAGATTGTTCTTAATTAAAGATTTAAGAATCTTGGGTTGAGAGAATGCAGTCATTTTGAGCTTAGAGTTTTCTATAGCTTCCAGTCCAGGCTTCTGAGAACTTGGGAATCGAGTGTTTGCTTCTTTTTACTTACATCTCTTTAGTGAAAGCTGCTGACTGACACACTTCTTCAGTCTATTTTTTTTTTTTTCTTTAAAATCTAGAAGCAGCTGTAAGTAGCTGTTGTAAATAGGTAAATGTATCTTCCAGATGTATTTGTAGACTGTGGCTGTCCTGGACCACACAACGCATAAAGAAAGAGTAAAGAACCACATTAGAAATTATATTTGAACACCAGCTGAATGAAGATAAGTGCCAAATTTATTTTTCTGCAGATTTGCAGATGAAATAAACTGCATTGATATATCTTCAGATAAGTTAAGAAGTATTCTAATTTCTGTCATCACTGCATTACAAAGCAAGTACTGTCATATAAACTGCAATGAAGTACTATCCAGTCTTTTTTGTTTAAATCTGCGTAACATTCATGCCTATGTCCTGTACCACTGTTCCTGGGTATAATGAATTCTGCCTTTAACACTGCAAGGAAGGCAAGTTTCAGAAGATAGCTACAGTTCTGTGTATTTTTACATATGCAGAATTACTCACTGAGGTATGACTATGCCTAAATAAGGTGTTGGGTGTCTCTGTGTATGGTATGACTTAGAAGCTACTTTAGCAAGTCAGTTTAAAACAAACAAACAAAAAGGTGTAGTCTAGCTAAGATTCTGGACTTGTGCTTTCATGTTCCAAATGATGACTCAGTGATATTACAGTATACTGTGGAAATGTGCTCTGACACATGGTCATCCATCACTACGAGTCTGTGATCCCATAATAAGAAGTACAGAGATTAATGTTTTATTACAGCAAGGTAGCTTTTACAATTACATATGTAATGAGAGAGGGAGCAGGGGAATTGTAAAGCCTCCATCTTTCTATAATTAATATGGAACTCAAATCAACTAAAAATGAAGCACATTATCATCCTGGAAAAATTAGCTGTCTTAAATTTCATTCTTTCCCCCATCATGATTTGTTAATCAGGAAAATCCTTTCCATTGCTATTTGGTACAAAATGATATTCAGCAAGAACAGAGACTGCTCATTATCTCCTAGAAGATACTTAACCCTACCAAGATACAGAATAATTTTATCTCTGCAGGGAAATGCATGTAGCTTACACTATGGTTCTTTTCACTATGGTTCATAATAGTGAGAGAGCTCCTTTAAATAGCTGTTTGGTTGGTTCTTTGTATTCTGCTCCTGAGAAATGACTTGCAAGATAAGAAGTATAGCACTAGGTCTTCTTGATTCTGCTTTCTATGCTGCTCTTGCCCTTTCCAAAATTCATTTTGAGAAAGGTACAGATTCACAAGCTGGTAGAGTGGATCATTACTCGACAGGTCAATACAGTTTTCCTTAGCAATTTGCAGTTAAGAATGGTGGGTTGTTAAGAAAGTTGTATTGTCATCTGGTCATTCCCTCAAGCTGACTACAGTAAAAGCAGGTTTGGCCTGAAAATTGGGGAAGAGTAAGATAAGAAAATCTACCCATAGTGACATGAGTCATTCTGTTATCTTGTCTGCTTCTAATCCAACACCAGTTCTTGATGTGATTTGGAAATGCGGCCACTGATTTAAATGTATAGCCTTTAAAACGTGGTAATGGTTACTTAAAGCTACAAGATGGAATTATATATCTGGTTATGTTTGATTTAGGCAGTGAAAGAATTATCGATTTCCTAAGATGCAATAAGACAACGAATAGTCTGCTGCACATTCTACAGCTGTCTCCTGAAATGTTAAAAGGTCAATAGGTCTGTAAGTTCAGGGAGTGGGGCAGTTGAAAAAAGACAAAAACAACTTGTATTGAAGAAGGGTGATGGAAAGGAGGGAGAAGATGATTAGCTACCTAGTATCACAGCTTATCAAGGACACAACACTAATGCAGCTAATCCATATAAACCCATTATAGCTAGCAACTAACAATGGGGGAAAAGCCATGCTCCTGAAACCTGGGAGTAAGGAGAAATCCACCTAGTTGTAGATTCATTATAAGTGGTACTTGCAAATGTGGGCACGTCACAGTCAGGTGGAAGGCAAATCTTAAATTTTTGGTATCTTCAGGAAGCTGTTTAAAGCCCTTTAAAGGGTTGGGATGAAAGAAGGAACAGAAAATAAATCCTTAAAATGCTTAAGTAGCTAAAAATACCCCATACATAGGTCACTATAAGTAAAGAAAAGAAAATACGGCATGATGTTTTCTCATCAGATTGAACCATGAATAAAATGTTAAATATTGTCATGAAAGACCTTTACTATTCATAGCTAATATTTACCAATCCAAAGGGAAAACAATGATTAACTTCTGGCAGAAAAAAACCCTTTGTTTTTCTAAGAGTGTGTCTCTCTTTTTTTTTTTTAACATTCTTTCCTTTTGCCTTGCTTTGCAGCTTTACTAGAAGACTACCTTCTATAGACTTTTTCATGCTAGAAAACAGAATCTGCATCTGTTGGATAACTCAGTGGATACCTTACTGATTCTGTAGCTAACCTTTAGAAGGTAGGCACACTGGCAGTAGTGTTCCTTATGCCTGTTGTGTGTAACTTGTTCAGTAAAGGTGCTGACCTATTGTCAGTGTGCAGGGTAATAGGAATATGATTTAGGGAACAGTCCTAAACTTACTGAAATTGATAGGTATTTTGTCCATCTGCAATCAGGGTGAGTCCCATAGAGTTCCATTTTGTAAAGCAATTGAACATTCTTGAGCTGTCTTCAAGCTTGTTGCTTTCCCCCATTGAACTGTTGTTAGGAAAAAACCAAACAGAGTGTCTGTTCATCATTCACAGAATTAATAAAATAGACTGCTGACAGGATACAGAACAAGCATCATTTCAGAACTGCTGTTATGCATCATTCTTCCCCAGCAACGGAAGAGACAAGTACCACTTGATATCCTGCAACAACCCCCAAGGTGATATCCTCAACAACCCTCCTTTAAGAAAAGCTGTCAATTTGTTAATTATATCTCAAGTTTATAACAGAAGTTCTAATAGAAATATATGTAGCTTTTGTTAACTATTCTCTTACTTTAAGGCAAAAAAGAGCTTGATGTCAGAGTTGCCAGACTGGTGTCAGTTACCTTTTTCAGTTCAGAGACTTGCTTACTTGGTCGCCCATCAGCTGTTAAACTTAACTGAGAACTGCAAAGGTGTGTTAAATTCTGTGGATGTACTTCTAGGATTTATAGCATTATTTTCTTCCATTCAGTGCTTTGCTCTATGATGATGGGTAAATCACTTGGGAGCCTAGTTTAGACTATCTGTTAAATAGGCTTAATGTTAAATTATCAAACTGATTGGGTGCTCAAACCAGCAGGTAATCTTTTGAATGGACATAGCAGTATGTTCAGGCTGAGAAATAAGAAGTGTAGTATAGAGCGTTTAGAGACTTTTGAGAGTCTCTCTTTAAATTAAACGAAACCCAAGAAACACAAAACACAGAGTTGAAAATTAAACCAGCTCAAGTTAGTTAGTGTCTTACGATTAAATCAGTTTTCTGGAGTCAGAACCAAACACTGTGGGAGCTGGATATGAAGCAATTTGCATTCAGAATTTTATTTGGGTAGAAACTTTGTAATAATTACTATAAAATGGCTGAAAAATGTTTAGGGGAATAGGTCTATAAAAAGCGTAACTTTGGATTTACTGCTTTTTATTAATAAAATGTAATTACTCTCTTGCTATAATAAAATATATTAAAATATTACTTAAAATATATCTCATTAATGTCTCAGCAATCATAGATATTTTTTATCAGCGAAATTAACATTTGTTGAGAGCAAATATAATTTTCAAGTGAGAAAGGGCTTATAGAGAGTTAAAGCTGTGCAGAATCATTTTTCATCCATTTTTGTTTTATACCACAGTAATCAGGCAGAATGCCAGGTGGCACATCAGAAAAGAAATTTTCTTTAATAGAACATTTTTTTACAGGCACTGCTGAACACATATGGACATCTTCTGTATTTTTCTGCCTTGTGAAGCTTTCTTCACAGTTGTGTCTTCTATAGGAAAGACTTTTGGTAATTGATTTTTTTCCTAAGGTATCTACATGATGTTTAAGCCATTTCAGTTAGAAAGGTGATTGCTCACACTGGCCATAATGGTTTGGGGGTTTTTTGTCCTCAAGATACCTTGAGGGTATTTGATATGAAGCAATTTTGACTAATGTAATACACGAAGAACATTTTGGAAGTAACATCAGTCTGTCCTGCATGTTTTTAGTAGAGTTAACTGGGGAGTAGAGAAGAGGAAAAAAATGTTTTCAGTCCCTTACATCACTAGAAGGATGCTTCTGCTGTTCAGATACTTACCTCTGTGGCTCCTTCTGATTTCCAGCATGATTCTATGTAAAGGAAAAAGTGCTTTACTGCACTACTTCCTTAAGTTTGTGTTTGTATTTTACGATGCTTTTTGTATCTTTGTAGAACTTGATGTGTTTGCAAGAGTATTTTCTTTGGCTGAAATGTTAAGAGCTATTTGCAGAGAACCAAGCTGTAGAGAAGAGGTTTTTTGTGTTCTGTCTGGTTTAAAAGGCTGTAACACCATTTCATTCCTGTTACAGGCCTGTGGTATGTAAGATTGCTAAAGCCTTCCGTTTAATTTCATGGTATTTCTGATTTTATTGAAATCTAGTCCACGTGTTGTGTGGATCTGGTAGTGTCCCTTTTTTGTTCTGCTGCTGTTGCTCAACTATTAGAGTACAAATAATCAAGTTTGGAGTTGATTTAAAAAAATCACTGACTCAGCATTAGCAATTCACTCAGGAATTGGTGGTGTATTTATTTTCCTTTAAATACTTTTTAAGGCCTAAGTGAAACCTTTCAGATAAAAAAATTGAGTTGTTTCGGACGAAGATAGTAGTAAACAGATAATTAAGTTTAACCAGAATGCTCTTCATGGGCTTGAAATGCATGACCTTGAAAAGATTTTATACTGTTGTACGCTTTCATCAACACTAGTAAGCTATATTGCAAGAAGCGACCTCTTCTCTTCCAAAGTCTATTATGACTTTGTCAAAGAGTCAAAAGTCCTCTTTTCAGTGCTGTAAATTTTTTAACTATAGTTCAGTGAGTTACTTGGCAATAAAAGTGGTATATTTTTGCTAAGGCAGCTATCTTTTAAAGTTTATCATGTCTGTTAATTTAGACTCCAGTCCCAGTTTGTGTTAATTTAGCCTTTTCAGGAGGATAAAATAATGAATGTAAAAATCAGTGTGTTAGGTTTTGAGGCTTTTACAGGCTTGTTTTCACAGAATCATTAAGGTTGGAAAAGACCTTTAACATCATCAAGTCCAGCCATCAACCCAACACCACCAAGCCCACTAAACCATATCCTGAAGTGCCACATACACACGTTTTTTGAACACTTCCAGTGATGGTGACTCTACCACCTCCCTGGGCAGCCTGTTCCAATGCTTGACCACTCTCTCCGTACAGAAATTTCTCCTAATATCTAGTCTAAACCTCCCCTGGTGCAACGTGAGGCCATTTCCTCTCGTTCTATCGCTAGTTACTTGGGAGAAGAGACCGACACCCACCTCGCCACAACCCCCTTTCAGGTAGTTGTAGAGAGCGATGAGGTCTTCCCTCAGCCTCCTCTTCTCCAGACTGAACAACCCCAGTTTCCTCAGATGTTCCTCGTAAGACTCGTTCTCCAGACCCCTCACCAGCTTCATTGCCCTTCTTTAGGCGTGCTCCAGCACCTCAATGTCCTTCTTGTAGTGAGGGGCCCAAAACTGAACACAGGATTCGAGGTGTGGCCTCACCAGTGCCAAGTCCAGGGGCAGGATCCCTGCCCTGCTCCTGCTGGCCACACTATTTCTGATACAGGCCAGGATGCTGTTGGCCTTCTTGGCCACCTGGGCACACTGCCAGCTCATGTTCAGCCGGCTGTCCACCAGCACCCCCAGGTCTTTTTCTGCCGGGCAGCTCTCCAGCCACTCCTCCCCAAGCCTGTAGCGTTGCCTGGGGTTGTTGTGACCCAAGTGCAGGACCCGGCACTTGGCCTTGTTAAACCTCATACAGCTGGCCTCGGCTCATCGACCCAGCCTGTCCAGATCCCTCTGCAAGAGCCCTCTTACCCTCTAGCAGATCAACACTCCCAACCGGATTTTGGATTGAATAAATTTTATAGCTTCCTTGAGATACTAATTGCATCCACAGAAACTATGAGAATGCTAGTTACCTAGAGAGCTCCTTCTTTACTTCCCATTTCTACAAGTAAAATGCAAAAATTTTGCACAATTACTGCCATCTTCCAGAAAATCTATGCTCCTTTTTGTTTGTGGGATGAATTGAGTGGCTTTGACCTTTTTATATAAGCTCTAAAGCACTTTAAATCTTTTAGGCATAGCACAGTGATAAGGGCATGGGGTAGTTTTGATTTCTGTACAGTCTCTCTGAATCAACTTGCATAATTTGAGTGTGACCAATGTAAGGAGTGCATATATATAATGTTATGCAATAATAGAATAAGTAGTAATAATAATAATATTATGCAACGTGGTGCATAACTTGGTCTCTCCAAACTAAAAGGAATAAACTTGAGGAATATAGGGGGCCCACTTCCCCATGCCTCTTAATTGTATATTCAGTTGATACCTTAACTAATATGCTTTCATCGCTTTACTGCGGGAGGGGCATGGCCTCATGAAAGATCCACAAAATTACAATAATAAAATGTAATGGTAGGGACAGGAATGCTTCCATTACAGAGATGGTGCTGCTTCTGCCCAGGGGTGCAAGTCAGTCTAAACCCTTTTGTGAGTTGCATCAGTAAATGCTTCTGGGAGAGGATGGAATCTGTAATTCCAGATGGCTTTCAGTCTTTTCCTTCTCAGTTATATGCCAGTTTCACTGGTAGACATAGACCTGAGAGAATGCAGTTAAATGCAGGGTTTTTTTCACAATTATCTAATTCCATAATTTGTATTCTAGACATGGTTTTCTTTGCTTGAATTTTTGATATATATATATTAGAATTCAAAGCGAGTGAGTGGAGAAATTTAGGACATTTTTGTACGCTAAAGGAAAGTGACTTTAGTATTACTCTTTGTAAGAGGAGGAAAAAATATGTACAGTCCAAAATGAATTGCATATAGAAAACTACATTGGAAGTTGCAAGTAAAGAAGGTATTTAAGGTTTTCTTCATGGAAAATATAGTACATCTTCCACTACTTAGCTTCATGTGTATAATATACAGTCTTACTTGAAGGTCTCAGGGGCGGAACAGGTTTTCCTAGAGTATACAAAGCTTAGTATTATTGTCTGGCCCACATCCTGCTGAAGGACCTGGGAAGTGTCAGAAGCTTGGTTTCTCAGGCTGAGATTTCTTGTGTTTCTTGCTTTGTTTGTACGTGGGATCATACAGCATGTGCTATACAGGCATTTTTGTGTATGTTATATACCCGCAGACATCATTCTTCATTGTAGTGTTTCTGTACCTTCTTTAATCTAAAGTGATCTTACTAATTACCAAAACATAAAAAAAAAGCCATGAGTCATGTTACTTTATTGAAAGAAAAATCTATATGTGCTAATTTCCAACCTACTGACAAAAGTTTTTCTTTACTAAAAAATAGGACTAATGCTTGAATATTTATTACATCTTCATTCCTCCCTCCCATTTTATCATGTTTATGAATATGTGTGTTGCAGGAAAAGTGTTGTTTAATGAAGTTTTGTGATCCTTTCACAGACAGCATTCTGTTCTCAGCTTGCAGCTAGCAAATGGATCACAACAGGGAAAAGCTGTTCATAGGCATCAAATATCTAACTTGTATTTGTCTAGTTGGTAATTGCTTAGAAGCCAGTGCGGTAGTGAACTTCAGCAGAAACTGCATAATTTTCTTCAATGGTTTGTTCTAAGGACTGGACCAAGAACTGAGCACTGAAGAGATGTAACAACCACGGCAGCAGCTGTTGTTCGTGCATCTGTTAACACTGATAGAAGTTTGCCTGTCCCTTCATTGGGAAGAAGATTCTGGCTAATAACTTCTGGTAATACCTTTTTAGCTTGTAGTGACAGGATGCATGTAGATGTTTAGTCTAAAAATTAATCATAAATTGATATTAAAGAGAGTGGAGAGTGCTCAGTCCCTGTCAGGCAGCTGATGCTTTTATTTGTTTGCTGTTTCTTTTCTCCTCTGCCTCTGGTTTTAAAATGCTGCAGGGAAGGTTTAGAGGCCTGGTAGTTTTCCAGCCGGTAGGCTGAAGTAGTAGCTGCACTGAAGCAATTCCTTAGCTGTAGTTTCTGAACCCATGGTTCAGGCTTGGTGGATTCTCTTATTTTACCTCGTTAGGTGGGAGTTTGTTGTTTGGACTTACTATACAAGCAGGAAGGACTTTACCTATATAGTGAAGGTATTTTCATTATGTAACTTCTTTAATAACTTTTTTCTATGTGAAATGTAATCACTTCTCAAAATTGGCAGTCACCTAAAAGAAGAATATACAAAGGGACTTTGTTATTTTAACTTTGTAATATACAGTTGGATTATTTCAGACACATACAAACCAATTTAAAATAGAAAACTAATAAATGCTTTTCCTTAAATCTATTGATATTTATTGGCTGATAGCTATGTATGAATTCTTACATTTTTAAGGAGAAAAAATTCTTTCGTGCTTTCAGTTATTAAAAAAAATGTTTAATAATCTGCATTTGTTTGACTCAAAGTTGGTTCTTTTTTATCAGAGATTTGCTGTCTTATTTTTGAAAAGTCCATTGTTTGCCTCTGAAAGGTTCTTAATAGAGCTTTAGCAGGAAACTAAATTTGAACAGCCAGAAATATTTGAATATAAATTTTGTTCATTTTCATTCTGAATTGCTTACATTTCAATCTTGGTGAACTGCAGCAGGAAACTTGAAGATCTATTCCCTCTCTCTCTTCTGCAACTTTAGCCCTTGAATGTATTGCCTACTAGCAAAATCCCGTATGTGCTACTCATTCTCTCTCAGCATCATTATTTGTGTAGTATACACATCAAAATTTACTTCTGCATCTATTTTAGGAAATGTAATTTCATTCGACCTGTATGGAGGAAAAGGTTATATACTTAGATGTTTTACACACAGACTGTTCTAAAAATGTTTCAAATATTAGATTGTTATGATTCTTGTATTAACTTTTATTTAATGAAAATTATGTTTACTTATTCCTCAGTAATTCTGAATTACATAAATCTAATTTCTGTTTAAGAAACAATAGTCTTACTTATGCAGAAGCAAGAGAAGACTGAAAGAAAGCTTGAAATGTCAAGCACTAACCATACATCTTTTTTAGGCATGGGTTTTTTTGCTCCATTTCATGGTCTTTTTGTGTAACAGTGTATGAAGAATTAGGCTTAGGAAACAAGCTGAGTTAACTGGGTGTTTTTTCTTGAGGAAATTGTACTTTTGTTTTATTCATAAATTTGAAAAAAATGGATAAGCACTTTTCTTGACGGCCTTAGCTAATAATTTAAAGAAAGAGGAGCAAATGCCCAAGTTCTGTGCATGGTTCCTAGCTTGGGGACCAGAAATATTCTAGTCATTTCATTGTGAACTGTGCTGAAACTGATCAGCTCAGCCCACAGGGTTATCTGAATCAACCTGAATCATGCAGATCCAGCTGAGATTTCTCTGCCCTGTGCTCCTGATACTGAGGTTTGCTTCCACTGTGCTAGCTGAAAGAGCATTTGTATGCATGGGCCTAATACACTTGTATTTATCCTTGTTGTCACTAATGAAAGGACTTGAGACTCGATAAAACCCTGAATAACCTGGTCTGACCCTACATTGAGCCAGAGGTTGGACTACAGGCCTCCTGAGGTCCCTTCCAACCTGAATATTCCCTGATCCTGTGGGTACGGAGAGGCCACTAAGGACTTTGGCATTCTAATGTGTGGTGAAACCGGTTTGGGGGACAATTCCTTCATTAATCTGAAAACTACCTAAGCCTTTTTAACTCAATAATTCTTAGGTGAGTTACACAAAGTAAAAAGGTTACTAATTCAGTCTGCAGGTACAGTGTTTTCTGAACAGAGTTGGTGCTGAACAATCCTGATGAAGGATTGATGAAGATAAGTGATTGTGAATAATCAAAGTCCGAGAACAGCCAGTAGTAATGTGGCTCATTAGTATGCTACAATTGTTGTTTTATGGTAGTAATTTGACACAGGTACAGTGAAACCTGAGTTCCCATCCATTAAAATGATGATGTGATAACTGTTTACTACTAGTCCAAGTGGTTGGCCACTGTAAAAACACAAACTAATAAGAAGACTGCATAGCGCATACACCACTGAATAAATGGAATTTATTATTGCTTGGTAAGGTAAATTTAATGTGCAAGGAGCTAGTATGCAGTAAAGCAAACTGTATGATTACGGTTATAACAATGTCATTAATATTAGTATAAAAATGAAATTGTATGGTTAATAGTATGTGTGAAGTACAAATCTAAACTAGGTCTATTGGTCCAAATATTGGACTATTCACCTGCTGATGATGACCAGGTATTTGATAGCCCTATCTTCCCAGCCATTGCACAGTTAAGAAAAGTAGCAGTTACCATTTCTCCTTAAATCTGGGCCCTCACCGTGTCCCAAGTGTTGAAGCCAAATTAATAGAGAGGGCGTGGAGAAAGAGGAGATGGAGAGACTGAGAGTGAGCAGGATGTCACTATACCATGCTTAGCTGGGAGCACTGTTTGGTCATCCCTGAGGGTGGTTTCATGATATGCTGTAGCCAATCTAATGTCACACTGATGATGTCTGTGCAGGCTTTTCTTCTCTCTGCACTGATCCGACTCACCGTTAGCTACCAGGCTAAAGTAGATGGCAGGAACACAGTACATGGAGATGAGACTGCCTTTTCAGCTGCAGCACTGAGGTGTACCTTGACAGGAGTTGGATTCAGCTCAGTGTGGTAATATGAACTCTGTAGTTTCCCCTCGTATGCTTCCTACTCAGGACTCTCTGCTTCAAAAGAGAACAGGATGTTTTCTCATTAATACCTTGCAAAAACATAGACTTCCACAATCTGCCATGCTGTACTTCTGTATTTGGAAATGTTGCAAATTATCATATAATTCTGTTGGTTTGAGGGAAGGTGGGACCTTAGCTGGTGCCCCAGTTATACCCAAAAGCCAGGCTTTAGGCCTGGTGCTGTGGTAGGGTACTAAATAATAGCAGAGAATGGTTTTAGTCCATTGACTCTGGGTTATTGGCCGTGCATGTTTCTTCTGCACCAAATTCTATTTTGCATTTTAGAACCCAGCAGGATGGGGTTTTTTTCCAGTGACCTTCTGTTTCTACCCTAAGGAAGAAATTTTTTCATAATAAGCATGGCAAAACACTGGCACAGGTTGCCCAGAGAGGTAATAGATGGGAAACATCCCAGGTCAGGTTGGAGTGGGATCTGAGCAACCTGACCTAGTTGAAGATGTCCCTGCTCACTGCAGGGGCGGTTGGACTAGATGACCTTTAAAGGTTCCTTCCAACCCAAACTATTCTATGATTCTCTGATATTGAGTCAAGTGGCACAGTATAAGCAGCGTTAGGATCTTTGTACCCCTTCCATAGTCTAGGCAAATAATCTTCCCCCTTTCCCCGCCCGCCCCCCAGGCTGAAACCTCTGTGTAAATTAAAAATCTGATTATGCAAAATCTCCTACCTTAAGAAAAAACAATTTTGAAACAAAATTAAGGTAGCTTTACATTTTTATATTTTCAAAATTAAATATTATGGGTTTTCATTTAAAAATGCCCTTTTTCAGTTACTTTCTGGAGAAGTCCTAGAATCAAAATACAATTTTTTAAAATTAAGCTAATGACTTTGAACCAAACTTAAAATGGAGGGGTCAGACACTCAGTTGAAAATTTTCCACTTTTGAGGAAACATTCCAGTATTTTAGACCTTTTACTGACCTGAGAAGATAATTTTATACAGAGCTTTTTCACAGGACTTCACAGAAGACAGACTCTTACATGTTTTAGGCTTCTTTTAAAACCTCAACCCACATGTATTTTCAGATGACTGCATAGCCATGATAAAGGCGAGATCAATGTCTACTGAGATACTGAACCATGCCAAAATCTTGGTTCTGGACGTTTTATTAGTAGCTGGATCTTTTCGAGACTAGTAATTTTGACAGGCGTCATACAAAAACGCAAGAAGGCAGTGTCTGCTCCAAGAGAATCTGTCTTGTCCATTTAGGTTAGCCAGAACACATGGCAAGGCAGCAGGTTGGAGAAGGGAAAAATCATGTGTTGAAATCACAGAATCACTAAGGTTGGAAAGGACCTTCAAGATCATCAAGTCCAACCATTAATCCAGCACCACCATGTTCCCTAAACCATGTCCTGAAGTGCCACATCCACACGTTTTTTGAACACTTCCAGAGATAGCGACTCCACCACCTCCCTGGGCAACCTGTTCCAATGCTTGACCACCCTCTCAGTGAAGAAGTTTTTCCTAATATCCAATCTAAACCTCCCCTGGTGCAACGTGAGGCCATTTCCTCTTGTCCTATCGCTGGGTACTTGGGAGAAGAGGCCAACACCCTCGTCGCCACAACCCCCTTTCAGGTAGTTATAGAGAGTGATAAGGTCTCCCCTCAGCCTCCTCTTCTCCAGACTAAACAACCCCAGTTCCCTCAGCCACTCCTCATCAGACTTGTGCTCCAGACCCCTCACCAGCATTGTTGCCCTTCTCTGGACACGCTCCAGCACCTCAGCATCCTTCTTGTAGTGAGGGGCCCAAAACTGAACACAGGATTCGAGGTGTGGCCTCACCAGTTCCGAGTACAGGGGCACAGTCACTTCCCTGCTCCTGCTGGCCACACTATTTCTGATATAGGCAAGGACGCTGTTGGCCTTCTTGGCCACCTGGGCACACTGCTGGCTCATGTTCAGCCAGCTGTTGACCAGCACCCCCAGGTCTTTTTCTGCCAGGCAGCTCTCCAGCCACTCCTCCCCAAGCCTGTAGCATTGCCTGGGGTTGTTGTGGCCGAAGTGCAGGACCCTGCACTTGGCCATATTAAACCTCATACAGTTGATCTTGGCCCATTGATCCAGCCTGTCCAGATCCCTCTGCAAGAGGGTTGTGAGCAAGAGCCACAGGCAGAACCAGAATCGAAACATTAGTCTAGGGATGTAACCAGGCAGCTCTGAGTAATTGCCAGACCCGAAGTGGGGAGAGGGGAACAGATCTACTCTTTCCCACAGGCTTTACAGTGCATGTTTTAGCTCTCCTGTCACTTACATGAGAATTCTCTCATTTTTCTTGCATCACTTTCTTTGTGCTTTTTTTTAGCGCAGGCTGTCTTTCAAATCCTATAGTGTGGTGGGTTTTCTGGGGGGAATGATGTGTGTGTTGGCTTTCTTTGGGAAATGCTGTCTTTTTACAAACTTCTAATTACTTTTTTGCATTTAATTTCTCTTACAGTTTGCATCATTCTGTATTGGGTACTATTTATTTTTCTTTTTTTTTTTTTAACCTTATTTTTCTCCTTCACGTCCCGTGTTTGTCCCTTCCGCACCACCCCCCCCTCGCCCCTTTTCCATAATGTCTAGCTGCTACTGGGCCAGAATAGTTCCTGATAGCTTTTATAAGGATGTACAAAATACAGGGTTTGTTCCAAAGACTTCACAGTTTGAATAGGAGCTTTCCAAGGGAAACAGATCAGAATGGTCCAAATATCAAACTTTGAAGCCAAAAACTGATATTGTGTCGGTGAAGAGGCCCGAGAGGCTGTATCCAAACAGGAAAAGAAAGGACCGGACTAGAGGCACATCTTGTACTGAATAGGGTACTTAGAGGTTGCCTAGAGGCTGTTTGCCCAGAGAGAAGAGTCTCTGGACAAGTCTTATCCCTTCTGAAATAAAACCTGGAAAGGAATTCTGCCCTTCATAATATGAAGGGCTTTGATAATGCTTTTAGGACTACAATAGCATATTGCTACTACTTGAAATGATTGCTTTACTTGACATGAAAGGAACTGAAGTTTGAAGCCCATTTCCTGAACATACAGAGAAGGATGGAAACAGTTTCTAGACATTTTTGTAAACAAGATCATCCAATTAGCTTGTTTATTTCTTTTATATTGTTTGGGGAGATTACTACTAGGTTGCTTTCTTTTTCTGCTGAAGTTTTCCAGAGACCTTCACAATAGATTCACAGTTTTTAAGGATTTTTTTTCTGTTTGGAAACAATAACATTTGTGTATATAGGGGTGTTTTTTTAATCTCACAAGAATTCACAGACATTGTGGGCTCAAGTTACAATAATCAGCTCAGCCATACTCACAGTCAAACTGTAAAATTGTACTTGCAGGTGTTGCTTGTATAAAGCCAAATGTAATTGCTGGAGAAGTCAGCAGGAAAACGGATTCACTTGTATGTGAACCAAGTTCACAAACGGCTGCAGAGATTAGCAGCATGACTTTTGTATGTCCAACTGTTCCCCTGCAGAAAGTCGTAGAATGGTTCTAGAACCTGTCATCAAAAATTTGTTCTATTATTGCAAAGGTTGAACTTGTCCCATGTAGAATACTATTTAAATCACAGTCAGTAGTCCCAAGCTTCTTATTTTCTTTAAAGTCAGATTTGACCAAAATATTAGCAACCAGCAAGGCTTTTTCCTTTGCTTAACCACAGGGTACAAATCTCAGCTTTTTAACTGCTGCTAATCTGTTGTTGAATCCCACTGAGGAGAAAAGGTTGCTGCATAATGATTTCCAAATAGGTCTTTAAAATTAGAAAGCAATGTGTTTATTGGGACATACATAAAGTTCTTGTTTGGTATTAAATTTGAAAGTTTTGCATTAGAAATAGTTTGTGGAGCATTAGGTTGTCTATGTTGCAGTACTCTAGAGTCAGAAATTATTATTTTCGGGACTGGCAGCATAGTCATGGTTTTCTGAGGAAACATTGAACTGCCAGGCTTGGGAATGTCATTTGGTTTCATTTCATTTTTCTAATCTTCTCAAAAATTTGATAATGGATTGTGTTCTGAGTTGTTTACACATAGAAGTAGCTGTGGAATCTTTATAGAAGTAGGCTCCGGGGATGGGTTTTTTATGTTTTCAAGAAAGCTGTTTATAGCTCTTGAGTTTACAGAGATTTGTGCATGTAAATTGACCTGCTGAAGCAGAGGTGTGTATTTATAAGATAAAAACCTAACATTTAAAAAGTAGCATTGCAGAAACATTTTCTTCCTTATAGCTTTATTTGAATAGCCAAATTATTTTTATGTGTTCATAGTCATTTATATATGATTTTTCTCCCCCTAATCCCTGACTAGAGAACTATTCTTACCTTCGGTTTGCTGCCATTAGTTGTTAAAATCAGAAGTGTATGTATGCAGGACCTGATGTGAATATTCACCTGTGTGATTCCTATTGGTATTAATAAAATAATATAGCAACTTCTTTAGGAGCCAGATCTTCAGTCCAGGGAAGCCAGGATATGTGTTGCCTGATAGGTCTTGGAAGGTTCTGTTTTCTGATGCAGTCAGCCTTCATAGAGAGTTGCATGTACTCTCTCTCCATCAGGACAGCAGGAACTGATTGCAGTCAAGATCTCTTTGCAAAACTGCAGTAATTATCTGCAGTGTCAGTAAGATAGTGCAACGTGCTGAACACTGCTGCTGAGAGAAGAGGGTGCTGAGCACATTTCTGGAAATATCCATAGCTGGCTGCTGAATGCAGGAAAGAAAAATAGATATTCTTTAAAAAAAAAAAGACAACCTGGAACTTCTGATGTGTTGTAGAATGTTAAACATTGTTTAGGGATATTAATATTGAATAAACTTTGGAAACATAGCTGAGGTATTAATATTGTGAATAAATTAATTTTGGAAGCCTTTGGGAAGTTAATGTGTTCTATGGATACCTGCAGATTTAAGATGCATCTGCACAGTTAACTTTTTCTGTGTTCTTATGCAAAATGTTGAATCAGTGCCTCTGAAAACTAATAAGGAGATGAGTATGTCTGTCTTTCTGGCTGGCTGCTTCAGAACAAAGTAGTTCAGAGGCACAATGAAAAGCAGTCATTGTTTTGTCTTATCAGTTTGTGCCATATGTTCATTTACAGAATTCAAATGGTGACTGTAAGACTATCCAGTCTTCTGTAGAGGATGGTGTGGAACTGTGTAACGGGTTTCTGACAGATGTTTGTGGTAACTGTTGAACTTGTATCTCTGTTGTACATTCCATTTTGCTTATGCCATTTTTAACAAGATGTTTCTAAAGTAATCGGAGGACATCTTGTTACAGAAATATTAATTGTAAAGCCCTGATTGCTATGGACTGTGCATGAGGTACTCAGTAATTCCATCTAGGATTTGTGGAACTTGATGGTAGAACAAACCCAGAGAGCTAAATGTCAAGAATGATGCATTAGTATGAAGTAAAACCTTTGATTACCTGATTACTGAAAACTGCGTTAATGATTGTGCTTTGCCACATACCTTTCTCATGCTTTGCTTAGCAAAGGTAAATACCCACAACTCTGAAAATGCCATCATTTGCTGCATAGTTATTTTCCAGCAGAAACCTGCTGGAGGCTCTTGCAGCTTTCCTTTTCAACAAGTATTGCTGAAATTTATGAAACAATAGTAAACATGTCTCATTTGAATGATAGCAAGGCAAGCATATTGGTGGTAAAAATGTAGTTTTTGGTTGGGTTTGGATTTTTTAATTTTGTGGGTTAATTGTTTTAAGAATATTATAACTGGAAAATGTTGAAGTGTGGAATTTCTCAGTCATGGCAGAAACGAATGGCAGTGTCGAGTGATGCAGCTGGAAGTACAAAACAAATGTAATGCAATTTATTTGGCTTTTGTGACTTAGATTTTCCTGATGAGTGTAAGGCGTCTATTATGTATGACAAATGTGCTGGTGAATCTAGGCTTGGAAACATAACTTTTGATTGCTGTTGGGAATACTATATTTGATTCGATGAAAAAGATTTGCCAAGAGCATAATGAGAATTGCTGTGTTACTTAATAGATGCTTAAAAGATGCAGTGGGATAGGATGAGGTGTGGGGGAACTCTATTAGGAAGGTGGTTACTCGAAGCCCAGGTGATGCTAGACTGGTAGTACCATCTGCCCTTTTATCTTTTGATTGTCTTACTTGCAAGATTTCTGTTTACATAGTTTTAGAAGCTGCAGTGCTTGAATATGCAGGATCCTGTAGCTACAATAGTTTTTTTGCAATATGGATGGGAAAATTATCCATGTATCATTAGCCAGCTGACTTTAAAGCACCATAAAAAGTGATTTTTTTTTTTTTTTTTTTCCTAGTGCAGATGGTAGCAGAACTCTCTTACGGTACATTTGATGTATATTTACCAACTGGTACGCCTAAATCAGTGGCAGCATTTTCTGATTATATGCATGCCTTCTGAGGGTTGTATGGTTACAAGGCATAGGATGATTGAGCAACTGGTGAGACATGTATGCAGGGGATATTTATTAACTTTGTATGTAAAATTCTGAAGCTTAATACTGGTTTTCTTTTAGATATCATTGCTTATTCTTAGTTACAGTACGCTGTGTGTGTATGGCAGTTACCTGTGTTTTTTCTAATAGCATCTGATATACTAGCATGGAGAGACAGCCTCTGGTCATGAGTGCAAATCTTAACACCAAGGTTGCAAAACTAACATTTTGAATCCCTAAAAGATCACCTCTATTTCTTTACCTGAATCTCTTGTAATATTTTTTGGCTTTGTAGAAGGGAATTGTCTCTCTTACTGCAATTATTGTAAAGTAAGATTTGAATACTGGTTTCAGATAAAAGGGAAGAGGAGGAAGGAAGGAGGGAGATATTAGAAGGAAGGAGGGCGTTTTTTGAAGTGGAAGTAACTGTCTGTAAAGAAGACTGGCATGCAGAGAGGTAAAAAATAATAAATAAAACACTTAATAAAAGATATAATTAAGCAAGATTAAAGGGATAAAATATCTAATGTGAAGGATTGGTGTTTCTCTTAGCCATGTTGGCAGTAATAACAACAAATTTCTCATAGGAAGTCTCAATCAAATTTAGACATTGACAAATAGTGCAGTTTGTTAAGTAATATATGCTAGGTACAGAGATCATTATTGTAAGCCTGGAGGTCTCCTAATACGTAAATCAGGTGATTTATACGTTCTCAGTGATTTTACATCTAGGATGCTGTAAGTCTTAGAATTCTCCATTGTGAAGAATGAACGAATAAAGTCAACATTTATTCATGAGTGAAAAGCATTCTCTCTGTTCTTAAAGTGGTTAGTGGGCTGCCTAAAACTGACAGGGCCTATGAACTTTCACAACTAATATTCCTCTTTGGAGAAGAAAGGTGAGGGTGCCAGGTGCAGGAGAAAATGGGACTTGCTGTGACTGACCTTGGGGTCAGCAAAACTGTTACCATGGACTGCCGGAGGGCAGACTTTAGCTTGTTCAGGACACTGGTTGAGAGAGACCCTTGGGAAACAATCCTGAAGGGCAAAAGGTTCCCGGAAGGCTGGACAGTCTTCAAGAAGGAAATCTTAAAGGCGCAGGAACAGGCAGTCCCCACGTGCCACAAGATGAGCTGGCAGGGGAAGACGACCGGTGTGGCTGAACAAAGAGCTTTTGCTGGGACTCAGGAAAAAGAGGGGAGTTTACCACCTTTGGAAGAAGGGGAAGGCAACTCAAGAAGAATACAAGGATATTGTTAGGTCAAGCAGAGACAAAATTAGAAAGGCAAAAGCCCAGCTAGAACTCAATCTGGCCACGGTCATGAAGGATAACAAAAAATGTTTTTACAACTATATTAACAACAAAAAGAGAGCCAAGGAGAATCTCCATCCCTTATTGAATATAGGGGGGAACATTGTCACCAAGGATGAGGATAAGGCTGAGGTACTTAATGCCTTCTTTGCCTCAGTCTTTAACAGCCAGACCAGGTATCTGTAGGGTATTCACACCCTGAGCTGGAAGACAGGGATGGAGAGCAGAATAAACTCCCTATAATCCAGCAGGAAACAGTTAAGGACCTGCTATGCCACCTGGATACCCACAAGTCTATGGGGCCTGATGGGATCCACCCAAGAGGGAGCTGGCGGAAAAGCTTGCCAAGCCACTCTCCATCATTTATCAGCAGTCCTGGTTAACAGGGGAGATCCCAGACGACTGGAGGCTTGCCACTGTGATGCCTATCTACAAGAAAGGCCGGAAGGAGGATCCTGGGAACTACAGGTCTGTCAGCCTGACCTCGGTACCAGGGAAGACTATGGAGTGGTTCATCTTGAGGGCACTCACAGGGCATGTGCAGGACAACCAAAGGATCAGGCCCAGCCAGCATGGGTTCATGAAAGGCAAGTCCTGCTTGACCAACCTGATCTCCTTCTATGACCAGGTGACTTGCCTAGTGGATGAGGGAAAGGCTATGGATGTCGTCTACCTGGACTTTAGTAAAACCTTTGACAGTGTTTCCCACAGCATTCTTCTAGAGAAACTGGGAGCTCGTGGCTTAGACAGGTGTACTCTTCGCTGGGTAAAGAACTGACTGGATGGCCGAGCTCAGAGTTGTGGTGAATGGAGTTAAATCCGGCTGGCGGCCGATCACAAGCGGTGTTCCCCAGGGCTCGGTTCTGGGGCCGGTCCTGTTCAATATCTTTATTGATGATCTGGATGAGGGGATCGAGTGCTCCCTCAGTAAGTTTGCAGATGACACCAAGTTGGGCAGGACTGTTGATCTGCTGGAGGGTAGGAGGGCTCTGCAGAGGGATCTGGACAGGCTGGATCGATGGGCCGAGGCCAGTTGTATGAGGTTTAACAAGGCCAAGTGCCGAGTCCTGCACTTTGGTCACAACAACCCCAGGCAACGCTACAGGCTTGGGGAGGAGTGGCTGGAGAGCTGCCCGGCAGAAAAGGACCTGGGGGTGCTGGTTGACAGCTGGCTGAACATGAGCCGGCAGTGTGCCCAGGTGGCCAAGAAGGCCAACAGCGTCCTGGCCTGTATGAGAAATAGTGTGGCCAGCAGGAGTAAGGAAGTGATTGTGCCCCTGTACTCGACACTAGTGAGGCCACACCTCAAATCCTGCGTTCAGTTTTGGGCCCCTTACTACAAGAAGGACGTTGAGGTGCTGGAGCACGCCTAAAGAAGGGCAACGAAGCTGGTGAGGGGTCTGGAGAACGAGTCTTACGAGGAGCATCTGAGGAAACTGGGGTTGTTCAGTCTGGAGAAGAGGAGGCTGAGGGAAGACCTCATTGCTCTCTACAGCTACCTGAAAGGGAGTTGTGGCGAGGTGGGTGTCGGTCTCTTCTCCCAAGTAACTAGCGATAGGACGAGAGGAAATGGCCTCATGTTGCACCAGGGGAGGTTTAGACTAGATATTAGGAGAAATTTCTGTACGGAGAGAGTGGTCAAGCATTGGAACAGGCTGCCCAGGGAGGTGGTAGAGTCACCATCACTGAAGTGTTTAAATGTGTGGATGTGGCACTTCGGGACACGGTTTAGTGGGCTTGGTGGTGTTGGGTTGATGGCTGGACTTGATGATGTTAAAGGTCTTTTCCAACCTTAATGATTCTGTGATTCTGTTTAGTAATGAATGATGGCAGACATATACAAAACAGACATCACGCCTGTTGCTCTGCTGCTATGGTATTTTGATGGTAGAAATGCCATCACCTTAAGGTACTTGAGAATAATTTTGGAATGTATGTTTAACTTGCTGTCTCAGTATCCCACTCTTTTTACTGTGGCACTTTGTTACCCACTTGCGAGGATGGAATTCCTGGTAATCTTGTCTGAGTCAAAGAAATAAGTTCTCAAAAAGAGCACCCCTTTCCAGTTTGTTGCATCTGACCTTTCAGAAGTTGAGGTTCCAATTTCCTGATCCAGATGGTTGAGGAAATCATTCTAATAGAGTAAATCTCTACAGATGCACACAGCTCATTAATAATTCAAATTGCCTGAATTAAGACAGTCATTCCATTCTTTATTCAGTGTTCAAATTAGTGTAATCTTATTTCCTTTATTTCCTGTACTGCCTTTACCAAATCTTATTCTGATACGGCATATGATTAGGCCATGCTATGAAATAACATGTTGTAAGGGGTTCTATTGAATGACTTTGGTCATAATAATTTAGACAGTGAAGACTAGCATGTATAGGAAAAGAAATCTTTACATATAAAACCCAGAAATGCTTACAAATAGCTTGTGTTATTATACCATTATGTCCAGTCATTTGCAGTCAAATCTCAGTGTCATAATCAATCTGGTCTAACAGTAATTTGGATAAGAAACTTCCAGAGATAACAAGGTCTTCTATTCAGTACTTTCTGTATATCTAGTTTTATGTAATTTGAGCACTTCTTAAATACTAACTCTTCTAGCATTAAGTTTTAAAATGGTACATGGTATCTTATCTTAAAAATGAGGTAAAGTTATTGTTGTTGCAGTTGGTTTTTTTCCTTAGTTGCAGAGGGAAATGGTTTTGTATGAGAAAGATAACACTGCTCAGTTTACTACTAAGATACAGATGTGTAACTCCCATGTGACAAATACATCTAGATTTCCCAGTGATTTAAGAAAAACACACCCAACAACCCACAAAACAAAAAGCAATGCAGGTAACAGAACCTGGTGATGGGCAGAACAGGAGCCTTTGTTCTGAATTTTAAAAGGTTGTGGTTATACAATACAAGCTTTATTACTTGACTGGTCCCAGCTTTCCTAGATAACAAGACGACATGCTTTTAGCATTTAGTCAGGGTCTTAGCAGGGAAAATAAACTGATAAATGTGCCTGAGCAGGGTTTGAGCTTTTTTGTAATAGTTTCTAGAGGCTTATAGATCACCTCACATTGAGATGTGGATACTGTACTTACTTGGCCTTCTGTGATTCAAATGTTTCATAGGTTGTTCCAAAAGGGATTTGAAGAAATTGTGTCTTATTTATGATTCATGTTCACTTGTCACTGTACCCTTTTTATTAACTCTGAAATGCATTGATTTTTAAATTTAGCACAGTATTCTACACGTGGAACTACAGTAGCTATGGAAGCAAGTGAACATTATCGCCTACAATTCTAACCTGTATTAAAAAGAAAGTGATAAAAGAAAAAAGCATAAATTCACACCCAGCATTGCTTCAAGTTCTAAATCTGCTATTTGCAAATGAACCACTCTTTCACCACTAGGTTTTTTGAAGTTAATCTTGCACTTCCATTTTGTGCACCAAAGGTGTCCTCTCTGTCACACAAATTGAAATGGCCCCATCTGGTAAAGAGTCATTAAAAAGCTAAATTACAAAAAGTAGTAGATGATTATATTAATTTCTGTAATAATATTTAAAGAAGGTCTTTCTGGCCAATGGGAACATATGGAATTGAGTATTATCACTTAAACTTTATGGGAAAGTAATTCTAATTTTTTTTCACCCTCAATGTTCGTATAAGAAATTAGATATTTAGAAGGCTACTGTACAGAACTTGGTGTTCATGAGTCAGAAATACTGTTAACCCACGCTGAACAAGCCTGAACTCTTACACTACAAGAAACAGCAGATCCCTGCAGAGTGAGGCTTTATGAAGCTGAACTGAGCTCAAGTGGAGGTGAAGGACCCTATTGGTCAATCAAGAAGAAAAGCTCTTAAATACTTATTTGGGTTCCTGATTGGCTTCTGGCCATACCTGCTTAATCGGTATGCTGCCAATAACCTTTACTAGTGAGGACTGGGCTCTCCAGAAAAGTGGGGATTGTAGGTACTGATCAGAACAAGTTTGCTTTTTTTTTTTTTCCCTGGAAGTAGAAGTGTAAAAGCACCAGGCGGCTTTCAGTGCTTTGTCTCCTAAACATTTCTTTGAAACACAGGTAATAGTCCCTCTTTTTTAGCTTCTTGTTTTTGATAAAAGGATTTTCTTTGGGAGGTGGAGAATTAATTGTTTTAAAGTATTCATCTTTCTAATAGACAGGAAGTGTAATACTCTGCCCACTGTAGCATTGTCTTAAAATTGGTTGCACTTACCTCTGAGTTCTACAAAATTGGATAGTAAAGTAACAGTATAGCATGAAACCCCCAGACCACCCCCTCATGCCCACCTGCAGTCATTATCAATGATATTTCTGCAAACATTAGGCACACAGCACTATGAACTTTATGGCATTATGGCTTCTCTTTTGTCAGATAGCAGTTGCTAGATTATGTGAACATGAACACAGAAGTATTTCCACATCCACTTGTCCTCACTGACAGTGGCCAAAGCACTCTGAATGCTTTTGAGGAAGGTCAGCTTTATTGGTGCGTAGGTTTTAGAGACCTAATGTTTTAGAGAATAGGGGACATAAAATGGAAAAACTGAGACATGAGAGAGATCTTATAAGCAGCCAAGACACTTCTGTTAATTATATTGCTTTTCTTACTTTTTTAAAAAGCTGTAAGGAAATGGGGAAGAGTCAAGTTGAGATTTGATTAATGGTCGCCTAGACTGCAGTATGAAAGAAACGGATAAAATGCTTTGATATAGATTTGACTTTTAAAAAAGAATATTTTTCTCTCTTTCTTACATCATCATCTGGCAAATGAGATACACTTTGGAAGAAAAAAACGTAGTTGAGATAGTAACATGGCAGCACGTCTAATCCACAGTCATAGAAATTTCCAGAAGGTATCAGGATCATGTTCTCTATTTGTTTCTGCAAGAAGAGATGGTGATATTACTACATGGTGGTACAAGGAGGCATCACATATTATAGGTGCCTGGAATGCCTAGAGCATAATTTTATTCAACGCATTTTCTAACTACCGAGTAAACCCTTCCATGTATGAAAGAAAGTTACATAAACCTTTAGATTGACAAGATTACTTAATTCACTCAGTACTTGTCATGGGAGTATGTTATAGCCTCTTATCATCTCTGCAGCATCTCCATTACAAGCAATGTCTAATGAATTCTTACATCATTTGTTACGCACTACGTGACTTTGGATCAAGTTAGTGTATATTGTGCAAATAGATTGTAGAAAGGGGCAACACTAATAGGAAATCATTCACTCGATTGTTGAGAGGATCCTTGAGACACTGTGTCAGATAAAGTTAAACTGTATGTATTGTGATTTGCAGACCTTTTTTCCGATAGTCTTCCAATATATAGTGTTTCATTAGTCGGCGGGTTACTCTTCTGTGATAAAAATAATGGAAGCATGGTATCAGGCACTCTTTTCTTTGTTTTAAAAATGTTAAAACTGACATTTTTCCTGTATATAAAATTGGATCTACAAATATCATGGCTATTAAGGTAACTTAGGGTCAAACTTACTTGAAAAACATCCTCATTTACAAAAATAATTTTAAAATGAACTGAATTATCTTTTAAGACTTTTTCTAATTCTGACCACTCTTCTGCTTTTCTACTGAAATTGATAATGAAGGCACCAGAGTAAAAACGAAATGTAGCCTGTTCTGTCCTTAACGTGACTCTGGTCAGATTGACAAAGTTTTTGATGCATGTTCTTTCTTGACACTGTTTTGAGGAGTACAGCCATGTATAACTTTTCCTTATTTTTTTTTTTTTTTTAATTGAAACTGTGCTTCTGCTTTTCCCTCCTGCAGGATTGGTTGTGTTTTCAGACAAACCCTCTCTTCTCCTTTTTGCCCCAAGTAAACAATGCTATCAGTCTAAATTTACTTGGTCCTGAAGCTAAGTAGGATTGCTAATGGGAAAAAAAAGCAAGTCATAGAGCCTGTGGTTACCATGCCAACACTGTTCCCTGGGGTGTAGCCACACAGAGATGGATGCTGTGAAATTAAGCTCTGTGTGATAGGTGGGGAGGTACCTTTCCATGTGGCTGTGCACTATTTGAAGCTTTCATGTACATAATATTTTACTATTTGTATTTTTAATGTTATGCATTAATGTGGTCTATTTGTTGTTCCCTTCTCCCTTTATGGGGATAAAAATGGATTATAAAATCGATGTGATATGATGAAGAAAGAGTGGCTTCTGACCAAATTCTGCTTGCCATCTAGTTGTCTCTGTAAAGTTGCTGAGGTTGTACTCTACTCTCATTTACTTTGGACATGCACAGGGACTATCATTCTCAGTAAGTTTTTAAGCAGGTCATAAATCTCTAAGGCCTTCACAGACCTTGATTAGAATTGTATGTTACAATTCTACAATGTTCTCCTATTTGAATGCTTTGATTCAGTGACTACTTTGGAAAGCACCTTTTAATACCTTCATAAACTTACTTCTTGAAGCAAATCCATTCTATGAGTTAAACAGCTCGATTTTTTTTTTCTGCTGCTGTATTTGCTTCTCAATCCTCCACTCACAAAAACATTCAAAGTACAGACAGCGGTGTTTATAACATGGTGAGCTTGCCAGGTTTACTTACTTGAACTTTCTTGGAAGACTGTGTATTGGTTATGTAAATGGAAATTCTGTGGGATATTTTACTAATACTTTTAAAAGTCTCTGAGAGGTTACTTTGTGCACTAGAAATGCCAGTCTTGAAGATTTATACTGAAAGCATCGTAAAGCTCATGCAGCTCCAAAATTTAGTAGTCTGCTTAATAAATTTTTCTTGGGTCATATTGAAGAAAAATCTTTAACTCAATAGCAGCTAATTAAAAATATCTAAATTGCAACGTTTTTGCATACTGATTTTTGATAAAGGCATAAAGCAACAAGGTGAAATTAATGGTAACTGCACTTATATATAGGTCCTGATGAGGTTTCCTTCCTTCCCAGATCACAGTTACACAAAGAAATGTTCAGCACGGCAGCATGTGCACTTTTGTCCATGTGTATTATTAAACATTGAAAATAGAGCTAAAACGTAAGATCTGAGCCAGAAAAGTAACTAAATCTATTACTGTTAGTTATGTGGAATTATAAAAGGGTTTAACATATATTTCAATGAAGTTTAAAAAGCTGGTCTGCTAGTAGATAGAAGCTTATCAAACCAAAACATGTGAATTGTGGTTTAGATCTACTAGGTGCAGCTGTGTATATTGGAGACTTATGAATTAGAGTTTAAAGATAACTAAGATACTAATGCATCTGACTCTCCCAGAAGAAACCACTGGTTGACCGGAAAGTGTTTTTCTGAGATGGCAGCCAGAGCTTCGTGTATTTAAGTCTTTATATTGCACCAGGCTCCATGAAGTTGTTCTTGACATCTGCAAGCATCATGTTAATGAAGCTAAACTATAGAAAGGGGTATGAATGCAGAATATCTAATTAGGAGCTGCTGCATAACAGCTGTTACATTGACACATAGTACAGACATAGAAACAATACACAGATGATGGACTCCAATTTTGTGTGATATATGTGTATTTTGTGTGATGCACATAATTGCCTGTCTTGGATATATTTCTGATAGGTACAGTCTGTCTTGGACTGCCTCACAGTAAGCTATTTTCATGTGACTCCATATGATGTATGAATTCCTTGAGCGGTTGAGGCTAGCTCCTTATTTGACCACAAAATTTGACTGTGGAATCACAGGAGTTGTAATTCTAACTTAACAAAGATTTTCATAGACCCAATCCTTTCCTTTAAGAAGTATGAATTAATTAATCTGAGGGGAAGGATCTAGAGCTGTAAGTTGCTAAAACTTACCTTCTTTTGTATTTGTATAGAATTCCCTTGAATAGATAGCTTTTAGGTTGTAGCCTGTGGGGATTGTGTATTGATCAACTGTATAAATGTAATGAACTTTTCACTTGATGAAAACATCCATAAGCACACATCAACTTGGCAGAATTTTTCTTGTAAGCAAAGAAGCCTTTGGCTCTAATCTTATATCATCAACTTTGGATTTCTGTTGGACTTCAAACAACTGAATTGCATAAGGCCAAATTCTGCAGCTGGAGCTCAAATGAAACTTTTGTTGTCCTGTGGAATGATGGCATGACATTATTCTTGAATGCCTGCTGTTACTGTATTAAAAGAACTCTGCTGTTACATTTGTGACCCATCTTGGAGGAATTTGGTCATATTAGCTAACGAACTGAGCAGGCCTCAAATGTAGTAACTTTGTAAAACAACATGTATAAATTTACTTTCTGTATGGAGTATTGCAACTTTTGCAGCTACTTTAATGGGAAGAAGCCAGGCAAAAGCAGGACATCACATCTAGATGATTTGTGTGTACCTGAAATTAATCTGAAATTTTTAGCCCTAACTAGTGGTTAATGCAAAGCTTTTAATTGTGAATCACAGGAAACCAGGTCACAGAGGATACTTCGATCTTTACATCATGCATTGCCAGGCAGAACACCTGGAAACATGATTTAAGTGGTAATTCTATGCACTACATCTATCTACCTTCCACTACACAGGAAATGAGCTTGGTATTCTGATGCGTAAGTGAACACATGCCTCTGAATTAAAACGCATCGGATTGTCTGAATGCGGAAATTAACCACCTGATTGAAAGTGTGCCTCATAAATATTAACTCTAACTGCATTGTAAAAATAGAAAGCATATTACAACATCTAGTTAATAAACAGATGCCTTCTCTTTAGCATGTGTTACCCTTTATCCACTCCCATTTTCTTCAGGAACGTTTTCAGAAGGTTGTCACTTGACTTTTCCTGTAGTGGATTTGTTTATCAAATAAAGACCGGATCCCTGGATTTTGCAGCTTGACCCTGGTGTGTGCTCGTGTGCTAATCTTTATGTGCTGAGCTGCTTTCAGGCTTAAATCCTGCAAGATGTACTTAAAATGGAGTTTGTATATTCCTAAATAAGCCTTGATTTTGCGAAGGAAGAGTGGAGGAGAAAATTGCAGTCAAAGAATGGACTAAAATGGAGCTGGACACAGTTGATCATAATCCAGTGCTGGCAGCAGGAATTATAGTAAAAATGTTACCAGTCATATTAAACTGGCAATGGGTTGCTCTCATAGAAATCTCTTCGAATATTTAAAGCCAGTGTGCAGTTGTGTAATTAAGACTTCCCAAGGTGATAATAAAGTCTGTTGAGTATCCCCATACAATTCTAAAATATAAGAATAAAATTTACCTCCCTTAATTACTGCCCATGCAAAAAAGCTGGAGTTGAACTATATGTCTGAGAAAATAATTGAGAACTGTATATGCTTGTAATTTCTCATGAGGGGAAAAGTAGTTCTGAGTTTTCCTATGACACTGCCTGACAGGCCTCATTGCTGCTTGATTCCTGGCTTTTGCTGTTAGGAAAGCTCATTGGTTCAGCCCTGATAGCAGATCTTGCTAGTGACTGACAAAATGAAAAAACCCTAACCTGTCCGCATGTGTTACATTGATGTTGGTACTGGTAATGAGGTAGCTGTACTTAATGAAGCACCAAATTATTCAAATTAATTATTTGTTGTTTCTTTTTGAGAGGCATTGTCTTAATGCCAGTACTTAAAATTTCATTTTTGTAATGGTAGTTGTCAGAATACTTGGAAATTTTATATAATTGTCACTCTTTAATGCTGCTTTGTAATAATGCTGTTGAACGTGTTTATCTATGAAGAATGTAGTTACAGTATTCAAGAATTAAAATAATGTTAATGCAAGTCATCTTGAAAAAATTGATATACAACAGTATCAATGTAATCCATTCACACATTGGGTAGGGTTTGTCCTAACATACAAGTAATTTCACTGTTTGTTATTCACAGGAAGTTTTATATAATAAACTTACTAAACTGGAGCTTTATATAACAGTCCATCATAATATACAGCAATAGCTAAATTAAACATGTAATGGGGAAAGAAGGAAATACATAAATAATGAAAAAATAGTGTCAATAGAAATAATACTAAATTTGGATGGGAGAGCTGGTGAGATGAAAGGATGCAGAATACAAGGTTGTCAGTGTAAGGTGATGAGCAATTCAAGTGTAATCACATATGATGTCTTCATCATAAAAAGACTAACAGGTATGTGAGAGATGTTATTAGATATTCTGTGTTTTGTTTAGGGATTCTCTACTCTAAAACAATTCAACATGAATGTGTAGAAGGTAGAAGTCTATGCTGGTGATCTTTGAAAGAAAAGACAACATTGGAGCTGAAAACTATCGCAGGGTTTTATTTCACTGTCTATTATATTGTAAGCTACCAAGGAGAGCTACAAGGATTTTTCCTCCTTTATTTGTTTATGCATTTATGTTACAGTTTTTTTTGCTTACACTTATACTCTTGTAGTTTGGTAGTTTGTTTTTTTTTTTTCCTCCTTGCAGCTTATGCTGTGCAAGTGCTTGCATGTACAAATGGGCATCCAGGCATGCAGGGTTTAGTAATAACAAATAATAATAGCATTTTACCTCTTTTGTCTGTACTGTGATGGCAACGTGTGTTCCATTAGCACTCTGATTGTAGTGCTCTTGTCAAGATTCCTGGTTTTTGCTGCTGGATTCTGAAAGCACTTGATCAATTGATCTTGGAAACGTGCTGAGTTTTTTCCCAAAGCCTTTCATACTCACTATCAGCAGGTGAAATATTTAACAGTTTGATCCTATCTATAAATCACTAAAATAAAGGTGGAGGAATCAATAAATGTTTACTGATTTTTATTGAACCAGATAATTGGGAATCTATATGAAAACAGAAATTTCCTCTTTCTGCAGTATTTGTAAAACTAGGTGAATAATCCAAGGATCTCAGCAGGACACTGGGTGCTTTTCCTGGCAGTCAGTAAATAAAAGTAACTTTTTCTACTTTCTGGAAAACTCCCTGTAACATATTTTTTAACTGTTTATTTTATGTGGTATATTTTATGAGTGTTGCTTCTCTAGTCTGTGATTACTATAGCCATATAAATTGATTCTGATGGGCATTACTATTATCAGATGATTCTAGATAGTCTGTGCTTTGTCTTGTATGATGTGTGTAAGCAGGACAGTGTGTCATATAAAGAAATTTTTGGTCAACCTCTAAGTTCAAGAATTCAAATCCAGGTTTTAATTTCTGCAGCTGTAGAATCTCCCCTAGATGCCTGTTAGACTTTGTTGTCTTCCTTTGCTTTTTTTTTTTCCTTTTCCAAAGCTTTCCTTTGTTACTTGAAAGTCTCAGCCATGACGCTGAGAAAATCTTCCAATACCAGTATTTAGAGTAACCTCTTCTCTTCTCTAGTGCTTTCCACATTTCACCGGGACCCTAATAATATTTTTTCATGATTTGTATAATGAACTAGAACTAACTTTATTTAGGCCTTCACAGAGTGTTAATCTGAGTACTGAAGTTGATGTAACAATTTAGTTGGTGACTGGAGGAAAACTTTGAATTGACCAGTTCACTGAAATGAAATAACTTGTCAATGTTTTTTTAATAATTACATGATCTGAAGTTCAATCTTAGCTGCATGTTTGATAAGTCGTGAACTATGACAATGAGAGAATAAATAGCAAGTTATGTGGTGAGAGGAGCTTGTTAACCCCAAGCTAGATTTGGTGTATTCAGCTGTTACGTTTATCAGTGTATCTTGAAACCACTTGAAAACATTGAATGAATGAATAATTTTGAGATGGGTTAAGAAATGTCTTCCAGCCAACAAAAAAGACTACTTAATTCCATTTATTAAATTTTATCATTTTGTGGTTCAGACTGTGTATGAAGTAAGTTGTAGAAAACAAAGTTATATAATGAATTTTTTGCTCATTGTTTTTCTTTCTTGATGCCAAAGAATCTTCTTTACTTACCATTTGCAGACTTCTTGAAATTTCAACTTGAAGCTCATTCTTCATGAGGTACTGTATCATTTTGAAGTATGTGAACTATAGCACAACTTAGCTAAAAATTTGTCAGTCTGTGTGTTACCTTTGTGATTTAGAATGTAATCGGATTTCTTTATAACCACTGCTTATGCAGGTGCATGCATGTTATTGCTGTGGCTGTTCAGTTAAGACAGACTGGCAAGGTTTCGTAAACATGCCGACTACTAATATGATTTTTTTTTAGCTTACATTGTGGTGAGGAAGGACCTAATATAGAAATGAATATGCTGGAAAGAAGATTAAATTTTTATTTCAAAATGTCAAAATTATTAAACTTAATGGGAAAATTCTTGCTGCAGATAAGTGGTTTTTTGAATACCAAACATAGATTTTAATTGTTCGGGGTAGAAAACTTCTATGCAATCCATGTACATTGTACAGGAAATTTGAGTGACGAAGTGGTCAAAACTTTCAGTCCTGTGTTAGTTGTATCCCAAGTCCTCCTCGGCCTCATGGAGGTGAACTACTCTTTTTTTCCTAGAGCTGTTGTGCAGCACTGGGAAGAACCTGTCAAAATGCATAGAATTGTTATATTTCTGCTTTCACCCACTTCCTTTGTGAGGAAGGAAGATGTCGGAGACTTTGACCTGATTACAGCCTTTGGTGTAGTTCTGGCAACCCACTATCCTGGTGTTGAAAGTGGATAAACTCCTGCAAGCCCTGATTTGCACTGATGCAATTTATTGCGATTTCAAATGCGTGCAAACAGTGCACTTTTGGGGGAGATCTTTTGTTAAGAAAAGCAGCATATTGTCTGTAAACTCAAGATGTACTTGAGACGGATGTTTGAGGGCACTGGTGAGGTGAGGGACCAAAGACTGACAAAAGTTTATTAGCTCTAGAATTGTTAGCCTCTGGTAAGTCAACTTTTGGCAAGACAGGGAAGGTTATGGTCACTGGTAGAAGCAGTATAATCTTTTTCCTCTTTTTCTTTTCAGTCTTTCCTCTCATCAAGAAAATAAATGTTACTTCAAAGAGAAAAAGCGTAAGAGATAAATCTTTAGAATTTCTAAGTTGGGATTTTAAAATGACACAATGTATTGTGTTAAAATGAGAGTAACTCGGAAAGATAGCAGGACTATTGCTGTTTGAGTTAGGAATATGTGTTTGTGTCTGGAAATACATGCACCAGTGTAAGACAGCTGATGACAATATTGCAGTGTTACAGGACTGGGGTTTTTTGTGACACTAGATGACACGAGTCTCAGAGCGATCATTTGGTATTATAATTGGCATGACTCTATATCAAGGCACTCCAAATCTAATTGCACGAAATAGCAGACAAGTTTTAATCAGTAAATAAAAGGGTATGAAGACTGGTGGACAGAACCAACATCAGAAGGAAGAGAAGTGCTTATAGCACATTTCTGTAAATTCACAGATTATGGAATATAACTGGAGAAGATTTGCAAATCTTTCCTGTTAAAGACTTGCATATAAAGATCTGTGATCATACCATCCCCAGATGGGGCATATTTTCATGTGGGACTATATTCATTCCATGGGAATGGTAAAGGGAAGAAGCACAAAGAGTTCCTTAGTGTGTGAAGAGAAAGGGGGATGTGGTAGGCAGGTAACGACATGCAAAGTGTACGCTCAGACAAAAAAATTCTTTAAGTTGATCTTCTTCCTAATACTTCTTCCTCACCCACTCACAAATATATCAGTTTTCTTTCTAAGTATGCATGTGGATAGCAGGCTTGTACTAGATGAATCCACTTTTTATTTTATTTTTTAATATTTTGATAGTTTGTATTTTAAAGCTGTTTCTAAAAGTAGTTTTCTTTCTATATAACTACTTGCCTAATTCTGTTTACAGCACCAACTTAATATAAAATATTAAAAAGGAGAACCAATATGGTAGGAAAACATAGTCAATTTTTGCAAGTTGCAACTAAGAATGTGAAGGCACTAGCCTTTCACTAGACCCCCAAACTAGTAGTAAAGAGTGTTAGACCCAAGTTCAAATCTAGAGTTGCAATGTGACAGTTCCAAACTTAGCAGGTGGTGCTTATCTATATGTCTGACAGAGCAAAGCTTTGACTTCAGTAACACATACCCTAATAATTCAAATGTTTAGTTTATATATGCATTAGGAAAGACCCATTGCAGTTGAAGTCATTATTTTGCAGTCCTTTTAAGGTGAACCATGTGCTTGCTGGTCCTCTGACCTCTATCTTAACCTATTAGGGTAAGTGCAGTTGGGTAAATGACAGCAAAAAACTTGCTAGAAGCCTTAGCTAAGAATCCCCTCAAGTATAAACAGATTAAAGTTGTGATGTGGGTATATTTTGGAGAACACTGCTGTTATACCTTTGTTCCTGTTGTCCTGTTGTTTAGTGATAGGAAATGGGGACCCATCATCTCCCTGTGTATTTGAGTGCTGCTGCTTTAGTAAAATATTCACTCTTTCCAAAATCAGGGATTTTGCATTCCCTTTGCATATTTCTCTGATTGATTTTATGGTCTTCTGCTGTGTATTGGGGATGTTTGGACTAATATTCCCTATATGCAGTGCTGTATACTGGAGAGGTTTGGGCTAAGATTTTCTAGACAATGGAGAGAACGCCTGCCTTCAAACTGGCATGTTGGTTATTGATCTTATCAAGGACAAAAAGCTAACTGACCATGTTAAGTCAGTAGAGGACGTCAGGAAAGTGAAAAAAACATTAGGTAAATGACTGTTGTGGGCTGATAGTAGTGAGTTTAAACAAGAAATTCTTAAAAGAGACTGTTTGAAAAGATAATGGTGGAAACTAGCCGAGGTTGCTTGAAGAAAGTAAATATTGTACATCAACAGCACTGATCAGCGCAATGAGAATTTTTTGGGTGGTGTTTCTGCTCTGCCATTTTCTCCCTGTGATTCTTCAGAGTGTTCAAGACTTAAGGAATGAACAACACAATGTCTTGAAGACAGAGAGCAGGACTCCAGTCTGTGTTCTACTATCAACTTCCAGGACTGTTTCATGTAGTTACCTCAGCCAGAAACTGTATGGTTGAGAATACCCCCACTAGGTGAGTGCTCTTGATAAGCATCTAACTGAGCTCTGCTCAGTTCCTTTGAAAGTGGACCAATGCCTGCCATGGATGAACAAGCCTGTGGGGGCCAACAGGGTGGCACAATTTTCTGCAGCCTTGTGAGGTAATTGTCAGAGTTTTAACCAAGTGACGGAATATCTTTAAACAGCTAATTCCAGCTAGTTTCTTGCTCATGTTATCAGTTATTTTGAATTTTAAACTCTAAAAGGTAGCTTTCAGTATGAACTGTCTGGCAAAGCTAGGTGTCTAGTTCAGAGGGTTCCTCTCTGAAGTCCAGGTGTCTAAAAGCCAGTGTCTTTACCTGTCCAGGACATCCTTAGAAAATAATCTTTCATCTTTTTCTTCCCTATACTCCCTTCGCCATGCAATGCTTTACGTGACAGAATAATACAGCTTTAAAGCATCTGAGATTAGATACCCTTCTGAGAGCACATGTTAGAGACTAAGATATGAAAATGAATTGCAACTCATTGCATTCCTATTATTAGGTAAAAGAGAGAACAGTATGTCTCAGAACAGAGAAAAAAAGGGTGAAATAAGATTTTTAAAGTTTTTTTTTCTTGAGGAAAGATGTAGCAGCAGTATGATAATGACCTTGTACTCAGATTCTTCATCACTCAGATATTCTGCAAGACTGCCATTGTGAAGCAGATTAATGTCACAAAAAGGTAGTCTAACACATTACTTCTTTCTTTTCATACAGTTTTAAAAATATGATTTCATCCAAGCTTGTGTACTTGTGAAATTGTTATTCTGTGCAAACTTCCTTTTAGTAAAGCATAAGTTTGAGGAATAGTTCACACTTATTTAATGAAAGCTGATCTTTAAGGCAGCTGGAATACCTTTTTTAAAAACAGTGATTATATTTGGAATATGAACACTCTTTGATTGTTGTGAATTAAATACTCCTTTGAAAGACATGGTTCTCTACAGAGTTCTCACTAGGCTTTACCTTAACGGTAGAGCAAGATTTATTTATTTTTTTTAGAGTCCTACTTGAAAGATCATCTGCTTCATCTGGCTGTAGATTTGGTCTATGGAATAAACTCAAGCTATACAAAAGGGTTGTGTTAACAGGCTTAGATCAAAAGGAAAAAAAGGGAAAAGCATGTTCCCGGATCAGTCTTCTAAATTTTTTTGGGGGTCCACAAATGAAAAGATAGGCAAAGTATGTTTATATGGATAAATATATATGTGTGTGTGTGTGTATATAGATGTATTATATTGCATAAATATAAACATATATGTATTTTTATATATTCCACATAAAAAGTAAAAGCATAATTTATACATGTGAAGAGAATGATGGACTTAATGTTTTCTCTAGAATTTTTTTTTTTTAGTAAAAATGTTGCAAGTGCTGCTCCTGACTCTTAAAGCCTCTTGAGATTCAGATTAACCTGTTGGCTATGCTTGCATTTGTGTCACGTGGTAGTTAAATGTGTTTAGCGGCAACTATATTCCTAGCACCCTGTGAGGATCCACTTCTGCTTCCAGAAACTGATTTCAGAAATAATTCTGAAAATAGTCTCACTTAACATAGCTCTGCTGGCAAGTGATGACTGGTAAGCATGGGACAGATTTTTTTATTATTTTAATTTAAAAAAGTGATTACTGTAAAATGTTTCAGTAGTGACCTTGAAGAGTCAAGTGGGTCATTTTTCAAAGGCTGACATTGAAAATGGATTTTGGGTACAGTCCATATCTATTGCAAATTATATTTGGTCTCAGTCTAGTGGATTCAAGACCCTCAAAAAGGACTGATATACCTAAATACTTGTTTCCGGCACGCTTCTTTTTGTCACATCTTGGATTATTTGGTTTTTAATCATAATTCTCCAGCACTTGTGCTTTTGTTCTGGTGATGACAGGAATCTTACTGCGTCCTGTAAAATTATTCAGTGAATTGTTTTATGCATTTGTGGCATGCATATGATGCATTCTTCATCCAGATCTTCCTTTAGCTAGCAGAAGCTGTACAAATGCATTTTTTGACAATGTTTTCAGGGGCTTGCATAGCAATAACATTTCAAATTTTAAAGTGTTATTGATTGTTTTACCATACGTTGCTGAGTTATAGGAGGGCAACCTAATTATTCTCTTGTAAATCCGATTGTGGCCCAGTCACTGAACTTCACATCAGTCAGTATTTTATTGCGCAAACTTGGGGGGGAAAAGTGAACCAAACAGTGTGTAATTATTCTTTAGCAGCTGCTCACAGCGGGTATGACAGCCTGGTACTTTTTTGCCCATGTAAGCTTGTGAAGAATATTTTTACTGGTACAAAGTTTGCTTTTCTTGTTGCTGTGGTTTCTCTTTTCACTACCATTTCTTGCAGATACTTTTCAAGAATTTGTCATGTTCCATTTGATTTTTATTTATTTATTTTTAATTTTTTAAAAATGCATTTCTGTTGGTCTTGCTGAAGTAGGTCAGCCTGCATCTGGAAAGGAGGGATAGGGTTGTTACCACCATTACAAACCGGCATAGAGTTAAGTTGTCAGAGCCCTGTAAGGTAAAATGGAGTCTTATTTGAGCTACTGAATTCCAAGGAGACCAGAAAATCCCAACTTCGATGCTTTGTGTGTGCGGAGGGGTGCATTTTGTTCTTGATTCCAAGAGACTGTAAATCTGTGTTGCTTGTTTTTGTAGAGGAGGAACAAAGCACTGATTTGTCATGTTGGAAAAAGCCAGAGCCGTAACACTGAATGACTTCCCTCGTGGCTTTCTATCAAGGACTTTTTTTAAAGGCATTTGAGTACCTAACTGTTCTTTGTGCCTTTTAAAAATCCCTTGTGCAAAAACAAAGGTGATTTAGAAAGGATTTTCAATTGGAAGGCCTTTGATAAGACTTCATACTGGTTTCACAATTTCAGGACAAACATTCTTAATCTAATATCTACTTGCTTACGAACAAACTCATGCTTTCTCAAATGTATTCTTAGTAATAGGGAGGCCATAATGAATGTTTAGATACCTGATCTGGATCCCTGAAAAGGATGAATTGTGAGCAGTGTACTCTGAAAGAGCCTAACAGAGAGCAGTGCTTTAGTTCCTTGTTGACTGTTAGATAAATGTGTATTAAATTTTCCGGTGTGCATCTCCATATTTATTGCAAACTGGATTAGGTGCTTTTTCTCATACATCTCATTAGTAGCTTATTCCTAGCTTCTAAACCATGTTGGCTTGGATTCCTACTGAAGTTATTTATGTTTTGTTGGCATATGTGTCAATGGTGGTTTTGTGTAATCAGGGTTATCTATCTGAAAGTTCTTACCAGTCTTGAGCTACACATTACCAGCATAATTTCCATGAATTATTAGAATACACACAGGAACAAATGCTACTCTTGGGCTACAACCTCAGTTTCCTATTACAAAATCAGTTGTGTTGTTCACTTATATTGCCCTTGTAAGGGGTTCCTCTTTGGTCAGGACCTTGCTATGCTTGCTAGCATATTGACATGTCATTAAAAGCCAGTTGGTGCTGCAAAAAGGCATAAAACCTTTGAGGACAAGGTGTAGATCATAGTCATAGTGATGGATGATTGCTCTTCCTGTATTTGTCAAATACTCATCTCCACAGGAAAATACATATTGGTGACTATTTTTAGGATCATCATGTCAAAAAAAAATGTTGCTCTTTTGTATTGTCAGGATTGCATATATTTTCAATAATCATATTAATTCTGCTGCAGATCTGGAGGAGCGATAGGCTGCATTAATGCCTTTGCTGTTTAATAGTCGAGCTAGCTTAATTTTCCAATTTCAAAGCATGTTAACACAAAGCGCATTTGAAAATGGTATTTTTCATTTAGTGAAATTGTATTAATGGGGCTAAAACTTGCTCAATATCTGCATGACATTTTAAAGAATTTTGTCATTTTTTTTGTGTGCCATGTGGCATTACTTTACAGTACTTGGTGTCCTTTAAGGACTGTAAGACTAGAAGGGACCATCTGGGTTCTCAAATACAAAGCCCTCACAATTGCAGGCAACAGACCTGGTGCAGAACAGCCCACAGAGTATTTTTTTTTCTCCATGTACTGTCCCTCGCCAAAGACAATAAAGATAAAACACTTCCCAAAACCTTAAAACAAAATAAAAAGTATTTTAATTAAGAAGATAGTGAACTACTGTTTCAGGTTTTATCGTGGCCAGGAAGAAAAGCTAGTGTAATGAATTGCATACAAATTGTGAGAAAAAAAAAAAGCACTTACAATTAAATGAGAACAGGATTCAGAAGACTTGAGAATTTTTGCAGTTTACTTATTGCCAACTGCATTTCTGAAAGCAAAAATGAGCCACTAGTTGGCACAGACTGTGTATAAACCTCTTGTCAGTTTGGAAGGGTCATCAAGACCATTGAAGAATGGCTATCCAAAGCACAACCCTCACACTCAGAGCTACAAGAAACATGTCATTTCAGAGTATAAATTATCTTCATCTTCAAGATGAATATGAGCTAACAATTATGAAAAGGTAGTCTAGTAACGCAGCTATTCATTGTAAGCAATTTTTAGTGGGCTGATTTCAAGTTAATTTGGAAAAACAGTATCTTTTGTTGAGAAAGAAACTGCATATGTTACCATAACATTATGCAGATCAGCACCCATTACAGTAGCATTTAAGCTGATTTTAATAGAAGGAGGTTTTCAGAGCCATAAAGGGGGCAGTCAGTTGTTTAGTACCTTAATGAGTTCAAAAGAATGAGATTCTTGTTTCTGTCATAGTGCCTCTTGAAAGACACATCTTTCCCATATTTGGGAAAAAATGAACAGGTGAATGTATACTCTGTGTATTTGGAGTTTCTTAATCCACAGGGGCACATACTATATTGAATTCATCTCCAGAAGAGATTTACGCATGGGGGAATTTCCTTTTCCCCAGCCCTCTCTCCCTTGGTATCTCTATACACAGCAGAGAGAGATATTCCTGCTGAGTTTTAGGTATTTTTTTATTGTTAATTAAAAATAATTTAAAGTTATTACTTTTAATTCTTTTTTGTTGTTTTTAGGAAGATTTTTATTTAATAAAGTAAAAATACTTTGCTCTTGTCTGAATAAAAGAAAGAATTTAATACTATGGAGAAGGATGGACTGGCAGTATTAAACATGCACATATGCACTACAATAAATCCACCAGTTCCTTCCTGCAGCTCTTATATGAGCTATTATAAAACCGATTATAAAACAGCTTAACAGTTCTGCTAGTCAATGTTAATATATGCAAATACATACATGAAAGTTCATGCACACCTACACACTCATCAGTTCATATAGATGAAGCCTTGGGTGAGGAAAGTCACGAGCATGGTTAGCATGGTACGGAGTAAGTTCCCTCTTGAAGGCAAGTTTTCTGATGCTCCTAATTGTTTTTTGACATGTCTCCCAGCTCCTGCCTTTTGACTTCATTACTGTCAAAGTTGTGTAAGTGTCATGATCTGCTCCTGTGGAACAGGTAACACAGTTAGGATTGGTGGATAAATTCAGTCTTTGGACCTGTACAGCTCCTCCTTGTTCAGATTTGAGCTGCTCACAGAAATGCAAGGATAAAAGCTGGCTACAAGAGTAAAATATGCAAGGAAAGACTAAAAATGTGCCTGTTGGTCTGCTGGTGGCTGCAACTGTGTATTCCCGAGAGTGCCTGAATCTAAGGTGTTAGGAGCAGACTGTGCTTGAGTAATAGAAAATCTAAAAGTCAGGTTAGGTTGTTTATTGTAACTATATTCTTAAACTCCACATGCTTATGCATTTTGAGTAATTACATTTCTTGCTGTCTGTACAGATTATTCAGCTCACTTTGGTGTATATTGGAAGGATTTCAAGTGCTACCTTCAGATGATTTTCAATGATAGAGAAGTAGTTAATTGCTTTTGGAAAAAATAGGTATATGCATTAGAATGATTTTGTTAAAATTATTATTTAAGAGCTGGCAGCTGGTAACTGTGACCCTTTCCTCTAGCTCTTACTTAGGTATAGCTCAGGTAGAGCTTTATTAATTTGATTGGGAATTTTGCCTAGCAGAGATTGTAAGATTTATTTCCAAGAGTCACCTTTAATTTATATAATACCCATACTTACTTAATTTGCAATAATAACATAAATTACCTAAAGACTTTTAAAATGTATTTTTAAATTATAGTAAAATACAGTTAGAGCATTAGGATAGAAAGCTATTAAATAACTTGTAGATGCAAATGGAAATTTTAATTAAAATTACTTAGGTTACCTCATGTTTCCATGAAGTCAGCACACAGTACAGGAAGTATAGAACACTAGATAATAAATTCCAGAATTTAAAAACAGATGGCAATTAAAAAATAAATCAGAATAAATAACAAAAATGCCAAAAAACCCCGTGTATTTCTCCAGTGATTGTGGAACTCTTTGTCTTCTTTATGCAGGACATTTCTCTCAAGGCCAGTTCTTTCCTAACCCTTGCAAAGAAATATACCACCACAGAAATAGAAGCAGATACTGTTTCATATCTCATACCCTGTGTAACTTCAATACTGGTGGGGGTTTTTTGCCTGTTGCTATCTACATCTGTTTTAAAAACTGTACTGTTGGAGAAAAAATTCCGCTTAGCATTTCCAGGGCAAGCACATAAAAGAACAAATCTGAAAAACAATACACGCTACTGAACACTTTAAAAAAAATGCTAAATAGCATTTAGTACAAAATTTCCAAGTGATACTGTAACAGCAATGTTCTCGTGAAAGATAGGCAGCAATCATGCTGGTTAAAGAAGCAGTATTATTTCTTTGTTGGGAGCTTGTTGCATTACTTTTATGTATATAATATTGCTTGCCTCTTTATTGTTATTTCTTATTGTTTCATGTTGCTTTGCTGTTTGCATTCAAAGGGTTGCTTTGAACTCTTGCGAAGTTCATGTCTTATGTCTGCAGGAGACAAGGAGTAGCTTTAAATAATCCTTTTGACAACATTTAGTAGACTGTGCTGAGTACTAACAGTGCTTTGAATTTTATCTCCAGTATCTCAGGGTGTGATACCAGATAGGAGTTGAGGAGTTTCAGCAGACTTAGATTGAACAAACCTTCTTTGGTTAAAAATAAAAGCCCCAGAAGTTGCTGAGAGACACCTTCCAGCAGACCGAACCCTTCTCCTTAGAAGAAGGCCAGGGTAGGATAAGTTGGCCCTAACATTTAGGTTTCCCCTCAGTAATATATAAGAAGAATTTGAAAGAATTCCTTTCTTTTAATTCTTTCTTCTGTTTGCTATATTCCCATGTGTAATTAGACAGTAATTGTGAAAGAGTCATTCTGGGTCTCTGCATTTACACAATGGTCTCAGCTATTCTTGTAGCTGAAATGCTAGCTGGTTGCCTCTGCTGCAAAACTGGTGAATGAGGGTTCAGTGGCATTATGACTCAAGGAGTGATGCAATTCTACTTCAAGGGTCTGATCTTTCTGGGGATGCATTTCTAAGAAGCCTTCAAAGATTTCAGACTGCAAAGGTGAAGATTACCCTACAAGACACATAAAGCCTAGTTGAAGAAATATGATAGATAGTTGTGGTTTTTGTGTATCAGCAGGTAGGCTGCCTGGATGAATCTGTTTTTCTCTTAGTTGTTAGGTCTTTGGAACTGATGCGCTTTCATTTGTGTAATGACAGTTCGCTGGAGGACTCCAGCGTGGGTCTTTACTGTGAATAATATACTAATAAGCTAAATGCTTCCAAGTGGTTGTTTGGGGTGTATGTGTGTGTGTGTTTGTTTGTTTGTTTCTTTTGTCAGAAAATATTTTGGTGGGTGACCAAACCAATGTAAAATTAAGTAGATGACAAGATACAACTTTGATGTTAAATAGCTATGGCTACTATGAGCTACCCTTGGTATGCGCTTTCTCTGTGAACCAAGTATAGCATCTGGGTCTCATGCATTCTGCATTTGTACTGATGTAATTATTCTGAACTTACAATCAATAAGCTGAGAGTGAATTAGTCATTATATATGAGTATTATGTCCTTTTCCAGGGAATTTAATCAGTAACACCATACGCAATTAATTTGAACAAATCTAAGCAGGTTACGAAAGGAACAGGAGCAAGCATATATTCATAACAATAAGGCAACACCTATATTAACTGTTCAGATTAAAATTATAATTTGAATTAAAATTCAAGTGAGGCTCATTTGCCTTTAACCAGTTTCTTGGAAATAATTACCACTGAAGTACATATTGAGCCATTTCATTAACCTTTAAAAGAATGCCTCTAAGTGTTGCTCCTTGGCTGAGATGTTAATATGCTAGTCATGCTGATGACCTGTTCACAAAAGCTGAATTACCAGCTGCATTGGCATTGATCTGCGGATGAATAGTGCTATTTTAGAGCCGAGTGTTGTTCTCGAACCACAACTGTATATGCTTATTTGAGTGATAATACAACAAACACTAATTATATTGAAGAAAATGTGTCAGTTTTTAATGCAATGAGTACAAAATATGTCTTTTTATATATGTGATGGGAAATCTTATACCATGAACAATAATTTGTCCACCAAAGACACCAAGATAGACAGTTTTTGGCCTGTATTGGCTGCCATAACCTCATCATTGCTCTGGTAATCAAGTTTTTCCTACCAGTACAACAAAAAAAAGTAACACGTTATTTAGAGTTACAGTGTTAGGCTGTTGTGGAAGTCACCCTTTATTCCTGGCTTGAGACTTCAGTTAGTTTTTAATTCCATTGTTACCACAGTCTGTTTGAGATGAAACCTAGTGACAAGAGACTCATCTCTGGTTCATTCCTACAATATTTCTTTTTAATTTATCATGTCTTAAAGGTAGCTTTTTAAATCTAAAAGTAGGTAGATGTGCTACCTTGAAAGCAGTCATGTGCTGTATAACTATGAATGAGTAGAAACAAGATGTTTAGCAGTACTTACATGGCTGCATGCATTGAAAGAAAACTGTGAAATACAAAATGTTAGGCAGAGGAGAAAACAAGGCATGTTGTAAGATTTGGGTTTCCTGCTGTGTGAATGTGAAAGTCTTTTGTTGGTGATGATCTTTTTTATGTAGGTGTACCTAACTTGTTCCTGTTTTGGTAATTTCCATAAAGCAATAATAATAATAATAATAACAATTATACAGTTATACTCCCTCAAATACGAAGAAATAGATGTGATTCCAAGGATTTTTCTAAGGGAAAGAAAGATGTGGTCACAGACCATAGGGAAAAAGAAGTGGGGACATATATGTCCAGTAGCTAGTAAATCACTAAAATCAAGGGCTAACAGGTTTGTATCATAAAGCAAAACAGAAACTTAAGTCATACATCCTGCATTATGATTACTTTGAGTACTTGATGGGAACATTGCTTATATTATACACTTATAAATGAGACTTTTTTTCATTGAATTAAAGCATAAAGTCTGTCCTAGCCTCACCATCTGAAACTGAAATTACAGTAGTTAAACCTCATCAGCTTGCAGCCTCCTCATATGAGGCACAACATCAAATACTCCTCCTCAACTGTTTCCCTGTGGTTGCTAGAGTTACAGCTGATGACTGCTACTGTATGTTGTGTTTCCTGGGACGTCTCAAGCATGTTGCTTCAGGCAGAGACCAGCTCTTTTATAGGTAACGGGAGAGTTCAGACTGAGAGTATTCCGAATACAAATATATTTTGTTTTTAAGAATTGGTGTGTATGCTGATGACAATGTTAGTTTGCTATGTGAAGCTTTGACTACTCAGTGCCTGTCAGGGAAACATGCTGCAGCCTGTAGTTTGTGAGTTAGCTTGTAAAGGAATACAATTTTTGCATCTCATAAAAATTACTTAATGTTGATAGAATTTGGTTTTGATTCTTCTGCTGATGGTGTTTTAACATGAAGCATTGTGTCTTTTATAAAAGCAAGCAAAGATGGAGTTAGAAGAGAGCTAACCAAAGCTCTCTTCTCTTTACGTTGCAACTCGGAGAGATGACTGAATTAAAAAAAAAAGTTAATCTACTCAAGTACCGAACAACCAAGCTATCAGTACAGTTGGTAACCAAAGTATGCATTGTTTGTTGATTATTCTGATTATCCCAGAGATATAATCCCAGATATTACTACCTTTTGAAAAAATGCAGGTTTTCTGGTAATTATTTAAAGCATTTGAACACTGAAATCTTGCGCTTACACAGCAAGCTGATACAGTGTGATCAGTGGCATTCTAAGTTTTCACAATTTAAAATGTGCCATCACTCTGCCCTCCAAATAAAGCCAGAGGTTTGTGCGTTTGTAGTAATCACAAGTGGTTCTTTGAGCTAAATGCGTGCATGCATAAGTCATTTGTTTTCAGATGTCCCATTCCTGGTCAGGAGTACGTCCAGAATGGTAATCATGATGTCCAGTCCTTGGATCAGTATACTTCAAAATCTAACACTGAGATCTGTTAGTGTCAGCAAGGGTCCATGTGGATGATTGCTGCAGTGGTGGGATTTAAGAAAGGGTCATTCTACACAGTGGAATGTAGTAACTGAATTAGTTTATAAAGCCTTCCATATAATTTGTTGAAGGCAAGTTTTTATTTCTATTTGTGGTACTGCATATTAAGACCTAGGTTTTTATGGGTGAATTCTTATTTCAGATTCACATGAGTCATTGTCATTTAGACTTCAAAAACCCAGTGGAGTAAGGATCGAGTCATTTATCTCAGTGCTTCCTTGTGTTTGGGCTTGCAGGTGATATGTACAAGCTGTCTTAATTCAATTCTGTTTGACTTTCCTGCATGTTACTCTGTTAGCATTTCTAATGCCTTTTTTTGAAATGCAATCAAATTAAGGAAAAAAAAGTCAGTAATAGGACATCTCCCTTGGAGGAGTTTGTGGCATCTAACAGCAGTATCCAAGTCCCTTTTGTCCTGGTGACAGAAGCTGGCATTCAGCTGCTGTGGTGATTAACTTAATTTGCAGGTGGCATCACCTTTTGTGTGTAGTAATAAAAGGGAAATCGAGCATTTTGTATTCAGTATTTTTCAAGTCCTTTACTCTGACATTTATTTTAAAATATAGCACTGGTACTGATGAGTATCAATCTGCATTTTCAAGCATATTGTTTGAAGCATATCCCAAGATTACAAAAGAAGATCTTGTCCTGAGCCCCAGTGGGAGGTTGCTTAGAAGGTACCTGTGTGGGTAAGAGGTCAGGGAAAAAAAAAAATCATTTAAAAAAAATGTATTTATAGAAGCTGCCCCCCAGAAACGCCATAAACCTTTCTGTTATTTCAACTTTCCAAATAGTCTACTGAGTGCAACACAGTAGAAAATGTTTTGGGTTAAACTCCAGTCCTATAAGATAATCAGCATCTGTGCTGATAGACTAACACAAAGTTTGAGGTTCCTGATCTTTTTTCCTCTACAAAGTCAAGTTTGCTTCAAAGTATGTTTTTCACATAGCTGTTGCCACAAATAGATCATGTGAGTTTCTGACACTGGTTGTAGCTGACTGGAGAGTTAGTGTTAGCAATAGTATGCTTGAAAAGCCACAGCTACAGTCTGAAGAAGGTTTAGACCTGGCTGAATTACTTGTTGCAAATCAGTTCTATAAATTTGTGGGTTATGAGCCATGGTAGATGGACTCAGCAAAGAACTTTTAAAAGTGGGTCCTAACTTAGAAGAAATACTTCACAGTTCCCAATGCGTACTTGTCATATAAATGTAACATATAAATATGTGTTATATAACTACAGCAAGTAGCTGTAATGTAGCTGGTGAATGTAAATAGCTTACTAGGGCCCTAAGACAGGGAACAGCCAAAACACATTTGCCTGTAGACGTCAATGTTGATTAAAATAGCAGTTGTTTCCTCAAAACTTGTTTGTCAGAGTTCTTGCAGTTGAAAAGAGGGATGAATGTGGTAAAACAAGGCAGCTATTTGGCTTCCGAGAAATATTCACAAACATAGAATTAGTACTTTTATTTGGTTTTGTTCTGCTTTGTTTTCAGATAATGTTGCAGCACAGAAAATACTGGGATGTAGGAAAAGAATAATCAATAAACCTGCATTTAAGTAACAGTTGACTTCAAAGAGTGTCTTTTCATAATGGAGAAGTGTTTTTGGAACTTAAGTGAATTTGCTTTGAATTTACTTAGCTTGTATTCGTACCTTCCTTTCTTCTGCCAGTTCCTTTTAATTTCATTGATATATGTATCGACTGTGTATTTAAAAACATAGTATAATGCTGACATAATCGATATGCCAAGCAGCATGTGAAGGAACCTTGGCAGGTTTGTGGTTTACCAACAGTAGCTTTATGAGATTAGGCTGGAGCTCTCCAACTGACCTGCGCAAGTTGTTTACTTAATTTCTCATAATGCAGAAAATAAAGTTGCGTTATCAGCTGAGTGAGCAGCAAAGTCTTACTGTCTTCACTGCTTACCAGTTGGGCTTCTTTGCCTGTCATAATTCTCAATTAGTTTCAGGGTAATAACTTCAGAGAGTAATTATGATCTCAGCTACAAAATTACTTTAAAATGCATAAAACAGACTGAGATACAAAGGAAAAATTATTCATTCGTGTCCTGGTTTTGGCTGGGATAGAGTTAATTTTCTTCCTAGTAGCTGGTATAGTGCTTTGTTTTGGATTTAGTGTGAGAATAATGTTGATAGCAACAACTAAAACATCAGTGCTTAAGTGGTGTTTACACTACCTCAAGGACTTCTCAGCTTCTCCTGCTGTGCTGACTGGGAAGGCTGGACATGCAGAAGAAGTTAGGAGGGGTCACAGCCAGGACAGCTGACCCCAACTGCCCAAAGGTCTATTCCATACTGTATGGCGCCATGCTCAGTATATAAATTAGGGGAAAGCTGGCCGGGGGCCGCTGCTCGGGGACTGGCTGGACATTGATTGGCAATTGGTGAGGAATTGCATTGTGCATCACTTGCTTTGTATATTCTTTTATCATTATTATTATTATTGTTATTGTTATTACTATTCTATTTTATTTCAGCTCTTAAACTATTCTTATGTCAACCTACCATTTTTTTCACTTTTCCAATTCTCTCCCCCATCCCATGGGGGAGGGAGCGAATGAGCGAGCAGATGTGTGGTGCTCAGTTGCCAGCTGGGGTTAAGCCACAACAGTTAGAAAATATGGAACATAGAACAAAAAAAAACCAGAACACAAGCCTTTTTATTTTAATACACCCTTTTTTTTGTCTTTGGAAGGATGAAATGGCTTAATCTTGCATGTACTGGCCTTACGGCTTTTGCCCTGTAGTATTTGCCATTAAAACATATTGATAAATCCTGTTAACTGGAATGAATAGCGTAACCAGCTGGTGGTACCTACTTTCAGTGTCCTGTGCGAGTTCAGTGAGCTCAGCCCAGGCCCTGACCAGCTTGAAGACACTTACTACAAAATGCATCAGCAGTACTTAGGAACTTTGTGGTTGTTTTGGCTGTAGAGCTCAAGAGTGAATGACCATGGCTTGTAAATAAATGACTTCTGTAGGAAAAGGTCATTCACTTTTCGGTAACTGTGTAGCTTGTAGATTATGCTGCTCCATGGGTATCTTTGTGATAGCAGTCTGCTACTCCTAGCTAAGGCAGTTATTTCTCTCAATCATATTACAATGAGTTGCCCTTTTGGTGTGCAAAGTTTGACATTTAATTCCATGGACACAAGTTGTTTCTTATTACCTGTAGCCAAGACACACTGGAATTTGAAGTTCTGCTTCCTGTGCTGTACTGTATAGCTCTATGTCAATACATGAGGCTTCTGGTCTCTTCATTTATCATCTTAACAACTGTCAGATTCATATAACAAATTCAGAATAAAAATTAAAGGTTTTTTTGTGAATTTTCTTCACTAGAGGTAATTCAGAGACTTTATTTCCTCAGTTTTGCTGGTGCATTTACTGCGCATAGAAATAATTATCTGAGATAAAAATCTACTGTACTTTGACTCCTGTTGATAGTGAAGTTCATTACACCCCCATTATAATTATTACCCTCTTTATGTATACCTCGTTAAACACTTCAAAAGCGAGCATCCAGGGGATGCTGTTTTAAGCAACTATTTAAGTGATCAGGATGAATTATGTAAGATACTAACAGTATGTTCCCTCTGCATCACCTCAAATCTTAAAAAAATTGGGATGCATCATAATCAGAATTATATAAATAATGTTATTCTGTCTAACAGTGCTCTGATACTTCCCCAGTATGCAATTGCTTCACTAATGCAAATTTATCTCTGGGAGTAGTACAAGCTGTGGCCAACAAACAAATGGCATCTCTACCTGCAATACTCGAGCAAATATATAGCAAAGTGTAGCATAGGCAAGGGGCAGTTAGCAGAGGTAGGAACGCAACTAATAGCTAATAAAAATTGCTTTGTCCTTAAAAAAATGACAGTTGCTATTTCATCACTGAAGCTGTACCATTCATAACACAGACTCTCAGATATTGGTGTGGGACAACTTCAAGTTTGTAGTGGGGATGAGGTAACCCAAAGTCAAGGACATACTACCAGAAACGTAGTATTCCATGACTTGCACCTTTCTCTTCGACAACTGTCCTGTTACATGCAGGAGATAATAAGAACTTACGCTGGAATATGAATTTCATTTCAGTGCTGAAGAGCTTCACTTCCAAGATCATAGCATTCAATACATGAAAGCCTCCTTTTCTAGTAAAGGCAACTGAATTTTTTAGGAAAGTATTTCTGCTCTACAAAATAACTCTTAAAAATTGATTTCTGAAGTGAACTAGGGTGCAAAGCGTGTTTATTTAATGGCAGGACAAGTCTATTTTGGTTGGAAGATGTAGCAAAAGTCTTTCCAGCTTTAGGCATTGCTATTAACAAAGATTCTGCTGTGTGCATGCTGTACTTCTTAGCACTTTTATAACCCTCATAATTTATACAGGTATTGTACATGTCTCAGGATACTCTCTGAAAATAATGGACTGCACAGTTGGTCTGGGGAACGGAACAAACTTGACAAATATATCGATGCAGATCTTGTAAAACCAAAGCCCCATTCAACTTGCCATGGTAGAACTGGCTGTGTAGAAGCTACTAAAACCAAACTTTGTCAAGGTAAAATCAGTTGCTTGCACTGTGAGTGTGCATTAGAGATCTGGTAAAAAAAAAAAAAAAAAAAAAAAAAAAGCCCTTTTTTGCTTTTCTGATCATGTTTTGACCAAATTTTAATACACTCAGTTTTTTTCCCCCCTGGAATAGCAGTATTTGCTTGTTTGTAGTATCTTGTCTTATTGATGAACAGTTGAAACAGTAAAGCTTACTTGACTGAGTAAAAGTAGCAGTGCAGATCTAGGATGCTTGCTTTGCGTCCTAAATGTAGTACTGAGATCAAGTTTATATTGGAGATAGGCCCAGGTCTATTTTGGAGTCAACTCTTCTGGTTCTCTGAAGTTTCGTCATTTGGACTGAGATCTTATTTAGACTTGTCTTATATTGTAGTGTATGGAAAAGATCATGCATGAAATATCATGCGTGAAAATCTAATCTGGAACTACCATGCATTTGTGTGCACAGCTTCTGGTTCTTTATTAAGTAACAGCTGTTTCAATTAAACATTTTACTTTCAGTCACAATGAAAAAACAGGTAATAGTTTGACTCAGTAGAATTTTTTAAAAAGCATATTAAATATTTAAACTCTTTTTTTCTGCTGACGGCTAAGAGAGGCATCTAGTGTACATCATCTGTTGGTGATCACACAAGAACTCTGCAGGGATTCCTTTTAAATATGTAAATACACTACTCTATCCCTTCTGCTCATTCTGGATGTAGGAAACTTGCTGATTTCATTGTAGTTTCAAGAGTAATTAAAAAATGGGGGTCAGGGCTGTGAAATGAGTATCTGTACATTGTCTTGATCTTTACAACTGCATTTAATAACAGGAAAACCATAAACAATTACTGTATTTTAAGGAAAATAAAAGTCCACCGACTAGTTAGGTGAATTTTGTATGCAAATATGCATACCCAAGTAAAGTAGCTGCTCATTTTCACTCATTCATTGTTTTTTTCCTTTCAAATTCTTGCCAGGTTCTTTTACTGGCTTATGCTGTTCTCTGATTTAGTGGTAGAAGTGTTACAATGTTCTGCATTCAGCATAACTTCACTTGTTTCTTTTCTAAACATGGGCCACTTTGAGTAATAACAACACAATTTTGATATTTCAGAGCATGTTATGGATGAAGCATCATTTTGTCTATGCTACAAAAATCAGATTTCCCTTTATTCTTGTTTTTCCACAGAGATCTGAAATCTTTTGGCTCAGATGTTTCCCTCTAGGGAGATTCCCCTCTCCCTCTCCCCCCACCTCAAATTTTGCGTCTTCTTTGTTCTACCAAATTCCCCCCAAACTCATGCACAAAAACACAGTAATGTATGTGGAGTAGGAACCTCTGAAAGATGGAACCTAAAGGGTTGGAAGCATCCAGTCATGAGCCAGGATCTGTTCTGCCAGCAGAAAATATGGGAGACACTGGCGATTTAGTGGAGGGTGCCAGAAACCTGGTATTAGTAGACTTCAAAGGATGCTTTGTGACTGAGCATTGCTCCCTGTGCAGTAACAGTAAGGCGTCAAGAACATACTGAGCACGTCTTCCAGTTTGTCAGGATGTCTCGGAAGGGAGAGAGGAAGGATCAGCATTTTTGGTGTAAACCCAATGCTTAATAAAAAGTGAAATAAGTTTTAGGATGAGTGAGAAGCCTATTGCAGTCCTTCTGTTTTGCATTCTTGTGAGAGTCTAGAAGATTTTTTCCAAGAATGCTGTTTTGATGGCAAACACATCTTAAAAAAATGCAGGGTTTCTACTCTACTTCTACATGTAGAAGCAGAGTTGTGTAGTTACATAGTAAGTGGATTCTTGGCATGGGTTTGATTAGGTATAACTTACTCTTCCCGAGATACCCAGTGTAACAAGAGTGGCATATTGCTCCATTGTAGACAGTGAAGAGTTGAAATAGGTCTGCCGCACTGCTCTGTGACGTGTTTTGTAGTTGTAACATGGCATGAGGCTTCCTAGAATAAATCTGCACAAAATCTTCTCTCTGTTTTCTTAGGAGTGGTTTTAAGCCAAATCACCAAATAGATTTTGTGGTTTTAAATATTTCATTCATGAGTATTTGAGAGATGAATAGCTTGGTAATATCTGAGCAAAATTCTACCATGCTTTATGTAAAGATGGCAACAAATGTTCTCTTGGACAAAGTACAAATGGACTGGATGGAATATTTAAAAAAAAATGGTATATTGCAAACTGCCTTTTTTTTATGTCTTACTCTGTAACAAGAAGTGGAAATAGGAGAGGATTAGTATACTTTGGTCTACCAGTGTATTACAGTGCAATGGATTTACAAGTGAATAGACAAAATATTTTTGCTTGAATTTGTTACCATTCAAAAATTCGAAAGTGTAGAGTGCTCTGGGTTATTGTGGGTTTTGGGGTTTTTTTTGCATTTTTATAAACACAATTTTAATAGACTTATATTTACCTGTTTGAGAAAAGCAGAGTATTTTTGTTGCATATATCTCAGAAAAATTTAATCTGGAAAAAAATCTTGAGTTTGAATTCTTGCATTTTTGTCAGAGAGCATGATATGGTAACAAGTTTTGGGGGAAAGAGTATTTATGTGTTGAGTCTTGAGTAATGCTGATACTTTTATGATTATCTACCATACAATTAGATTTCTATGAATCCTGAGGAAATATGCCTTTGTCAGTAGAGCAGGAAATTTGAGGTAAGGAGTCTAATCTCAGGGTTTCCATGAAAAGGTACTTAAGTTACAAATTCTCTGTTTTTCCAAATTTCCATATGTAGTACATGAATAAATGTACTTTAATTTTCTATATAGGGCTAGTTGCATTTTAATTCAGTTGAGCTGTGTTTTAATTTCCTTTATAAAGTATTTTGAGAATTGTAGGTCAGCTTTTTTATAGAAGAACAGATATTTATTGGCATGGATTTGTGTTGGATTTACTGTAGGCTAAGATAACTTTTCTTTGCCAGCTGTTAAGAACAATTTCAACAATATAAAAATACCCACTCTGGTGAAAATGTATTCTAATTCTATCTGATGAGCCACATTGGACTAACCAGAAGCCTGAAGGCTTAAAGTGCTGCATGAGAAAGTACAGTTCTTCATTTTATGGGGAGCCTATGCCCCCTGACAATTTATGGACTAGGCATGGCTGTAGTCAGGCCTCTATAGGTTTTAGATAGTGAAAGATGAGTAGGAAAAATTTTATCTCCAATTCTGTCTTGGGCACCCAAAGCTAATATTGTTCCCTCTCACTAAGATTTGTTAACAAACCATCTACAAAGATCATTTTTATTTAGCCATTATTGAATTACTCCAGCTCCTGTAAAATACGAGCCTAAAGCACACTAAAAGGTGATGTTGTAAATAGAGCCCATGCCATTTCTATTGTATAAACAGAGCTTAGTGTCACAGATTCATGCATTTGTATGCTGCAGTTGTCTCACTACTGAAGTACACCAAATAAGGTCTCAAAATAGAGTGTGTTTAGCTTTCCAGGTACAAAGTGAGATCACCAAGTGGTCAGATGGAAATTTTTTTTGTCTAAGTCATGCCTAATAGCAAAGCTTTTCTTCAGACTTAAAGTTGTATGAAGTATTTGCTCTTGCTTTCTGCCATTAGAGGATATGCTGATGATTCTACTTCTTACTAGTTCATTGGTAATTTTGTGTCTCCTGTACAAGAAGAGACAGTTTTGCTGATTATGATTTTTTGGTATGAATTCCTGAAAAATTACTCAAATGATGCACTTAAATTTATATTTTAAAGTAATGTCCTTGCTGATCATAACTGGTATTGGTTGTTGTGTTACTTAGTTTGCATAAACATGATATTTTTAGAGGCATTTGTGGCATTAGCCCCTCTAAAATACAACAGAAACTGTCAGTCTGCTTCTGTTTCCACTGAACTAAAAAGACAACTCTTGAAAATTTTGCCCAAGCGCTCGATACCTCTCTATTTGAACAGAAATTGCATCATCATAACTCTACTCCTTACTAAATGTGCCAGAGGCTTGAGTGGGCTCTGTGAACTTGTGGGGTGGTTTCTTTTGTTTTTTTTCCTGCAGACATGTACTTAACTGCTGACAACCCTGGTATTCAATGAGACTTAAGTCACATGTCTTAATTTTTTTTTTTTTTTTACAGGCTAGTTCAATTAAACTAGACATTTTGTTTAAAATGGCTTCTTGCACAGTGGCAGCATATGGGCATAAAAGAGACAAGCTGCAGAGTCGCTAGGCAATGTTTGATTTGCCTTCTTTAGAAAGAAGGAAGAAAGTTTAGGGAGAAACTGGTAAATGAACATTGTAATGGGAAGTCTGCAAAAACACTTTCCTTCTTCCCTTCTCCTTCTGAGAAATCCTTAGTTTGAATGGGTACTGCTTTATTCATCAGTATCAGTAAGACATTTAATTCAACTTCTCATTGCGGATCAGTGGATCCACATTTTTACTAAGCTTTTACTACAATTTTCGTAAGCTGTAAATTGTTATTGACTTAAAGTGGAAGTTAAGGTGAACCAATAAGTACTGCTTAGATGCGGGAGAAGGATGGACTTCACAACTCTGAGAGTTATATTCTGAAGCCGTTTATTGTCTTGTCTGACTCCAATATATATCATAATTTTCGCTTAGTCACTGCGCACACGCTCATGATTGGTTACAGCTTGTTACACACATTATTGCAATTGGCTATATACAAAATATCATGCGCTGTCCATGCGCCTCTCACACAGTCAGGATTCGCTGCTTGCAGGTGTTCCTGTACTCCTTTGCTGCTGCTTAGTTGTTTACCACAGCTCCTTCTCCTCAAGGCCGAGCCGTGCAGATATCCAGCTGTTTACCAGCTTCTCAATGCTACAGCTCCTTCTTCTTAAGGTCCAGCGCTTGCAGGGTGATTCCAACACTTAGATGCCCTTACCCTACGTCTTGAACTGCTTAATGGAATGAGTCCTATACAGGATGACAGGATTTCAGTTAAAACATCAGGCTGTGAAGTGATGACAAGAGAGCAAGAAAGCATCTCCATTAGAGCCACTGACACCTTGAGATGGCTGCGTCTCTGTAATTACAGTCATATAATCAAGCATGGAAAACAGTTCATGTGTATTTTGCCTTTTGGAGTAGGTTTTTTCCCAGAAGGGTGGGTAGTTGTTGAACTAGACTCTAATTTAAAGCATGTATAAGAATAATCAGGGGAAAGAGACTTAATGAAGATAGGAAGAATTTACGAAGTTGGGGGGGGGGCGACACGACAAAAAATGGATGAGACCAGGGAGGAAAGAAGAGATTAAGTTGTGGTTTGTCTACAATAGCAAGGACAAGAGCCCAAGTGAGAATCCTCTCAGATCTTTTTCACCTATTCTCAGTTTCAAACACTAATTTTTGCTGTTTTGCGTGTTGTAGTGGTAGCATTTCTCTGCTTCAAATTACAATGACAATAATGAAATAAAGCTAAGAAAATGTCAACACAGTCCAAATAAACTGCTTTCCTAGAAACCAATTTTAGATACATGTTGCTACAACTTTCACTGACAACCAAGCAATTGTCAAGATCGAAGAAAAACTAGTTTTAATGAACAACTGTGATTTATTATGTGAAATTATCCATAGAGTAACTTTCCAAATCAGTTAGTCACTTCAGCAGTTTTATTATGTTTTAAAAATATAACTGTTCTTGCAGTGATTTACATGTATTTTAAAGATATGGCTGAGATGTTAATAGCAAATTTGAAGAAATTTAAGTTGTCTGAATGTGAAAGTGTATTTTGGTTTTCTAAGAAAAAGGAAGTTAAAACTTTTCTGACCATTTCTAGATTGTCTGTATAATCTTATTATTGCAACATTTGTTGTTTTTCCTTCTGTTTCTCTATCATTTGTTGACTTGTATTGCCTTTTATTTAGTTTGCAAGCCATGTTGGAGCTAGGAACATCTCTCTTGGATCTGTGATGCCTGTAGCATAGTTCTGGGCATAATTATAACCATAAAAATCTCTTTCCACCTGATGCCTTGTTATCGCTAAAGTTGAGATGTTCTACACTGGCACCATAAAAAAAAAAAAAGAGTCTTTTTTAGCCTTCAAACACTTAGAAAATAATAAAAACAACTAAAGAAGACTGTGGTTTACGTCTTTGTAGCATACAAAAATATCTATTTCATTCCAGTATCTTAAATTCTCCCTTAATCTCTCAAACCTCTATCAATAAAGCATTGGATTACCAAGTAATACCCTTCATCAGAAGGAATTAGGCACTTCAGCTTTAGGCTCCATGTAAACCATTGCATTAAGAGAGATGTGACTGACGTCATGTTTTCCAAGTTGCAGTTGACTCACATGGTGCCTTCCCTTGCCCTTTAAGAGCTTGCTGAGATCAAATGTGTCTCTCATGACTCTCTTAATTCTCTCTTTTTGGGTGGCTTTGAGGCACTAGCAGGCATATGGTTTTGTAGCAAAGAGACAAGAGTAGGAAACTTAGTTCCTCTTCGTGTGCGTGCCAGTGAGTCTGTAACAGAGCTTTGGCAAATTGTGCGATTTCCTTCATCTGTAAGATTAATAAATTAGGATAATATTTTACTTGCAAGAAGAGTATTTTTAATTAGAGCCTTGATGTGCTGATGTCTTCTCTCTGCAGTACGCAGAAATTTACAGGACATCCATCTTATGGTTCCATCCTTCCTTTTCTCCAGCTATCGTATTTTAAAGCTTGCTGTGGTACCAGAGTTTTTGTACTGCTGTATCATTAGTTTTGAGAATTCTATTAGAATTCATAGAATAAAATGGATGGAATGTGCCTCTGTACTCAAATCCCTATTTGCGTGTCCCCACGTCAGCTGGCTAGCAATGAGGAATGCAGCTGGCACCTGGTCAAAAACCCTCCCGCAAATTCCTGGTTTTCAAAGGTAGGATCCCTGTTTAAGGCAGAGGAAATGTAGAAGTCACCAATCATTCAGTCCTTAGTGTATACAAAGAATTACATTTTTGGTAAACGTTGTTAAAAGAGACCTCAGTCTGAACCAATTTGCTTTATGACACGTGCTGTGTAATCTTATCCCGTGAAAGGATTTCTGATTGCATTCATTTTTCTTCCTTTTTTACTAATACATATTATAGTATGCTGTAGCTACAGTAAACATGAATTCCTTAGATTTAGTATGTCCCCATAATCTGGATAACTGGTTTTGTGAAGCCATTTTAGTTGAGCATTTTATGGTTTGCTGGACAGCTGTTTGTCTTGTCCGTTACTGATGCTATAGTCCATAACAGAACCAGCATGAGTTACATTGGATTTTTCTTTTTTACTTCATCACATCATCAAGCAGGTGTTGACTCCTCTTATTTACAAAATTGTCACTGGATGTCAAGTTTCCCTAGGAGTTGTAACACCCACTTAAGAAAATACTTATCTATAGAAGACCTAATTAGACAAATTATTATGAATCCATTGTGGTTCTGCAATTTTTTCTGGTGTGTTATTTTAAAATAGTAGAAGTTCAATTGACCTTATAGTCTGCAATACAACTGCAGCTTTCACCAGAAAGGTCATTAGCCTGAAAGTTGGAATATAACCTCACGTCATGTACCCCAAACAACAGTGTTCCGTTTACCCTTGGCACTGTTGTATACAAGAATCTTTATGGTCCGCTGAGTGATTATGTAAATAGGCAGGGATTTTATAAAGCATTTTAAGCATCCAATAGAACAGAATAATTGCTTTATAGTTTTTTCTTGTCTAATGGTAATTACATAATTGGACAGGTTTTAAGTTATTTTTTTCTATCTGATATGTAGATGCCAGACTCTTTTGAGCATTCTTACTAAAGAGTCCTAAAATCATTCAGGAAAACAAATCTGCTAGGCTTCCTCCTATTATCAACATCCCAAAATGTTTTCAGCAATGAGTAAATGCCAAGTATTTGTTGTTTGGCACTTGACTAGTCACTCATTTACTTAAACATGTTGCATAAGATTGTGAAAGTTATGTGAAGCTAATTATTAAAAAGAAGAAAAATAACCTCCCTTGATCCAGCCTTTCCAGTTTCTGTGTAAATAGTGTCATCAGGGTGAAAATAGACAGGACCATATATCCCATTAAATGCAACTGACTTCCTGGTGTTGGCAAAATGTGCAGTTGATGGTGAGCAATTGCAGGGGTGTTACTTCTTACACTTGGAAGGCGAGGTGTTTGTTGCTCCTTTTTATTCTATCCTTCCACCCCCCACCTCTCCTTTATAGTGTATAGACAGGTTTTGGCGATCTTTTCTGGATATCAGTACATGCATATTACTGAAGCATTGTTTGCTGTCTTACAGATCTTATGTAGGATCTGAAAGATACAGCTTTCCCTCCATGCCCAGGACACAGTAGTTAAAAGCAGGTTTGTACTGTGGAACTGCCATCCTTTTTAATGCATGCGCTTCCTGACTCTTCCTTCTCTATAGTATTTGGGTACCATCAACTTGGTTTTGCTTTTGAAGGTCTTTTATAATCTTGCTGCACCCAACCTGATTTTTCTCATTCTATTTTAGAATTTGATTCCTATTTTTAGTCAGTTTTTGTCAGGAGCCACTGTCGCCATCTTACTAGATTTTTCAGACTATCATTTACTTGCTTGCCTCAGGGTTGCCTTTCACTTCCGGGAAGAAATATGTGCAAAACTATCTTATCTTCATCTGTTCCTTTATTAAAATTCTTCTTTGCCATGGTGCCTACTTTAAATGTATGGCTGCAGATCTGATGTGCTATGACTACTTAGTCCTGCTGATTGGGAATCTAGACCAAGGGAAGAATTTTCTTACCATTAATAAACATATGTGTGGTAAAAAGAGAGCTAGTTAAGCCATGTATTTTAATGACTGACTTAGCGGTTCTGACCTGTACAGTATACTCTGTGTTGGCAGTCTGGTATTGCATGTGTACCACAATTAAAAATTTCATGACAATAGCAACATAAAGCAGTTGCAAGGGCGTGGTTTGAAGGAGCAGAAATATAAAAGGTGAGAGAAAATTGAAGAATTGCATTTTTATTCTGATTCTGAGGTAGCATTACTTTGTAAAACTGTATTTCTCTCTTCTATGTCCTGTATCATGGTTTTATTTGCTGTTAAATAGAAATAAAAATGCCCTTTTGACTCTGGGTGCCCTGCAGAATGTTTAAAACACACATCAAACTACTATTTCCTTAATTTTGTCTCCCTAAGAGCCACAAATTTTAATTGAACTTATGCCAATAAATATTTGTATGTAATTTGCATCTCTCCAAGATGTCAGAAATAAAGATGGGTTTTGAAGCATGGTCCATTGTACATCCTCTCTTTTGCTTATTTGATGAATGTTTTTTATCCAGTTTTTTTATCCTATTTATGTTCTAGGTTTGAAAATTGAAACATTATAAATGGGAATTCTGCCTTCATCAGTCATTTAGCTTTGCTCCTCTTACTAGATAATGTCATAGTTCCAGTTTACGGAGAGTGACATTGCATTCATTGGTGATACCATTCTCAAGGTTGATAAAATTTGATTAATGTGTGTACTTGGGTTTTTAAAAACACTTACATTTCATATTACCACAACCTGTGTTAAAACCTCAACTTACTACAAGTTGTTGAGGTGACTTAAATTACTTTTAAAAAGTGTGTAAGCTGTATGTATACTGCCAAGCTTTTTTCATAAGATCAGGCACCTAAAAATTTGATGTCTTTGGTTAATCATGACATTTGCTAAATACCTTGGGTCAGAATTTCCCAACTAGTAAGACAACGTTTGAAAGACATCTGTCTTCAGAGGAAAGACCTGAAACTGTTTTTCTTATTTCATATATTCAATTAGTATTGTTTCCTTCAAAGCTGAAAGTTGGAATTTAAAAACAATGACGTTAATTATGATTAAGTTATATTTTGCTTAATATTGACTATATGTGAGAAACCTTTAATAGGAAATTATATCAGGAGTGTTTGTGGGCTGTAGCTGAATGAAACGGAACTGCAGCTTGAAATAAATAATGAGTATTAAAGACCTAAATATTAAACCAAAGTAGTTTGACTTACTGTTTTTAATAAAGTAAAAAAAAAAAAATTTGAAACCATATTCAAGAGTATTTTAATTGATTAAAATAAATCCACTTTGCTTTAAAGCACAGCGAAGCAAATAATATTTTATAGTGAACGAATGTTTTCTGCTCTTAAATACAAAGTGCCTTTGCCATTGTACCTCCATCATATCACTTTTCTTTTTTTAAGGACTTTGGCAATTCAAGCAAATTTAACTTCAGCCATAAAGTACTAGATGTAATAGTCTCTTAGAGATAACTGCTAAACAGCGTTTGCAAGGTTCTGAAAACAGCTAATATAAATAAATATAAGTGTTAGTGTGAATGGATTATAAAATAAACTCCAAACTATATTTCACAATGTAAGGCCTAAAATTCATAATAGAAATGTGTTTCATGATAACATTAGTTATGTGCATTAAATGGTCAACGTACTGATTTCATTTGCAGAAATACTGGTCCCTTGTTGTTGGAGTTGCCCTAGATCCATAGTCTTCAACAGACTACCAAAATGCTGAATTAAACAAAAGGAGGGAAATAATTTAGACTGTAAAGTAAAATTGGTATGAGGATATCTGCTTTAAACTTCTAATAACTGTTACATATGTCTTGTGTTTTTTGTTTTTACAGATTTCCTTTTTGCCTCTGGAGCGTTTCGTTATGGCAGCCTCCAGTGAACAATGACATCCTTTGACAAATATAAATGCCAAAAAGCCAGACGAAAACAGTGGCCTTGTTTCATTTCTACTCCAACACAGTGAAATGGTGCTCTTAAAGTTCTGTTATTGACTCTGACTGGAAAAAAACAAACTCCTGACTGGACCTTTTTTCCCCAGCCCTCTCCCAGTGTTCTTATGGATGCTTGACACAGTGACATCATGTAGTAGGTCCTGAAGTGTTGTCATAATTAAGTTGCAATGGTTTTATACACTTCCCCATTTCCCAACAGCTTTCTGTCAGTTCTGCATTCTTTTTCCTGGGGCTTGATTTTCCCATGTTACTGGTTAGCAGATAGGCTTGTGGCCTCCTTTGTTCCAACCACCTATGAAAAACGTCAAAGAGCAGATGATCCATGCTATTTTCATGCACTCTGCATCATTATTACCACTCCCATCTACTTGGCACTGTTGGTAGCCTCTCTTCCTTTTGCTCTGATTGGCTTCTTGTTATGGTCCCCACTCCAGTCAGCCAGAAGGCCATATATCTACTCCAGACTAGAAGACAAGAACCATGCCAACGGAGCCACGCTGCTCACTGAATGGAAGGCTGCAGGGAATGGGAAAAGCTTCTGCTTTGGCAGTGCCAATGTTTGCCTGCTGCCAGATTCTCTGGCAAGATTTAATAATGTTTTCAATACACAGGCTAGAGCTAAAGAGATTGGACGGAGGATCCGAAACGGGGCAAGCAGACCACAGATCAAAATATATATAGATTCTCCTACCAATACATCCATCAGTGCTGCAAGCTTTAGCAGCTTGGCCTCCCCCCAGGGTGGTGATAACACTAATCGTACTGTTAATGCTGGCATCAAAAGGACAACATCAATGGAGTATAAAGGAGACAATTCTGGCTCAAACACCACTGAGGACAGCAGAGAAGATAAAGGTGGAGCTGGAGAGCCAAATGAGGGAGAAGAAAACACTTGCATTGTCCGCATAAATGGAGAGGATAATGGCCACATGTCAGACACAGAAACAGATACCATCAATGGCCTGGCTCATGCCAGCGGCCCAGTGGAGCCCTCACTGGAAGGTGACACAGAGATCTCAAGAACACCTAACCACAGAGAGAAGGAAGGAGATTCTGGGAGTTTAGACAGCTACTCTGCCTCACGAGAGTCCTTAGTTAAAGTTCGTGTTGGAGATGGTACAGTGGACCAAAGCACTGTCAACAACAAGCTCCTCTACAAAGCTTCAATCATGAAGAAGACTTCAGTGCGGAAAAAGAAGCATACAGATGAGACCTTTGATCATGAGATTTCTGCTTTCTTCCCTGCCAACTTGGACTTTCTGTGTTTGCAGGAAGTGTTCGACAAAAGAGCTGCAGAGAAATTGAAAGAGCAGCTTCATCACTATTTTGAATACATTGTCTATGATGTTGGGGTCTATAGTTGCCATGGCTGCTGTAGCTTTAAGTTTGTGAACAGTGGTCTACTTTTTGCCAGCCGCTATCCTGTTATGGATGCTGCCTATCACTGTTACCCCAATGGAAGAGGAACGGACTCCTTGGCTTCCAAGGGAGCCTTGTTTCTCAAGGTAAGAGCCTTTTTGAAGCCATAAATACTGATTCCATAGATGTGACAAGTTATAAAGTTACGTTATTTTCTCTGTCATTTCTGTTAAGAGTTCAAAGAGGCAATATTCAGAGCTAGGTTACCTGATATAACCTGTATGTGGGTTTTGTGGTCGAGATACTCTGTTAAAGCGATGGATGTGCGTGAAATGATGAGAGACTTTTGGAGGTAGGACTTCAGTATAATTTGAAGTGTCAAAATTTGAAGTAGTTTTTTAGTTTCTTTTTTACAGAAATAATCTTTGATAAAATGCACAAATTCTAAGGTTCATAACATGAGCATAGTACAATGCTACTGTTGCAAACCAGTTTGTGTATTTATGCGGGAATCAACAGTCTAAATGCCAGTAGAATAAAACTGAAAGAATTGCAATGAAATGTGTGGCTATGACTCTGTCTTGGTTGCAAAAGAATTGTTAAGGTGAGATACGAATAAACAAAAAAAAAAAATGCCTGGGACACTGGGGAGCACAGAGGATTTTCACTTAATTTAAGTAAACTCTGTTAACAAACTAATGGTAGTGAGAACAGGAAGCCTGGGGTTGTACTTCTGTAAATCATAAGAGCAAAAATAAAAGTCTATGTGCAATGATTTGCTTTTTCAAGACTGGTGGCTGTTCATGCTTAATTCTTGGGAGAATCTGGCTGTGTTCTTCAAAAACTGGAAAGCAAGCTCTTCTAATTTGTGATTAGTCAAGAACCAAAGCTTTGTGCAGAGATCCGAATCTGTGGACCCAAACCTAGACACATCTGAAAATCTCCTAAGACACTGGATTTCAGATTTTTTGGAGGTTTTTTTGGTCACAGTTTGGAATGGGTTTCACTAACTAAAAATTGAACTTTTTTTTCCTAATGCTACCAAAATACATTAGGTCCTCAAATTATATGTACTTGCTAGAGCATATGCTCACAAGTCCTCAACAAAAGCCATTAATAGCCATTAAGAATATGGATTGTTAATAAGGATCAGTGGTGGTTTTTTGTGCCCACTGTTTGTAATTTGTAAACAAAGCAAAAACTTGTGGTATTGTGGTTTGCATAAAAAAAGCAAATATTAGAATTTGCAGTCTGATATTAGTCCAGTATTTCATATATGTTTGACAGAAACAAAAGCCTCTCCATATCTGAATACAGCTTTCAAAAAATTTGGTCTAAGCTTTCCATACTGTACTCTTAAGTGTTTATAAACAGCTAAAGTTTATTTTTTTTCTTCATAAAGTTCTGCATGCAAAAATTGGACATACATGTTGTGCAGTATAAATATTACCAGGGTCATAAAGACACCCTTCAATATAGGCATATATTAGGGATTAAGAGATTAAAAACAATCTGCTTTCAGCTGCCCATTGCTGAGTCATTTATTTGTTACCCTGCTAGGTAGGCTGCGATGTCTCCATTTCTCTTGCAGAAAATTAAGTCTCTCTTCAAAATTCCACTGGGATGATGAACTTAATTATGGATTCACGTCATAAAATAATGTTACAGTGGAGCAGGGAATAGGGACCAATTATTATGAAGATTCAGATGACTACATTCTTTTAAATATGACAGAATTATGGCCCAGCTAAAAGACCTTTTTTCCTCATGTCTGTGTCATTCTGACATACTGCACTTTATACCTAAAATATTTTTCATTCTGGGTTAAGTCTATCCTGATATGAAATGACTTTCTGTCTTAATTGTACATTAAGTGATCATTGGTCATTTTTTTCTTTGACAAAAAAAGAGGAGGAATGATTATTTAATTTTAGCTTTGAAACAAAGCAGGTTTGAAGGTTCTTTTTCTTGATGTAGTGCTTAATCAGCAACTGAGTGTGTGTAGACTCCAGAGAGAAAAGCCACAGTAAGTAAAAGCCTGGTTTGTTTTTGAAGCCAGTGAGAATCAATCCATTAACTTCAGAAGTCTTGAGGTCTTACGCTGGGATAGCAAGCTAGCAAAGCGTATTGTAACTGTGGTTGGAAGGTGTCGTTCTAGCCAGTAGTCCGCCTTTCAAAATGGACAGCTTACATCATTGCTTTTAGATACTTCTTTTACTGGCTCTTACAATGTTTTGTACGTATATAATGCAATCCAGTCCACTTTAGAGTTCATCACAGTGTGGTTTCAAAGATAGTAAGAGAGCCTTGCAGAACATGGGTCTTCTAATTGCTTTCCATTCAGTAGCGGCATGGAGTTAAGTCTCACTGTCCTATGCAAACTGTGTTTTTTAAGTTCCTTGAGTCCTGTGGAAAGTGTGGTGCTCCCATTTCCTGAAGTAGAAAAGACATCAGTTAAGTTTTGTTTTGGAAGTGTACTTAGATAGACCGTTCCCCTTGCATAGCTTCCATCTCTGAGTAAAGGAGCAATCGCTCTCTGTATTGTTTAAGAAAAACCCAAAAAAGCCCAAAGTTGTGAAGAGCGAGTGGGGGGGAGAAGACTTGCATAATTTGACACTATAGATAAAATCACTTTCTGAACCTCAGGAAAGTCCCAACATCCAAATTCAGAAGAATGTTCAGAGACAGAAACTGGTTCTCAGGTAACGAGTACAGTTTGTCTCCTTACTACAAATATAACAGTTAAGGAGATAAATTAAAGGTCTCAGAACTAAACATTTAGTGAAAGTTGAATTGTTTTGGAACAGATAGGCAAAACTGTTTTGGGGGAGCTGTGTTACAAAACAGTTCCCTACTGCCAAGGTAGAAGTGTTTCACACGTTTTTTCCTTTCGGAATAGGTTCTGTTTCCAGTGAAGAGGAAATGATTTTCCATTGCCCCCCTCTTCCATGCTCTGCCTTCACCATCTAGATTGTAAAGTTCAGGTGGCGATTTGAACGGATTTGAGAGATTTGCTTAGTCATACAGAATTATTTTACCTGAGAGACTTACACAGCTCAAGGGTTATTATTAGTAGCTATAATAACAATCAGCTCTTATGTACTGCTTTTCATTCACGTGTCTCAGAGTGCATGACAAAGAAGGGTCAATATCTGCTTCAAAGAAGGAGAAACTAAAGCACAGGCAGGTAAAGTGATTTGATTGTGGTTTAACACCTGGGGTGTCACAACCAAGGAAAGAAGTTGGAAGTAAACCACAGAGGCTTTCAACACTGTTTCATGCTACTGAGTTCATGCTACCTAACAGCTTTCTGGAGACCTGTGCTGAGGAACGTTGCTAGCCGTGGTCTGTTCTCTTCTTAAAGATGTCTGCCACAAAAGGGGCTGCTGGCATTTTCCTGGCAGATCACAGACTGGTTTTTCCATCTGTATAGGCTGACGCTTTCCAGGTTAGCCTCCATGAAGGCATGAGGATGACATAGTTGTGAGCAGCTATTGTGTAAAGCCTGTTTTCTGCATAAGTGGAGGACTCATTTACATTCAGCACTTTGATCTCGTCAAACTCTAGCAGTGTTTCTGCCTCCAATCCGAGGGTCTCATTGGGACATGAAGGACACAGTCACACAAGAAATACCACATAAGAAGGGGGGAAATGTCACTTGCATCTAAGTGACAGTTTCCTATCTGAAGTGTTAAACCACTGTTCCTAGTTGCCGCTAAAGCCTCAGAGGAGAAGTTAGCAAATATATAAATCAGCCAATCCATTTTCATCCTTTGAGAATCTGTGCCCTTGGAGACTCTGCCGTGACTCTCTGTTCTAGCATTGCATTTCACATTAATTTGAAAGAACCCTTGAGTCTGCTTTGTAGGTTTTGTAACTCCAATTGTCTCTTACTGCTGCTCTGCTACAGATAGAGGAGGGAACTTGGACTGGCACAGATGCTATCCTGTGCTGGTGATTCTAAAAAGCTATCTTGTATGTATCCGTATATAACACGATGCAGACTGCAGTGCTTTCGGTTGCTCTGCAGCTGCTGGTTTGACACGTACATAATTTTAATTCACGGTGGTTTTGACGAATTTAAAGGGAGTTTTAAAATACATGTCCCTTTCCGAAATCAGATGATGATTTTGCAGTCAAATCAAGTTTAAAAGCTATCAGCGAGTGCTGAGCAGAAACTGTGTAATGCATCACCTGTGTGTAATTTACTAGAAGGCTTCAAAATGTCAAGATTCATCTTTAGATAGAGTATATAGCCTTAGTTACACTGTCTTTCAGGGATGCCGTGTCAGTTTTGGACAGTAGCGCAATAAAACCAGAAACCATCTTTAACTTGACCTGATGAGTTACTGAACTGGAGAGCTTGTCCAGATTTTTCCAGATGTATCAATCTAATAAAACTTGTCACTTCTGCTGACAAATTTTGCCTCTCTCTAATCCTAAATTATAATAGCTACAACAGTAACGTAAATCTAAGCCATACAAGACCTGTAAATGCATACTTGGGGTAAGGAGGTGAATGAAAGAGGTATCATTCTCAAAATGGCTATTAACTGAGGAGAGGGTTCAGAGTGGTTTTCCATATCTTGGAGGAAGTATGTTGCATAGAAGGCAGTTCTTCCTGCTGTTCTTAGCAGGAAACTATCCTGGCTTTTGGCATCTGCCAAGAGAGAGAATTTTAGCAAAAGTAAGAATTCTTGCTTAAAACACAGTATGTGAACATAGAGCAAAAGCAAAACCACAGTCTGATGTGGGTAGTTTGAACAGCTAATAGTATTCTAACAAAATCAAAAGGAAAAAAATAGGTCTTGTGCTTTTTTCTAAATCTCTGAAAGAAGTTGTATTTAATTAATTCCTAAGCTTATTAACAGATTTACTTTTCAAATTCTCTGAAAATTACTGCTGTTCTCAGGAAGTACAGTAATTGTGCAGAGAACATGTTATTATTCATTGCTTAAGGAAACCTAGCAACCTTTGCTTTATGAGCAAAGCTAAACTTGTTTTCAAAAGAGCTGATATGGTGGTAACAGATGGTAGAAGGAGCAGTTGCTCTTCACAGCAGAACTCCATCGAAGCAGAGTTTTTACTATTTGCTACTCTTGAGGTGCCTGCTTTGTAAAATGAGGGTCCCTGAATTAACCCGATTCTCCTTTTTGGTATTACTGATGCAGATGCATTTTGCTTGGGTAATTTAAGCGGTCTTTATTATCCCATGCCAGCTTGTGTGTGTTGTGGCTGAGAGCGAAGGGGTAACTTCGGCTACGCAGTTGCACAACATATTGAGGGGAAGCTTTTTTACCTAAAGAATGCAGAGAAAAGGGGGATGGCTGTTTCCTGACCCCAGTAAAAGATCACCTAGAGATTTCAGTGGTTTGATTTTCTTGTCCTTGATCAGTTGTCCAGTATCTACAGTTATCCCAAGACGTATAAAAGAAATGTCTAATGCTGTTCATGAATTTGTTTAGATAACTCTAAAGCTGTGCCATTTAAGTCAGGAGGGTAACCTAAACACTTCCCACATGTTCAGTTTCTGCTCTAAAGTGTTAATGCAGGAACTGGATAGAGTCCAATAAACTGCCTGAGACTTTTTTTTTAAAAAAGGAAAAAAAGACCCTACCATGGCACTGTACCATGTTCCTTCACTTTGATATAATTCATGTTATTAATCACAGTCTTCTTCCTCTTCATTAATGGGAACGAATTAAAACTGTTGTGCAGAATGAAAAATAGGTTTGAGAGAATGTGAGTTGTGGGCTTTATCCCCTTCAGAAGAGGAAGAGCCTTTCATTCATGGCACCAATTTGCAGCCACTTTCCCTCAAACATAAGCTTAATGAAGCTTTGCCAAATAATTAATTCTCTGAGTCCATGAAACAGTAATTGTTGTCACGTGGTAGGTGAGGAAAAATAGGATTCTGAAATAATCAAGTGCAAATGTGGTTATAAAGAATTGCAGAGCATCAAACAGAATTTTGAGCTGACCTCTATAATATTTTAAACTTCTTTATTTAATATGCTTAAATAATATATTTATAATAATAAATTAGTAATTTAACTAATGTGTCGTCTTTAGAAGCTGCTACATATCCCTGAAGGCAAAAGGCAGAGCTGTCGAAGTACTAAAAATAGATAGATCTTTTTACTCTATGTCTAAGCTAACCAAAAAACTACAAAAAACAGGAATAAAAGACATCTGTCTTGGAAGTTACTGCTAATCTAAGTCATCTCTCTGGGACTGGAATGTTTGAATTCTGAATGTGAGTAGCTGCAAGTTTTCCGTGGCATCTTCTCTTAACAGAAGTGAGGACTTGGGTACACAGTTTGGCTGGCTATTCCAGTTAGTTTCTTGGTGCTGACTCTCCCGTTTGTCTTGGAAAATTGCTGAAATGGAAAAAGAATGTCCAGGAGGGGTTGATAAACTTTATGGAAAAGTTGTACTGGAAAGAAAGAGAAACTGTATTTTCCATTTCTTTTCTCTTCCTCGCCCTGTTGTTTGCTCACTATAATTACAGAGGATATCTACAATGGTATTCCCACAGTAGCTGAAATAGGCAGGTACAAACAGTGCACTGTTACCAGCATGTCTCGGAGCATCAAACCCGCGAGGTCTGAACCACAGGTGTGTGTGGAGGTGCCGCTACCTGTGCATGTACAGTTGCTTTATCTGCAGTCATTCTGTTGAATCTCGTGCTCCTGTATTTTTAATGGAGTTTCCCTTGAACTTAAACAGTATTGGCTACATATGGTAAGACAAATGTTTCTGTGGGAGTAAGTCAACTGTCACATCTACTGTAAAGTCAATTTCTGTGCCCTGCTCTTATTCTCTCTCTGGGGCATTTTACTTCCAAGACAAATGGGAACTTGAGGCCCCTGCTTAGACGATGTTCTTTACAAATGCAGTGTCCATGTTTTCGTTTGTAAGAGGAGAGGTTTTTTTCCCACAGAGCGTGCAGGTGTGCTTTTCAGCCTGGCTAGTTTTTTCTTCATAATATGAACGTCATTAGCTTGACTCTTGTCATGACTGTACATTTGTTTGCCGTAGAGCTATAGACTTTGGAGACATACCCACTTCAAAAAAATAATGCAGGAATCAGTACTAGAGTTCACATTTATTCCAATGGCAAAATTGACACCCATGGTCAAGTAAGCTGATGAAAGGAATGGTTTGCTCATTTACAGTCCAAGATGTGATTAAACTGCAATGGCTGAAGCTAGAGCTAGTCTGTGTAGTATCCCATCTCCCTGACGGAGTCCTATGTCGCATTCAGATTACTTACCTTTCCCAGCTTTGGGTTTATTGACTGCATGTAGATTGTGGGGGGATAAACTCTGTAGAGCTCTCTTACAGGAGTATGCCCCAATTTCAGCTCTCTTCTGCTTTGCACACGTGGATTTGCTTCCCATGAAGGAAGAGGCAATGGCATCTGCTCGGACTTGTATGTATCTTAACCCTTCATATTGGAGGGTATACATTTAAAAACTGTTTACTTTATTTAGGATTTTCTTGAATGGCTACTTGCTGGCAGTGTGAAGCTTCTAGAAAATGTCCCTGAAGGTTAAGTTCCCCTCGTAACAAACCTTTTGGTTTTGTCTACAGGTTACTGGTCAGTGTTTGAGAATCTAGTTTGGTTCTTTAATTGAGTGGAATTCTCATAGCATGGCCCAAATTTTTAAGCATTAAAGAACATTTCCTTCCAAGCAGCTGATGATTTATTAACACAGCAGTGACATGTTTGAAGCTGGTTTTTAAGCTGGTATTGAAATACCCAAGTATATAGGTAGCAGTTCTCTGTTTTTTGTTTAGGTATCTGTTGATGCTTTTCTTGACATCCAGATATAATAGAACTGGTTTGCACTGCTGGGACAGATGTGTGTAAATACGAACTGTTTAAGACAAAATATTTGTTGTGTTTGCAGCTTTGTATACTGACTATGCTGGAGTATGGTGAACAGGAGATGTGCAGGATTTTCCCGTTAGCTCAGAAAATTCCCTTGATAGCAAGTAATGTGATTGAATTTAAAGTTATTTCCTTCACTCTAGCTCTAAAATGTCAACTATTGCTACTCATTACTTCCCCCACCCCCCCCATCAACAAGAATCTTTCCGCCATAGCCTTGTTGGCTTGATTTCTTTCATGAGCACTGTTTATTACCTGATACCAGTCTAACTGGAGGACAAACTACTCCTTAATCCGTACAGGACAAGTTTTTGATACACAAGTATAGTGATATATGCAATTTTGCATAGTACAGCACAGTATCAGCAGGGTCTCTCCAGTGGATTGTACTAATGCTGTGGTAGGGAGATGAAATCTTTTTAATAAAAGTACTCGATGTCAAGTACTTTTAGGTACTTGACAGAGTCAGTACTCTGAAAATAAAAATTCAGAGATGTTGGTTTTGCGTGTATTTATTTAATTTACGGGCAGGGACAAATGTAAATATGTTGCAGGAGAAACTGGCGTTTTGAATTCCAAACACAACCTTAGTAGGCTTTCTCCTTTATGGAAAAAAGCCTCTTTCTCATCTGTAGTGAGCTTTTTATGACCCCCTCCAGCTAACAAAATGTAATGTTCGGTGGTGTAACAGGGATCAGAATCCAATCCTAGCTTCCAAATATTTGACTAGTTTGATTACTAACCCTTGCAAATGTACTGAGAATTGGAATATTATTTTTGCATATTTCAGCATAATAGTGAAAAGTATTAATTTGTTTCTGCCAAAATTATGTAATTGGGACACTTTATTAAACCACAAATACATTCTCTCAGTTTTAATTTTATCTCTAGGTAACATCAGAGTTCAACAGGATATTGCATACAACTTTTTCCTATTGTAATAATTATCCAAGCTTTTAAAACCTTGGGAGCTTATAAATATAATTAGATATTACCTTCCTATAAAATTCCATAGACATAGAAGAGTGGTCCATGACACAACTAAGACTACACAATGATCTTCAGAAAGCAGTATCTGAAGTAGTTCCCTATAGAAGGGTAATTCAATTAATGTATTATTGGTGCAGAGCTACTAACGTAGAACAGTTGAGGTGAACTGAAGTCAGGCTTGTGGTGAAGGAGCCACCCTGGTTTATTTGCTTACATGTATTTTCTTTGTAAATGTGAATTTAGAAGTTTCTTCTGTATTAAGCAGCAGAAATTATGTTGTATTTGTGAAGTGCTGATTTGGTTTGGTGGAAGTGGAACCTTTCTGCCAAGATCCACGTTGCAGGCTGAAATGAACGCTCGGTACTGCCTTCCTGCAGGACTGCCACGTAGCTGCTCAGGCCCGGGCACCACAATATAATATACCCTTGAAAATGGAACAGTCTAAAAGTAGCTACAGTATTTGCCCACACAAAGGAATGTTTTTATGCAGAATTATAGGGCTTGTAATATTCCAGAGGTCAAGTAGTTTTCCTGTCTGCACATTCCATAGTCCTTGTCCATCTGTGAAATACCAAAACAGACTGAATAATCAGATTTTCCTTACCATTTTATTTCAGACCATATTTAATACATGAGTGTTTCTACTGTAGCTGGGAGTTGACTAGGAGGCTGCAAAGACATTTAATTTCTCCCCTAGTAGTTGCCTCCATTATGGTTATACTCAAAGTGACTCTGCTTGGCGGTTTACATCAATACTGCCACTCAAAAAAACATGAACAAACCCACACCAAAAGTCAAAAAGTTGGAGGAAACGTGAAATCTGGGAGACAATCTGTTTTGGATGTACTTCCATGCTGGCACTTTCCAAGGCAATTCTAATTACGGTAATGTCTTCAGCTCTTGCTTTTGAGCTTTTGTTTGTCTGTTTGTTTTGGTTTTTTAAATTAGCAGAGTGTTTATGAAAGCCCCTTTCCTTTTCCCCTCAGGTGTGTGTAAAGCAGCCATTGTTCCTAGCAAGTGCAGAGCCTTGGAGCACCGTCCCCCTGCGGTGGCAACCCCCAGGGGCATTTTTTGCGCTCACCCTCCTGTGTATAGCGGCAGTCAGTCTTTCTTCTAGGCTGTTTGTCACCCTCTGAGAGTGAAAGATCCCAAGTCCATTTGAGTATAGATCTGTGCACACAGGGACACCGCACAATACATCTTTATTTATGATTAATGGAAATGAGTGTGATCCTATGCATAAACTGGCTGATGAGTACAAGGCCTTGTCAGGCACTCCATTACGGCTGCACAGGAAATTCTAAAGCCAATCTGAGTTGACTTCTTTTTCTCAGCTGACTACAATTTATGTTTGGATGTTCAGCTTTTAGACTTAAATCTTCATGCTTTTTGGATAAAGACACTGAAAATGATTCCATCTGCTTTAGTCACTAAGAGGATTCTAAGCAGCACATTCTTGCCATAAGGCAGAAAAGTTTACGTACAGTATTTTCTTTTCAGTATTGTTACAGTAGATGGCATTGAAAGATGTATGTCATGCACACTTTTTCTCTGCAGCAGGAGACGCTGCAAATTGGTAAACTAGTAGAGACTGTACAATATATGGTTTTCAGTGTTGAAGAGAATTTTGAGTTAAATTTGGAAAATGTAATTCATACACCTGCCTGCCCTAGACAGTAGAGGATACAAACTAATGGCTTCCCACTTTTCTACTGGAATGGCATATGTTGCATAAAAATTTGGGAGAGAACGCTCCTTTTAATTTACCTGTGACATCATCATATATTCAGACCAAGGCAGCCTGAGGGAGGAAGAAAGAGATCTGCGTAGCGAAGCTTCGGCAGTAGTCACCTGTAGCCATCCAGCAGCTGGGCGTATCTTTTGAGACTGCTACAATCTTGTGAGTTCAGGAGAATCCTCTGTCTTAGGGGTAGATCCACCTGTGATTTCCTTGTATTTTCCTTGTCTTCCTCTGCCTTCACCCTCCCTGAGGCAGGCTGTGTGGGAACAGCAGTAAGAACACCATCAATATCCATTTGGAAAACTGTCTAAAAGAGGACTGAACAGACTGAGGACAGAATAACGCAAGTTATTACATACTCTTCTAGCTGGAACAAAATCTGAAAGTTAACAAGGCATCACTGAGTACAAATGACTTCTAAATTCACTTGCTGCGAAGTTGACTTTCCAGTTACAAGATGAATCAGATGGTTCTTGGATAGCTGAAAAACAAGAAAATGAACCAAGCTGACAAAATTGTGTCTGTATGAAATGGAGCTCTGCTTGGTATTTAGAGGTGCCAGATAAAATTTGAGCCTAGCCTCATGAAGGAGAGTCATCTGTGGTATTGTTTTCTGAGCCCTGGGTACCACTTTCCTCTGTGGACATTTTCTTTAGTAGGCCATGCAGTGTTGCCACGTTAATTGTCGACAGGAAAACCATATGCTCAAACTAGTTTCTTGCCTCAATACAAATCTTGATCCTCAAATCATTTGGAATTTTGATTTGCAGCTGTAGAAGTCCTGAACTACCAAAACCTTCAATAGAGTTGAAAACCTAAACCAGAACTTGATTCCAATTTGCTTCCGTGTCCACCAGCAAATATATTTTTAAAAGATTGCAGCATATGATATAGATGAGGAATTATACTACATTCCAGCTCCCCTGGAAGCCTTGCCTCTTCTGTGTGTAAGAGCACTGGCGCACATTGTGTTTGCATCTGCTTGACAGACATGGGGGCTGCTGCTGTGAGCTGAGGAATGTAAACACTTTGCTGAGACATAGCAAAAATCCCAACACCTTTGTAGAGGAATGTAAAAAATCCAGCAAAATCCAAAACTTGCTGTGGAATGGAGAAAACATGGTCAAAACCAGTATTTATTTCATGTTTCACCCTTCTCCCCAGACTCCTGTGGCATTTTTTCCTTCTGCATTCTAGTTTTACACAAGAATTACACTGCTGATAATATTGGTATTAGATTGCACTTCGGTGGTGGGCCTGAATCTTGCATGTGAACAAGAGCTGGGACGCAGAAGGGTGGCAATGCAACTGGGACAGAGAACCAGTGGGACTTGCGAAGAGCAGGAGAAAGTCAAATTTTTTGTGCGTGTTGCAGATCAAAACCAAACGTTGAAGTAGTGGTGGGCAGGAAGGAGTCAGTAGCTGTAAGCGGAACCCCAGTAAGCCCCAGTGTGTCTCTCTGGGGGCTTCTTGTAGTGTGTGTTTTCAAAATGGAGCTCGATGGAACGAGTGGTGAAAAAGGCCCGTACTGTGTACAAAGGCTGCGCAGCCGTGTTTGGAATGTTGGAGTTGTATGAGCTCTTCCATTAACTACCTTTTTACTTCTTCCTTCCCTTCCAGGTGCAAGTGGGAAGTACACCTCAGGACCAAAGAATCGTGGGATACATTTCCTGCACTCACTTGCAAGCTATTGCAGGTACTGTCCTCATTTGCGTGTCTGTCTTTTTCACTATTCTAGGCCTGTGGTGGTATTCTTGTGCACAAGCAGCAAGCACTGCTCCTCCAGTCTTTCTGCCAAAGTGCAAATAGCAATGAAATAGCGAAGAAAGAAGGGTAGACAAGTGTATCCTCAAACCTTCATATTTTCAGTCTCGGAGTAATTAAGGACACAAATAAAAAATATTCCCTGAGACCTTTTCTTCTCTTTGCTCCCTCTTAACCAAATACCGTTATTTTAACAAACATATTACTATCATCATTACTGAACAGCATTTAACAACCCATGCTGTGAGTATCAGCATATAAACTAAAATTTCTTTGTACATAACTCTGGGATTATCAGAAGATACAAGTTGGGACAATTTTTCCATCAGAAACCAGCAGCTGGAGAAGCCCAAATTCTCTTTGCTTTGACCTGCAAATTTCATACATAAATGGCTAGCAAGTTAATACACTCAATGAAAAATTCTCTCTTTGTTTTTAAAAGCAGTTCCACTGTTACATTTTACTACAGCGTGACACGGCATGCTCTGTGTCCTTTGTTTCATGAAACAGTATTTTCTAAGGTCACTAAAGATAAAATGCAAAAACTCTTAGCAGGGTGTGGAAGGCTTTTTTTTTTTGAATTTTCACTGAATTGTCTTGAGGAAGAATGAGATGTTCTTTTTAGCAGTAGATTTTTGTGTCTGTGAACTCCACCGTTTCCCATAACCAGACTGGAATTTCATGTAGCTCTGTCAGGAGGTGGTGGAGCATGTTCCTCCTCAACCATCTTAGGACCCTTTTTCATTATAGTATCTCAACACTCAGCTCTCCTTTTAATATTGATATTCAGAACAAGACTGAGGTAGATGGGTGGCCTTATCTCTATTTTACAACCCAAGTCCAGAAAGCAAGGGGAAGAAAAGTTAGTAACTTTGGGTCGTTTCATTCCATTTTTAGTGTTCTGATGCATACGTTTTGAAGTCAAGATGCTTCCCCATTTTAGCGGTTTGCCTGAACACTCATGAATTAAAGTTGACAAATACTTGAAAGAGTATTCCCTCTCATTCTTGGAGATGTCTATGGAAAATTTTCCATCTTCCTCTCCTACCTTTTGCATCAAAACTGTTAGCTCTACACTTAAAGAGTAGGTGTAGTAATAAAATAAAAGCCAAATCTATAAACCTTTACTTTGTGCAAGATCAGAATTTACTGTAGCCAGAGGGGTAGAATTCCTTAAGTTTTACTTGATGCAACTGCAATTCTTGTGCTCCTGGAAGCCAGAGCGCACGACACAGCCCTCCTAGACTGCTTGAAGACAGCATGTATGCTGCAGACCGAGGCAGGAACGTCATGTATTATGAATGGTAGAACTTCGAACCTATGCGCTGCAGCACGTCTGGGTTAACCCAGTCGGGCAGCCAGCATTCATTCTACTTTGTCAGGGCTTCAGCTGCAGAGAGACAGACTTGGGAACAAAACTGCCAGTCCCTGAAGTACATTAGAGAGACTGGCTAGTTCTAAAGAAGTCTCATGAATTTTTCAGCTACATTTTAACAATGTAACACCCTTCTCCAGTTTTCTATTTTTAACTCTGGAATTATGGTAATGTACTGTGAGATTGCTCTTAGGGAGCTGAGATTTGTTGCTGTTCTAGTTTAGACCTCCATTTTTTTAGTCCTGTTCTTTTTTACTACCTAGTCATGTATTCTCAGTTATTCTTTGATAACCACATTGTGAAATCTCTAAAATATTAGAGGAAGAGGGGGGAGGGAAGAAGAACAAGGAAGAAATGTTCTACTTTCAAAGTCAGCCTAAAGCTTCTTCAAGGGTAAAAACGCAAACTTTCATTTTCCTACTTAGGTTCTTGCTTCATGTCTTTAGGCTGATCTGGTTCAAACTACATTGAAATAGAGCAGACAATGATTTAAGAGGCTAACTGTCCTTTGATATATCATGTTAGTTTATGTGATGAAATGGAAAACTAAAGTTCAGAAGTTTGGCAGAGCTGTGCTTTCTGATTGTATCATCTTATCCATAACATTTCACACATTAAAAAAATTAACCAAAAAGCAGTTCAACAATGTAAAGATGTGGTATCTATAAAAACAAGCACTGTTTAAAAGGTTAGCCATTTAAATCATCTTGTCATACATGGCTGAGTGTAATTTGGCTTCCCTTCCAGGATACATAAACTTACACTTGACAGTTCTGATACACTTGAGTATAAAAGGAAGGGATCCAGCTGCTTATGGTCAGGGACAAACTGCTAATGCTTTTTTCAAGAGATGTGCTAGCTCAACTCTGTTCTGAGCAGTTACTATTTTTTTCAGACCTGACAGTCACCTTTTTCAATAAAACGTTAGAACTGGATATAGCTTATCCTCTCAATTCTCTACCTATTACTGAATGGTGCTACGAAGCTGTGGAAATAGCTGCACTTCAGTGACAAATGGGATCCTTTAATGAGACTGGAATGTAATTATTTTCTGAGGGGCCGTTAAGTTTACGTGGTTCTTTTATGTCTTTCAATTAGTTAGTGATTAATGTTCTGGACAGGTTTTGCTGCCTAGAATCCACCCACCTCCCAAGTCCCTTTGAGTCATGCCTTTCGGGCACTCCACCAAACCATCAAAACAGAATAAGCCTCAAGCTATTCCAGCCCAGGTCCAGATGACGTAGCACTCTGGATGTGATCTCATAACCTCGTTCGCCTCCCTGCTTTGCATTTAGTGTGCATCTAGTCATTAGCAGTACAGGTACTGGCAACTCACGCTTTCCTAGCACCAGTTTTGGGTTCCACAAGCCTACACAGAGCTTAAGCAGAACTCTGCTCAGGACTGAGAGAGATCCCTCAGTGTTTGAAATTCGGACTCTACAACCAGGAGCAACTTCAGTGCTAAGCATCCTTAGGCTGCAATTCCACATATGTTTCTGAAAGAGCAAAGCTGGCGAGTCCACAGCGTGGCAGCCTGCCCTCACCCCTGCCTCTCGGTTGTGCTGACACAACTGCTGCAGGCCATGTTGCACTTGACTGGAGACCTGAGCTAGCTGAAAAGTAACCCAGCAGAATAAAAGGGTTTTCTTCTTGTTTTGGGTGCTTTGTTTTTATTTTGTTTTTCCAGGCTATCCTGGATTAAGTATGTTACAAGTGTAGGGGTCTGCTTAATCTGTCACACAGTCAGGTGTGACACGGCCAGTGTCAGGGCTAGACTGAAGCCTTTGGTTGTGACTTGGAAACACTTTTCCCTTTTGACTAGGCTTTCGATCCAACACTTTACAAGCCTTTTTTCCTCATCTTCCCCAGGTTCCCTGCCAATATATCCCATAGAGCTTATCGGTGCTGAGAACCCTAGTTTTAAGAACCTCCACTGGATCTCTTCATTTCCTCTGACTGGGCCTGCCAGCTGCTTTGTTCAGCTATCACAGTGCTCCTTCTAATGGCTTTCAGAGTAGGACAAGACAGCCTTCCTCTGTATATAGTACCTGCCTGCAGTTCTAACTAAAGCCAGTATTTCACTTAAGCATTTCCAGAGTGAATGGAAAGGGCAAGTACGATTATCCTATAATGAACAAAGGTGAAGTTATTTATTTATGCTGGCTGAGGTTTCCCACACTACCCTTTCATCCTTGCACAAAATTTGAAGCTGAAGGGAACTTGCAAAGAATTTGGAAATGCTGTGACTGCAGGAGCCAGTCACAACACAATTATTTGCATTTTTCCAGGCCAGTTACTGAGAAAAAGAGTATAGAGCAATTAGCACAAATCTGTATTCTCTGGTTAATCACTGGTGGCAGTCAATCAGCTCAGTGATTCTATCTGAACATTTAATTAGAGCTGAAGGCTGGAAGAAGTTGTTGAATGTTGAAGTGTTGGGTGTTACTACCTAGTGCTCTTCTATTACTATTTACTGATGCTATTTCATTTCAGCAGCGGTTTCTGAAATGTGTGCTCCCCTGATTGTTCTGGATTCAGGTTTGGCTTCTCCTCTGAGAAATGGTGAAGTTGTCTTACTTAGGTGTCTGATTAGTTCAGTTACCCTCATCTCCAAAGCTATTGATCACTAGGAGCTGGTAAGACTGAGTCTCACTAGTGATGTTTGCATACAGATACATGCAGTACCTGCTTTGTAGCTGCAGTAAGCTGGATACCGTTAGTTTAATATTAATCTCAGAAAACAGTTATATTCAAGTCACATTACAGGATCCCATCTTTTGTCATGGAAATACAGCTCACTTCACTGCATAAGCTGCAGGCAGTGTACTGAAGTGCAGTTACTTCTATGACCTCTAGTGGGGATAATCAGAGATGACAGACTATCAGAAGTTCAACGCTTTTTCTAAGAAGAAATGAAAGTCATCTGTTTCTAGAGTTCCAAGGCTACATTTTTCTGTAAAACCCTGAGGTTATCTGGCATACAGTGCTGCTACCAAGGCTCAGCATTCTTACCAAGGGAGATACATGCCACTATGTAGTTAATGCTTTTTTAATTATAGCTATGTATGTTACCAGAGACCTTTCACAATATCCTCCTAAAATTTTTTTGCCTGTCTGGCTCTTGTTTTTCTCAAGAGTTTCTGTTTTGGAGAATTTTACCTTGATGTGTTTCAGTTAAACGGGTTTGCTGCGTTCTTCACACTGGCCTGTGACAGGTTGCTGCCTGAATTTTAGGCCCATATGGTAATGGCTGCATTATTTTATCACTCATCCTAGTGAAGCCATACTAGATGGGTAATTCACAGAAAATGCAAAAACATCTTGAAAGTTCAGGGATATAAAAGCTGGTCTTAGACAGTTAAGCAATTTATATAATCAAGAGTTTGTGTGGAGCAAGACGTTACTGCATTCTTGTCAGCAAGCACCATGCTTAGAAGTTATGCTATGAGGAAACAAAGGCAGGCCAGAAGAAAGTACTGGCCTAAAGAGATGAGACAGGATAGAAAGATTCAGATGCTGCAGAAGGAGGACAGTCCATGAATGGAATGAGTAAGCTTCACCAGGAATGAGAAAGCTGGGACTGTTCAGCTTCAGGAGGAGAAGGCTCAGGAAGGATCTTACCAATGTGTGTGAATACCTGATGGGAGGGTGCAAGGAAGATGGAGGCAGACTCTCCTCAGCGGGGCCCAGTGACAAGACGAGAGGCAGTGGGCACAAGTTGAAACGCAATAAGTGCTATTTAAACAACAGAAAGCATTTTTTCTTGCAAGGGTGACTAAGCACAGGACCGGGTTACCCAGAGGTCAGAGTCTCCGACTATGGAGATACTCAAAGCCTGACTGGACACAGTCCTGAGCAACCTGCTGTAGGTGACCCTGCCTGAGCAGAGGGGTTGGACTAGCTGATCTCCAGTGGTCCCTTTCAAGCTCATGCTTTCTGTGAATCTGTAATTTTGTCCGTATTTTTATAGTTAAGCAGAACATGTACATTAGTCACACACACCTTTTGCGGTTAGTGTCACCTGCTCCAGGCTGTATTTATTCCACGTGACCTATTTGTTGTGCTTTTGTCTAGCTACAACTTCACTGTAGGGCTTTCTTGTGCTGTTGTAGCAAGGGGTTTTCCCAAGACTACATTGATCTGGATTTGTGTCAAGCTGTGTGATTAAGGTACTATGTGAAGTTGAGGTACAAGTAACTAGGAACTGTAGGTTAGGGACTAGAGCCAGGAAGCACTTGCACCTGCCTTTATTACAGCCCAACTGGTAAAGATTTGTTGGGAGTAACACATGAATGGGGAAAAAAAAAAAGTAATCAGATTATTTGCTGTTGGAATTACTAGTCTGAAACAATGAGTCAGTGTCAGAAAGCTCACACTTTCCCTAGTCATAGTCTTTTTACCATTTCTTTTAATTATTTAGGATTGTATCACATCATGCTTGGTTGAACATTTCTGCTTCAGTTTGTGCTGTGGCGTTCACATTTTGAAAGACTTTAAAGAGTGCTGGTGACAGGTACAGTTGAGACAAGTAATTAACAAGCTGTAAGGATGTAAATATTCACAGTCTCCATAGTGGCCACTGGGAGCAGCTTTGGACATACATAACTGATGTTTCAAGTTGTGTTTTATACCTTTTTAATAGCTAGCACAAAGTAGTAAATTAGGTTAAAATAAAACTGTAGTCAGAATAAGTCATTTTGTGTTTGCTACTTTTCTTTCCAGTTGTGGCATCTGAAAACAGATCTTTTGTTTTGAAGAAAAGTAATGTTGTTCTGACTTGACATAGCATTTCAAGTTGGAAACAAGCAAAATTGTAACTTAAGTATAGGTCGAGTGACAACAAAAGGAAAGGAAAGACAATATGGTAAACAATTATTTCTAGGACGTGTATCTTCCTGCTCCTTCCCCACATCAAGCTTTTGCTGTTATCATTTTAAGAGTCAGTAATTACTTTTTTTTCTTAAGACTTCATGTCACCTAATGTGCTTGAAATGGTGTGGTTAGTTGCTATAATTAAAGAGCTGGTTTGTGCGTCAGATGGTTTCACAAACTAAAATATTTGGCAACCAGTCAATCTCAACCCTCTCATATCACACCTATAAAACGGGGGCACATCCTCAGCACACATAGCCTAGTGTAATTGCCTGGCAACTGGTGAAACAGCTCTGATTCTTTATTTCTGAAGTACTGCTGACCTAAACCTGTATCTATACATACCTTTAAAAATATGAAAAAATACTTCCAGCTTAGGCATTCTTACTCAAACACAAATAGAACCCTTCCTCAGATGGGCTACTACAGCATGAGCAAGTTGAATTTGCCATTGACGTATATTTACTAGTAACACTTGGAAGTTAATTTTTTCATTTTAAAAATTAGAAAGCAAAGCAAAGAAAGATCAAGTGGTTTACCCCAGAACATGCTGTCCAGTTTTGTGTGAAGCGGGGTTTTAACCCTGAACTCCTGATTACAAATGCAGTGCATCACATCGTCTTCCTCCTGTGGCTAGAAGCGTTATCATTTTGGCTGGTTGGCTGCAGCACCAGCAGCCTTGTCATCATCTTTCTTCAGACACGCCTGTAGTATGATTGATTCCAGGAGGAGATATTTAAATCATCAAAAAGTGTGATTCCTAACAAACTTCATAAGAGACTAAGCACTATGTACTGAGTATACTATTAGCCACACCATTTTTATCTTGCACCCTTTTTCTCAAGATGTCTAGCAATAGCTTGAGAACGAGTATGTGGCTAACATGCTCCATAAAAGGAGGTCTTATTTCTTGTTTTGGTTATTGGTTGGTTGGTTTGTTTGCTACAGGAGATACTACTGTTCGATGTGAGCAACTGGATATGCTTCAAGATTGGCTGTCTGAATTCAGAAAATCTACCTCCTCCTCCAGTACAGCCAATCCAGAGGAGCTGGTGGCTTTTGATGTAATCTGTGGAGATCTCAACTTCGATAACTGCTCCTCGGGTAAGACGAGGTTTTCCTTTTCCTGGTGTCTACCTATTCCAAAAAGGAATAGGAAGGTTCTTGAGTCCTGTAACACTGTTGTGACTGGCTTTTGCAAGGAAAGGCTTAATTGCTACAGATACTTCTAAAACAGGTATTAGCCTTGAGATAAGCCCAGGAGAGTAGCTCACACTTATGAGAATTTTAGTTACTAATGAAAGTTACGGGATTTTTGTGGAGGAAAAAGTAGTAAATTCATATAGTTAAAAATAATTTGATAGTACATATACACAGACATAGGAAATTGATGCTGCAGAGAGAACTAAACATTGCTGAATCAGTCCTGGGAAAAATTAACTGATGCTATGTGTTTCCATTTTGTGTGTTGTTTTTTTGTTTTATTTTGTTTTGGGGTTTTTTTTTTAATTTCAATACATTTTAAATTTTTTTCTTCTTTCTATCTTTGGATGCTGAGGATACTAGAAAAAGAACTCCACAAAACCGTAATTAATGAGGAGCGAGTTCACAGAGATGGCAGCCTTTTCCAAACATAAATATTATGCTCTGTTAACAGTTAAATTGCCAACATGGAGTGCAGAGCATTGTGTTTGTGTATCCTCTCTGCCTTCCTGCTCGGTACAGCTCAGGCATCCACCAGAGCTCCTGGCTCGCTTTATACAATGGCAATCGACGCTGCTGGTCTGGAGCCAGCAAATGGCTCAGCGGGTGCCTGGCGGGCAGCCTCCTGCAAGGCTGATGGCCAAAAGGCCTTTTGCCTGACTGGGCCAAAACTGAAGCTACAAAGAGCACAAGGCAGGTACAGCGAAGGGGGCTCGTCACAGTGGTTGCGTCTGCGCTGTGTTACCAGGGAGATGTGCAGTATGCAGGTGAGCTCAGGCTGCAGCACTCAAAGAGGCTTCAGCCAGTCAGACCAGAGTTTGTGGGTTAACGGGCAAATTTGTGAACAGCACCTAGTGTGAATTCTGTAGTCTGCATAAGCAGCCTAGGTAACTGAGGCTGAGAGCAACAACTGTACCAAAAATCATTTTAAGCAACCAAAAAGCAAGCATTGTCTGATCTCAAAAATAATAACGAGTATTCTCTAATCTCATGCTTGTATCAGACACTTGTAATGGAAGATTGTAACAAAGTTGGAGAAAAGACCATCAACCCAAAGCACAGCCCTTCTGTTGCTTGTTTCTAGCTCGTATGTACAAAAGAATAAATCGGTCACAACTATATGATCCTATATGAGTAAACTCGGAATGGTCAGATAAGGTGCTGGCAAGTGCTCCAACTGGTAGAAGAATCCATTATGTACTGCAGAGGTGAACAGTAAGTGGTAATGGCTACAGAACACTGTAGTTAAACACGTATTAGGATAAAATGTAACAGTAGCAGAGGTAGTGAGATTTTAGGGAGGGACGGTAGAAATGTGGTAATAACACGTCTTCAGCTAGCCAAGCTGCTACACAGACAGGCTGAGGCGGCAATTGCAGCAGTGCCCGTGAAGGGAGGCAGAAGCTGCGGGATACAAGCGGACACATTTGTTGTGATTTGACTGTTTCACTTTCAGTGTTGTTGGATGGATGGAGCAGCCTGGAGGCAAACATGTCCATCAAGGAAAGAAACAATCTGCTGCACTTTGAAGGGGAGACTGCCCAGTCAGATAGCAAATGGAAAGTGAGCAGGGCTGTACAGAATGAGGAAAGGGACAGCAGTGAAGCTGTGAGGCAGAACTTATGGTCTGTATTCTCAGCCTGCGAGGTTTTGGCACTCTAACCAAGATCTTGAACAAGTACAGAGTATAATTAATGCCATTGTGACTGGTCTTTTTAAAGCAGAAGTATCACTATTTGCTTTTGCAGATAATAGCTGTAAATATTGCTACCACTGCTAAAGAGGATTGAAAAGTAGGTTATAAAAAAACATTTTATTTTTGCTATCTCTGCAGCTTACTTACATCCTGCTGCTGTTTAAAATTCACTGGAAACTGAAATTAAGCTGGGTATTTCACTTTTTATTTTTAGATTGCTTTCTTTCCTTATGCACTAAGCAAGATTAATGCAGTGTTTTAACGTTTTCTCCTCCATTTTTACATTACTCATTGTTTTAGGGACGTTTGTTAGCATTGCAGAAATTGAACATTTTGAATTTTTAAAAAAAAAAATCAGCTTCCTGTAATCATTTGTATGATTTTCTGTATTCTTTCCCACTCCACAGACTGATAGGGCAACTAATTAATGTTTTGGTGAATATCAAGCTTCTATTCTTAGACATATCGACAGTACAGTTTTCAAAGAGCTCCAGGTCTGTGAGTGACCTTATGCTTATAACAAATTTTCTGCAACCCAGTTTTCCCCTCCAGCTTTACAGAACATTATGACAACATTCATAGAGTGAATTCACACTCCGTGGGAACATTATGAGAAGGTTACTTACTGTCAGGTTGCTTTGGACTGACTTGCGTACAAGTTTATTATGTTTTTAAACCTTTTAGCATAAGAGAAAAAGCCTTCTAGCTAGATGGGTTGAGTTTGTCTCGTCAGCTGTGACTTGTCGCTGCCATAGTTGCAAATAATCATGACAAAATTTAGATAGGTCATGCTGATTATGTTTAAAATGGCTTTAATGCTTTAGATAATATCCCAAGCAAATTATCAATTGCCTGTCCTTTCTCTTACCTATTATAGCTTGGAAAACATTCAGTGAATTTTTCTGAAGCAAGTAAAGCACAAGCTTTTATGCTCAAACTTACTGAGATGTATATGCACACCCACAAACAGCCATGTACACTGTGAGGTCAGTCCAGGTCTCCACTGTGTGATCTAGCTCAACAAAAGTTTTGTACTGGAGTAAGGAATGAAGTGTCAATGGCAGGGTAAGGAATTATGGTTGGAAAACCTTCCCTGCAGTTCACAGCTAGAAAACTACCAAAAACGCCCTTCATAGAAAGACGCTGTAGGAAAGCACTGTTACTAGCAAGCATTTGTTGGAATTTCTAATCAAGACAAGATACTGCTGTGCAGTAAAGCTGCTACCGAACCTGTTCAAATCCACCCTATATATGTATACCCAGTAGGAAGGAGGACTTGCCTTTTCTGTTGAGTCAGAACACAGTTGTCCACAGGTTTATGACATGCAGCTGACGTGCTTTTTCTTGGGCTTGTTCTTTCCCTGCAGAGGACAAGCTGGAGCAACAGCATTCTCTGTTTACACACTACAAAGACCCATGTCGAATTGGTCCTGGGGAGGATAAACCATGGGCAATCGGTAAGACCTCCTCTGGCTACCTGTGTGTCAACATTTACTTGTCTGCCACTCACACGACACCTATAAGGAGCAGGTAGTTCAGTTAATGGGCAGTAAGAATTTGGCGGAGACCAAATATTTACAAGGGGTATTTCTGTAACGTGTATTTTATGAACCTTAACAGTCTCTTGTTGAATTATAATTAAGAGCCAAACAAGAGATCTCAAACTTCAGTCCACATTCTAGACCTTATGCATCAAGATATTTGAATGCCTTCCCACACCTATTCTACTTTTAAAGTAATCTCTAGATTATGGGGTTTTTTTTGCAGGGGGGGAGGTGGGGAGAGCCAAGCTATTGTTTCTGTACTTTCTGCATGCAACGATAGCCTGCAGCTTTTGATCAGAATGTTCCTCTTGGCACTTTATAAATACTGTAAGTGAGGATGTAACAAAGGAATTCAACACCACTACGAACCTGTAGGGTTCATCTTATAAAAGATTTCATGGAACCCCAAGGTACTTATAGCTGGTGAAATTCAGTTGAACTTGGTGAAGTTTTAGATCAGGAATTAGACTTTCTCTAGAGGACCAATTATAACTGTGAAGATACTAAAGGTAAGAATGTGGGACTGTAAGAATGTGGCTTTACTCTGTTGTAGCAGAAAAACAAACAAAAAATCAGAGACACTGAGGCTGAGAAACTGGAAGGATGGGGGCAGCGTTTGAAAGTTGGCAGGCAGGAGGGAGTTCTGGATAGAGAAGTGAACACAGAGTGGTGCCTGCTCCCCCCCAGGCATGCTGTCTTCACATGCCTGTGCCCTGGAAGCTTGCTGAGAGGCAGGTCACAGGAGGTGTGCTGGGACAGTCACATCTCCCTTTCTCTTCACAGGTACCTTGTTGGATCCTGAAGGATTATATGATGAAGAAGTGTGCACTCCAGATAACCTACAGAAGTATGCAATTCCTAATCCTCCCATGTGCTTTAGACAGTTCCTGAAAACGCCTGTTCATTGCTTGCTAGTTAACATTTCACACATTGAGGAGTGTTTTATGGACTGTAAAAAAAACAAAAAAACCCCACAACCCCCCCCCCCCACCAAAAACACACAAACCAAAGAAACCAAACACACAACAAAACAAAAACCCCAAACAATTTTTTACTCAGGAGTAACTTGGGGGAAAGTGGCTGCTTCTCTAAGACTAACAGAATTGGCTTCAGTGGGTGAAAAGACGAGAGCAACTGCAGACAGTGTTTTTATGCCTACCTGCACAGGCCCATAGGACAAGAAGCTGAGTGCTACTGCAAAGGGTATGGGGACAGCTTCACTGAAGGTTCTTCTGCATGCAGCCAGTTCTGTGGTCACGGGCCTGTAAAGGACAGCAACAAAAGGAAATGTAGTTTTCCTCAAGTAAAAAACCCATAAAATTTAAAATGCCACCCCCAAGCCAACAACTAATTTCCCATTCTAGAAAGCTTGCAGAATTCGGTACACCTAAAAAAGCAAACTCACAAATATAGAAAGGAATTAAATAGCACATCAGACATAACTAGGAATATGGCTTAATATCTACCAGCCCTCTGATGTATTAGTTTTGAACAAAGGAATTGAATTCTAGACATAAGGTCTGGAGTGGTCTAGTTTTTATGCAAAATAAGGATTTGTTAGAGCAAGTCACACTTTGCACATTCAAGAGCCTGCACAATTTCCAGGCATTTCTATTCACGTGTTGAACATGAATTTGGTACATGTGAAAGGGATTTCTGGAAAGCAAAACTAAGGTAATTTGGCCCTACAATCAAGTTTGCAAATGCAAATCTGTAAGTGGGTGTATCATTCTATTTTATGGTTCCAAGAGCAGGCTTGGAGCTTTTAAAAAAAAAAAGACAACCCCCACCATGTTTTCAAGTGGCCTTTTGAGACAATCTGTCAACCAAATTACTTGTATTCAGCAATTAAGTTCCACTGATAAATACATAAGTGATAGATAAAGAGCCATCAAATGATCAATAAAGATTTAAGAGCACTACTTCTGCTACCTGTGTGTATGTACAGTACCTCAGTGTGAGATACCAGGAAAATATTCCTGATTGCTGGTAGGAGAATATGCACAAGACTTTATAAGTACTAAATGTGTCTTTCAGTTTTCTGCAATACGTTATAATTATCTTAAACTGATGAAAAAAACCTCTATTAGACGGGAATTTTTGTGCAGATTGCTTTTTGTGTAGATTTGCAGGGAAAGTGTACATTATATAGTGCATATATAGTAGAGAAATCATCACTTCCACCAGAGGCCAAGAAAGCCTGTCCTCCCATCTCTGCAAGGGACTGGTAAACATAAAAATTGCCAATAAGTTCACTAAAACTTAAAGCCATTAGTCTTTATTTAAACCCATTAATCTGGGCTTTAAGGATGTTTAAATGTTAAACAGCACAGAAGCCGTGGAGCACTGTCTAGCTAATGAGTATCATTCATATACACAGCAGAACAAGGTACAGCCTAAAACTGATCTGTTCTCAAATTTTTCAGTAATAAGCCTTCATCAAACTTTACCGACATTTAAATTGGCAATGTAAGCTATCCAGAGAATTACTCCTTCATCAGCACCCTTACCGAGTTTATAAATAAAGTAGTTCACATTACTAAACTAATTAGGCTATAAAAGCAGCAGAACAACTAGTTCTTAAATATCTCTCTCATGTTAAGTACAGCATACGTAAAACATTGGACTAGAAGAACATACTTGGTACAAATAATGAGCAAGTCATTTATAATTATAGAACAATTAAGAAGCTACATGTAGCAATCTGGGCCCTGCCACAGCGCTGGAAGCCACACAAGCTTCTGCTCAGAAAGGCTTCATGAAATGCACACAAATAATCTCGTCTCGCAAAGATGACTGTCACCTCCAAGTAAAGCACTGGAATAAACCCATTTTCGTCTCTCAACCCTGAAGAGAGGCTGGCACAGGAGAGCACAGCTAAGAAATGAGATTTAAATGCAAATTTTTCAAGTCTCCACTGCTGGACAGTGGTTCACAGTGCTGGGCGACAGGCTGCAACACCCGTAAGAAAAGCCTTCCTTAACTTGCTTCTTGCCTGAATGAGAGATGGTCCCTCGAGCTTTATGATGAGGGAGTAAGTTTTGCTTTAATAGCTCCGCTGCAGACACTGCTCTTCACACTACTTTGTTCACTGCAGCTACGGTCAGCACTACAGACTGGCCATTGGCCAGGGAGCTGCGTGACAGAATTTTCATACTTAAACTTCGGAGTTATTTGGGACAGAAAAATCTTTCAAGGAAAAAAAAAAATTAAAGTTCCAGTTACTTTTTATCCTCCCTTTCTTTGTGTCCTATGAATTAAGACAATTACTCTGAGAAAATTCAGGTTTAGTTGTGCAACTCAGTCATAATTAGTTATGTTCACTTAAATCGTTAGCATTTAACTGTTAGCACGGCACAGCCAGCTGTCCAGTACTTGTGTCTACTGCCTGAGGAGAAAAAGCGCAAGCCACTGCATACAAAGCGGTACAAGGTTTAGTCAGAAGCAGATGCATACACATTTACAATTAGTTTTCCTCACGTATTTGAAATTTACACTTCCCTTCCGTGAGCAGTTGTGCAGGTTAAGTGAATACCCAGCGTTCACAGATTCAGCAGTTTCTTCTTTGTTACTTAATTAGCTGTGCCAAATATAAATACAATTTTTGAAAGAGGTCAGTCCCATCAAAGAGCTTGCTTTCTTGAACTTAGAAAAAGAATTACAGGAATTGAGTGAATCACTTACTTGCAGTAGCTTTTGGTAGAATCAGCTTGCAAATGGGTGCAGACAGTAAGGTAATTTTACATGAGTTATTAGATGACAGCCTAAAACTGAATAATACATAAAAGCAAGCTGTCATAAACTGGTTACAATAAACTCTAGGAACCTTCAATACCTCACTAAGTCCAAAGCGGGCTAAGAAAAGTTCTGATTAAGTAACTCCATGACTAGAATTTTTTCATTGTTCTCTTTTGAAGGCACATCTCTTACTTGTCAACTGACCCAAACTTACAGATTATAACACTAATGAGTATAATCAACTGTAGCAAGTGCTGTGTCCCCTCTGGCACCACTCACACCCTTCCAAAGAGACAAATTTTGACAAAGGAACCATTTGAATCTCAAACATTAGAACACATCACGAGAGCCTGGTGTTTGTCTCTTGTTTTTCCTTCATTCTGTACTCTCACATGCATGCATTACAAAATTCCTAAACCTGACCTCATAAAACCCATCCAAAGTCTTAAAAACCAGGTGATCAAAAATATCTTATTTTTTTCCAAGGTGAAATTAAAGGCTTTGTACCTGCTAGGACCCAAGTTCATGGCTCAGTGTTTCTCCTGCGACAGTTGATGATGTAGCTTAATGGCGTAATCAACTCTTACAAGGGAAACCACAGAACCTTGAGCTCAGGTTTTGGCAGGTAAGTAAAGGAGGTGGTTTTGAAAGGATTTTCAAGGAGGTGGTTTTGAAAGCAGTTTGTTTGTTTTTTGAGCCAGATGATAGCAAAACCCACAACCTAAATCTGTCCCCCTCTGCATGTGCAATTATCATGCAAACCAGCTGCAACCTGCATCCCACCCCCCACACGCAGTTACCCTGTTGCAACTCCTGCATTTGCATGCACCGTTGCGTCTGCTGCCTTTAGTGCCCCTTTTAAATAGGCTACAAGAAGGTAAACAAGGTTTCCTTTTAAATCCAACACAGAACAGCAAAACAATACAGAATTACTGTCAGAACAGTGACAGGGACCTTTGTGGGTTATCTGGTCCAAAGTCAAAGCAGGGCTAGCTTCAAAGTTAGATCAAGTTGCTCGAGGCCTTAAATAGTCTTCTGTATAAAACCTACTGTTAAGGCTTAAGCACACAAACTAAAAAGTTTAATAGGAGAGTTGCAGCTTATTTGCCTGAACACAAGACTGGTACCTAGAACGCTGATACTTAACTTTGTCTGCCTCTGTATCTGGTCCTGGGCTGCGTAATCTCCATGCAGGATGGGAGCAGTACTAAGACACCCGCTGAGTAAGTCCATCTCTCTAGAGGAGTTTGAAGAGTGTCACATACAGGAATCAAATAAACTAGGCTATCATTACTAGTGAAGTAAGAGCTTGGGGTCCAAGACAGTACTCTGATGCTGAGGCTTGCTCAAAACCAACCACCACATGCCCAAAGGTGTGGTCCTGAAAACCATTCCTCATCCATATCCTGTCTGTAAAGCCGATTGTCTTCATTTCAGGAGTTGCTCTGATCAGAACAGGTCCGAAGTTTGTATCAAAAGTACTCAGGTTTGTTCTAAAGTCATCCGTGAAACGGTTTCCTCCTCTCCTAGATTCAGCAACACTGGAAATCAGCCGAGGGGCTGTGGGCTGCAATATAGTACAGATAGCAGGCAGGCAAGGTCCTCCTCGCAGGTGTTTGGTCTCCTGGCTACAAGGGCAGGCCCAGATGCCCACCCTACAGCCTCCATAATGCCAAACCTGCCAGGAGGCTTTAAGAGCACTGTTGGCAGTTAGAACAGCCTCATATTGGAAAACGCATCTGGAAGAAGATGTGCTTTACAAGTTTAACAGTCCTGTTGGACAGGCATCACCCTTACTGGGGATTTGAAAAGACTCTAGCATAATGCACAAAGGGGCAGAATGAGCAAACATTTAAAGCACTTGTTTTGTTTTTTAATGAAATAGGGTGCTGGAAAGTGAAGAAGGAAGGAAGGGATACTTGGTGTATCCCACCAGCAAGAACCACAGTTCCAGTCAGAAGGGAAGGAAGGCATCACTGAAAGGGAACGGGAGGAGGATTGACTATATGCTCTATACAGAAGAAGGCCTCTACCTGGAATGGAAAGTGGTGAGTTTCAGAGCTGATGAAAAGAGCCGTAACTTGCAGAACAAAATCGTCTGGATAGCACTGCAGCCTCTTCTGCCTGCATACTCCAAGAAGAACCTGCTGCTTTGCTATTTTCTACTTTAGCATGCAAGTACCCAGTTTGTAAACCTATTACATAAACATAAGATGAATGTAGGGATTCTGGTAGCAACACTGGTAGATGCACTGCTCTTGAAAAACAAACAAACAAAAAACCTTGTTTCCATTCCTTAAACTTTTGCCAGACTAAGTGCTTTGTCTGATGCTTTCCATGCCAGCAGTCTGAATATTTGTTAGTCTTTTCAAGTGTCTGGATGTGCTTTTATTATGCTTATGAAATCCTACCTAAGTTACAAGTCTGTGATACGCAGGCAGAAGTTGGCATGGGCTAACCAGAATGAGAACTTGTAGCATGCTCTCTGCTTCCTGGTGTAGGACCTTGCCTTATACAGAATTCCGTGATGAAAATGAGAAGCTAGTCACACTTATTTACCACACCCCACTGCAGCTGCTGCAGAAAAGCAGGTGATAGAAGAGTTCAGTGTAGCTTAGCGCATACCTCCATCCGTGGACGCAGCAGCTTAGCAGCTGAATTCTTTTAAGGATTCCTGCTTCAGATGCACAAATGCCCACGGGCATCTGTACAGTAAACCCACCTTACATTTTGTACAAACAACAACAAAACCAGTATTTGAATAGTTTTGACCCAGATTAGGTCTTTGGTAAGGCTCATGCTGGCAGCATAAAGAGAACTACAGTATCTATGCTTCCTGCAAGCAATTCCCAAAGTTACTAGCGAAGCGAGTACCTGGCTTGTAGGAGGGGACAGCTACATGGTATCAAATGAGGGTTAAGGTTGCTCCACCCAGCTGTCAGAAGCTGGGACACACGCAGTATTTCCTGCAGACCTTTCATTTGGTCCTATGAATGTCACCAGAACAAAGGCTATAATTCAGAGACGCGAGGAGCAGGGTTCCAGATTGCCTGAAGCTCCCAAGAAGTTGAACATCTCGATCTTTTTAGCTGCATGCCGTATCTAGCATAGTACGGCCAGCCCCTCCTCAGGCAGGTGAGGTTACCTACTACAGCACTACAGGTAAGGCTGTCTGGAACAACACAGACGTTACTGTAAATGGAAAGAAAAGGTGCAACGGATTTCACCCAGCCTAGTTCGACCGTGTAGCATGTGAGTGGTTCACCTCATCCTCTGCACCACAGTGGCATGCCCTGCGTGGCGGAGAGTTTACCACTAGCCCTGCCAAGCTACACTGGTCCCACATGTCCACTAATATAGTAAGGTACTTCAAAGTAAACTACAAAGAGGCATAAAAGCTGGGTCCCGGCACATGGTATAACAGATCCATTTTCCAGTCCTTCTTTCTTTTGTTTTCCTTCTGCAGGAAGTGGAAGAGTTCAGCTTTATTACCCAGTTAGCAGGCTTGACAGATCACCTACCAGTAGCAATGCGTCTCATGGTATCTACAGGAGAAGATGACCCTTAAAACTGACCAGCTTGGAGAGATTAGAAGAGGGAAACGTTAACAATATTACAAAAATATCAGAGGATAAGAACAAACTATTCTGGTGCCACGTTAGGAAAGATGACCAGACCTGACCCGGGCTACTCCCAGACTGCACCAACAAAGACGGATGTCAAAAGGGAAGAAAAGGAAGGGTTGTGGCGAAAAGCCACTGTCACAAGTTGCTCAGGCAACAGGGCAGGCCTGTACTACAATGCTTTCACTGTGGACCGAACGGAACCAAGATGGAAGTCCTAATTCCTTCTGAACCAGTGCCATTCTTACTAAAACATGTTTTTATACTAATATATAGCACAATTTAGTTTGTAATTAGTCTGTGAGTTAGTGCTGCTCAATGGTTTTTTGCATCATTTCTTTGTATAGCTAAGCAGCTAAAGCTTTTTTTCTTTTTTTAGCCTGTTGAAGTTGTAGTAGAGTGCTTGCATCAGTAGCATGCGCCCGCACTGCATGCCACTCTGAGATAAAATAGTAAGATACCATGGGGAATATCAGAATAGAAGCGAGTTCAAAAACCAGACACCAGCCAAAGGAAGGCATTCTGGGACTGGCAAACCCTTCTGTCATTACAGATAGACCTTGAAACAAACAAACAAAAACTCCATTCCGGCTGCAGACCAGTATCTTCCTGTCCAACTTAAGGATACTTAAAAGATTCAGAATTAAGACTTCAAGAACACAGTTCTACCCTTATTCCAGCTGTGTTTCAACTGAAATTAGGAAGTGTTTTGTCTAAATGGTAACTCCAGAATCGGGCCTTTAGTTTTCTAAGCGCAACTTATTCCCTTAAGGAGAAATATAGTTCCCCTGTAATGTCTCTTCTTTCCTTCCCATACACAAGGCAGTTCTGAATTATTATGGTATGGGATGATATGTATGTTACAGTAGAATGAATAGATTCCTGTAGTACCACTGGTAACACCAGAGCCAACGTTCTGCCTTAGCTAGAAAGAGTAAGTGGGAAATAGCTTGTAAAATGCATGCTAGATATAGAGTTAAAATAAATGTAAGTGACATTTTGGGAGAAAAAGTATAGAACATTGTATGATTGATAAGGCAGGATAACCTAACAATTTTCCAAAGGAATCAGTACACTGAAAGTGTAGCATGGCTAGCAACTAGAGAATAGACCTGGGGCTCTCGGCCTTGGGTGACTACTTCCTATGAGCAGAAGGTTTGTTTATGTCTGAGAGACACAATTCTCCATTTGTTACACACTCACAGACTTCAGTGGGGGTCCTGCCATCTTATTCCTATGTTCTTTCCACTGCAGCTCTTGTAAGTGTGGGGCTCCCCTCTGCCACCTTATCCCAATGACCCGACGTACCCAGCCTCTGTAACCTTAACAAAAGTAATGAAAAGCTGAGAATCGGGTCCATAACAAGACTTGGTGGTTTTTTTAGGGATTTAAATTCAGAAGGGTTTGTGTTGCTGGGAGAACAATGAGACCCCTTGCATTTTAACCGATACTTAGTCTCTTCGGACTACTTCCTGTTCAGTTTTAGTGTAATTTCCTCTTACATTACAAATTCCCTGTGTAAAAGAGAGATGAATTTAATACTTACACTTACTCTACAAAGTAAACTGTTTCAGTTACGCTGGCGACAAATTCCTGAAGATGCTCTTGTTCTGGTTTAGTTTGCACCTGCTAGGAATCAGCGTGCGCTAAATCAGAATAGATTTAAAGTAGAAATCCCAGTCTGCACAGCCTCTGGTACTGGCTTAATTAGCTACAGTAAACAACAGAACTTTTACTTAGATCAGCAGCCTGATTTTGCAAGTAGAGAAACTCACAAAAGTATTGGACTAACTGTTGGCTAATTCCAAGTAGGTAGTGGGCCACCGCTCACGCTCTCCCTCTGCGCCTGGTCTTGACACGTTTTATGCCTCATTTTCCAGTCCTGGCGTCCCTTCAGCAGAGACTGCCTCTTAAAAGTGTACCGTGCCAAACCGTGGGGTGGTCTGCAAGCGTAACCCATGGGCACTCAAAAATGGAACCAGACTCGATTCCCCTTTTTGATAAAATTAGAAATTCAAGTTTACAGCATCAGAGACTTTAGTATGCTATCCCAGTGCATCACCAGTTTGCCACTTTGTACGTTTCTCTTTATACAGAGGGTGCACAGATGTGCAGTGTGTTTTTCCAGTTTCTTACCTCTCCACCCAATTCAGAAAGACTTGTACCTGAAACAGTGCTTTTAATCCTATTTTCTACCTTGCTTGTATTTTATTAACCTTTTTAAAAAAACAAAAACAAACACAAACCGTATCAGTAGCAATTTGTGCGCTGTCCAGCAGCTATTTCTCAGTAGGAAGATTAAATACAAGGTACAGTATTTTTAATAGCTTTCCTAACAATGTAAATTACAATTTGATATCAACTTCACTAAGTATCAGTTGCAGGAGCTGAATGTGACACTGTGTGGGATACAATCCTAATACTGCCAAACAATGTTACATTTACAGTAAACCTAACATGGTCTAAATTACTTTCAAATTAGTTCTGTGGCTTTCTGTTGACTAAAAACCAGGCACTTCTGTCAAATTTTTGAGACATGTCGAGAAGTATTTTTCAAATTTGAAGTAACCTGTTTTAGATTTTGATGTTCTTAGTTTCTCAGTGATCAAGAAACGGATAGCTGTAAAATGTTCTCTTTAAACAATACACATACATTTAATCAGTCTAGGTAGTTCTTACTAATTTACTGTCTTAAGGATCTAACTTTGCAAGAGTGTGATGCTGGGAGGTACAGCATTGTGGCACCACTGTACAGATGTTCCTTGCGTTTCTGCATTGACCCTGTGCCTTCCGATGCCTTGGTATGCTTGCAGGAGTCCGAGGGCATATGTACCGGAAAACTGTACGGACAGGCTTGCCTTTCCCGAAGGGTAAGATCCTGGAGGAAAATGAGTTTTGTCTACACCACTGCTACTACAGTTCCACATACTGTCTCACAGGAATCACTCAGACAACGCCTGTACCGGAAGGATATCAGCCATTACAAGCCTTAGACCATTACTATGTAGTAGCGTATTTGCATTTTAAAACAAAAGGCGGGAGCAGAACATGCCCGGGAAATCAAACCCTGGACAGCTTTTTCAGAAGTCAATCCCACTTTGCTTAAGGACAGCATGACCCGATTTATTAATAGGATATTATTTGTAAGAAATTTGAGCTAAGCTCAAATTATGCTACTATGCATACCCCACTTCGTACAGGAATTTCGGGTATCTTCAGGAAGAGGGTGATAATGCTATTCTTGGTTTCATAACTGCCACTCCACAGGGATACTGTAGATGAAGCGTCATCTGTTTTTATAAAAGCTAGATAACATCTTCTGTTTCTCATGTTCAATTTGCATTTTACAACTGCACTTCTAGAAAAAGTGAACAAAAGACACAAATGAGGGCAGCCTAAAACTCAGAACTTCCAGAAGTTTCAAGGATGTCAGGTCCTTACACAGTACCTTTAGATCATTTCAAAAACACAACCTACAGAGAACAGCACGTAGCCTCTCGGGCACGTTCCGAGAGGTTCTGTGTACCACAGCTCAGCTTCCGAGGAGCAGGGTAGTAACACCTAGTGTACAGCTCTGTGCTACGTGAAAAAGTGTTTACTATAACCAGTTCCAGTGGTGGCCACCTAGTTTTATTCCATCACAAACGACACCTAACAGAAGCTGTCTAAAGCAACCAAAGAGAAACTGTGCCACAGACTGGCTCCAGGAGCAGCCTGCAGCCTGCTGAGATGTGGCCTGCTGTAGGGAAACTCCTGAGAAAGCTGTCTGGTACAAGAAGTATACCGATCTTGTGCTATTGTTGTGACAAGGTTTTGTCCCAGAAGCACTCAGCTAGTCTGGCTAGACCCTCAGTCCTACTTGTTGGGTAAGACGGTGAGATTTAAGGAACTTACAATGCCAATAAAGGTTCTTTTTTTTTTTAAAAAAGGGTCTTTGTTTGGTGGTCCAGATGAAGCAGATCTGACTGTCCCCAGTTTGGGCTCTGAGCTACCCTGGGAGCACACGGCAGCACATCAGTGTCGGCACATATCATCAGCTCGGAAATGAAGCATTTTTACCTCCTCCTGACACTATAGGATGAGATCAGAAATACAATTCAAGCACTTTGAAAAACTCCCAATTTTATCATCTGGTACAATGAGGGTCAAATTGTTACTAAAGGTCTCATTTTTCCATGCCACCTTATTTTAAATATAATCTTGATGCTTTTAAAGACTTGTATTATTGCTGAGGTTTAGAAATCCTAGAATAACCTTTTTTATTTCAATGATTTTTCGGTATTGTATCCTTCTGGAACCTAATGTTTTTATATGGTAAGCACATACCTTCTGACATTTTGTTATAAATGTATTAAAAAAATAAAAATTTAAATATTTTCATTGGTTTCTTTGCCTGCAAGAAAACCACAATCTCAGACCTGATAAAAACAAGGTATTTTGAACAACAGGGAGGGGGTTTTGTCTTTTATTGGTGCTGAAAGGAATAACTGGTTGATGCAAACAAGATAATAAAATTTCAAGGCTCAAATGATTCTGTGCAGTCCACTTTTTCTGTTTTTGTGATGTGGAGTCTGACGGCACTAACTGAAATCACACTCTAAGATGCAGTCTGGTGGGTGGCTCAAGCATGGTCTCACTGTGCTATGCCTGTTCTAGTCAATCTGCAGGAAATAAAGGGCGAAAGAAACGAGTGCCTTTAACTCGCCCTGCACCTTGGCCTCTCCTGCTCAGACGCACCCCGCTCAGTTGTCAAAGTGTACGACCTGCACACAAGCATTCACAGCACCTGCTGTAGGCTGCAGAACTGAACCCTGCCCCTCGCACCAAGCCCACGCCTTAAGTGGGAAGATACCACCCCGCATTACATTCTGCTAGCATTTAATGGAAGACTGCTTCACAACGACAGTTTCTTACTATGCAGTTGTACATCTTGGCGTCTCCACAGTTACCTAGTCCCTGAACTAATGGAGAGCAGGTCTTTATATATATATTGTCCAGTCAAATTTAATTTAAAAACGAAATAAACCCCGCCACGTACATATGTCCTTAGGAAATCCAGTGATCGTCAAGGGAAAAGAAACCATTCTAGTGGTTCAGTCTTTCTGAATGGTCCTCAAAGCCCTTTATAAAAGCTAGCAGGGAACCCCACCTCAAAGAGTTTATTTTTTCCACAAGCAGAAAGTAGGAAACAGCAATCAAGGAGGAGCACAGCACACAAGTTTCCTGTCATTAGCACAGCAAGGGACCACTCCACCTTGTGAGACAGGATGTTAGATATGGATCTCTGCAGCTTTCTCCACTGCTGTACAGGTGATTTTTCTCCGCATCATGACGCTACCATAGCCCTGTACTTTGACAGACTTCCTTCTGCAGTGGCAGATTCCTACTACATGCCTCTCCTGCAACACCCCATCTATTTTTCCATTGTTGCAGCTTGTGCTATTACATGAGCAGTTCATAAGTGGGCTCTCCTCTACTAAGTGCTAAAGAACCACAAGGCAACACACAATCATTTCTTGGACAGTTTGCATGTTCCAGGCATTTAACTAAGAACACAGACAGAAAATTGTAACTCCTTCCTGCTGCCTCTGCCCCAGGCGTTGCAATGTAGTTTATTATGAACTCCTGCCCACAGCTGCCTGTCAGCCAGCACTGTAACTGCAATACCATCTGCCGCTTTGGCTACTGTACAGACTCTCTTGGCAAAGCACCTATTAAAATACAAACCTCCCTATCCCACTGAAAGTCCTCCTCAGAATGCTGCTGAAACCACTATTCTTCTATTCCTTTCCTCTGGTTGTTTAATAAATACTTTGATGAACCAATTCTCCTTGTCGCAGCAAATTCAAGTGGCTCACCTACATTTTCATGGCCTTTCAAAAGACATGCTCTTACGCTCTGCTGCCGTTTTCGACTACTCCAGATTTCCCACCCACCACTCCTGTATCTGTAAGCCCTTCATATTTTCTTCCATACTTTGCCTGACATTTAGGGAAGGCTCCAAGCAGCCGTTTGTGAAATCAGTGAGCAGGCCTTGCTAGGAAGACTGGCAGGAAAACAACGATCCTCTTTCTCATCTTTTACATAATGGCAGATTTAACAACTGCCCCTTACCACCATTAGCTGTGAAAGGGAAGAAATGTGTGTTAATTGCAGCTAAGATTAGAGAAAAACTGGAGGAGAAAAAAGGATCTGAGGATAGTTACACATTAGGTCTGTGTACCGTAAAAGACCATGGAATCTCCAACAACATTTATTCTGGGGCATGTATTCATTCCCCTTCCCTCCTCCTCTGACCCCCGAAAACCCCTTTAGGGGTCAGACAAACATTTCATATTATAGCAAATCATACACGTTGCTGATGACATGCTCAGCCCTACAAACGCTGCAGTGCCCATGCTGGTACCATTGCCTCTCACGCCAGCAGAGGCTTTTCCAACCTGCGAACTCAATCCATCTGCCTTCACCATTTGGTATGTCCTCTCACCCTCCTCCTGCCTGACTCACAGGCTCTTTGGGGCAGCAGTGTCACTGTCCTGTCTCTTATACAGCACCCAACACTACACTGTCAAGGAAAATGGTTCCTAGGCACCAAGAACCATCGAAACAGTAAACAGAAATCAAAAGAGGAGATTAAACTGTAGTAGCAAAACGCTACAGCCTTCTTCTGTGCTTTAAAGGACGAGATAATCGAATATAATCACATAAAATAAAGGGAGATTTTCCCCTTGTTCCTCTCAAAATACTAGCTTTCAGCTGGCTCTCCTGTCTGTAAATCGTGTAATTCCTAGAAAACAGCACCTGCTTGCTGTGTTCCTCTGGACATGTCCCTAAGCTGATGCTTCACCTTCCCTCACTTCCCACACGATCACCTCACACTTACCAACACACACCTGCACAGCTTGCAACACTGCCAAGCGCTCTCTTTCCCTTTGTAATAAACCTTTGATGTTGCCAAAGCCAAACCCAGCAGAACAACTCCAAACTGCTTCAAGTGCCACGGTACAGTTAGTAAGCCAGATGTGTCAGAATATCCTTTATCTGTATAAACACTGCAACAAAAGCCTAAAGCTTCTTACATCAAGTAGTTTTCACTGTTATACTACATCTGTCACAACAGATTTTTTGCAAAGCTCCGCAAGTCATGGCAGCCTGTGTCCGAAGCAGCCAGAAGCCTTTAAAGTCCCACTCCTATTCACCAATGTTCAACCCTTCCAAATCCCAGCAACAACATGCGTCAGCCTGATGAGCTCAGTAGAGACCTTAATGTGATCCTGAATGCCGTACTGTCATTAGTATACTGAATATTGATATCTGACCACTTTCCACCCTGCTAAAATGGAATTTGCCTCACAGATACACACATTAAACACTGTATTAGCTAGTAACTGATACAAATCCTTCTGCCTTAACGATACAAAATGGAGGATGATAGCTAAAACACTGCAGCATTACACGAGACAAACACAGCTGCCTGTAGAAAGGACAGTAACACGTTTGTAAAGCGGAGGGATGTACCCTACCCATTTAACCTGTGAGCTCCTATTCCACAAGTGCCTAGCAGAATGGCTCACAGAGACTTCAGGAGGCAGCTATGGTAAGAACTGCTCTATTCCACAACAATACTTCTGCAATTTTAAGACTCTCTACGATGCAATAAAAACTACCGAAGGGCTTTCCTATGCTGCCACAGCATTGCATGCTACAACGCCCGCCCCGGCAGCCTCCAAAGAACACTTTGGTATTTGAAAGAAGCGATGTGGGAGCTCAGAACCCGAAATCACACAATGGCAGTATATTCTGAATGGATCCCACTGCAATGAACAGAAAGAAATGGGCACAATGAAGGGAAGATGACATCTTTCCACATCAAATGTAGCTAGGTACCTTTGTTCTCATTAAAGAGGTTCATGAACTTCTAAATTAGCAGAAGACTGTCAGTTTGAACATCCTGGCCCTGCTACAATTTGAGCAACATCCCCACTACCTTTTTGGATCCAACTAGGTATAATTGTTACCTTCTTTGTGTTGTGCTGCAACAAGTTCTTAAATACCTTTCAAATGCTACTCCAGAATACTGAATACTCAACAAAATCCAGCTAGATCTTTCTCTACAATTAAAAACTTCTCCTGCAGGCAGCTGCCACAGTGTTACCAGCTTCAGCAAAGCCAAAATTTGATGTTTCATATCGTTTAGTAAGAACCTTCAGGATATCAAGGAGTAAAAGGCAGTTGCAAGGTCTGCAGGACACTAACTGAAAAAAAAAATCCTAGGCCTAGCATGGTGCCCAGCACTATGCTAAATATATTTCTAATGAAAGGTGTATCACACAAGACAAACTAATTTTCAGTATGCAGTCTGGTCCATTATCTCAGGCCCAAAACAAGACTGTTATGAAACATTTATTTAAACTCTATTTTCTGTTACTCCTTGGTTACATATAATTTCTCTTTCCCACATTTGCTGAGAAAGCTATTTATAGCCACAGCAAACTCAGACTTTGAACAAAACTTGTCTTGTATCCCACAATAAGCACATAAGAAGGGCTTCATGCTGTAGCTACTTCATTAATTATTAGATTGGTGTTCTTGGAACTCTGTGGCATATAGGAACTAACAGTGCTTAGCCTAGTGACATCCCTCTTACCCACAGCTGACCTTGAGTGTCCTTCCACCTCACTGCAAAAACCTCAGCCTCACTATTCTGCAGCCAAATGTCCCAATGTTAGAGCAATCAGAAACTGTAAATGTAGCATTTATTATACACTGACAAAGAAACGCTGAGCCTGGTTAAATGCTGGTCAGTGGCTCCACACCCGGTATAACGGGGTCCTTGTCCAGGCCTGGGTTCCCAAGGACTGACAATTAGAAGAAGGTTTCTGACCACAAGACCAGGCAAGTTCAAAACCAGCTTCCAAACGACCACAGTAGAATGCAAGCCAACCAACCAAATATTCCTTCCTCTCCAAAACCCCACTGCTTTTAAAACAGTCTGATGTATTTTTAAAGAGAGATTATACAGATGAGCCCTACTACATGTAGGGAAGGGAGGGCTATACAGAGCAACACAGAAGGTCCCACTCAGTCCCATGTTTGGTTTGAGGACAGGGGAAAAGTACAGAATTTCTTCTGCGTAATGATTATTTACAAGTGCAAACATAATCAGCTGTTTGCGACCTTCACTTTATTCTCTTAAAAATATAACTGTTATTTTTATTCACATTTTAAACATGGACAGAACTGGTGCCTACTAGCAGAAACTCATCAAGTATCAATAGCTCCCTGTCAAGGTTCTATGTAAGAAGACTGTACTTAACTTACTGTATGCAGACAATATTATAAATATTTGAGAGCATCTAAAAAAGGGAAAAAAACCAGCAACAAAAGAAGAACATTGAGAAAGATTAAATGGCCCTTAGTTATTTGGGAAACATTCCACAGCATGTACCTTGCTGACTAGTTCTCTTGGTGAGAAGCATGACTACACCTTGCCTTTAGTTTTAGAGATGCTTTTTTTATTAAATCTTATTTTAAATATAATTATTTGATTAGCTGTTGCCCTGCCAACCCAGGGAATGCAAATATAAACTGTCTCAAAAAGAGAGTCATAGCTCCCAGCTTTTAAGAGGAGGTAAACAATGGAGCAGTGTATCTAGTTTCCAGCTAGAGGCAGAGACACAAGTGGAATATTCTCCCTGTAAGCAAAGGGATACAGGCAGCAGCATCCAAGAAAGCAGCAGGAAACTGGCAGTGCATATAAGGCACTGCATCGATCTGAACAGATGATCTCCTATGAGAAAACACCTTTATTTATTCAGGCAGACTACACAGCTTAGCTGACTGGCACTGTGACAAATACAAAAATGGCAGGATTCTAAATGGGGACACGTTCTGCCATCAAGGGAGGCTTCAAAGAAAGAGAACAGGCTAAACAGCACCTAAGAGGGCCACGTCACATCCTTACTGCAAAATTCCTGCCGATACCAGATGACTGCCACTGTGGAGCAAGGAACATGCTCCCAACCGCATCCGTACATTAGCATATCTACACCAGCTAATTAGAGGAGTTCAACTCTCCATACCAGACACTAACCAGGTTTAGGAAGAACTGCTTAAATGATCCAAGGTGCTGGTGCACCTTTTGGAAGGGAAATGCTACTTATACCTCCACCCTGCTGCTTCATTCATTTCACCTATAAACATCAAATACAGCCATAGGCTGGAAGTGCAGACATTGCACACGAATACAGTAAGAGACTGGCCTTGAAAAGCTTCCGGTCCGTGACAAGCATAAAAGAAATGACACAGAAATTAAATGCTTTGTCAGCAACACACCCATGAAACCTGTGGAGCGGAGCACCTTGCTACAACAGACATAAATTTTGTATTGAAATATGAAGACATAGTCTTTGCTAGATTTTTCTCTGCCTTCTTCCTTTTTTGGAGACTTTTTTGATGTATATTGCAGAGCATATGCTAAGATAATGCAAGAGAGGGTGAAAATGTAGCATTTAACATGGAAGTTGACCTTACGGTTCACATACTCTCCTGTGCAACATAGAGCAAACAGCTAGTTTTTGTTGAACACTAGTCAGTACTACAGAAAAAAGCGGAGGCAGAATCTAAAATCCTGAAATAAAAAAAAAAAAAAATTAATAGATAAAGAAGAGAACATGCAACTTCCCTAAGGGTTTCATACAAAACAATCACATACTAAGCCACCATAATGCCATATAGCAGCACAGTTTTCGACCCAAGACCGTAACATTAACACGCTGCTTCCACCAAGATCTTCATCCTTTGGCACGCTATGCCTAGAAGTGCAGGATTAGTGCTCTCTTATGACACACAGGCTGCATGAGACAACTTTGCTGCAATCTTACCACACTTTCCCCATGCCTCATCAGCGCCTTCAGATAAAGTTTTGGGTTTATATTTCAGTTTCAGAAGCGTAAGCTCTAGATGAAACATTTTCGTCAGCAGAGATACCTTTTGCTGAAGAGAAGCACAAGTGCCTGCCTAATCCTGAAAGACTTCCAGGCTTGCTTTTCTGCTAGCCTCTGAAACCTCTGCTTTGCTGTCAGGATAGACTGCCCGGTCAGCAGGACACAAGGGGGGCTGGAGAAACCAAAGGGACAGCACTGATTTTAAGCGAGGCTGAGGCTTAATGAGGAGCGACGCCAACAGGGTCACTTAAGAGACCATCACTTAAACTCTCTGAACAGAATGAGACTGCTAGATTTGGAGTCCAAAGACCATTTCAATCACTCAGACGAGAGCACACTACCAGAGACAGACAGTAACAGAGACAGTTGTATATGTAGGCAGCTGAGGCTAATCCGTGTCACTTAACTAACACAGGAGATACGATAAAGCTGCTATGATTGTTTGTTTTTAAAATGAGGGTAAAAAAAAATGTTTTGAAATGAACCAGGGATGACAAGACTTTAACATAAAAGAACCTTCTCCTGAGTTTTCAGCCTTGCATGTATAGATTACAACAGAATTCACAGTAAATGTACCTCCAAACTGGGCTCTGCAACTAATATTCTCCTTTTATCCCCCACTGCCCTCTACCTTCTTCCCCCTGAGGTAAGGAAAGTTATGATATAAATGCTAGCCATAGTACAGAAAAGTACCTTAAAGGGGGGCACAACCCACAAAAAGCCCTTACATACTATCTGCCTTTTTGTCAGTCAGCATAACTTGAAAAATAGCTTAGGCTTATTTGTAAACGCATATCTAGAAGAAAAAAATAAAGTTCTACAGCAAATTAGACCTAAAAGCAAGTAAATTTTAGTAGTACTGAAACAATTAAAAAAATAATTCAGCCTTTTGTTTTATATTTCTACAGAAAGAGGCTGAGTGTGTCCAAAACATTTTTTCCTCTTCATAAGCTTTTCACTAAAAGGCCATAGGACAGAGGCTTCATTCACAGGACACAGGCTATGAGAAAGATTACAGAGAAACTCTTAAAAAACACCAGCTGAGGAGATAAGAGACCCTAAATGCTACTGCTGTTTTAAAACCCCTGGGGCATGAATATTCAACACTAAAGCCACTGCCTCGGTCCTCAGTTTACTCACTAGTTGGTACAACGTCCCAGCATGCGAGGATACACACGTGGCAAAACTGCAGGCAAAACTACACGGTGTGAATATTCTTTTCGTACCAGCTCACTATCCACGTGTGTGCTTGGTTTCCTCAGTCTGAACGTCACACAGACATACTCAACACATCAACTTTGTTTCTGAAGTCCCACTATTACTTCAACAACAAAGCAGGCCTCTAAGCCAGCCAACGTTTGCTCCCTCATGCGATCCTGTGGACTGGAAGCAAGTGCTGACACAACGTATTTTATGTAAGAAACAACCGGGCCGACTGGGAGGTGCAGACCCGCCGGGGCTGCAGGGCCGGCGGGTGCAGGAAGGTCAGCCACAACCCGTTGGGAAGGGCCACCGCGGCGAGACGGGTGAGGGCCCGCGCGGCGCGCCTCACGACCGGCAGCCCGTACCGCCCTGACTGGAAACCGTCCGAGAGCTTGACGCCCCGGCGCAAACAGCTCAGCCAGGCCAGCCCCCCGCCCCGCCATCCCTGCAGCGCAGCACCTCCCCTGCCCGGCTTACGGAGGCCTTCCCGCGGCGCAGAGGCGAGCCGCTGCCCCCGCCGGGTGCTCCCTCGCCGCCTCCGCCGCCGCGGCGGGAAGGGTGACGGGCACCAGAACATGTCCGTCCCCTCCCCTCAGGCGGCAGCAGGCCAAAATGGCGCCCGGCCGGGATGAGGAGGGGGCTCGGCCAATCAGGAGCGGGGCTCGCGCCCCGGGCAGGTGCTGGCCAGCGCGTTCCCGAGAGAAGGGGCGCCGGGGGCGCGCGCGGCCGTGGCGGGTCCAGCCGAGGCGCTGCGGCCCCCGTAACCGGCGGCCCCGGGAGAAGGGACAGCGAGGGCCTCCCTGGCCAAACGGCCGCCTCGCGGCTTCTCCCTCACCTTATCGTTGGGCCTTGGGGGGCGGCAGGGCGGTCGGTTTGCTAGTAATTAACTCTGGCTGCATTCAGGGCCCTTCCCACCAGAGTGAGGGCTGCCAACGTCAGCCCCTGACTGTGAATGACTTTGCAGGTGCCTGTGAGGTAGCCATGAGATTATGCATAGAGACCTACAGTACAGTCACTTCAACCGTTCCTAGAAATACTACAGTTGAGAAGAAAGATGACAGTTCCAAGGGCTGCAGTGAAGGCTGTTTGTCTCTCCCTTCCACCCCATTCATTGCTGCAGCTTGATTTATTTGCCGATTCTCAGGGTTGTGAATAATCGGTTTCTTAGCTACTCCAACATGAAGCAAGCAGTCACGTTATAGCAGTACAGATACAGCAGGGTCCATCAGCCTTGAGAAGCAGTCGTCCACTCAGTAAACTGCAGCGCTTTCTTCCATAGCACGAGTGCAACACTTCACCTGGAGAGCGATGTGCAAGGCAAGAAAGAGCAGAGGCTATGGAAAGTAACAGGAGCAAGAGACAAATGCCACAGCAAACGGGCTGCTGCTGCAGTACGTTACGCAGCTGCACTTCAGCAAAACCGTGAGGAAGAACAGGAGGTTAGGTGGCCAGTCTAGTGTGTAACGTAGGAGCTAAGATACCTTGGGACTGTGCCCCCGCCACCGCGAGGGGCACAGTCAGACCACCAGAGTGTGGGGCTTTCCTTTTGCATACAGGAAGATAATCAGCTCTCATTCTTTCATTAGTGCCCTGGGCTGCAAAAGAGGCACCTTAAGGACTCTCAAATCCTAGACAGAATCCTGTGGGGGAGGGGGAAAAAAGGGCAGGTCATCTTCACAACAGCCTCTCAAAATAAAAACGAAGCCCTATAGCCTTGTAAATACATATAAAATCTATAAATTAAAAATATTTTTTACACATAGTACAAATATATGTATTTAATAAAAAACCCCCATGGTTTTAATTACTGAGGTATCCAAGGATTTGCTGCCTCTGAGCCTTTATCTCCTGTATCTCGGTCAAACCTCATAAGGCTGCATTTGAAATCACACTGCGCTAAGAAAACAAATGATTAAAGCAGAGCAAGGGAGTCAGGGGATTAGTTTATTCTGCATGGCCTTGAGCAAGTAATTTTTAGCTCTGAGGTCCTAATCTTGTAGTAAGCCGGGGGCAGATGGAAACATTTGAAACACCCACACAAAGCACGCTTAGGTTTTTCTCATCTGAAAAATGGGGTAACAACACATACCTCTCTCTGAGAAGTGTCTTAAATCATTATCTGCATTAAATGCTTGGAAAGGTCAAGTTTTAAAATTATTAAAGTACCAAACCAAATTAACATTTTGCAATGCTATCGGAGTCAATGACAACACAAGCACCGTTGTATTTGGCACACAATCATCACTGGAAAAATCTAACACTAGGAAGCCGTAATAGTCTCTTCCCCTCCTAACCACCATCTGTAACTACAAATGGAATACAAAAGATGAGTGACTAAATTAATTAGTCCTGAACTGCATCCCCTATCTTGTTAAATGCAGGAAGCCTATACAGAGCAGTTTCAAAGGGATTAATGAAGGAGAAAACCAAGCTCCGGGATGTCAATCCTTGAATTGCCCAGCCTTCAGACAAAAGGTACCAGTTCTGCCAATAAAGGAACAAATCTCGCAGCTGCCACGACTTAGAAAACACATCTTTAAAATGCAAGACTTATCCTTCGTTAGGACCATGACGATTTTACTGTGCTAAGAGTATTCATTCTGTGTATTCAGCATGAGACACTTTGTTGCCTGCCTGCTTTATGGTAGGTGCAAGCCCCTATTAGTCTTACTAGCAGTTATCACTTTTTGTACTAGTTTTCCATGTCAGTGCATGTATGTACAGTGTATCTTATAACATCACAAGCGTTTTATTTGCACATAAGATGACACAGCTGCATTGCAAGTCTTTGCACTTTTCCTTCTTAGAAGGAAACACCATCTGAAGGCACTAGAAATTTAAGAGCGGATTCTCAGCACCCTCTTGTGGATTTGCGGTGTGATAACCGCCAAGTATTAGCAAAACTTTCATTACAATTCAGAGCTACAGAAAAGTTACTATTTTGCAGCAGAACTACAGTAGGGAAGTTAAATGTGAATGGCAAAACTTTGTAGTTTATGATTATTTTTAATACCTGAATAAGATCTGCATCTTTAGTGCAAGCATCTCCTGTGCCACATTAAAAAATCTGCCTGTTAATCACTGGCTCTCATGCAACATATGAACTGTAATATTGCTAGTTCAGTGGTGGCAGGGGATCCTCCTTCTATTAAAACATGCATCCATGCCTGCAGGCCTAGTCAGGATCAAAGCTGCTGTCATTTAGAGAAAAAAATTGCCTGTGGCGGCCACATGAAATAAATTCCTTCCAAGAGAAAATAGGATTCTCGCTCTGCTTATTAAGATGCCAGTACCCAGAAGCTCTTCCAACTCAGCACATCATCGCAATGCTTCTGTCAGGTCTGGGAACAAATAGGAGTCTGAATGCTGCTACTGGCCAGATGTGTTTTTCTGATAAAGTGGCTTTCCTCCCCCATGTGTGTGCTTGCAGTAAAATGCCCTGTGGAAGAGGACAGAGAGAGAAGTACTTTCTTGTTTTGTTTTTGCATATATCTGTAAGGAATGGCCAGAACCCTCCTATAAGCAGCAGTTTTCCAAACAATTTACAGATCACACTAGGTTTTTAGGTCCAATTTGAAGAATTCACAGAAGCCAAGGAAGACTGAAACATACACTAAATACTCCTTATTACAAGTGAATAAATCTTTCCCCAAGTCACCCAGATTCGTAACACCACAGCTTTTTTTTGTATGCATCAGAATTTAATGAGCAGTGTGACTTATGTGAAAACATTCAAACCATACATGTGGTAAGGGCTTGCTTCAACATAACAGCTTCCAGCATGTTTTAACCAAATCCTCAAAGCAGTTTCAATACCTGTCTACAAGCATAAGCATAACCAGCAAGCATTAATAATGTTGATCACACTCACAGTGAATTAAAACACACACAAGGTTTCTTGAGCACATCATCAGATTTTGTTCCTCTAAGGAACTTACAGGTGCTAAAATATGCTTTCCAGCCTTTTTATTTTTCTGGACAGCAGCAATACAATTACAGCTCCACGTATATTGAAATTCAAGATGCTTTTCCTCACATGCAGATAACATGATTCATATTAATTGCCACTGTTTGGTTCTGGAAGCACAGTTCTGCAGATATGCTAGCTATGCCCTTCACTTTCACTACACTCACCTCTGAGAATCTTAGTAGTCCCGAGTCTCACAATACCAAAAGAATTTTAAAAGGTTATTTCTCAGTCACCATGCCTGTATCTACCACAGTGCCCACATATCAGTCACATATGTAACACAGATAACAAAATACAAATTCCCATCAATGTGGACTTCTTCCCTTTGGCATTTTAGCAGATTTATCTGTTTTATTTTTCCTTAGGAAGTACAATTCAGGGACATACATACAGAGTTGTCTCTCAGAAAGTTAACACTAGACGTTAAAATACTGTAAATTCAGTTGTGGTTTTGTTCTCTCTTACTTTTATTTTTCAAACATACAAATTCTAGTATACTGCCGTCTATTAGTTCTGTGTTCCCTTTGGAACACTGCATGCTTCTGTAAGATCCAGAATCATTTGTGCAGTTAAATGCAAAAACCTTCAGAAGCTATTCCTACTGCAGAACAGCTGCTCATGCTTTCTGTGTCGGGCCACAAGCAAACACAGAAGGCAGCATCTAAGTTTTTCTGCCCTGTTGTCTCTTCCAGGAGAAGAGAAGCTATACTATGCAAGCCGCATACATTCAGACTTGCACAGCTGTCTCTGTGACTTTTTTTTTTTTTAATAAAGGGCCAAGGTTTTACCATTTAAAAGGCTTGGACATATTATTGTTCCCAATATACAACAGATCAGTGCCACCATACTTTCTGTGGACTAGGCACAGTGTATCAAAATTAGAAACAATTGTTTAATGAACAGTAACCTATATATTCCAGCAAAGTTTGTAAGAAATGAGAGTCTGAAGTTAAGCATCATACAAGAATAGTTTTGAAAAGTGAAATCCACAGATCTCAGTAGGAGCTGCAGGGTTTCTTTTCTAGGGAAAAATATGGGTCATGTATTTCATTGATTCCTTACATCTATTACGTGCAAAGACCTTTGTCAGGAAAATATTTCTGCAAAATTTAGGAATATTTCATCTGGCTTCCAGGTCTATAAATATGATCACACTCTTAGGAAGAGAAAGAGGAAAAATTCCTACTCACCAGAATTATATATCATGGTGACCAGGAAAGCAAAGCAGAGTAGGCTCCTGCTCCCTCATGGCTGCTTCATGGCATTCCTTTCACTTTGCTGAAGTTGCTGCTGCTCAGAGGAAACAGGAGTAGCTTTGGTAAGCAGAATTATCCCCGTGGCTGGCTGACATAATTTAGGACAGAGGCAGCACATTGGTTTTCTATTTCCCTTAATAGGTCATACATATAAAACGGATACACCAATTGATTGTTCATCTAAAGCAGAATGAATTGCACACACATGGTCACACACTACAATTTCTACCAACATTACTTGGAATGCAACGAAGAAAACCTCAGTTGTGGACATGTGCTATTTGCAGAACAACATACAACTTAGCTAAACTGGCAGATGTTATTTAGACCTCTGATGGAATGAGTATAGGGCCACATTTTTGATCATATAATGCATATTACTTATCTCCTAAAGACTTGCAAGCTTTTTCGACTATGGCTCTTTTTCTTTTGTTTCTGGTCAGTCTACCATCACTTTGTCACTTCCAATTAACCTGAATAGGCACATTTTCTGATTTCCAGTTATGCCTTTCCAGACTTTGGTCACTGTTTGGCAAAGGTCTCTTCAGAAATGCAGCATCTCAGACTCCAGCAGACCATCAGTGCATCATACTTTAATTCACTGACTATTTCAGTTTAATACTAGCCACAACTTACACAAGCTTGTGAGCAGCTAAACTGTTTCCTTCTCCCTATTAAGTGTACTAATATACATATGTAGCTTGACTTGGGATTTCTTTTTGTGCCTTTTCCCATTTTACAATGACAAGAACAAAGCCTAGAAATAGATGAGTTTAACTCACACTTATCTGCTGTTGCTGTAAGGTTTACTGTCTTCACCCACTGATACACCATGCAATAACCAGCAAGTCAACTGTTCTGTAGCCCCATAACATTATTCAAAATCCCAAAATACCAGAGTTTCACACTGAAACATATGATAACATGTGTATATATGTATATAAACCCTGTCAGGACTACCTGTCCTTAAGAAAAGGTTCCTTCTCTACCTCCCCAACTACACATTTTAAAAACAAAACCAAAAAGGTTTAAAGTATATTTCAGAGCAGTCAGTTTGCTCTCGGAACACAATAAAAATATCCCTCTGCCATACAAAAAAATACTATATATGTTTATTATAATTTAGGAACATGAGTAAAAGGAAAGTATTTTACAATAGCTTAAAATCCATGGAAATCTCTCCTGTCTTTGTGTTGAAATTTATAGCATACGTGACAGCACTAGGAAGATCTGACAGAGTTTCTGATTCAATAACAGAACTGAAGAAATAGACAGCTTGCTTGCAGTGGGGATTCCACTCACAGTTTCCCTACAGGAGAGAATTAAAAGTGAAAGCAGTCAAAACTCTACAATATTATTATTAGACAATAATAATGCAGTAAGAGTACAAGAGTTCTTGTTCCCAGTTCAGTATACAATGATCAGACAGTTATCCCTGCCATTGCCATCCATTCCAAGAATGCATAACTTGAAATACTATATGTTACACTACACAGTGAAGTCGTAGAGGAAAAAATGGATTTGGTCAAAGAATATTTAGATAGAATACCGAAAATAGTTATTCCTTCCCCTTTCAAAGCTTTTGCTTTTCTTAAACTGAGAAAAGTATGAATAAATTCGACTTTCAGCTAACACCATATTTAAGTTCTGAATGTGGTTCAAAACTATGGGAGCATTTGGATCCAATCCAGATTCTCCCATTTTAAGGTACATCTCCTGCTCCTCCCCCAAATAAGAACAGGTAGTTCTACTAGTTCTGTCTATGTAGTATTCAAATGGTCTAACAAAGAGCAGCACATAAACAAAGCATGGCCAAGAGAGACCCATTTTTCAGCACTGTAATCCTATAGACTTTGAATTAGATTGAAGAAATACCTTTTCATTTGAAATTTGCATCAGTCCTGTACTAACGGAGATATCAGCAGCAAGATGATATTCCATCCACAGAACTGCTCCATGGCTCTTTCCTTTCCTGGGGAGAGGTGGAGGATCAAAGCCTGTTACTTTATACAATACTGACAGCTTAAATGCTGCACCCATTCTTCATATAGTTTAGGTGAGAGCTGCAGAAGCATGAATAACTTGTTTCCTTGAAAAAAAAGGTTGAATGATCATGGTAAATGGGTAGCAACTTTTAAGTATTTGCAGATACAAAATCTAAAAAAGACCAGGAAGAGAAGAGTATGTCATAACAAAATCTGCTCAGAGCCACAGTCATTTAACAGGCACTTGATAACTTGGCATAAATTATTCAGCATATTTGGGGAGTACTTCCTTCAGAGACCCCAGCTTCTATCGCTTCTGAATTTTGAGAAAATATTTACCATGTATCCCATCTCACTCCAAGTGTCTGCTCCACAAAGAGCAGAGGTCATGCTAGCGTGTTGTCTGTAAATACCACTGGTGCAAAGGCACAGAGAACCCATGCAGATGGCTCTGGATTTTGTGAAACCTTGAATTTTGTTTCACAAAGAGAATCATAAAATTGCAGCAGTGTTTGAGCTACATAAGCTCTAGACAGTTAAAAATAACTTTCCCCTGTTCTTTAATTCTTAAGAGCATTTCAAGTTTGAACAGAATTAAATACAATCTGTAGTTAGATTATAATGAAAAATGTATCTCAGAAGACATGTGACAAATACCAAGATTGTCAGAACTGTAGTTAAAAGGAAGAATAGTGTACACTTTAAAGCTATTAAAGAGACTAATTTAGAAAGCTAAATAGGAGTTTTCTTCACAAGAACTCAGCAACAGGGAACAAACAGAAAGATTAAAAGCATCCAGATAATGGTCTATTTTCTCTAAACTATAAATTAATCTGTTTCAGTTTTGAATCATGGTAACACTAGAAAAATGTTATTTTTTAAATACAGGCATATTATCTAAGAAATTACCCTTATTGTTATAGCCTATTGTGAATAGCCACAGGAAATCCGTGTCAGAATAACTTCCACAACTTTAGGTCACATTTTTAAAAACTGTCAATTATATTCTCACTAGTTAACTACTATAGTTAACTATACATTATATATAATTTTTTTATATATATCATATATCATATAACATATATACACGCACAAGGAGCTTGAATATGAAGTTAAAAAATTGATTATGACAAGAATATTTATTGCAATGAGAAAACTCACCGTAAAAGATTTACAGAACCCTCTGTGCTGAGGCAGTGCTCCGGTACAGTCTTTCTGAAGTCAAATGTCAAAACTTCCTGGGGGTCAGAGAGTGATTTGCAAGGATATTCCCACAGAGGGTGAGGTTCTGCTTCCTTGGATTCCCTAAAATTCAGAGAATTCTGAAGAAAGAAAGCAATAAAACTAGCTGAAAACAATCCAAATGCAAACAATCCTTGTCTTCAAGTTAATTTTGTGTCCTGAACCCAGACTATTTAAGCAATAAAGCCGCAAGAGGACAGGACTGAGCTACTTAGGCACAAGAGAAAATATGTACCACATGCATGAGCTAATTGCTATGACCATGGTCCTCAGCAGTCAAATAGCCACAGGCACTTTCAAAAAACAATGCTTTTAACTTTTCTTCTCCCTTGAGATGAATTCCACTCTAGAACTGCTTGCACTCCTCCACAATGACTACAAAGGCAATCTGAATGACTAATTCAAATATGGATATCTACAATATAACTCTAGAAATTGATACAGAAAAATCTCACCCTTCAGATCTATTTCTTGGAAGTCAAAAAGTCTTTTTCTCTTTCAAAAGTACCTGCAAGGGCAAGTAAAGGCAGCAGGATTCATCTATGAACAACTCCCAGGTGCCTTGATTTCAAGCTCAGAACAAAATTTTCAAAATAGTATTTTTCTTTTTGAACAAACATAATTATTTTCAAAACAGTGCAAAGCACCGAAGAGCTTGGCAAATGAGAATAAACAGACAACCCCCGAAAACCATGCCACAGAAGTTTCCGTTTGCAAGAACTAAATAGCCACCATATTTACGAAAAACTAAAACAATGGTGTTCTGCCTAACGTACAAGTTTTTCAACAGTCACTAAATACTTTTTTAAGCCAAGATGAGTTTTGTTCTTTTTTGCTGAGACGCGTGCTGAAACTATTTTCAGTCGTCTTACTTTAATCATATCATCCATGGTCCGGACATCAAAACCTTCACAGGTGCCACATGGACTCCGGATTCTCCATAAGTCCTAAAAAAACCAACCCCAAAACCAGGTTTTGTTTGCCTTTATTAAAGGAAATAGGAAATCTCAAAATAATTTTAGCTGTAGATTAGACATTTGATAACAAGTCCAATAATGTCTCTTTACTATCTATACATTCCTAAACCATTAGAACTACTGCAAGAATCAGAAGATAGTGTATTTTGGGAAAATGTTTTGCAAGCCTTTAGCCACTGTTTTCAATTTTCAACTCCTCTAATGGATATGCCACATTTCCTACCATCTCTATGCATAATTTACTTTAGAGTAGGTATGGATCTGCCAAGATTAAACCCTTACAGCCCTCCCATCTCGACAAGCCAGCACAGGTAAGTGCTCCCTGTTGCATCAAACATCTTACAGCCTACTGGACTACCATACTTCCCCTTTAGCACTCCAAAGATTAGTAAAATTATTTTAGGCACTTCATATTACACCTCTCACTGACTCTAGCAATCTGCTGGACAGACAATGATTCAATTCAACTTCTGCCTTTCATTAGACTACATTAATGGTCTCTTAATAGAACAAGAACATTAACTAGCTGTGGATATTTTTTATTATTTTATCATTTTATTACCTGCTCATTGCTGCACTTAGCAACCTCAAATGTTCCTGCTTTACAAGATGGCAGCAGGACTACTATAAATTTAAATAAACACTGTCATAATTTATGCCTGATTACAGCATGAACTAGCGTGACTATAAAGAATCTCTGAATGGCAAACCTGATAGAACTATCAAATCAGATAGGTAGCATCCTGCTCCCTAAATGCAATTATGACTTAAACAAGTTTATAACTGAAGTAATTTCATCAAATTCTTCCTCCTGGATCCAGATTTTGTTAATTGCTTAACTGTAATGCCATATCCCTATTCTGACAAGACAGAACAGCCTACAGAACCAGTTCTGCAGAATACCTTACAACACTATGCCTGTTACTTCTGTCTAACCAGGAACTGGTAAATGCAGAGGTTATTTTAAAAAACCCACAGATTGTACGCTTTGAGAGTAGATTCACCACTGAACAAAGAGGACAAGGTAAAATTAAAGCAATAGCTTTAATAGCTTAATGGAACAAAACATAAGTTAAATGTTCTACTAAAATACCTATGTAGAATCATCTCTAAACACAACCCTGTACACAAAAGTATAAAACTGAGGTTCAGGTAACATGAATGTTACTCTACATTCTACTACTCGATTGCTGAATAATCCTAAGTGATCACTCAGTTTCCTCATGCAGAACATGAAAAAAATATTGCTTACTTCCTTACAAAATGCTTTGAGTTCTAGGGAAGAAAACCCTCTAGATAAGACAGCATGGAATTAAAATTAACTGCTTATTTCAATCTGATTACTGATGTCTTAAACATCTGCTTCCTATTAGAAGATTCAGATTTACATTATTTACTCAGTACATGTAAGTTCTCTGCATTTTTGCAGAAAACTGAAAGGTATGTAAAAACATGCAGCATAGTTGATTACTCCCAGAGGAAAAAAGAGCATTTTTTCACATGCACAGATGAAAGACGGAGAACAAGGTTAAAGAGCATTCGAATAAGGAAACTGTTAAGGGAGAGAAAGCTCAGTCACAAAACTACACAGCTGGTCAACCAGAGGGAAGAAAAGAAAAAAGACCTGGCATATTTAACAGATAAACTGAAGGTTATGTTCATATGAAAGTTCATTATAGGCATTTTTTGATTTATAGATATGTATTTAGTTACACAATTTCAGACTAAAGCGTTCCCTCACTTAAGCTACTGGACAAAAATTTTGCATTTTAGTTATGAAAGTACTTATTTAATTTCCATTGTCATCATAGGTAAACTCTTCACAATTTTTACTGACCAAGTCCTTAATAACTGTGAAAAAGTTTATACCTTCATACAATTTCAGAAAGATGACTTTTTGAAGTATTTTTAAGATGTAACCCCTATTATGCACAAATTTAGAACTGTGCACAGCCTAAAGTGGTTAAAAAAAAAAGAACATGAAATTATGAATCCTGCCTACAGTCTTATATTCATAAAGCATCCATTTAAAAAGTGGTATTTTGCAGAATATCTACTTTTAGAAATAGCCCCAATTCTCACATGCTTGAGCAATATCTCTCTAATCTAAAGAAATATTTTAAAACATTCAGCCCTTTCATTTTACATCGTAAAATTACTTGAGTCAAGATGGCTGAAATAGCAAAACTCATCTTCAAGATGTCAAATATTCTTTTCTCAGGTGGTAAGTGCAAAACATAACAAAGTGGACGGTATTAAGATGAGATAAACTTGTCATTAAAAAATCCTGGAAGATTACTCAATTTTAAGTGAATGTGTGTAAATATCAAATGGATAATTCTAAACAATCTCACCTGAAACTCCACAACCATCAGGTGCAAAGAAGCAGACTGAGGTAGGACAGTGACATTGCTGGTAAGGTGACTGGTCACAGCTGTTCTAGCATACCAGAAATATAGGTTATGCCATGGCAACAAACTTGTAGTAAAAAATGGCTCTCCCACAAGAACAGAAATCTGGGCAAGGAAAGGAGGAGATAAAAAGCATTGTAACAAAGAACAACAACTCAATAACACAGTTATTATTCAATAGTTGACAATACAATGTAGGAAGTTAAGTCATCTATATAAAAGCTTCTACTGCTCCATAAAGATTTAATTATTGCATATACTGCACTGAAGACCTCTTTTTGTGTTTTTAGTTAACAAATTTAAAAATTAATTTTCCTGCAACAAAGTTTGAGAGAAAATATTGCAATTTTATGTCACAAGGCTCTATAATGACAGTCACATAATTTTTACATTTTTAATTTAAGGATGTTAGTACTTCCAAATAAACTGCAATCTTCTTAGTGGCTTGAGAAAGAAGAGCTACAGCCTAGTAGCACATATGCAGTTTAACTGCCTTAACAACTGGCATAGATTATGCAGGAAGAGAAAGTCATACACTTAAAAAAAAAAAAAGGCGAAAACCCTCCCATAGTCTGTAGTCTCATTTAGTTTTAGTGGGACAAGGTCTGAACCATCTACTCATTACACTTTATATGAACTGGGATATAATGGGATTCATTGTGGTTACAGTAGCACAGCAGGAAAGCAAGATTCATTTTCACCTTCTGCTCCGCACCACCCCACTGAAAGTCAGTAGTGGACAACTGTAACATACCTTTTTATCTTCCAAATGAGAAGACGTCAGCAACTCAGGACGTGCTTCTATTATTTTAATTTTATCTTGAAGATGATTTGCTTTAAAAAACTAAAAAACAAAAGTAGCATACTGTCTTTATCAAAAGCCACTGTTAAGACTCAAACCCATACTAAATTAATAATTTTATTAAAAACAAAAATTAAGCCAATACCCAAAATAAATTTTTTAAAGACTGCCTACCGTAACTCATCAGGATGCCACAAGTCTATTCTTGAAGAGCGTTATGCACTTGCGGCCAACATGTCACACCTAGCGAACTAAAGCATATGCCCTACATATTCGTTCAGTGAAGTATGTAAAAAGGCAGGTAACACAGAAGTTACTTCACCTCATTCATTTGTACTTTGAAGCATATGGGAAGGACAGTAAAGAAAGATAAAAATTACTTCAACTACGAATACACTGCATATTTGGCTTCTGTTTGACACCAGGTTTGCATCCTAACTTGCTTACTGTTCATGTTTTTGTACTCAAGTACAAAAGTACAAGTCACAGGCTAGGCTAGTCCTCTTTCAAATATACAGTGCCAACTAAAACAGACACAGCTGAATGGTGACTTCAGGAAGCTGCTTCCAGTCACTTCTTAGACATTATCTGCCTCTCCTGAACAGCCACTGTTCCACTGGCAAGGCCTTCTGTGCTCCACCCCAAGGAAGCAGCTGAAACATCGCTTGCAGTCAAGACCTACTCCCTACTGTCTCCTAAAAGCCGAAGAGCAGAGCAGGCACTCCTGACTTTTCTCAGCTGGAAGACAGAGCTGCTAGACGCCACTTTCCTGGTAAAACTGGCACAAGCTATGGGATGCTCTCACATTCCACGAATCCTCAGAAACAAACAGCTTGGCTTTTATCACCAATGCAATGAGGGTGGAAGAGCAGCAGCTCAAGCAGGCAAGCCAACACAGGCATCTGCAAGGAGGGATCAAGCACTGGCAACCATAATTCCCTCTGCTCAGCTCAACTTCCACAGTGGCCTATTCAGCTTGTGGCTAAAGCGGTGAGATTGGATATTATATTCCTCCAAGTATTTGCATAAAGCTCTGTACAAATACCAGGGAAAAAAAAAGAACTCCTCCCACCCCCTCCCCCAACATAGCCCACCTCCCACCTCTTGTCAAACTGTACAATCAAATACGTTCATTAAACTGATTTAACCTCCAAGCAATTGATGCAAGGACAACCAAGGCAGCAGCTCTGGCCTCAGAAATGCCATGAGTTCATCTACTGCTTGAACAGAAAACTGAATACTCACTTTTTCCATGACAGAACAGGACACAGCTGAGTTTTCTAACGTAAACACCTAATGAAAATACACAACAGTTAGTCAAACTAGCTTTATAATTTTTAATGAAAAGAGTATGTAAATGAACAATGAAGGAACTATTTTGATGCCCTGGTGAACACAGTTCATCTATTTCACAGCCCACTGTCATGTACCTTTTTAACAACAACAAAAACTCCCCCAGTAACTACAGACTAAATAATGCTGTTCTCACAGCCATACAAGGAAAAAAACAACAGAATGCAAACATTTATTTTCCATTTTTAAGATGCACATAGCATATTAGCATTTGTTCTACGCATATATTTACTCCTGAACAAACGCAAGCATACTCCCAGTGTGATCAATCAATCTCCAGTAGCGATTACTCCTTTTAAGCATTGTTTAACATGATCTGTCTGTACCAGCTGGAAAGAGCTCAGACGTGCAATGCAGCACACCAGCCTTTTGAAGTAACAAAAAACTCAGGTTTTATTCAAAATGGTGAATAGTCAGGCAATATGCTGCTACAGGGCTAGGAAAATATTATGGAAATCTCTGCCTGCCCTATTCATTTCCTCTCTCCTCAGTAGTCACCTGTGACTAGCCAGAAGACAAAAATACAGGGGCCATGGATCACCATTTTAACTCAGCATGTTTGTTTATTTCTACAAATTGCCCAGCATTTCCTCAGAATTATATTACATTACACACTCCCAGATATTCAGTCCAACTATAGTAGATTTTAGTTTGAAGAGCCCCACAAGAGAACACATGAAGTAAGGTATATACGTAAGTAAGACAGCCAGGCAGCTCTCGGCTCTCATTTACACACAGGCTCAGTATTCTTACTGCTTCCTATCTTGCTGTTACAGACCCTCCACTTCAGACTAGATAATATATGTAATTATGGAATTGCAAACGTAAAAGAAGAAAAAAATTGCCAGACATTTAGGTCAGTAGAAAGCACCAAGATACAAGATGGCAAACAGGAATCGGTGGGGAATGAGGAACACCACTTTCATTCGAGGCTACATATTGGTAAGCATCAAACTGGTGATTATTATCTCCCTAAACTTCAGCTTGATCAGAGATGAATTTAACCTCCACTTCAACACAAATGGAGCCTCTTTCTCACTTGTCACTGCAGAGGCACTGGAAATAATTAAATAATGGGCTGGAAATGCTGAACTATATGAGAGAACTAAAAATAAAAAACTAAAACGCAAAGATCACAAAAACAGGAAGAAGTACTGTACCTGCTTTGCTCCAAGATAGTGAGCCAGCACAGGCAACAGACTGCCGTCACTGATACAGAGGCAAACACTATCTGTTTTCAGAACCTACAGAAAATAAATAGTCATTTTTATTCCTATTCCAGATTAAAAAGTTTTCAAATTCTAAACGTTTTGGTGGCGTTTTTTCCCCACTTCATACACTTCCATATCAAATAAGGACTGGGGGATACAGTGATTAATATAACCACTTCAAGCAGAACAGAATAGTCTAAGAAATGTCCATATAATCCCCTTGGTTTAGGTCAGAAAAAGTTTGCACAAAGTGTACTGGGTGTCTTTATTCAACTACCAATACTCCTTCTAACACAGACACACAGCTGATAGAAAATCCTATGCAAAAATGGCTGCTTACAGTTCAAAGCAAGTAATACCAAAGTTTTCATAACAAAACATAACTTAATCTGCTGATGTAAATAAAGTAATTTAGTGAGCAAAGGCCGTCAGCAAGGGAGAAACAAATACCATAAATAATTACTGCAAATAAAACAATACATGAATCTATCACAGAAGCCAAAAAACCTACAGGCAACATGCACTCACTTTCATCAAAGATTGGATGTATTGGCATGTTCGGTTCTGATCATTCAATTCCCCAAAGCGTGGTCTGTTCCAAAGAAGATGAGCCTGACATCTACAAACAGGACTCTCAACAAGAACATCTGCTTTATTCTCCTCTTCTCTCCTGGAAAAAAATTTCAATGAAGTATTAACTACAGCATCAGTAAAATGTTTTTGCAAACAAGTACATTTATGCATTTTAGCTAATACACACATTAACGTGTATGGACTCCGCTGTTACTTGTTCAAATTTACTAGTTCCCCAGGGATGTTTTTGTAGCTTTGAATTTCCAAATGAAGAGAAAGGGCCCATTTTCACCTTTTTTAAAAGGCAAACCAAAGAAACTCTCCAAACTTTCCCACTAACTGTGATGCTAAGTTTGCAGATAACGCCAAGTTGGGCAGGAGTGTTGATGTGCTGGAGGGTAGGAGGGCTCTGCAGAGGGATCTGGACAGGCTGGATTGATGGGCTGAGGCCAGCTGTATGAGGTTAAGCAAGGCTCAGTGCTGGGTCCTGCACTTGGGTCACAACAACCCCATACAACACTACTGGCTTGGAAAGGAGTGGCTGGAGAGCTGCCCAGCGGAAAAGGGGGTGCTGGTCAACAGCCAGCTGAATGTGAGCCGGCAGCGTGCCCAGGTGGCCAACAGCATCCTGGCCTGTATCAGAAATAGTGTGGCCAGCAGGAGTAGGGAAGTGATTGTGCCCCTGTACTCGGCACTGGTGAGGCCGCACATCGCTCTCTACAACTACCTGAAAGGAGGTTGTAGCGAGAGGGCATGTTGGTCTCGTCTCGTTGTTACTTGGAAGAAGAGCCCCCAATAGGGCAAGAGGAAACGGCCTCAAATTGCACCAGAGGAGGTTTAGGAAATTGGATGTTAGGAAAAATTTCTTCACTGAAAGGGCTGTCAGGCATTGGAACAGGCTGCCCAGGGAAGCGGTTGAGTCGCCATCCCTGGAGGTTTTTAAAAGACATGAAGATGTGGTGCTTCGGGACATGGTTGAGTGATGGACTTGACAGTGCTAGGTTAACTGTTGGACTTGATGATCTTAAAGGTCTTTTCCAACCGAAATGGTTCTATGATTACTTATTTCAGGATTTGATCTTTTAGAAAAAATTTACTCGTTTGGATTCCTAAGTAAAACAGGCACATAAAATTCAGACATTAACTTTTAAAGGTGGCGCTAATTTTTAAAAATGTTAGCTGCTATGCTCATCACAACCAACATGATTAAGCTCCTTTTAATTTGAGCAAAAGGCATTTTTATTTCAAAAAGACAGTGCTGACTAGGAAAACAGCAAATGGAGACAGAATGGCAATTATTTCACTCCTTTACCTATAAGCCAGCTCAGCTGAGGTTATTTTAGGATTTTCAGAAACCAATCATGAGTGTGTTTTGTTTCTCTGTCACAGAGTGCCAGCAGGTATAATGCAGGAGCCCACAGTCCAAACTTCAACTGTGTTTTTCTGCATAAGGTGTTTTTTTCACCTGTGTGTTGCCCATGAAGTGGCTTTTAATAATTTTCTTGTCTTTAGGTTCTTATCTTGCTCTTCTACAAAATAGCTGCCCGAAGAGCAGCAAATACTCGAGCTTGGAGTAAAATACCACGCTTTTTCACACACATGTATTGTTACCTGGCTTTCTGCAGCTTATACCACACAGAGTACTCATCACGACAGGCAGTCAGGTACACCTTCTCACCCTGAAGAACTGGCTCCTCACGTGGAAGAAAATATACACACTGCATCCAGTGATCTCTCCACTGAAAAAGGTTGATAAACAAAACCTTAGGAAGTAACTCATAAATAGTAAATGGAAAGTAAACAAATTGCAGGAAATCAGTTAGGAAGAATGGGCACATAGTTCAAACAATCTTGTTCACCTTTGCAAGGCTGAACAATGACTAATACCGTATATCCAATAAACGTACTTTATCTCGATTTCTTACAATAAAATAAGCCTGAGACCACTGTCTTGCTGACTAGCTAAGCTTGTATTTTAATTAAATGAAAAACAAATCCAAAACACACTTTGCATTTATTAATGCTGTTTCACCTCTACAGTTCACTTATGTTAGAAACCTGTATTGAATTGCTGACAGTGACCCGTCGCTGCAGCCTCATGCACCAAATGACATCACTCAGTGTCACTCTGAGATGACAGAACAACTAATCTGTGTTTCAAAAAGCTATTTTCTGCACTGCAAATGTTCCAAGCTGATCAGACATTTTAAGCAGACCAAAAGCCCTGAAGCTTGATAGTTTCAAATTTTGTTCTCAAACACGTAAGAGCAAACAATCATTTCGTAGCTTCATTTTGACTAAGTTCATCCAATAAACACATTCATACAAAAACACAGGCATCTGATTTAACAGTGATCTAATTATGCCGTTGCAATAATTATCCAGTATCAACCCAGCATTTTCACACACCAGCTTTTTTTATGGGAGTATAAGTGTATTAGCATGAACTTAACACTTATTGTGAAATTTAATAGAACTACATGGAAGTAAACCACAGGCTAATATTTTGACCAGGGATAGAGACTAGTTAAGGAAAAATAGGTGGAAATCTTTCACTTCTTGAAAGTAAAAGAAATAAAAGAAATAAAATTAAAACATCTGGAAGACAGCTTCAGTTTACATTAAAGCTTACATTTAAGTTTTACATTAAAGAGAACCTGAAAGGGGTAAATACTATAGTTAACATTTCTATGATTTGCTTCTTTAGCACCTTCCAATACATAAAATGTTAGCAAAATTCCTATACGGTTTTAGGGACAGCTGCTTAAAACATCCAATACGGCCTTTACTGAAAATAATTACTGATAATCATCTGATTATAGTATGTGACGGCTCAGATTTTTTTACCTGGAAAGCAGAAGTGGATTTTACCCAGTATGGAGCCATTGTGCAATTTATCATCCCAGAGGGGTCCATGTCAATATCCCACCATGAAAGTACGACCTGGGCCTTGCCAGATTTTACAGGCTCCAGCTGCACTCTATAGTAGGTAGAAGCACTCCTTACTGGCTTACTGAAATCCACACTGCAGAGAAGCGTGAAAATTGTAAAAAGAAATAGTTCAGCTTTCTTCAGAAATTCTCATTGGCTTCTTAAGCTGAATACACAACTTACATCAAAGGCATGACAGGAAAATTCTGTTCTGAAAAGAACAATGCCTACCTTACCTGAACATTGTCACCACATCACTAAGGATAGTGAAGTCACTCGAAGGCATCTGGTTCAGTTGGATATCACAAACAGAAGGAACACCTGGACAGTTCTCCATTTCTGAAGGGGAGGCAATAATTTTTTCACGATTCTCTGCTTTGACATGAACAGGAAACAGTTTGTTCCAGGACCACATTCTTTTGGATTCCACCAATTGGACATACACTGTCGCCCTGTGAGGCACTGCCTCGCATCCTTCCTGAGTGTTCAAAACAAAGGGTAAACGCCTTCAGCAAGTTTGACTTATTAACATGCATGAGAATTAAATCAATTGAAATGTGAGCCAATTTCAAGAAAAGTTGGACTGGGAGCTTTCAAATCTTGAACACAAATTATTTCAGACTTCTGTAACACCAGAGCACTTTTCTCTTTGTCTCTCTATCTGTGCAATACAATACACATATCTATCCTGTTCAGTGTTGTTCAGCAAGGTCAGATTACTTTATTAACCATGCAACATTATCAGTTTACTAGCCTCAGTTAAACTAGCACTTCCACTCTCATTCTGAAATAAGAGATCTATCTTGAGCTTCTCAAGGCAGACAACTACTACGCTATCAACATTAAAACAAAGTTTGTGATTGCAATGAGTAAATAAGGAAAATAATGTCTCAAATCCTTATGCAATGACAACTTTGTATCCATGTTTAAAGAGTAGAAAACATGCAAGTTGTTCTAAAAAAAAGACTGTGAAGAAAGAGCTAACTCTGAAGTCCAAGAACAATGCTTTTACAAAAAAAGACTAATTACAATTTAGAGTTATATATGGAGAGCAATAAAAAGTTATGGAGTGCTATTGTCTTTGTATGTAAAACTGGTGAAATGAAACCTAGAAACCTAAATAAAGTTTTGCCACCCACATTTTCGTTAAAGGAAAAAAGTTAGAAAGGGTAAAAGAGAAAGCCCTAAAACTATATCCGTATGTCAAAAAACCTGGATACTAATTTGATTACAGTGTTTAAAGTATTTCCACAGGCAAAAGACATGCCAAGTAGCAACAGCTCCTTCGGAAAAAAAAAACCCAAATGAACTAATGCTTGGGAGGTGAAGCCCATCAAATTTAGGAGGAGAATTTTATTTTTTAAAACATCTTGGAACAAACTACTAAGGAAAGCTCCAAATCAGAAGTGGATGCCTTTTCTGAAAGACATTTGTTAACCAGCAAGTTATTAGTTTTAACAGAAAGCAACTAAGTGTAATTTCAGAGCCTGTGATTTACAATATGAATTCCAGTAGCTTTATTCTAAGAATGAATCTAGTAAATTATTTACTGAATAAGAAATTAGCACAGCTGATGGTGTATCTGCAAAAGATACAGAAGCCTAAATCAAGTATAATCTCTACCCTACTCCAAAAAAGACAGAAGAGTTTCTCTAGGGGTAAATGTGACACACTACCAATTTCTATTTTCTCACCTGCACAAGGTATTTGTGTGCATGCTCATAGGTTGGTAAAGCTCCTTCTCCTATCAGCTCTGTATCAAATAATTCTGTTACCAGGATGTTTGCACGACACTGCATATCTCCATCTAAAAGACACAATTGAATATTGTACCATTAAGAGTTATATAAAGTCTTTCAGGAAGATGCTATCCTGAAAACATAATTAATTCAAAAAACTTACTCCTGTTAGAGAACCTGCTGAAGACTGCAAATTATTCTCCTTTAAACTTTTACTATGAAATACAAATGACTACTGAAATACTATTATACTACACTTCCTTTTGAAGTAAAATTCCAATGTTACTTTCTAGAGAGTAAAGGATCTGCTTGTTTTAATTAAAAAGAGACTGAATAGAAGAATAAGACATATTCCTTCATGGTTTTGTGGTACTTACAAATTTTTTTAACCCTAGCCTATTTTTCTTACCTGGGCCAACTGTGACTTCAGTGGAGTGCTTGTTGATTACCTTGATCTTGTCACGAAAACCATTTTTCTCCACTATCTTCACAGCAGCATTAGCCATGGGCTTGAAAACCTGTAAATAGCAAGAGTATAACAAACTGGTAAGCTAACAATAGCTTTCAAAAATGAAAGGACACCAACACAAAATGCAGTCTATTTAGCCTTGCAAAAATTTAACACCTTCTGTATTTTTTCCTATGTTTGAAGTTCATCACCATGAAACAAGACAGCAAGTCTCACTTCAAAAGCTCATAAAGCTCCAATGTCACTGTTCCAAACTATCAGCTGTCTCCAAAACCTCCTCCAATTTAATTTTTGAAATACACGAATACATATGAAGAATATTTTAGCATTTACATTAAACTTGTTTATTTTTAAAAATAAAGATATATATGCAGCAGGAGAGGCCCCAAGCAACTTCTATGTGCTCAAGACATAAACTAATTAATTGATAAAACAACCAGCACTGAAATGATCACTGAAGTATGCCAAAAATCTGCTTTTATTAACAACATAACTGTGAAGAGAATTTTTGCTTCCTTCAGAACGAAGAATAGAGAGAGTACATAGCTTGAAAATAACAGAACGATGAAGAATGTGTCCATATTCAGTTTTTAAGTTCAAAAATTTTAAATATTCTATTCAGCCATACAATCTGACTACTTAAGACATTTGTGTACACTTTGGAAACCAGCACAACTCTCTCTGATTGCTTTCTGTGTCTACATGGAAGAGGACTGTCTTTGAATTATGATCACAGGATAAAATCATAGATTAAAAAAAAAAGTAGATTTTTACTTGGATAAAAACCACACAGCAGTCTTTCAACTATGACCTACTGACAAGTGAATCTTCTGTTTCTTCAAATGCATTAATAAAAAGCTAAACTGACCAAAATGTTCCTGTTGTTATCCTTAATATAAGTAAAGGCTGCTAATGACCATCAGGATGTTTCTTAACTGCCAATAAAAATGGAGATGCTCTATCTAATCATGAAGAGATGATTAAGTGATCTGAGAAGCCATACCCAAGAGTTGAAACTTATGAAGATCTGGAGAATACTTACATTTTTCAAAAACTTGCTTAAAGTTTTCCATATTACACTAGAGTTTTGATAAGTACAGAATACTGTAAAACTTGACTTAGTAATTTTAATCTGTACATTTCCAGAAACTGTCCCAAAAATTCAAAACGTACTACACCTTTTCAATCATATTCTTGTAACACCCAAATGTTTTTGAGACACAAAAACATCAAGCTCACACTTCAGAAGCCACAATACAAAATAGCAAATGCATCCACACCACTGATGATGCAGACAGAACAAATGCACTGCAGCTCTAAAAAGAGGCTATGAAAACACATGCAGAAGTACGTGCAAGCCGTAACAAATCCTTACCTCAATTGCATAGCAGAAATCTGCACCTGCTGAAGCTGCCATCATAGACAGGAGCCCTGTGCCAGTCCCTATGTCTAGAACAATGGCTTTCTCACCTCTTTCTTTTACTCTGCTCACTGCAGCACGAATACCTTGGTAATACTTTACATTCTGTAAGGAAGAAAAAAGAAAAAAAGATCATCATTTTATCCATTTATTCTTTTAGCTTTTGTGCAGAAATTTTGCATTCTTCGATTATGAGTTTATAATTGGAAAGAGGCCTACAAGCATTCTTTATGCTATACAGTCACACCAAAGCCATTTTCAGCAAAAGCAAGTGTTTCTGGAGGGAACAGTCCATTTAAAGTACATCAATTTTTATCAGAATATTCACATCATCATTGATCAGTCAGCTATTTATAGCACATGCATAATTTACAAATGCAAAGTATTTCCTGGAGCAAATAAAAATCCGTGTGAGCTACTACTGTTTTTCTGATTACTTTTCCCCTGCAGCACCACTCAGTCATACAGTGCCTATGACAGCAAAAGTGCTAATGTATCTTGGATTTAGATTCCTCTCTACATCTGCTGAAAAACATCCATACATGAGAAGCAACATGTGTAAATACTGACTTTTGGTTATGTGCCATTAAGTGGGGCTACAAGCATACCAGCATTAACAACAGGAAAAAAAAAACAAATGCTGTCATCTGTCAGCTACAGTATACCTATTAAAACATATGCTTATATTTACTTTGCAACAGCCTATTGTAAGACATTCCTTTCCAAATTATTTATCAAGCCTTTCCAAAGAATACGGTATCTTTAGACACTATAAATTTGGAAGGTCTGCTGGATCTTTCTGAACAATTCTAGTTAATGCTTTTGATATATAATTCCAGTAGACTTGTTTTAATTACTTAAGACACAACTTCCTTGTCTCGACATGGCTTATTACATGTTTGATCCCACTGGCATGTTACAATTCAATATGGATTCAAGACTCATAGTGTATGCACCATAAAAGTCGTTAAAAAGGTCATTGACAAAATAGTTGACTGACTGGCTAGAGTAGAAAGAACATTTAAAACATTCATTCCAGACTTCATCATGCCTGTAGATATGGTATCTCAATTTTCTTCTCAATCCTAAGCAGTAAATAAGAGCTAAAAATACCACGAAAGAATAAAGATAGACTTTATTTACATTTCTAAAAAAATCAGAAGCCTAGATTCACATTTACAGTCCTTGAAATTTCATCTAATGAGCGCTCTGTCAAAAATGTCAAACAGAACAGCAAAATCAGCTACTGAATGTAAATACCATGTTCTGCAATAAACAACCAGATGTAAGAAGGCATCTGTTGATCTAAGAGCAGGTCTGGTTATCTTAAAGGGTACCAATTCAGTAGTTTCATCTCTCATAGAAATCTGTATAATCAAGCAGTGAGAGCTATTCAAGAGAAAGGAAATGGGTATTTTCTCACCATTCAAAAGTTTTTTGCTTCTGTACTTACTCTGTCTTTATCGTGAAGCATATCCGCATAGCGTGACCTACAACAAAAAAATGCCTGTCAAAATACTACATACTGCAAAGCACAACAAAACTGCTTGATCTTATATAGCCTCCTTTGTTTCCTCTTACTAAGGCAACTGGTCCCCATGGCCCATAAATGCACAGATAACTGACACGCTCTTTGAGGATATGAACTGTTTCCCAAATCTAAGGAATAGTGTCATTTCAGTGATCTGCTCATCAGTATATGAATAAACTAATGAACTGCTGGCATATATCCTCTCTTCAGCAACGGACCCAATACATACACCTATGGACAAACAACTGTGAAATAATAGCTGGGACAGAGAGAGGTTCATACAAAGCAATGCATAGCCATGAAAGACAGCCTACTAATGGTCTATCATTTGTTACCAAGATTTAAGTTTCTTTGGTCCCCATTTCTTTACGGGTTGCACAACTTAAAGATACTCCAAAATCTGATCTTGCCAACTTCTCTGGCTGTTACGTTAAACTCTTAAAAGTTACTACAGGAACAGACAATTGGCAAATATTTGTTTCACTGGGAATTTAAAAGAAATTTAGTCAATGTATTTTGCCACAACTCAGTCACTGTCAGCATTAAGATAAGCACCTCAGAAAATGTTTACAAAAATTTAGAAGGAAACTACTTGGAAGAATACTTTACAAAACTCTAAATTTACAGTTCTGCCCTGCACAACACAGGGCACTGTAATATCTAGACTGTCCTACAGTCTGTTCATGTCATGCCCTTGGAACTTCTCCAGGGAGAAACCAAAAAATTGTCATAAAAACAAGTTGGGTTTGTAGCTTTAGTGGAACAACAAGCTATTTTTTCCAGCATACCTTGCAATTTCCTGATGGTAGTCATAGTTCTCATCCTCTTCTAACCACTCCATTGCACCAGTAGTTGGATTAGCTCTTCCACAAAAGGTCTTCATGATCAACCTCAATTTGCGTTACTTATGTATTATGTGCAGTTTTGCTGCTTTGGCTTCAGTATAACACCCCAAATACTGTCTGTGAAAAAAACAACAAAACACAAAACTTCCAGCGAAAACATCAGACATCACTTTAGCTCTGAAAACGTACATATACTTTCCCTATTACACTCGACCAGAAGCACTGGTGACTGCCTCTCACCTTTTCTACACGGATGTTTTAAGCTCAAATCTATCACCCAGCCCTGTTCCAAAACTCAGCCCAGGAAAAAAAAAATTACCAGTAAATTCTCAAGGAAAAATACCTCCCTCCGAGGCGAAGCACATCGGGGTGGGGGAGGCCAACCACCCTCTCCAGGGGGTCCCTACACCCTGTCCGAGGAGGGACCTGCAAACTCCCGAGGGGACCGGCGGCTGCAGCGCCCTCCCCGATTGGGACCGAGGGCCGTGGTGGGGAGGTCGGGCCGCAGCAAAGCACATGCCCGACGCTCCCCGCGCCCGGGCAGCCGCAGCTCTGCCGGAGGAGGGCGTCACCTTGGGACAGGCCCGGCCACGAGCAGAGCAGCCTCGGCCCGGACCTCCCCCCTTCCACCTCAGGAAGGAGCTGTGACAGGAGGCCGCCAGGGCGTTCTTCGCCATCCCCTGCCCGAAAACGTGGCCTCATTTCCCCCTCAGGGCCCCGAGTCGACGCGGCAACACCCCCACACCCCCCGACATGGCCGCCGCCGCCCCCACTTACCCCACAGGCCGCCTCACAGCGTGCAAACCGCCACCTGCCCGGCGTGCACCGCGCCGCGGGAGGGGGCGTGCCGCCGGCCGTGCCCGCCCCTTCCCGTCGTGCCCCGCGGACGCCATGGAGCGGGCGGCGGTGCTGCGCGTCAAGCGGAAGCGCGGCGGGACAGAGCCGGCTGAGGCGCTGCTCCTCGCCTGCAAGCGGCTGCGCACGGAGTGCGGCGGCGCCGCCCAGCCGGTGGAGAGGGGCCTCTTCAAGCTGGTGGCGACCGTGTCCTCTAAGGTACCGTAGCCCTGCTGCCGCCGCTACTTCTGCTGTGCGCCGACGCCCGTGTAGGCCGGGGCCGTGCCTTCAGGCGGGCGGGGCCGGTTTGATGCAGCCGGGCATTTCGTTGTACTCTTGAAGGGGCTTTTGAAAGCAGCAGGCTCTCTCCAGGTTTACAACGCTGCTCCACGCGGGTCTTTCGGGATCCCTTGTGGGTGCGAAGCTCTTGCTAGCGGTCTGGAGAGTAGCGTCTCGATGCGAGGTGCTGGCCTGTCCCGATAAACAAGGGTACGGTGGCCTTCTCTTCGTTACTTCCCGGTTGGCTGGTTGTGCAGCAGCGTACCTGCGTGCAAAGCAGGCCGTTAATTAAGGAGCACAGCTCTAGAGTGACCACCATGAAAAGCTGTGCTCAGCACTGACTTTTCTATACTTAGACTGTTCAATAGTTTGTAAGTGAAGCCTGCATTTCTGGTGTTTGAGGTGCTGAAGCTCAGCCCTACAAGGTTAACAACTTTCATTAACTGTACAGCCTCTTATATCTAATAAAACAGGTCTTGAGAACTGGGCTTTACAGGACACTGTAAAGGATATTGTGCCTTAAATTTAGGACCATCACAATCTTCCAAAGGCGTGTGGTTTTGTTTGGAGGATTATTCTGTACCACAAAGTATATTGTTTAAAAATTAAATGGAGACAGCTTTACAATTTGTGAATATCTTATACTTTTTTTCCCCCCATATCAAGAGATTATGATAGTTGTGCTGCTTAAAGCAGTAGTAGAAGTCACTTGAATGTTGGTACTGCAGTCCTCAAACAGAAAGCACCAGTTATAGTTGTTACTAATCATTTCTAGGAAGGAGTAGGACTTACTATGTTGATGGTGTCATTATATTCCTCCTCCTTTTTGTTTCTCTCCCCAGAATGAACCAGTTCAGAAATACGTTCAGGAAGTGATCACTCGAGACAAAGCAGCTCAAAGTCTGCGACCCTCTTTAGGAAGCACTCAGCGAATAATTCAGGAACTCCGTTCTTCCAAGCAAGAGAAAAGGAAGGAAAACCGCTATCGTGTCATAGCCAGCCATCGACCTAACTGTACTGAAACAGTTGCACCTGTCATAAATGGCAAAGCATCAATTGATGGTGACAGATCAGACTCAGAAGCAACGGAAGATGCTTCACGAAAGGAGAGCAGTGCTGTGGAGAAAAGGTTGGACTGCTGTGGGAAATTCCAGTTGTTTGATATTGAACAAGAAGAGGAGGCGGTGGGAGACTCCGGTGTGACTGCTGCAGACCCACAGGTCAGCAAACGAACTTAGTGTACTTGAAGTACTTATATCACTGATTGGTACATGTGGGCAAACTGACTGCTGTAGAAGTTTTTTTGCATTGTAAGTATTCCACTATTGAACAGGAGTTTTACCTAGGTATTTGCAAGTTGGAACGGTTAATACATTGTACAGGAAGTAATTTTCGTAAAGATTCTGAAATGCAGTAATGTTGTTGAGACAGACAGCTGTGTGGAGTTGGCTGCTACAGGAAGGGCTTGTACCTCCCAGTTTTTTCTGTACCCTGTTCTGATGTATAAATTCTCACATTCATCTGTCAGGTGGATCTCTGAGGTTTTTGATTAATTTCTTCCGTCCCTAGAAAAAGAAAAAAGTCTATTTCAGTGTCTTGTCATCCACCCAGATGTCTAGGAATGTCACTCGTAGGTAAGATTGACTAAAATAAAAGATACTTTTGAGCCTCCCCTTCTCATAATTCCAATGCATGGTTTTATTGTATACTTTGTTTTAGCAGAGCTCCAGGTATCTGATAGACTGCTTAAGCTCCTACATCCTGTTTTCATTGGTATTATGCGTTTATGTTTTCAGTTGGAGGAGTATCTGCTCAATATCTAGAATGTGGGGTTTTTTTAATCTAGAATGGTTTTAGTATGAAGAAGCTCTGCCTTCTGTGTAGGGTGGCCTGCATACAGAGTGTTAGGAAGATTTTCTATTAGAGAGACTCATAACCATATGAAAAAGAAGGTCAGAGGGCTGTGTATGCTTTCCTTAGTAGTTCCTTCACTGTATGTAAGTACACGTGGGTGCTTTACTTATGCAGCCCATCACAGCTGTGAGTAAAACTTAAATGCTTAAAGAAGATACTTGGGTGAGGAAAAGCTCAACCAGCTGTCATCCTTCAGCATTTCTAATAGGTTATTTAAGGGCTTTGCCATCAAACTTTAGTATGAACTCTCGCTTTCTGTTAAGCAAGTAGTTCTAACAGACATTTGAGATCTGTTAGTTAACTGTTAAATCTATCACTCTTCTGATGAGAAAACCAGCAATGAAGCAGAGGTAGCATCAGAATTTTCCTCTTACTCTTTTAGAGCTAGCAGTAAGTGTGAAAAGCAAGAAGTAAGCTTGCTTTTTCATTCTCTACGTATTTAGAAGTGAATGAAAGGCTAGTCTATAGCTGTTCCTCACTTAAATAGCTCGGGAGACACCACTGTGGATTGGACAAAATATTCTGAAAACCTCTGGCAGAGAAAAAGTGGCAGCGAAAACGTACCCATGTGGACCTTCAAGTACAGGCCATTAAAGCCTGTACTTGACAAAAAAAAGTCTAATGTTGCAAATAATTTGTTAGGAAGGAGAAAGCGCGAAGACATTCCTTCTGTGTTAATGTTGAAGTGCGGGAATAAAAAGTGTTATCTGTAGGGCCTGTCAGCCTTTTCCTGTTAGTGTGATGTTTTCATTGTTTCTGCTGCATACTTTGTATACTGTAATCTGCTTGCATGTTAACCCACACTACTGTATGCACATCTTCCCTGCAGTGTTGCAAGTGTAACGCTCTAGAAAGCACAGGCTGTCTTCAAACTTGTCTTTTCAACCAACATGTCATCAGAAACAGATGAACAGTTCTATTGGCATAGATGAACAGTTGTATAGGACTAGTGATATCCCCTTCAGTAGTTTCTAATTAACTTGGCCCAGAAGTTTTCTACTGTTACCTGAAACAAGGCGTGGCTGGCTGTACTAAGTTAACTGGAAAATTCTTCGGTGTCTTTCTGTTCTAGGTTGCTAATAATCCAATTATCTGCATTCAGATGGGAAAATGTTTGGGTCTAAGATTTCAGAATGTCATACTTGGCTAGCTGCTGGCTACAAAGTCTACAAAGAAAACTGTTGGCTGTAACTAAGACTTTGTGCGTGTGGCTTCAGTGGAAATATGCATTTCTTATTTTTAATTTTTTCTCAGCAGAAGACTGATCCAGACGTGATTCTCTGCAATGCAGTAGAGATGATCCGTGAGCGTTTAAATGTGTCTGAAGAAGGTAAAAGTGAACACCATGAGAAAGAAGATGAGTATGTTTATGACATCTACTATATGGAAACATCAGCCCCTGGTTGGATCCAGAATATCCTTTCCGTACAGCCCTACAGAGAAGAATATGAACTGGTAAGGATGTGGGAAAACAGGTTTTCTTTGATAGAAAGGTCACAAATAAACATGCTTAAAATCCTATCATTAGAAGTTGCCACGCCGTGAAGAATCCTTTAAGATACCACACGTGTGCTTAGTGACTTCTGTGTTAAGCTTTTTGTAACTACCAGTCCTGCGTTCTTCCAGGTTACTGTTGAGTCAAGCAAATTATGATACAACAATGAAAATTGAAGGGATAATGCTCATGTATTCAGAAGAATTTGTCTGGCTTCAAATTGCCAAATAAATTTTGGCACACAAATGTAAACATAAGTTATTTACATTTCATTTGTGACTAGGAGGCAGTTGTAAATACAGTTGGGTAAAAATAAAAAGGAGCAAGGGGGACATATAAAACATTTTCAATATTTGAGGATTTGGCTTTAATCGTAACACGAGAGACTTTCTTGCAATAGAATTGTCCTTCAGTGACTGTGGAGTTAGGAAGTCAAATGTAAACTTTAGTCTTTCATTGGATAGATACTGCGACTTGCATATCGGGAACCTGAAGCTACTTTTTCTGTTCCTTCATCTATTATGCTATTGCTGAAGTGAGCAGGATTAATTTAGACATTAACCTTGACATCTAAATGTGTGACTTAATTGATTTTTCACCTGAAGCAGATTGCTGTGCTATGGTGAATATACTGACGACGTGAATTTTTCTACAGAGTGCTTTGTGCAACTGTTGAATAACTTATGCTTGCAGTACATTAAGTATCTCTTGACTGTTCATGATCTGTATAGTATCATATAGGTGGATGAAAGCCTGCTTAATGCCAAGTGTCTGTGTTTATAGTGAATGTTATGTTTTGTGTTGACATGCAGGTAGATGATGATCATCTTTCAGGGGAAATATATGAAGATGAAGATGATGAAAATGATGAAAATAACTGGCGTAATGATTATCCTGACGAAGATGAATTCTTACCTGAGGAAGATGGTGATGGAGAAAAAGGTATGCCTGTCATAAATACTGTTTTCTTTAATGCTGTGCACATATGAATCCCATCCATTTTTAAATGCTAGCTCTAAAAAAAAAAAAGCAACTGAGTACTGCTGGGGTAGTGTTCTCTTATAATGGGTTGAATCTCCTTAGCGAAGAGTCTCTTGGAAGTACAAGGGATCTTAATTTTGACTTTGCCAAAACACTAAGAACTCCAGGCTGCTGCACTTGCAGAAGACTGTTTTGAGGAGGGATAGATGACTTGGTTCCATATGCTTGTGAAACCCTGTCTTTGCTTTCTTAACTCCCCATCCCAGTGCTTGAATTGTGCATCCAAGTACAATTCAGACTTCCTCTAATACAGAAGTTGTTCAGACTTTATATTTGTTATTGTGTGTTACTCAAGCAGCTTACAATAGTGTGATTAACTGAAAGTATTGGTACTTTTTCTTCAGAGTCTGAGGAGAGCTTCAGTGATGAGGACCAATGTTACAGGAGAAGAACATGGAACAAATACCGACAAGAGGTTCTACAGGAATTTGGATATGATGAGATCCAGGATTTGGATTCTGACTAACAGCCCTCTTTTGAAGGTGAAATGCATACTGAAGATGCAATTCTGCTGTTGCAGTAGAACTGAAAATCTAGAGAGCTGCTGATGGCTACTCATAAGAATTTTGAAAACAAAAAAAATAAATGGGAAAACCACATTCCAGTAGAAGTTGTGCTCATTGGGACAGTAGGAAACCAATCTTTACGTGGATGAGCTTTAAGCTAAATTTTTGCATGTCTCGCCTTCTAAAACTGGTGGTGAGTAGCGCAGTTCACCCTAATACTTACTGCCTAGGCTTGAGTATTAGATACGAGATTAGGATTCCAGTAAATGCTAAAACCTTTTACTACCTGAGCTGTTGCTACCTGAGCAGCCAGGTATTAAACAGATGGGTGTAAACATGCCACTTGACAATACAAATTTTCATTCCAAGCAAAAGATACTCTATGCTTTAAAGTAGATTTTTCTGCCTATTCTGTGATGCTGAGGTTCTGAAGTTTTTTTTTTTCCCCAAAGCTGCACGCCCAAGCATTTGTACCTGTACAGACACTACCTCCACATTATATATGGAGGTACTGTTGGCAGCGGCCCTTCTTGTCATGACTAATGTATCAGGTTTCACAAGAAGATCAACATGTCTGCCACGATGGCAAGTGGAAGTCCTGGAAAAAGGCACTGTGTCCTAGTGCTTTCTACTGTATTTGTTCCTAAGTTTCAAGTTACTTTCTTTACATGTGTTTGACCTGTCCATGTTATTGCTGGACTTCTCTCCAGTAACTTTACTAGTAGAGCAGAACAATATATGTGCATTTAAATTGTAAATAAAGATTTTTTTCTAAGTCTTCTTTACTCATGTAAAGATCATAGGAGTTGGTACAGCTGAAGCCATGTCAGCATTTTAACTTACATTCATCTTTAAAGCAATTTAATCTTACTTGAGTGGACACGCAAAGTATTTAGCACTCTCCTACTAAATAGCTAATAGGGTGTTAGATTTACGTCAGTCGTGAGCTGTAGGTTGCAGCAGTGACTTTAGGTCAAGGTAGTGGGGACAAACTACTTTTTTCTTTCGTTTCACAGAAAGATTAATATGGCTGTTAACCTATGCCATGACCTGAGCTTGTTAAAGCTATGCTGCCCAATGGACAGATGTCTCAACTTAGATACTAAATTCATTCTAATCATATGAAAGACTAAAGAGCTGGTCCTCAGTTAAATTTTAACTATCATCTTAAATCCCAATGCTGCTTCACAAAGGTAGCCCAAGACTCCATCTTATGTTAGTTTTCATGATCTACCACGTGCCATTAGCTGTAGCTTTTTGTTTAAGATGGTAACTTTGTTTAGGAATTCAGCACAAGAATCCAAATATTCTTACCATTATTCTTACTTCTGCTATAGAAGAAAAAACATTACTTGTTCTGTGAGGTTTTGGATGATCATTTTCTAGTAAACAGCACTGAAATTTACACAGGGGATTTTCTGACTGCTGAGGTAATACTGCTACTGTGTGTGCACTGAAACGGTTCAGAAACAAATGCCTACAAGCTTCAAACAGAACATTTTAATTTTGGAAGTTTCATAAAGCCTGTCAGAAGTTAAGCTAACAGGAAAGAATTATCAAATGTTAATCAAATCTATGGTGCCAAGGTTCTTTGTTGATTAAATCCTTGTCACAGTCAGATACCACATTTCCACATAGCATAGGGAATAGCATACTTATCTTTAAGGGACAAAGGTTGGTTCGGTCTTTAAATAATGTAGCACAATTTTATTCATTTTTCTGCTAATAATGACAAATCAGGTAGTTTGTTGTGACCAGTTGTCTTCTGGGATAAGAACCGAGATAGCACAGCAAATCACTTCATGCAAACATCCATCAGAATTAAGCTGGAAATGACTTTTGGTCTTTTGAGTCAAAGTGGTTTTCAGTCCAACTTAAAAATGCATTACTTCAGAACCAGGCGGTGAAGAAATCTAATTTGATCCATTAGCTCTTACCATTTTAATACCAATTCTGAAGAAGGAACAGTATTGATGCATAGCTTGTGTGCCTGAAATGAGTAGGTAATCATTATCCAATGAAAACATGCCCTGAAAATATGCCACAGTTTAGGAGGGTGACGTGAGGGCATGCCTTAGTGGGAATCCAACTGCAAGTAAGTACATTTTCAATGTTTCTGAAAGACCACTGGAAACAGTTTTCACGTTCTTTCCAGTTCCATCTCTTCCCTTTTGTTGTCATAATTGCTTTATCCTCCCTCCTGTTTCTTGTAATGGCTTTGAAATTTTAGTTGGATTTGATTTCTAACTTCTTTTCTTCATTTGTGTCCATCTCTGTTAAAACACAGTAACAGAGCAGCTGCATATTTCGTGTGACTGCACCTGCAGAAAAAATTTGAAGATAAGTCAGAAGAATAGCCACCTATCTCAACTCTAATTACACAACATGCATCTGGCTAATGAAAGTTAGTTGTCAAGAATGCTGCCTCACTTCTTTTAAGGGAAACACATGAGAGAAGTTCATGCAGAAAGTGTCTTCCACTTGATTTCTTTAAACATTTCTTTAAAACTGTTCTGTTTATATCCTAAGGTGTTCTTCTAGGCACCCCACCAAGTAACTGAAGTAAAATCTTTTTTTCTCTATAATTAGAAGTGTAAAATTGGTACAATAACAGAATAAAACAAGAACTTCAAATAGCACACAGGGAAGTGACATGATTACAGATTATTTATATATTCACTATCTGCTGCAGCACCACAACCTGTTGCATTCTAAGATTATGCTATAAACCTTCCATTCCATATCCCTCATCATGGTTTTCTCACGTAGTAACAATGACAACGGTGTACTGCTGGAGAGAAATGTATAATTTAGCTGCAGCAATTCAATACAAGGCAGAATTCCATCTGTGACTGACATAAAATCTATCCATCTTCAAGCAACTGATTCAGTAAAGCAAGACAGTTAGCTTGCATTATCAAGAATGTCCAGCCCTTTCGTAGTCATCAACTTTGCTTAAGAAAAAGACTTTTCATGTGCTTGATTAAAGAGAAATGCAGAAAAACTGAGGACAAAGTCTGTAGAAAGTGGATGGTCTTTTAAATATACAGTAAAATCTGGGTGTAAAACACATACATAAAATCAGTATACCCCTTTACTGGGTCTGCCTGGGATGCAGTTAACATTCTTCATAGCAGCCCACATGGTGCTCTGTTTTGGATTTGTCACTCAAGCAGGGTTGGTAACACTCCAATGTTTTGGCTATTGCTGAAGAGTGCACAATATCAAGGCTTTTTCCCCCTCCCACTCTGCCCTCGCTGCAACCAGCAGGATGGGGACAGGCAGGAAGTTCAGAGGGGAGATGGCCAGAACAGCTGACGCAAACTAGGCAAAGGGATATTCCATGCCGTATGATGTCACGCTGAGCAATAAAAACAGGGGCAGAGGAAGAAGTGCATGCAAGTGGGAGGGTGTCTTCCAAGGTGGCCGTTGCTTGGAGACTGGTTGCGCATCGGTCTCCTTGTGGGAGGTGGTAAGTGCCTTTCCAGCAGCAGGGTTTTTTTCCTTCGCTTACTAAACTGTCTTTATCTTGACCAACAAGTCTTCTTACCTTTGCCCTTCCTATTCTCCCCCTCATCCTGCTGGGGTGTGCTGGTGAGCAAGCAGCTCTGTGGTTACTTGGTTACTTAGACCACAACCCTTTTCATCAACAAACGAAGATTCACTTATTTAATTTTCCTCTTTCCTAATAAAATCTCCATCTACAAAGAAGCTTACCTAAAATCTTGTTGATAAACTGAGGTCTCCTTGATGCAGGTAAATAGACTCCCAAGAAAAAGACTGGAACTCCAGATAAAGCAATGGCAATTCCAATCAATGAATTTATAGTGTCACTATAGAGTGGCACTACCACCAGAAATACTGTGCATATACAAAATATTATTGGAAAAGCCACACTGAGCTGCAGACAGAAAAAACAGAACAGAATGTTATTGAAATACTCATTGTCTACAGTTACAAACATTTTGGTGAGAGTTACAGAGTTTTCCCTCTCAACTCCACTTTGTTAAATCATCTGCTCTTCCTCTTACACATCTATTTGGAACCGTAAGCAAATTGCAGAATAATTCTTGAACAGAACTGCTGCTAAAAATTGCAAAAGTAATGAAGTACGGGAACTCTGCTGTGTTGAAAGAAACTATGTATCAGCATGAAGTGTTTTATAAAACACAGGAAACAAGAATTACTTTTTTGTGTAAAGTATCAAGGTGATAAGAGGATCGGATACTGAACTGAAACACCATCAGAGCTAAATGTGGTCCACATTGCCAGAATTAATTAACTTAAGCATTCCTAAGTAGAGGTTTCTAATCCAAGAAAGAAGGCAAACGACTACATTAGCGTTATTGACACATTCTCTAGTTGATAGAAGGGATACTGATTGAACTAACATATAATGAAAGAATATACTACTACAACAATCACTTTTTCTTACCTAGCAGACAAGCTAGCTTTCATGGTACAATATAAAATGGAAGCAGTGTTCTACGTCCTGATCAATTTGTAACCTTCAGGCATAACATGTATGGTCCAGATTTTAGACAGTACTTTTACATTATGTGGAAGACAGGGATTTTAAACAATTCTGTAGTAAGTAAACATTACCTTAAGAGGCCTGGGTCGATCTGGTTCCTTCCAACGTAGATATAATTGCCCAGCAATAGACAGACCAACAAAAAACCAGTAACTGAAACTGAAGTAATTAATAAGCTTGAAGACATCTTCCACAGCCAGGTAAATAAGGGTCATAGCACACTGTCAGAAAAGAACAAGAGTGAGATGAACAACAGAAGTTTGAAACTTACTGTTTATACTGCTTTTTGCCTGAAAGCAACACTTCATACTCACTCCTTGGTGTTTGGCATGATTTTATGGCTCAAAAATCACTCTCAGGAATCACCTCTATGACAGTAAATCTGAAGTTCTCATGATCTTTTAAAAAGATTTCCTTTAACTAATTCATATAGTCACATCTGAACGGCTGAAAAGAAAAGCAGTAACAACTTACATTGAAGAGCAGTGCTGGCACGGGTGTGAACCTCCCTATGTGGATCATAGACAACAGATCAGGAAGGTGACCTTCTCGAGATCCTACGAAAAATAGCCTAAAAAAAAAAAAAGTTAAGGCCATAAGTGAGAGAGAATGTATTACAGAAAATCAAACAACAATACCAGTCAAAATAAGTATTTACACCACTTAATTTCCATCCTTTAAACTGGAACATGGATTCAAGCCTTCTTGTAAAGATGTACTGTACAACAACCATTAAAAGATATATAAGCTTTTAGAAACATGCTGTTAACACCATTTTTAAAAAACAATCCTACAGGTAAAATAGAAAACTTCTACAGTAACTGAAATAAATCTCTGCTATTTTAAAAAATTCTAAAAGCTAAAGCTGAAAACATTCCAGCTTATAGCAGAATAGTTTTCAATGCCAACCAGAAGAGATCTCCAGGTCTCTAAAAGAGTTCACCCAAACACATAGTCAAAAAACAAGCACACATCATTTTATTATCCAAATTGTTCTACATTGACTACTTCACCAGATCATGTTCATATTTGTTCTCAGTACAAAGGCATTGCACATACATTCAATGGACAGGAAGGATGTTAAAGTGCCTGAATAAATCTAGTTAAAACTTTCACTAGTCACATTCATAATCAGTGCTCAGATGAAAAGCTTCTATACTGTATCCTAAGCTTTTTGACTGCAGCTTAATAGCAGCAGCAACTTTTAAGGAGAAAAAGATACTAAGATTTTTTTAAAAGTCAGTAAGTTTTAAGTAAATACATTTGAAAACAGGAGCTTGCTAAAATTATTGCATCAAGTGAAATGGAAGATAATCTAAATAATCAGAATGCCTGAGGACTCACCACACAGACCAATGTTCATTTGATCTTTAACTGCACTCTGCATACAGCTAGGAACACTTCGGGGAAGTAAGGTAGTGTTAAGGGTGTATGTACACACACGTAGGGTTTATTTAGGTCTGGTATTTTATTGTGGCTATTCATTATAGATTTGATTACAAGAGTATTTTTGCCATTCTCAGAACAGATGAGCATAACGGTCACATGTAAAAATACTCATGAACATTTGTCAAAGAGAAAGAGATATGCACTACCTTGATGATGCTAGAATTGAAGCATTAAGTCCCCCAAAACAAGAAAAGGCTACCGCAATGGGAATTGTCCAGCTGAAGATACCAAATACCTGATCAGCAAATGTCTAATGAAAGGGAAAAGAAAAAGGAAACATGAACATATCTGCAAAGCACCATAATTAAAACAATGACATCAACGCTTTTGTAAGAAGTTTGTATGGAAAGACAGTAGTATAGTAAGGACATTCCATAATGCAGCACAAAGAAGCACATAGCTTTTTCATTAATTTATGGATTCTAAATAAGCACAAAATTCTTTAGCCAAGCACCTGAACTCACATTTTCTGCTCTCAAAAATAATGCTCAAAGGAAAACAAAATGGTTTTAGAATTTTCTCACCAACCCTAATATATTTTATTCTCTGACTGAACTACAGAACTCAAGTGTAACATAATGACTACAGAGAATAAAGGACAAAAATATAATTACATATCCAAAAAAGGAAGTGCCATACTGCAGATTATAAACACAGCAACCATCTCACCTACTGTTTTATATTCACTATTCTATGAATCGATTTTATTTTCCTTCTTTTTCAATTTCCCAGGCAACCTTTTCTTTTCCTTTACCTCCACCAGCAGGGCCTCTGGGCTCTACTCGCACAACATGGCAAATGGCAGAGCAAGAATCTAATTAGCAGTCATTTGTTAATGCTGCTAGACAACTGCAGGCCAACTGTGACTTCACATGATAGAGCTCTGAAACCAAGAAGCCAGGAACATCAAAGTTTCACAGCAAGTGGTAAGAGTCATCAATTGCCAGTGATTTGGGACCTACAATGAAAATCATTAATAATTTTCAAGATATTGTCCTGGTCAATTCTGTCCAGCCTCCCGGATGGAGAAAAAACAGAGAGAGAATATCAGACAAAATGTTTGAAAAGTCAAGAAATTTAACACATGAAGACTGACAGTTATTCTAAATCCCATCTCGGTATAAGCACTGTACATGTCTGAACATCAGCATGTTTGAAGTTAAGCAGAAAATTGCTCATGCTGTGTTCAGAGGACATGGGTGGAAGCCCTCCTATCCCAATTCTACCTACTGATAGCTAAATTACTCTTATGATTTCTTTTTTACTGAAGCAAACTAACCGTCATGGTAGCAAAAGGATCATGTCTACATTAGACAGCATGAAATCACTGTTTATAGTAACAAAAAGCTGTATGTACCACTTACATATAAGTGGTATTCAAGCAAACCCCAAGGGTTTTGTGGGTATCAGAATATTTTACATCTCAGCAGGTGGCAGTAATCTAAACCTTTTTATGAACCTTTCCCTAATCACCTTCTTAGTGCTCTCTTGCTTTATCAATTTCAATATCCTCAGACACAAAAATCATATATATTAGTTCAGTTTTCTGCAGGTCTGTCTTTTCTATTACTAAAATTTTCTTAACTTTTTAATACTTTAGTATTTTGAAACACCTCCCCCTTGATGTCCCCTTTAAACTATTGGTCTTCATCATTTATGAACTAATGAAGTTCAGTCAAAGTGGATTAACATTCAGAACCAGCCTTTGTTTGTAGCATACAAAGCTATCTGGATTTAACAATGGTCAAATCTTCATTTAATTACTCCAGGAACAAGATAACCAAAAGCAGTTCATTATGATCTATTTTATGGGTGGTTTTGTAGGTCAAAAAAGCCTAAATGACTTAATATAATTTGTGTGTGTGTGAAATGAAATATTGATTTTCATGAGACAAAACCCTGCATATAACATCAATCTTTAAACCATAAAACGCAGAAAAATAACTGGCCAAGCTTTGGCTTATGTCAGTAAAAAGTTTCCTGTTCTTTGTCTGGGTTGACAAAGTGCTTTTTTCAGCACGTTATCCAGGTTAAGGTTCAGAATCCAACTCTGCTTAGCTGTAAACCATCATCTACACTAAAAAGCAAAATTCATTCCATCTTTTTGTGTATTTAGTTGAGCCTCAGCAAAGGCAGATAGGATTTCCTGCTGCTAAGGGACAATGCAAAAGCATATAATCACTTCAATGGGAACCTTGCCAAAAGGTTCAAAGTCAATGCATCAACTGTGTTAGTCACCCTGATTCTTACTAAAGCACCTCTCTTCCTGAGTTCTCTTAGTTTATACATATTACTATAGCTTCCCTCAAAATGGAGCTTCAACATGGGTGGAAAAATGCACACACACAGATTCCCACAGAAATTACAAAAATTAACATAACTAATCCATGTATGAATTCTATCACGCTGAAATCAGAATATCAATTTCACTAAAGACCATGCCATAAGAAATGTGTTCTGTATACCATGGAGTATCCATTTTCAGTCAACTGAAATTGAACGAGCAACTAATTTACAGTATTGTATATGAAAGATTTCTGCTGCCCAAGAATAAATAATTGCAGAACACACAGAACACAGTGCTTCTCTCGGGTCCTTACTGGATCTAAATGCAGCTCTGAGAAACCGTGTCTCCCAAAGCAGAATGTAATTCATAATGATCCAGTGAATGAATCAAGACAACTTCTCCAGAACAAGTTAAGAAAGAGGACAAGATGAAAAATCTAACAGGCAATAATTGTTGCAATATTTTAAAGGATGATTTAAACCTGGACTGCTGATTTCCAAAGCCAAAAAGCATGTGAAATTACTAGACACCAAACTTAAAACTGCTAGAGGATTTTTTTTTAATATGCAAATCTAAGATACAGAACTCACTCAACAAGATGTTAGAGAATTAAGATGTTTAGTAAGGTTGTCTAAAGGATAAGCATTTAGATAAGTAATATTAACAGCTAAAGTTAAAGAGGAGAGAGAAAACATATGAATATAATCTTATGCTGCAGGAGGCAAGTTACCTAATATGTAATTTGGAGAAGTTTTTTCCCCCAAGCCCCAGGTTGGCATTTGTTCTTTGCAAGCATTTCCCATTTCCTTTTGAAACATCTAGTAATGGGACAGTGTGAAATGCCAGATGTGGGACTAACTCAAAGGCCGTTTCCATCCTATAATGTATACCAAATCTTTCTAAGATATGCTAATGTTGTTTCACATATCCTGGAAAATGGCAATTGCTCATATAAGCGGTAAAAACCACAAAGAGTTAAGGCAAAGCTATGCTATCACTGCCACAAATTATACACAGATCAAGACGTTATAGATTCAATGTATTCTGGATGCAAGCTATACTACATATAACACCTGATGATCCAGCTTAAAGTCAAATAATTAACATCCCTAGATCTGTACAAGTCAGCCTCTTTGAAAGAGAGAATAACCTAGTGACAGCCTTTACCAAACACTGTCATTTCCAATGTATTTTCTAATGTCGCAGTTGTGATTCCTGAGAGACCAAAGGGTGGAGCATTAACTTCAAGAGCTTAACTTTTCCCTAAGTGAGGTAAGGCAAAAAAGTATTTTAATTGAGGATGATCTAGAAAGTTCGGCTTGGTTTGCTAAGTAGATCTGCCTGCAAAAGGATCTTTCAGCAAAACAAAGTTGAAAGGTACCTGGAGTCTGTCTAAACTTTCTAGTGATATTAACTAGCTTAACCTGCCTTTACGCAGGTGTTTTCTGACAGGGTTTCACCCTCACTTCTAGCATAAAAATCAGTCATGTTCACGTATTACTACTCAGACAATAAACACACTTTTAGACTTCAGAATACACATTTATAAATCCTTCAACACTCTCGTTTTAACAGATGCCAAGAAATGCCTTCTCCAAAGCTGAGCTATACTCTCTTGTGAACAATGACAAAACCAAAGATCTCTACAGTGTTTCTTGCAGAAAGTGTTACTGAAGTGTAAGTAAAAGTGGCCACAATAAGCATTCAACTGTGCGCATGTCAGAAAGTTATTTTGTGTAAGAAAGGGCAGAGAAAAGTACAAAAAGCAATCAAGCACATACACCACGTGCACTGTACCAAGAGGCAAAAAAAAAAAAAAAACACCAAACCCAAAAACCAAAACAGGGAGAGAGAAGAGTTAGTGGCTGCTTTCTGATAAAACCGCAATCATGGATCCTCCACAAATGAGCTAGACCTGGGCTCTGAACTGAGCACCTGACCAATTCCACTTTAACTACCACTACTTCTGGGAGTAGTGAAGTGCATTTATAAAAACAAATGAGCTGGCAACAGGGGAGAGAATGGAGCATTCATAAGGGTATGTGGAGGATGACAGAGGAGCCTACCTGGAGGCAGCTATAGCAGAAGCATTTAGTCCGCCATAACAGGAGAAAGCCACCACTATGGGGATGGATTTCTTCTCAGGTTTCTTCTGAGAAAGTCTAAAGAGCAAGAAGGATTAAGAGATTAAATTGTCATCTCTGCTATAGTCTGACAAGTCGTGTAGTCCAGACTTGAACTATAACTGCTTCTAACAGCTAGGAAACAGTAAGAGAATTCAGTGGCTGCTACAGCACTTGCAATTACAGATAAAGTCCTTTTATGCCCTCCCATCCATTCAACATGTAAGATACACATATATACACGCACACTGTAGAAAGACATGCACCTCGAATTGTTCCCCTTAGTTCTGATTTTTTTCCAAACCATCAACAGGGAATAATAATGAAGGAAGAAGCTTCCAGCCATGCACTTCTCAGCTGAACTGCCCTCATCTCGTCATGACTAAAATGCTACATTACTCCCAGAAGAATGGTAAAAAACTGAATTACAGCTTTGTTTCAAGACATGAATGACTTATTTAACTACATTTTATTTTTATCTTAGGTTAGTTTGATCTCATGATCATCAGCTGGTAATTTGTGAATGGTTTGCAAGAACACTTTTTTGTCCTTTTAAAGGTCCAAGCAAAGTTCTGTACAAACAGGTTGAACTAAAAGCAGCAGGAATTGCCTTGCATAAAGAGCTGCCACAACAAAATACACAGGATACTGCCTCACACCCGGTAATTCAGGCACACAGATGATTAGAAAGAACCACATTTATGTTACAAATCACAAGATGAGAACTGTTTCATCACACTTAGCTGCACACAAAAAGTGCACTTAGAGGCACACAAAAAACATCAGACTACACTGAGAGCATATGGAGCTGCGAGCACATGCTAGGCTGGCAAAGCACTGAACAATATTGATCAGATGGACAAATGCAAAGAGAATGTAGTCTAACATGAATAAGAAACTTATACAGAACTATACCCAAAGATTATGAGGTGTTTCTATCAGGAAGTCTTAGAAGGTATCTACTGAGCCTCTTTATGTCGCTCATTTCAAGATCCTATTGCACATGCAAGCTTTTCCAGGCTCAGTTCTGTAACATTCTCACCGTGAAAGTCACATATAGCAGTAAGGAGATTAATATACATGAGCAATCTGACTAGTATCTTGGAAGTGCAATTAATTCTGCTTTGACTTTTCTCTTGAGGCAGAGTATAAATATATTCACAAATTACAGGAAGATTTGGCAGTCAGAACTAGTATCTGTTTTCTCAATTTTAATCTTCTCAGGTCTTTAAGGAGCTACTTCCTAAAGGAAACAAAGAAACTATGATTTATGGCAATCAGGAAGCCACACATGCAAAAAAGCCACTGAGTAGATGATGTTTTCTTCCACTGCCATAGATTACATTTGTCAAGATACTGTATGACATCTGTCCAGTTTGACCAAATTAGATTTAACGTCACATAGATTAAAGAAAGGAAAGAGGGTACACATCAACTGAAAACAAGAGTCAGAGAATTGTAAAGGTGCAAAGAAAGCAATTTAAATGTTCAGGTTTCCTGTAATTCTTGTTTCAACCACCATTCTGTTGATTGATTCTACTCAAACGGACATAATTCTCTCCTTGTATTGGCAATACCTTTTCTTGAAGAAAATGGTATCAGTGCAGTGCTAGATCTCTCTTCATCTTCAGGTCACCCAATACAATCTTATGGTATGGGGAACCAGCATTACTCTACTGCATTAATATACTGCATGTCCACTACATGCAACACGTCTCTTCTGCATGGCCCACATTAAGATTACAGATGCCAGCTCCAACAGTAAAACAGTTTCGTTTATGTCTTCATCGAGGTGCTGAAGATACTTGATCTAAATCTTCTCAGGTGTTTATCCTGTTCTTAGCATTTTAATAGCCAGCTGTAGAATAAGGGCTCAATATTTTCCAGAGTCTCTTACCTTTCTCATATTGCAAATATTATGTAGCACTCTTTCAAGTTTTTGCTCAACACTTCAGCTTGGCCTCCAAAGCCAGAGAACTTAATTGGCAACAGGAGTGTTGCATTGGCAGTGAATTACGGCTAGCTCCAAGAAAGAAGGCAAATGACTTATTAAACAGCTCACTTCTAAAAGCAACTGCCTGACCCTCATGAAGAGTTCTTCCATTATAAGGTACAGAATGTGCGCTTCATCCAAAGGAACCTTACCAGGAGGTGCCAGTGGCAGCGAAGGTGGTAAACAAGACACCGGCAGCTGAAGACAAACAGATTTTCTTCTTCAGAAAAGAAGCCTGTGACTGGCCAAATGAAGGAAGAGAAGCAATACCCAAAAGGTCTAAGAGTAACTTAAGAATTTCTGGCTGAATTCAGTTAGAAGAAAGAGACTCATGATTTGTTAAACTATACACCGAAGAAGAACAAAACAGCTAAAACACACAGCCTCCCACATTCCTGTTTCATTAACGGAGAGGGTATGTCAAAGTAAAGCAAGTCTGCTCTAGAATATGAGTACACCAGGGTAACTTGGATTCATCAATGCTAGACTCACAAGATGGTATTCAAAGATGAAACTGAAGTCGTCATCTTTATCCTCAATCTACAAAGCTGTACAGCTCCAAGGAAGATGACAGCCAGCTATGCAGGACAACAACAGTGCTTAAACCAGGAATCATTTTTAGCTTTTCAAAATAAAAGAAGGTAGCTGCCAAGTATCACCTATTGTATAAGCTCAGTCAAAAAACCCCAGGCATGACCAAACACAGGAAGCAGGTAACAAGCTATGCACTGGCAGCCAGCATGTTCTTTCCTGTTAGAAGATGAAGCAAACCAAAAAGTGCTTGTGGACCCAGCTGCCCTCTTCACAAACAAAAAATACAACGGCAATCTCAGATGTGAAAAAAGAGTTGTATGGTGACAGGGGAAGGTGAGATAAAATAAATAATTAAAAGCAGAAATTTTAAGTGCATTTATGCTACAGAGTAACGGCTTCATATGCATAAACTTTAACAGTAAGGGTTGTGATGGTTTGCATAAAGAGGTAAAACAGAAGTCAACTGTGAAACTCTGGCAGGAATCTTTGAAAAAGGAAGTCATTTTTACACGACCAGCAACTGTCTGAAGAGCATGTGCAGAACTTCTAAGCTAGCTGTTACTGTATTATTTAATTACTTGAACAAAAAAAAGCTTAAAAACATCAGTTTCTTAGCCCTGACACTGGGACTATACCACAATGAAGCTAATACTGAAGTAAAAGACGGACATTTCATCATTTTGTTCCGTATCATCCCTTGGTAAGACTTCTTTCACCTCACAGGCACCAAGAAAAAAAGTATGCAAGGTCATGCGCAAAGATACACTATTATTGGTATTTCTTTTACTTATAACTTTTACTTTCATCATTTAGAAACTGGAAATAGCCTTACCCCCCCTTCCCAGCTCAAAGCCACTTGACTGAAATGAATATGAGAAAGCTACTCCATTCCTTCCATTAAATTTAACACTTCCTTTACTACACAAAATGCTCTCAAATGCAGCAATATTACTACCATGTTAAAAAATCATTATTGTAATTTTCACCCTACAACTACATAGAGGGCAATAAGGAAACTACAGCAATCTGTACCATGTATCACATGTAGAATATAAGAGCAGATCACTGGTGGCTCATTTTCCTCAGATTAGTTTTTGGATTGGCTTAATTCTCATCTCTCTCTCACTCATCCACTGACCACAATGTCCCAAGATTCCATTGTGGATAAAATTCCCTTCCACCACCCAAATTTCATTATGACGATTTTTACATTTCTGTATTATAGCAGCGTTTTCAAATACAGACCATTATAGTCATTAGCTCTTTTTTTCCTTATTCACTAGAAAACTATGGGTGCATTATGAGCGTTTTAATTTGGACTGCAAGTGCACTTTTGAAGCAACTCTCCCCATTATTGCCACTTACTGCTTTTTGGTTCACATGTTCAGCATCAGAGCTAAAGGGAGCTTCCCTTTTAGAACAGGCTAAATTGAAAGATGCACTTCAAGAGCTTACCTACTGCAATCCAACCACACATAAGCATTCAGTCCCACCGGACCTCATCAGAGGTACTCCGAAGTAAAATACCTCTGAAGTATGTACAGTGTGCACGTCAGGTCCTCAGTGTCAACTGTTCCACTCTACAGACATCCTTCCAGAGGTCCATGCTACTTGCTAATGTATTAATAGATCGAGCTTAAAGTTGGTTTCATAAAGCTGTGCAATTAAATTCATATCAGCAATGAAAAGGAATCTTTAATGAATCATGTGTTAAGTCTTAAACTTCAGCTGCACTTTCACCTTGTCATTCTAAAAGGTATATAAGTAGTGGCATTCAAAAGACTATTGTTTGCCAGCTGATGAGACGTCTCAGCAGCAATGCCTTTAAAAATTTAACTAATGCTAAGTCTAAGTGCAAGTATTTGGCAATCCCAAGATCTAGTGAAAAAGCATAGCTCTAGACTTCCAAAGTCATTCATCCTATTAAGTTTCATTAAAACTAGCACAAGAAGTAAATCCCCTAGTAACTTTGGAAATCACAAACATATTTTTTCATTCTCACCCTGGTCGCCCAGTATCTCTGCATGCAATCAGACTAAGGATTTATATCATTCTTACGTCTTCCTTTCTCCTCTTCCACACCCAGATGCATCCTATACTAGAGAGGTAGATCTGATCTGTCCAGTTCAGAGTATTACAGTTTCACGCAAAATTACCCAGCATGTGTATATACACAAATGTATACACACATACACAAAAAAACCCCTCACTTTTGGTCAAGAACAATGTCAAAGAACAACTAAATGAAATGTATAGAAAACCATAACAATTTAGGCCTGGGTTTCACATGTGTAGTAAGGTTCAGGCATCTGTTGTCCCTCCTTCATCTGGCCACACACTGCTGCTGCAGTGCTACCACTTGCCGTGTACAGCAACATAGGGAATCATTCCCCCAATCTCCCAGGGTGGATCAGTTTTCCTGATCCCGTTCACCAAACGGCTGTATAAACCTCTGTGATGACAAAGGCCAGGAGCAGTAGAGTAGGCCCAGAATACTCTTAGGGATAGGCTGGATTGCAGAACTTCATTGCTGTCAAAGGAGTGTATTTCCCAAGTCTTTGTTAGAAAAAAACCATAGCATATTGCATTACAGAAGTCAGGATGGACAGTGGACTATGTATTGGCTTTTAATTTTGTCTGGATTAATTAATCCTAGACAAGAACTAAAATTCCATTATGAGTCACCGGAAGGCACTTTATATGGGGTAACATAGCCTACAACAGAGATAGATATTCCTGGAGATTTTATTACCCCTTAGCATATGCTGATTCAAAATTAAATATTTTCTGTCCTTATTTTGTTTTGTTTCATGCTGAAGTGATTTATGAAGTTTTTCACAGTGTATTTTATGACAACTTTGTATTTCCATATTCAAGCTAAAAAGAGGAAAATAATTAAAATTTATTTACTTTCAATACATTTTGAAGTAAACATCTGCATAATTACTTTTGAAATAACAAGTTACAGCCCACATTTACCACAAACTATTTTGAAAGCTTACATTTAATATAAATATTTCTCAAGTTTGAAAGTCAAGTAAGTGCTTTTGCAGAATCATCTGCCTAAATACCTGAAATAAAGAGTCTGCTGATTTGCTAAACCAGATTTTAATCATAGTAATCCTCTGTGGGAACAGAGTGAATACTTCCTTCGTTTTGATATATTTAAAACTCCCTGTCCATTGTCTAACTACTTAAATTTTAGAAGCCAACTGGAAATCTAAAAGGGAGGAAAGCTGTTTCTTTTCCTCTGATTTAAATAACCCAAAAGATTAAATTTTCCAAGTCTCAAGTCTAAAGGATATAGTAACCAGAACTATCCAATTAATTCACTAGCTACAGGGCAAAAAAAACCTTCACTTTTGTTTAATGATTAGCTTTAAGTATAAAACATGTTTTGACCAGCTTTTACTTTAAGAAGCTTATATATTTTAATTTGATTCAAACTTCCATTCATACACAAAAATAATTAATTTCAAAATATTAAAAGTTACTAGTATTAACACAATGCTGGGAAGACAGTGATTTAAGTTACTGAAAGAGATACAAAGCTAAACTTTGTCATAGCTGAGCTGCAACATATCCATTTACAGCATTGCACCAATTCTTAGCTCAGCAGAATGTATCTCAGTGCAATACTGCTTTGCGTACCGCTCCAGCTTTCTAAATAGTGCAGCATGAAGTAACAGAGAAGACAATTATGTCCTAATGAGTCTAATTTACAATCAGTTCAAACTGCACAAGTCTAATTAGCATCTTCACAAAACACATTAACAAGATGCACCTGTGCTTGTTTTAATAACTCTGACAATATATTATTATTATATGTAATTTCATTAACTACTTGCCTATTTAAGATGAAATTATTCATGACTAGTTTTTCTGTCCTTCTGTATTCAGCGAAGTACTAAAATAAACTAGGGATTTTTCCTGTTTTGTGCCTCCAAATGAAATGCATCCCTAAAAGCTGAAAAGTGAATAATATAGCAAAATACCACGTGGTCAACTTACCACTGCCACAGCATCACTAGAAAGAACTGCTTCGACATCCAGCACCGTATAGTAAGCTATATTGGTCATAATATAGATAACAGTCACAATTGGCATAGACACTGCAATAGCCAGGGGCAAGTTCCTGTAAGACAAAACAAAACAAACACAAAACAAACAAACAAACAAAAAACCCACAACACAGGAAAAAATTAAGCCATTAATAACAGAATAAACTTACTTATTTGCATCCTTTACCTTAGAGATAAAAGGTATGAAGACAGAATAAAGATTTCAAAATAAGTATCTCTGGAAGAGTTTGGTTTCTTTAAAAACTAGAAATTCTAATACAGAATACTGGAAACAATTGAATGTTTTGTGGTAACTTAAAACCCAAATTACATGTAAAAAGGGATTCTATGCAACTGCTCTTCTAGTACCCTAACTTCAGGGTTTCCAGATCAGTAATAATAGCCTTCAAATTTACATGCTTTAAATTATTTCCTATTGGTTGTGTTAATTACCACAACTAGAACCCAAAGGGGCAGAGCTCTGAGTCACTGCACTCATTCTCCCTGAGGAATGCTGGGTTCTTCTAGCACCTACTTCTAGAACTGATGTAGGGAGATTAACTAAACCAAACCAAACCCCTGATCTTCTCATCTGCACTCATCACTGCAGAAAACAAACTAACTGGGCTGCATAGCTGCAGAAAGTAAACATGCAGAGGGCAGATCCAAAACTGCTACACAGCTGTGAATCTCAGGGTGTGGTGTATCTTACTAGCAAACACATGTCTAGAAAGTTAGCAAAAAAAATTCTAGAGTAACATAAAAAACACTGCAAAACTCTAGATGTAAACAGGTAAGAAAAGCTGATATAAACTTAGAGCTCTGAGTCTGCAGCTCTACAAGGAGCAACTCTGCAGAGCAGAAGCAAACTTTTAATTTTAGGCTCTGTCTCTTCTCAGCCTTTTTCTTTCCCCAAAGCTTGCAGGGATATTCAAATGTCTCAGAAGGGAAAGCAGAACTGAGAGTGTTACTCTCACATTTGCCCAGTTTGAAATCAAACATAACATGGTGACATGGATGAGCATTTGCCATGAACATGGTTTCCAATTAACAACAAGAAAAAAACAAAAATCCAACAAAGCAGAAAAATGAAATGCACTTTGGAAGTTTCTTCAAAAATTTCCCAAAGCCCAGAACTGCAGCTGGGTTTGTCTGATACTGTGGAAGTAGAAAAACACACACCACACTACACCCCCACGTATACATCAGTAAATTAGTAACTGGGAGTTCTGACTGCTACCAGGTTGCACACTCTCAGTAAGAGATCTGTGAACCTCAGTGCAGAAAAGAAACAGAATTAGAAAACCACTTAGAAATTAATTCAACTGCTTCATAATGGAACAAAAAGCTGAAATGGCATTTTAAGGATTTTGCATCACCCAAGACTAAAGCCAAGAAACAATTTCAAATTTAACTTGTGGATTGCAGCTTTTGACTAGACAAGCATGAGGGCACTATGAATCAAGTGAATATGAAAAGAACGTAATTTTTGGAATAATGTTCTAGAAGTCTGGAACATCTCATTATTCCCAAGAATTGTCAATGTAGAAAGCTAGAATTTGAAGTACACTTTATCAGCTACAATTGTTACCAAGACTGGAGCTTGTGTTAGGCACTGATGCCTATAAATAGCAAATGAATCAAAAGACATTTTCATCAGCTAAATAACCTGTGAGAAAAATTGTTTTTCAAAACAATGCATCTAATACAAGAGTTATCCAACTGATAACGCGGAACAATACACTAACTTTAAAAAAAGGTGAAAAGGCATTGCAACAGCACTCAAAAGAGGAGCTCCTTCAGTGGAAAACAGCAATTTGAAGGACTAAATGACTGATGCAAACAGAAAACATATGTCTCTTCGGAATATGTATAATAAATCTCTGCAAGATAATTTAAGGAAACACTGTCAATTAACATTCAGTCTGACAAAAAACAAGCTATTTTTAAAGTTAAAATACTTATCTGCTATTTTATCTTTTTAATAGATAAATTTCCTGGTTAAATAAATGCAGAGCATAGAACTCCAGTGTAACAGAACAAAATGCAAAAGTCAAAATCAGTTGGGAGAATTGAAAAAAACAAAAATCTCTATTCCATTCTTCATCTTTCAGTTTTAGCAATCTGAGCTGTTGCTTATAATAGGAAGTAAAACGATCAAATGGGATTCTATTTTTAACATAAAAGGCATCTGCTTACAGACTCACAACTGAACAAGATTAGTTTAGTCAGTCACACTTTTAGAGCATAAATTCATGGAAAAGATAACATTCTCAAATATGAAATAATTATTGCACAGATAAACACAGCACAGACTACACTTATGTAACTGTTTCACTGTGATATTAATACCTTTTGTAATTTATAGTAGCAACATCTTGAACCGAAAGCTTATCAAGCACTGAATACAGCATCCTGCATTCATCCAGACTTATTTATTCTTATCTCCTCCCCACCTCCCCATTTTTAATGTACTTTAAAACTAGTAAATCTTTGCTGGTGGTTGTTCACAGCTTCACCATCTAAGTATAGAGCAGTTCCACTCATTTCTTTATAGGCTCAGAACTCTTTACTGAAATACAGCCACAAAACAAGCAAACTGGGAACTATCCAGGTTTACCTTTCTGGGTTTTTGATCTCTTCTGTTACAAAATTGAGCGTATCCCAACCAGAGTAAGAGAACAAGGCAGAATAGAGCGCGAGGGAAATGTCTCCTATATCAAAAGACGATCCCTCAAAAGAGTTCTCAAAGTGCGATGAGTGTCCTGTGTGTGGAAGAGACGCAATGAAGTACAGGATAATAAAATATAGCAAGTAATTTTTTTCAGCTTGGCACACAAATACAAAAAACCCCAGAAACTCTAATTCCTCCAAAGCTGCTTATTAAGCCCTTTTTCCAATTCTACTCTGCACTTCCGCCATGAGAATAAGGATGGCATTTAAACTACTAAAAATTATTCTCTGTGGACGATACTGTTCTATAATTAAACACCTAGTTCATCCACAACGGCACAGAATAATCAGGAACATTAGGTTCAGGCTAAGCTACAAACAACTGGCAAAGACAGTACTCAAGCTAAATGTATTTTTTATAACATATATATTTATACAATAATTCACTCTATCCTTCTATGTCCTTTTAAATTTTCAGTCATTTAGCCTATGCAGAAAACAAATAGTACAGCTGATTTTAGACAATTATGACAAAAATAAAAACACCAAAACTAAATGGATGGTTAAGTTCTAGCTATTAGAAATAGAAAACTGAGAACAATTAACAGAACATTAAATATTACTGTTACTTGAGATAAAATTTTCCCAAGCTAAGAGAAAAATTCTATTTTTTTTTTGCACCAGTATTTGTGAGAACTTGTGCCATCTTTTGACTTTAAGGAAGTCACAAGAAGCTCATCAATGGCAGTTCTGTATATTCTGACTATTTTACATACACAGACACACACAAAACTCCAAATACAGAAAGGTGAGTAACTATGTAACTCCAAAATGTGCCCTGGTCCTGAAACATTTTAGACTCCATCAAAACTGGCCGGGCAAATATTTGAGGCCTCTCAAATATCTTTGCTTCTTTCTCTTTTTTTTATCTTCAATCAGACATTGCTATTTCCTTGGCACAGACACAGGAGAGTAACTGCTGAGTTAGAAACAGAGGAGGGAGACAATGTCAAGGAAGTTAGTAGTGAACCAACTCAGTATCTACAAAACAAGGGAGGGGCAGATGTGCTAGGGATTAAACACTCCAGCAGGGTGCTCACATATGGATATTCTTGTTCCATTCACAGTAATTACCTTCCTCATGGACTTTCAACAATAACCCGTTAGAGCAAAGGACACAAACTGCGAGATTGCCGGGGAAAGACCTTTATGCCAGCTTTGAAAGCAGGGTGATTTTTTTTAAGCTAACGCATCAACATATTCTCCCCAAAGGAAAGGATAAGAACAAAACTAAGCTCCAAATTCCTGTAACTTGAAGGCACAATTCCCAACACACACACAAATTAAAAAAAAGCAAATTCCAAAACCCCAGCGACCTTCTAATTCTCAACAGCTATAAAAGAACATAGGATTTAAGCAAAAAAAAAGAGATGCTCTTTCACAAATCTACTTACATGTTCTTTAAATCTGTTTTTACTTTAAGTTCAGTCACTCTCAGACTGGCATAAAATTAATTAAAAAAAATTAAAATTCAGTTGATCTCACTAAAGTAGCATATTCCGTACAGAAATTTACAGCTTTCTCTGCTCCCATTGTATTTTGCGAACTCTGTATTTTGCTGTTTTCATTATTCCATACTGCAGGCTGTAAATCACACATTGCTGAGCAATCAGTTACCTTCTTTTACCCAGTTCAAAGTCAACTGAGATAGGACAGCTTCTCATGATACAACATCATGATAATGCCAAACATTGGCATTATTGGTATTTTTAAAGTGGCTAAATTATGCTTGTATTGAGGCATTTGATAACACATACAGAGGTATTTTTCTGTCTTTAGACCAGTTACTCAGTTTAATTGATAAACACAAACCTTTACTTTAATTTTATAAGCTTACCCTGGCATATTTTAACAAGTCCAGTTATGATGATGACAATAAGAGCAGTGACTTTAGCATAAGTAAATATATCCTGTACCCGTGTTCCCCATTTAACGTAGGCACAATTTATAAATGTTAGAAGACCTGGGGGGGGGAAGAAATAAAAAAAGAAAAATTAAAAGACTATTTGAACAACAGTCAGTTTAATTTTTCAAAGATTCTAAATTATAATCTAAGTATGCACTTACCTGTTATACCAATACTTAGGTTAAACTAAGCAAAATACACTGGTACTGAGAACACACTGGTTTAAGCAAAACAGTAGGAAACATATGTTCTAATACACGCTGTTTCAAAAGATGGCAGGAAAGGCCTTCCCATGCTCTCATTGTATGCCCGTTTTCCTAACGTTATCCCTCATCAGCTGCATTTTGCAACTATGCTGAAGCTAAAGAAACCATTCCGTGAAATTATTCATTTAAATTTACCAGTATTGTTCTGGTAAATGAAAGAGTATCTAGAAACTCCTTTAAGCAAACATATTAAGAGTGTTTGAAAAAGATTTTTCCCCTTCCTTGTTACCTTCCCCTTCCATAGAGTATTTGCAATACTGAATTCAGGTCACAGGCAAGTCAACACTCTTTTCCAGTTGTATTAAACTGTATTACTAAATGAGGTTAGTACAGATCTGACCAAATAACATATGCTTTACAGCTAATACAACATTAATCTGGATTTTTAAGAACTTGTAGAAAGTAATGAGTATTCTGAATATGTTCCTCCCTCTATCCCAAAATAAATCAATGTCAGACCTATTTCACAAGACTGTAATGGAACTTGAAGTGAGACTTTCAGATGTCACAAACATTTTAGTAACAGTGGCTGACTAAACTTACTCATATGACCAACTTCCCCAAGAAACACTTTTCAAGCTATTGCTGAAAGACATTGTTCTCATGGCTCTCAACATTTTGCTTTTGCATTTATTACTTTTTCCTCCAGTGGAAAGCCAGACAACTTCTGCCTGAACTCAAATGCTGAGTGTTGAATGGGATTCAGTATCTTCAGCATTCTTTATTGAACAAAATACTAATTCATTGCATATTTTTCTTACATAGATTATCATTACATTATTGATTCCAACCCAGAAGTTTAAATATTTTCCCCAAATCTCATTCTTTTCTCTAGCAAGTAAACAAGTGGTTATATTCTATTGTACTTTTTATCTCCAAACAATTTTTTTGTACTATGTATTTTAAATATGCATATAAATAAAAACGAAACTTGATTGTTTAAGGAGTAAGGTAATAGCAAATCAAAATTAAATGAAAAGATGTGATAAATTACTACCTTTCCCATAATCCAAGAACAATGTGATATTATTAAGATAAAAATGTACTTAGCACAGTTACCAAATAGAAAAGTAATAATTTTTAAAAGATAACAAAAGAAAGGTAATGAGCTCAAAAGAATGGCACTAGTATACTAGACAGTCTGGCCAAGTGGAATAGTTGTACAAGATTCCACTGTGCTTGGCAAGATGAGGGGAAAAACACTTGTATCAAATTTCAAAAGTCAGGACTGCTGCAGCTTCCAAAGAGCCCTCAGGAAAAAAACAACTCTGCTTGGTCTCTGCTCTTCAGTATTAATGATTGGTATTATCTATAGAGTATTTGCTCACAGGGTTTATTTTGGCCATTTTTTTTTTAAAGCAACTTTCAGTCGGAGTAATTATTATTAACTCTTTATTTTAGTGAGTTAGGGCTTGGTCTCTACTTCAGATGAAATGCTACTCTGTCTCTGATATCTTAAAAGAAAAAAAAAAGATAATCAAGAAGTTGAATAAGCCACATCCCCTCTCTCTTTCTTTTACTAAAATTATTCTCTCATGTCTTCAACTTAATTATCATTTAGCTACTTAAAGTTCCGGAGAACCCTCAAGTTTAGTTCTGTAGCACCAGATGCCACCCCCATTGCCAAAATGATTGACAAAGTAATGCTGTGTAACACTAAGACTGATCTCATACTAGATCTAGTATTGTCATTACTACAGTTCAAAGAAAATAAAAGAAAAAGAGACCCCACAACAAACCCACCCATTCTCACCTACAACCTGTACCTAACCAATGTTCAGACTTCCACTCCCAGTAACTTCATTAATAAAGTATTAATCATAACCAGAGGTAAGGATTTGACACACGTCAGCCCTGCCAGGCCAGTGAGAAGTGTAGGCTTTAACAGCAACAGCTAAATGAAGTTAGAGCAGAGGTGAGAGCCTCAGCACTGACACCTTGAGCAGGGCAGAACAAGCACTTAAACCATAAAATGGACTGTGAAAGTAAGTTGTTCCACCTACATAAGAGTGATCTTGCTGTCACATGTCTCTACTAAAGAAAAAGGTGATAAATCTCCTCTCTTAACAGCAAGTGTAGAGGACATCACATTGTCTTTCTACATTTACTATACAATCATTTTAATTGAATCACTTTGTCTTAATTTCTTGCTTTTTGATAAACTGTTTTTTATAAGGACTAACTCCCCTCAGATGTGAGATATCTTAAATGGAAGAGCAGATTTCCCCACACTCCTGAATCTGTGCTGGGATACCTAGGGACAGTATCTGTTTAAGGAACGTGAACATGACGTTACAGATCCTTCATTTCTTTCCTGCAGTTGTCACAATAAAACATGGACACACATTTGGAAGGGAGGAGGAAGACGGGGGGAACAAAATTGAATAAGCTGACAGATTTTTTGGAAGAAGTTTGTCGTTATTCTTCCCACTACCTGGACCTGGACCAGCACATTAGTGCTTTCCCAACAGTAACAAATTAACTTAGACAAATGGAAGGGGAAGCTATAATGTTCACAGTTATAGAGGTCAAATATTTGAAGCACACACTACTGCTCTCTCTTTCCCCTCTTCTAGTCCTGCACAGACAACTGTAATAAAAAACATTGGAGCTATTTCAACAGACTCCCTGTTGCCTCTAAAAGGAACTAGCTGGGAGCAGCACACCTCCTCCCTGTAGCATATTGTTGGCAGTAAAAAAGGCCAAGTTCTGTATTAGCTTTATGATAAAAGCATCACGTCAGTAGGGATGACAGGCTCCACAGCACATGGTGACTGATCGGTACATGAAGGATTGCCATACAGACTCTCTGAAATACATTTTTCACTGTTTACTGGAAATGTAAAATATGTATATAAATACTTTCAATAGGAAATACTTAAAGTTAAGTAAGACACACAGTACAATCATACAGTTTCATTCTCTTGATATAGCAGAACAGTCATTATTTGAAGCATGTGGACAGTTGTTCCTCTATATTGACTGAGCCAGCTATCTGATTACAAACATTTCAATGTTTTATGTGCACACAAAATTTCTGCTTTTCAAAAAAGCTTTACAACAGGTACTGTTGTACTGATGTTATAGTTAATCAGAAGCATAAAGAGTAATCTTGAATGAATGATCTTTTGAAACCCTACCAGAGTAATTACTTAAGCATATCAACATTGAGAAGCTATTGTAAGATACATTACATCAGAATTTATAGCGTAAGAGCTATTTTGCAACAACTCAGACTGCACCAAAAGTATCTTAAGGTTTGATTTAATATACCTCTCTGAGGGAAAACAAACTTTCCCCCATTTTTGCCATGTAAATAAACTTGGAAGAGTTAAATACCTTATTCTGCTTCTGAATGAGAAAATGGTAATTCACTGACTGAATACCTGCAAGTTACCGATGTGCTGGAAATTGTTCTTTTCCCCACTGTAACTCAATCCTTGCAGATTGAACATGCAACAGCTCTGGGATTTTGGAGGATTTGTTTTAATAAAACTCAACCCTGATTAAAAAATCACCATAGCAAACTTCCAGAAATACTTACATTCACAAGCAGCTGCTATGAGACGGCAAGCCAAATATGGAGGATCACACGAAGGAAAAAAAGGTTGAACTATGTAGTTAGCAAAGGTGATGGCAATAATCGCCTGACTAGTTGGCTCAACAATTAGGAGCGAGGTCCACAAACGGATAAAAGCAATGAAGCTCCCAAAAGACTCCAAGATATATGCGTAGCTGGCTCCTGACTTCGTAATAGTGGTTCCAAGTTCAGCATAGCAGAGAGCTCCAAAGACTGAAAAAACCCCTCCAATTGCCCAAATTATTAGAGACAATCCATAAGATTTGCTGTAGATGAGAACTCCTTTGGGAGAGACAAAGATACCTGAACCAATCATGTTGCCTACTATAAGGCTTATCCCATTTATCAGAGATATTTCTTTCTTCAGTTGCATTGTATTTTGGTTTCCATCCTGCATTTCAGAGCTGTCACTTGGATCTGTCCTGTCTGATTTATTGACGGGGCTGTATTCAGCCAGTGAACTATGCGACTTCATACAGTCTGTCCTTTCTCCCATTGTGGAAAGACTGCGATTTCTCCACGTCTCCAAATCACAATCTAAAACAAAATATAGACAGCTGAAATCATTATAAAATTTTTTATCCCAGGACTTTATTGCCAAATTTTCTTTCCACCTTTTTACCCTATGATTTACAAATATAAATTGAGAAATTCCCTTTTGTTGCTTTGTATTTTTCTTACACAAAGTTAAATTCATGCATAGTTAAAATAAACACACACAGAGCAAGCGACAAATTCCAATATCCAATGTAACTTAAACTGAGAAAGGAACTTCTACCTTTAGGGAAAAAAAACAACAAAAAACTCCAAACAACCAAAAACATAGGGGGGACAGAATTAATGGATTCCAATGTTGAAAGGAAGAAAGAACAGAGAGAAGCAAAGTGAGGTGATATAGAAAAGCAAGCACTGTAAGACCAAGCTGGAAGGTCTAAGCATGAACATAGATTTATTGCAGGACTAAAAAAAAAAAAATTATATATTTATCAAATTATTGTACTTAAACATGTAAGTTATGAGTGATCTAGTAACAGGGTTGCACATGTTATTAATGCAGCGTGGGCTCTTGCTAAGGGCAATATCAAGAGATACTTACTCCAGAATCCCCTTGATCCAACTCTTGACTTTTAACTGATACTATAGTTTGCTCCGTCCCTGAAACTGTTCCTAGTTCCCACTACCTCACTTCCTGGAGTTATCTAGTAAATGCAGGCTGTACATGAAAAAATCCACAGTAGTTTCAATCAAAATTCCTCCATTAGCAAATGTATTTAACAGTACCTAAGAAGACAGAAATGAAATAAACTTCTTCCTCTGCTTCAGAATCGACTATTGAGAAAAGAGCCACCTTCTTCTCAAGTCTCCAGGAAATTCTCTCATACCTTCCAAAAGCAAGTTACTGCTAATAACATTTATTAGCACAAGAATATACTGATAATTAGCAGTAATTCTGAATAAGGCCCTTTTTCTAGAAGATCAAGCAAGAAATTATCTGTTCAAGGAACAGTCTTTTATGGAAACCACCTTAAATTGCAAATGTACCTTTGATTACTATGTTATCAGCTACATAAATAATAGGGCCTACATAATTACTAGAAGGGACTACCATTCATTTGCCCTGCTCCTCATTAAACCCTCAGTGTATACTTCATCCATTTACTATAAAACAGAAAAATTTAAAAGTCTGGGTCAATTAGAATAAAGCTGCTGATCTAGCGGAGGGGGGGGTAGCTTTTACGCTTTTTTGGGATAACACTAATTTTACAAAAGTTTTTGTTATTCCAACAATAAACGTCTCAACTAAAAGAACAAAAACCCTGAGTGTGGGGATTCTGAAAGGTCAACATGCAATCACCTAAACTACATATCCATCTCTGCATCCAGTAACATAGGAACACAAAAGGCTTTGCTCATGCAGTTAGGGGCATACCTTTCTGGAGGGAAAACTTAATAATCATCCTCTTCCTTTACACTAAAGCCAACATCTGTATACTACAGCACAGAAAATCTGACTTGACATCCTTGAACTACAATAGTTTTAAAGATGTGAAAATTATAAAGATTATTTTCAATCAATAAAAAAGTAACTTCTACTGAAATGGAGTACAAATCATTTACTGAAACACATTACATCGTTCATCTCCAACTCACGAATCTTCTACCTTTTTCCCCATTAAAATAGAGACGTGTTATTTTAAATAATGCAAAATGAGATCCTTAGTCTAAGTCAGATGCTTTCTGATTTATTTTCCCCTCAATATTTCAAAGCAGCACTTTAAAGATGGTTAATTACTAAATACATATTTTATCATTTACACATGAGTCAACATCTTATCTAGTGTCATACACACATCACAAGCCATCAAATTTCATACGTTTAATTAGACTAAAAATTGTCAACCTTCCAGAAACTATTTCAGAACCTAAAAGCTTGAGTGTTATAATGAAGCAACTCCAACAAAATTAAACTAATCAGGAGAGAGAGATCCACACAGTTTCTGCAGATGAGTGTGCCCAAAACTGCAAAGGAAAACACAAGCATATTCATCTCACCGATTGTTACCAGTTCTCCTTGTTATTTACTCTTCCATCTATCTTGAGCCAAATTCATTGGCCAATTTTCTGTTATTGGTGTGGTAGAGCTAAGTCTTCAAAAGGACATGGGGCTTATGAGCTTGTAAGATTATTTGATTTGCTTTACAAAAGTTCAGTTATTACTGTGTGAATATAAATTATTATAATAATCAATTGCAAATATGATGCAATCATCAGAAAGCATAAATATGTAAAACAGCAGGACAAATAATCAAAGCAGATGTATTCATGACTAATTTGACCCTAAGAAGTGGATTTAAAGAACACTTGCGACCTGTAAAAATAACATTCAACTCCAAATTGAGTCTTTTCATTTCTATTTTGACTCAGACAAAACACTAGTTGCAAATATATTTCAGAAGGCAAATCACTCTGAACAAATGTCAGTGGAAAAAACAAGAATGCTACAGCTATTATTATAGTATCTGACTGCCAGTTTGAAAATATGCCATGTTCATTCTCAGACCTTCCAGCTAAAGGATAAAACTGAGTAATATGTTAAGAATTGACTCATGGATATAAAACATCATTTTGGTGATAACTACACAGCTTTATGATTTCTTACTCCACATATCCTAATCATCATTCCCAGTTCTTCCTGGAACTCCTTTCAACATAGGACTTGTTCAGAAGCATAAACATTACTTTGAATACTCAGGCATATTGATAATTTGATTAAAATCAATTGAATCATTCAAATAGATTCTGATGTGTTAACACACACACAGTTTTATGTTAAGAGTTCCCGTGATTTACCTCATGGTCTGAAGTTCAGAAGTACGTTTAATTACCTGTATCTACAGACTCTGTCACTGTTGAAATGCCTCCACTTCAATTAGCAGCACGTGACTGCAGTTCTATACAATTTTGTTACTGATGACCTTGACTGTTTCTTGCCCTACTCTACCATACCCAGGAAAGAACGACCACAGTCTCTCTCAACCTAGCTTGTTTTGTCCCCCAATACTCTTTCTCCCTCTCTGAGTCAGCTTTTATTATTCCCAGTTTGAAGAAGGTGTGTGCAACAGCTCACTCAAGATTTGGCATTTCATTCTCTTCTCTAACCTTGTTTGTTTTATATCTTTAAAGCCTTCAGGGCAGGAATTGCTTATTTGCCTGAGTTGCATGTCTTATTACACCACCTCTATGACAGAAACAAAAATATTGGCAGGTTTTTTCCTACAAATACTTCACTTAATCTTAACTGGAACAAAACTCTGCAGCTTTGACCGACTGAAAAAAAACCCCACCAATGTACAAAGGAAGAGGGAGAGCAGTCACTAGAGAAAACTGGAGCTATGTCAAGATTAGCAACATTGAGGGAAAAAAACACATATATTAAAATCCATGATTCTGTCACAAGACCATTATTTCTGTGGAAACAGCAGACAGGGTTGGATGGGAAGAACCAGAAAGGAATAGTATGTATTTTCTAAAATACAACAATCTTGTAATACTCCAGCTCAAATCACTGTTAGAACAATCTCTAACACTGCCAGCCTTGCCACAGGATTGCTAATGCAGGCTTATGCCTTCACACAAGCTAACACGTGGATTTCCTCATCACTCACCCTTGTGCAATACAAAGTCTTAAACTCCTCTTGTTTTTGCTGATCACTGCAGCTGTGGGGAATCTTTTTGCTGATATGCATAAGATTTTTTTACTGAAATGACACTGCCGTAGAAAGCTTCGATAGGAAACCAGGACACAGTGACCTGAAACAAGGATCACTTCATTGACTCACCAAAAATATATATTCTGATAAGGCCTATCACATGCTGGCCATGTACCAAAGGAGCTAACAAAGGTTAATGTGAAGTTAGCAAGGTACTAACACCACATTACAGGGTGGCCCTCCTTTAAGAGGAAGAAAAGAGGAACCATCCGCCAAGATCCCCTCTCTCCCACTGAGCAGGACAGCCACTGACCTGTCATTTGTTCAACCTGGAGTGAACCTGCAAGGGGGTTAATGCCCAGTGTGAAATACCAAACTGCTAAAAGCTTACTATGTTTTGCTGTACTCCTATACAATACCTGCTCATAAGCAAAGATTTCTAGTGTCCTTGCCTCTGTCTTTCACGTTTGTCATGATCACATGGAACAGCTCTTCTTGTAACATAGCTTTACATACATATTTTGACTATTCACATATACTAGCTGTAAAATGCCTATTTCTGAACACAATGATTGGCCTCTCGGGTAAGAGTCTAGATTGCCCTACACAGGCAAACAGCATGAAAGTCTTCCGGGAGTTAAGGACCAACACAGCAAAGGTTTTAAGTCCCAGAAATGCCCATTCCTTGCAATGTATATATTTAGGCACCTCACAGTCTAAACATTTAAGTGGGAAAGACTTAGAGTTGTATAGTATGCGTTTTTCTTGTTTCTGGTGAGAGAAGAAACATTTCCCTGCCATACATACAGCTAGTAGACAGGAAGCCCTTGCAACAAAAGCAATTCCCAATGTAAAGATCTAATCTGTTCAACCAAGTCTTTTGTGCTTGCCTATGCAAACACACTATCTTTAGTGCTATAAAAAAAAAAATAAACTTTTGATCAAATAGAATTGGTTGCAACATCCATTTATTTAAAAGCACAAGATGTGTTTATCATGTAAAAAGCTATGAAAGAGAAGTTACTATGTCAATTATTCATTTGATAGTGTATCAGTGGTAGCATTCAAGTCCTGACCTATACACACCTGTGACACAGCTGCAACAAGAGATGTTCAGCAAATACACATACTATCCACATGTTCGGACAAATCCTGAATAAGACTATGAACATTAAATGAGGGAAAGCCCTATAATCAGCTCACAAACATATTCAGTTACAATGTCTCAGGAACTTTTCAAAATTCCCTAAAGCACCAATCCTAGACAAATCCACTTCAGTAATATTAACCTAGATTTTAAACCAAGTCACGTTAAAGTTAGGGAACTGCACTAGCTATGAGTGGAAAATAACATGCCACTATATCCTTCACACTTCTAATTTATTTTTATATTTCCAAGGGAAAAAATAGAAGCAAGCTCACAACCACTTGTCTTTGTGGTAGACAAGTCTTGATTCAGACAGAAGTGAGGATGGGAGTGCAACAAAGCAGCTGCAATGAGAGGAACATCTGGTGAAATTTATACAATAAGCCTCAGGTAAAGTCAGAAGAGACAATAACAGAGTTTATTAAGGTAATTTAACATTTTCTATGCTGGGGCACAAAAGTGGAAACCTCTCAAAACAGAGAAAAGTAATGTCAGAAGGCACACACTTACCTACAGATCTATACCCATTCGTACTTTTTAGCCGTAACTTAGTCATACCTAATGAGATTGCGTTTAATATGTCACTTAAAAAACACAAATAATCAAAATCACTACCAAATGCCAGTAAACCAAGACACACTCGCCTAAGGGTATTACTAAACCCACTTATGTTTACAATAGGAAATTTATTACATGCACCCGCCACAAAAAAACACCCTCTTATAACCCAACCTCAGCACCAACCCTCATACCCGCCTGTTGCCAAACTAAACAAAACACTTGGCTCCAGAAAACCACCTTCAAGTCGGGATGTGCACGACATGACGGGCTGTCGCCGGCGGGAACGCCGTGAGGAGACCGGCCCTCAGGGTCGCGCCGCAGGAGGGAGGATTTGGGGTCATTTCGCCCCTCGGTGGCCGTTCCTCCCTCCGCAGGCGGTGATTAGCCTGTCACCCTTATCAAATAAGCGAGGTTCAGACATATTTGACGCCTCCTGGACAGCCTCGGGAAGGAAGCGGCTGCCCCCGCGCCTCAGGGCTCAGGCGCCTCAGGGCTGAGGCGCGGGGGCAGCCGCTTCCCTCCCGAGGCTGTCAAGGCTGAGGCACCCGCAGGTGCTGCCACTGAGGCACCTTTAAAAAAAAAAATTAAAAAAATTTTAAAAATACACGGCATTTGTCGCACTGCTAACCCGCACACCTGCAGCCGGCCCAGAGCGCCGAGACCGCCAGCCCCGGAGGCTGCAGGGGTAGGCGACGGCGCGGAGACGCGCCGGAAACCTCCGCGTAGGGCGCAGGCTGCGCCGCCGGCAACCGCTGCGCCGAGTCTGGCTGCCCGCCGCCCCGGCTGCCTCCCCAAGGTGAGGGGGAGACCGCGCCTCGCCGCAGTGCCGGCCCCCGGGGGTCCTGCCGGCAGTGGCGGTGCGGCCGCCCGCGTTACCTCCGCTCCTGCCGGCCGCGCCGTTGCCTGTCCCGGGGATGCTCGCTCGTTGCCACACGACACGTGATGGCGGCCGCTCCGCCCCGCCCCACGGCCCCGGGCCCGCCGTCGCCTCCCCTCCCCGGCAGGAAACCGCCGCTGCCTCCTGCCTCGTCTGCCTGAGGGAGACACTGCAGGGCCCAGTCTCCCGCCCGACCCCGGCGGGTTTACCTCAACCCTGCCGCACCCTGCGGCTGAGGAGGGCGGCGAGCCCTCGCCCCCGCGCAGAATGGGCGATCGCTTCCACTCCGCTCTTGCCGGCCCGGGAACCATCCTTCCTCTTTTCCTCAGGCACAAGATGGAGAAGAGGCTTAGCGCTGACGGTACGAAAACGGCGCCTTTTCCCACCCCGGGCTCACTGGACCAGCCGTGGGCCCGCGGCCTGGCCCGGGGGTTGCCGCAGGTGGAGGTGGGCCTTGCCCTCAGCCCGAGGGGAGGTGAGGGCCTCGGCGCCACCGAGCTTCGCTGAAACCCCGGGGCACACGAGTTTGCTCGAAAATGAGGGGCCTAAGGGGGTCGAAGCCCTTAAAACTGGTTGTATTTAGAGGTATGACTACAAGGTGGTAAGCACCAGTCACAGTGGGTAGGGGAATAAAAAGGGAACTCCTAAAATACTACTGTTAGCATGTTTCTGCCCTCAAGAGGGGCACAGCCACACCCAAAATTTGGCCTCAATAAATACATCTAATGGAGCTCTCAAAATCGTCATCAAAAGTGCCCAGTGGTATCTGCAAATAATAGTGAGGAAGCAATTTGGTGTTCAAGCAGACTTACCTTGGGTAGTGTAAGGAAGGCTTTCTTGTTTGCCTTCCTCAACCAGGTTAATAGTTTTAATGTGTCTAAGCCGGTGAACTACAGGCTATGGCACCCTCTTAATGATCTTTTACTGCCCTTTTTGCTGTACCCTGCTAGGCAAAGAGAAGGTCAGTGTCTGGAAAGACAACAGGGTCCCAGAGATGTGATAGTCTTTGTCTTGCTCAAAACAATCTAATTGTCCCTCCCCCGGTCCATGATTATTATCTACAGTCTCAAACAGATGAGTCAGAGGTGGATTTTTTTTCAATAGGATAAACCGGGGTAAAAACCTTACAGGCAAATAAAAATCATAAGGCTGTAAAAGAACGGTGAAGGCAAACTCTGCACTGTACATGCCCATAAGCATGCCAGTAAATGTGATGGAGTCCAGTTCTATTACTACAAGGCTTAACATTTCTAATTTCCATACTACTTCCTCTCTCAAAGCTTGCTTGTTTTATCGAGGAAAGATTTTTGCTTTCATTATCACAGAGATAATCGGCATACAAAGTAGCTGCTGCCCTCCTCTGTACCTTCAGATATTCTTTACATTGTGTTTGGACAACAATGAGTAAAGAAAGTTTTTTTTTTGTTAAAAGGTGGCTTTTTAAGTGCACATATGGGAGGGAACTATGTTAAACTATCAAAACTATACAGCACCCTAGCAAAACAAGCTGTCATTTGCAGGTCATAATCTGAAGGAGCCTGATCATCTCAACTCTTTAATTATCTTTGTTTCAGCTCTTTGTTTGGCTTTTGTCGGGTTTAGGTCTTGTGCAAGTACATGCAGAGGTAACTACACTAAATCTATTACCTCCTAAAACTACTGACAGTGTTGCAAAGCAGCAAACAAAACCAGTCTGCCTTCTGGGAGCTTAACAGCCCTGATACATGACTGTTTTTAAGCCACTTATACAGAACTGATAAAAGATAAAAAAAGTAGAAGCTATCCTCAGAATATAACTCAAACTTGTACAATATGAAAATAATTATTTTCCATTATAAAGATAATACGAACCAGAAAGCAATTATTAGATGGTAAAAATATTCAGTTATTGTTACAAATATTAATAGTGCTCTGTTTTCTGTAATACTAACACAACATCTTTCAGGTAGATGGATACTTACAACAGTCATCTTGCACATTAATCAGAAAGTGGATTATGAATGTAAAAAATACAGCTGAGTTCAGCTGTTGCCAGACTGCCTTTTAAGCTTTCTCACAAATTGAATCTACCTGAGACATCATTCATTCCTCCTCATAAAATGTGAGCTAATTATAAAATTGCCTTTAGGAATAAGAAATAGGTGAGAGCTGATAAGACATAGGAAACAAATTATTTGGCATTTGCTGGAAATATAGATGATGATGTTTTATTTTTGAACCCTGAAAAAGATTTGTTGGAAAAAATGCCCATTTGGGGATTTCAAAATAGAAGTTCACCCTTTGAAATCTGAAAACTTTTATGCCAACCTCTACAGTATTGTGAGATGCAAGTTAGGATGTCATTGTAAGGCTAGACAATGCTTCTAAAGTATTTGCAAGTGACCAGAAGCAAACTTCACAATAATCATCCAAATAAATATTTTTGTCCATTTTGTCAAGGTTCATAACTTTATAAGTTACTTCTTCAATTTTACTATGGAAGCAAAATGTAAGTCTGGACTCCTTACTTTACTTGGCCTCTTCTTTCTACAGATTACCTCTACAAACTGTATGCCTCATCCTTGATCCTTCATAAATGGCCACTGGTAAGTTATTTTTATATAGGACTGTGCAATCTCTAAGTAATAACAGAGAAAACCTAAAATAAGACTTTGTTTCCTCTAGGATTTTATTTGATACTAATTTATCAAGTTAAGATCACATCTCTTAGGTAGTGAGAAGAAAGTCAAACTGAGTTTTGGGAAGTCTGTGAGTTTTGCCCTGTCTGGGTTTTTTTTTTTGTCTGACTAATATTTCCACTTGAATACATCTGTAGAAAATGTAATTGAACTCAAAAACCTTGAAGAATAAACAGATTAAATACCCCTAAACAAACCAAAATTGAACTTGCATCAGACTAAAGGAAACCGAAACCACAGGATATTCATTAAATGGTTTTAGAACATGACAGAGCCAAGGTAAAAATTGCTCTTAAATCTAAGTGAATCTGAAGCCCAATCATCAGCTTTGTGCTTGTTAGCAAATTAATTCTGGTGTGCAGGGTGAGTTTAAGCACATCCTTACTGTTTAAGTCCCTCAAGAATGTGTTGCTCATTCACTTAATTCATGGAAGAATGAGCATCTACCAAGCTCCTGAAAGGTCAGTATTGAAGGTGTGTTGTGTGTATGTAAGTAATAGTCTTTGCTACATGGAATTTGCGGTATTAAGTATCATGGAGATGTTGATTCTAGGCATGTATTTGAGGGTTTATGTTGGTTCTTTTTGAAATTTGACCATACAGAGTGAGTCTTGGGACCACTTTCATGCTTTTAGGAAATGCACATTCTGTGCACACAGGAGTTATTCATAGGGATTGTAAGATGATTTGGGATAGTAAATAAAAAATAAAAAGTGTGGCTTTAAGCCAGATCCCAGCAACTGACAATTTTTATAAGTACTTAAAAGCAGAGATTCTTTTCAGTAGTTTTCAAGCTTCGTCATCTCAAACAACACAGTGTCAACAATGTACTCTGTAGTCTTTCAGGAGAGCAACAAAAAGTTCAAAAATGAGTGTAAGTAAGTGCCTCCCTTTCTTTTCTTTGGTTAAAGCTGAGTGACTTTGTTTACAAAAACAAATTAGCTGATCATTTGCCCCTTCTTTTTATCTTCCTCTTCTCATCATACAAACTTCTACTGTAGGTGGCTTAAGCATAGTGTGTATTACTTACAAATGACTACAAGCACCAAAATGCTAGGCAATTAAAAAAAAAAAGTCTAAATTTAGGCTTCTAAATTTATGTTCCCCTGATCCTAGCTGCATATCTCCTCCTACTTTACTGGCTTTCAGCATTTGACTGGCTCTGGCACTTGCCTGGCCGCCTCTGTGAGGCAATTCTGCTCCTCACTAAGCTGGCAGAAGACAATACTTTTGTGGAGGTTATTTTTTTCTATCATAATCACAGAAGTACAAATGTGGAGTAAGCTAGGAGAAGAGAGAAGAGGAAGAGGTAGTGGAAAATGTCCCTTTAAGGGCCAGAAACTGTGGGATGGCCCTGTCTTGTCCAGCTGCACTCTTTTTAAATACTCTGAAGATTAACATTAGGCCCTCTTTTATGGAAAACTTGGCTTCTCTGTACTGCAACTTTTTTAAAACAGACTGTAAAATAAGCTTTAACATCCCACCTTTTAATTTTATTTTTCCTCTCTGGTTCTGTTGCCTTTCAGGTACCTTTTCCTTTTCACTGCCTGATCCACTCTCATCCAAGCTTATTATTTGCTTATACATCTCTTTGTTGCACATGATTTCAAGCTCTTTTTGTTCAGTGCTGTCCAAGTTGCAAAGCAGAAGTGGGAATAGGTATCTTCTAAAGCATGGACAAGTTTTCAAATGTTTGTTTGTTAGGAGAGCAAAGAAATAACAGCAAAGAATTCCAAATGTTCAGATAAATTTCAAAGGACTTCTATATTTTTTCAGCATTATTTTGATTAATGCCCCAAACTTTCTATTTTAATTTTACTTTTTTTTTTCCTACTGTAATCTTCTTTATTACAAGTGGAATGTGCGATACGTCATGTTTTTAACAGTTGATTTTGGGGGTTTATTTGGAAAAAAAAAATCCTTTACAGTTATACTTATTTTTAACGAAATGGTTTGGCTTCATTTTTTAGTCAACTACATCATTCAACTCTAGGACCCTACCTTTTGATGATACAAATTGTCTTATCTATGTTGAATTACCTTCATAAGGATCTGGCTATTTATTAATGAGAGTGGGTGAATCACTGGCTTCATTTACTTGGAAAACAGCATAGGAGTTAGAATCATTGTTTCACCAAGACTTAAAAAGCTGCAGGGATTTTTAAAGATAATGCTCTTTGTCTGTTTCTGTTTTGAAGGCTAATAAAAGTGATTCTGTATAAAAACAAGCTAAGGAGGATTTCTAGCTGTAAAAAGTAGCTTCTTAAGAATAATTTTTTTTGTTGTTGTTTCAGGTCCCAAATTAGTGTGTGGGTATGCATAGATTATGAAGTCCTTAGTGGTAGCATTTGTACCCCAGTTTCACAGTATTTAGATAAATTTCTTTTGGATGAGAGAGTTTGAAGACATCTGTTTGGGGTTTTTTTTATATTATGCAACTCTCAGCCTTCTGATATGACTGCTCAGACTTTTTCAAAACAGCAAAATTCTCTTCTGTTACAGATTCTGCTATATTATTATCAGTCCTTTTTTTTTAATATACTTTCTTCATTTGTGGTACCTGTCTCTCTTTCTCCCTGATTAAAGTGAGGAGTACAGAAGCTTAGAAGATTCTGATAATAGTCAGCAGTAGTTACATTGGTAACCTATTTGCAAGCAGCTAGTTACTAGAGGCTGAAGCCAATGTCATCATTTTGTTTGTATTATCATGCTGAGTCCAAACTTTGCAATTTAAATTCAACCAGATGTTCCTTAGCAGAGCTACTTTGAATTCAGCATGCTACAGTACAACTCCACCAGTACTGACCCATCTTTGCTTGCAGTGCGCTCCTGATACTTTTTTCCTAATTACTGAATTACCCTGAAATGTTTGTACGATACAAATAAATTTGTACCTTTTATAAAAGAGTTCCCTCCTATTTTATTTAGAGAACTTATAATAGCACGATACTTTACAATGGTGGGAACAGCATTTGGTTGAACAGAGGATAAGGATAGCCTTTATTCCCAAAGCTTTGAGTCTTCTGCAGGATTCTGTAGTTGTATTTGCTCCAAATTTAGGCTGTCTTTAAAAGTAAAGTTTTCCAAAACATAAACCCAAAGACCTTTCTATATAGACTCCCACACAATGTATGCAAATCAAATATGCATATGCATGTTGACCTGAATTAATACATTTTGCCTATAAAGTGAACAAAATAATGTGTGCTCCTTTGAACATGTGGAAATCGTGGCAATTAAACAAGTTCTAATTCTGAAGTCTATATAGCATAGGCATTCCTCATAAAATAAACAAAACTATGTTGTTTCACAAATATGAGATGAGAACCCCGTTGAAGTTTTGCCCAAGACTGCGTGTTCCGTGAGTAAGATTTTCAGAATGTCTCAATATTTAAAAGTACACTCTAAAAATTGAGATGTAAAAATCTTTTAATGTTAACAGAGTCTTAAAGATTTGGTAAATTGCATTTTATTGAAATATGGGAGGGTTTATTGCCAGTCCATTTGCCCTTGCAATAAATAGGATAGCCCTATTAATGGATTTAGTTTTTTGTCTGCCAGCACAGTTGTTCCAATTTCTAATCCATTCTTTGCTAATATTAGAAGTTATTCAGCCCTAAAATTAAAATTATAGTTGGCTTTGCTAACTTTTCAGAAGTGATTTCTCAGCAGTCTATTTGTGTGTGTTTTGCACTTTGCTCCTTTGTTCCACACTTGGCTCTTGATTACTTGGCACATACAGTATCCCACAGAACAAATTGTAGTGGACTAATTAAGAACTACCAAGAACTTACCAAGTTATGCAAGATCCCCACAACTATGAAAAGCCTTTTCAGCCTCCCAATCACATACTGTGAAGTGCCATAAATCAAACTTTTGAAAAAAAACTTAAAGCTGTGCTGCATGTACTTACTTATAGGTATATTTTAGTTCCAGTAGAAAGTAGTTACTTTTCTTAGTTTACTGCTGGTTTTTTTCAGTACTATTTTTGTTAGCTTAAATCCCACAAGCTAAGAGCATTTTGAATACCAGTAACATTGATTTAATGAGACATGATCATTTATGCAACATTGGTGACATTTTTGTCTTTACTTTCACATGAACCTGGAAGAGTAAGTGAAGTGAGATCAAATACTTGGTCTTCTATGTCAGAGCTCAGGCCGTATGATAAAGGAAACTAAACCTCACGGTTATGGGTGTCATATTACTGCTTGTGGGGCTCAGGGAGATATTTTTACCCCTGTGTCACTAGTATGGGAAAACTTGGAAGACCTCAGCTTATTTTGAAACTACAGAGATGGACAGATTGATTGTTAAGATGGGTCATCAGTGTCATCTCATGCAAAAAACTTCATGGTTGGAGTCCTGTAAGCATCCTCACCTCATGCTTAAATCAGTTGATTGTGTAGTTGCTCAGTGTCACACTACATCAACAACTCTGTATTTGTCCTTATTGCAAAGGACAAATTTTATTACTGAAGTGTTGTATCATTGGAGAAATTGTTCTTTTGGATTATTTTATGCTGGAAAAACTTATGTTATAGTTGCCCATAATGTTTTGTCATTAAAACAAAAAACAGGGATATTTATACTAGATGCTTGTAGTGAAACACTCAGAAGACAGTTGCATTGCATGCTCTTGGAGTTAAATTCAGTGTATACTGTATAGTAAAATTACTGCTGTGAAATCCTGATAATTATATTTTACTTTGTTCTTTAAAAAGGCTTCCTTTGTCCAAGAAAAACCATCTGTGGTTAAATAGTAAATCAGCTGTAAAAACAGACAAGAAAAATCCTTTCTACATGCCTAAGCCTACCTTAAAGTAACAAATCTGCAGTGTACCTTTACCTCTGCAGTTGTCACTGTGCACAGAAATTGGTACAGTTAATTTGCACTGCTATAAGCAGGTGTCATGGTTTAACCCCAGCTGGCAGCTAAGCCCCACGCAACCGTTCACTCACTCCCCGCTGGTGGGATGGGGGAGAGAATTGAAAGAGTAGAGGTGAGAAAACTCATGAGTTGAGATAAAGACAGATTAACAGGTTAAAGCAAAAGCTGTGTGTGCAAGCAAAGCGAGGGATTCATTCACCACTCCCCAGTGGCAGGCGGGTGTTCAGCCATCTCCAGGAGAGCAGGGCTCCATCACATGGAATGGTTACTTGGGAAGACAAATGCCATCACTGAATGTTTCCCCCTTCCTTCTGCTTCCCCCAGTTTATATGCCGCGCATGATGCCATATGGTATGGGATATCCCTTTGGGCAGCCGGGGTCAACTGTCCCCACTGTGTCCCCTCCCAGCTTCTTGTGTACCCCTAGCCTGCTCGCTGGTGGGGTGGGATGAGGAGCAGAAAAGGCCCTGACTCTGTGTCAGCACTGCTCAGCAATAACAAAAGCATCCCTGTGTTATCAGCACTGTTTCCAGCACAAATCCCAAACAGAGCCCCACACTAGCTACGGTGAAGAAACTTAACTCCATCCCAGCCACAACCAGCATAGCAGGAGAGGCCTGGTCACAGTGTGTCTACCTTCTCTTGCCAGTGAAGATGGACATAAAGGAACACTGAAGAAGAAATGACAGCTTTCACTGCTGGGGGCTAGCTTGGGCAAAGAAACTGAGAGTTGCCATTGGATTTAAGAAAAAATTTTCTCTGACCAGCTAAGAATGAATTAAATTGCTATACTGATATATGGAATAGCAGCAAACATTCCTACTAAACACATTACAATAAAATAAAATGCAACAGCTGAGGAGTTCAAACCTTATCATTTATCTCATATAGAAAATGAAATCAAAGACTATCTACTTGTTTTTGAAAGACATGATAATACAAAACAGCATCCAAATCCCTCTTGACTATTTCATTAATTCTATACCTAAGTGAGAGATTACTGTAAAACAAATAAACCTGCAACTTTCAATGCCAGCATACAGTTGATATTAGTGGAGAGAACAGGTTTTAGCCAGAGGTGCCAGACTGCATTTGAACCAGCTCTGCAGGAGTCAGAGCAGAAGGGAGGAGACAGGAGCATTGGCTTGTTTTGCTGAAAGCTTCCCGGAGTTGAAATCTTTCTTTGGTTGTAAATCTTTTTGTCTCGTACAGGGTTTAGCAAAACTTGTCTGAGACATGCAGTCTATCAGAAAAACAATCAAATTTCTGTGTGAAGTCATACCAGTTTAGCACAAATAATGTAGGGTTTATTTCTATCATTGTTTGCATTTTAACATTGTATGTCATAAGTTTTTCTTTATGTTCCTGTGGTTTCATGCAAAAAAAGGGAGGAAAATATATTAATGCGAAGAAAATCCCATTGTAAAAATAGACAAAGGGTAGAAGAGAAGGTTCAGGATAATAAAGAATCTTAAATAGTTTTAATTATTTTTTTTCTAAATGAAAAAGAATACATGTTTTAGTGGCGCTCTCAGCAAACATTTAAGAGATTGACAGAAATCTTGCTTGATAAAGATTGCCTTTTTAAAGATGGAAAAGATTTTCATTGTATTTGAGAGAAGATGACCTGCAGAGAAGCAAAAATGTAGGAGTGCCTCCTTTTCTGGTTTAGAATTCACAGAAACACTGTAAAGGGTGGATATAATCCCCAGGGCTCTTTAATTCAGGTTTTCTCTATTCCATCTTCCTATAGCTGACTTGCTAACAGGCACATGACTTCACATGTAGATTTTAGTGAAATAGGTAGTGATTGAGTTACAGCATAGTTATAAATATTCATGTTATGCCACTCCCAGCAAAAAGACATTGATTTCTCCTTTAAATCACTTTAAACATTTGTATTTTGCATACAGGGAAAAGGCTTAGCAAATCACTGTTGTTTATATTAATTTTGTCAACTAAAGAGCCCTTGTTCAGGTTAAAAAAAAAAAAAAAGAGTTCCATGAATCTTGCTAATTGCTGTGGGTGTGGGAAAGGAGACTGTCTTCATAACAGCCTTTAAATCTTTTTGAGCACCTGCTTGAAAGCAACTCCAGAATCATAAAGCCATAAGAACAGACAACTGGGTGGTACCAGGTCCTCTGTTTCATCACTGCATGTTCACTACTGCAGCTCCAGACTCTTATATCTTCTCTTTGCCTCCTCTTTGCTAGCCCAAACAAACACAATTTTATCAACTTGTCCTTAACGTGTCAGGTTTCCTCACTGCTTATCAGCCTTCCTCTCTCTTCTGGGCTCTCCTCAGTCCGTGCTTAGAGCTGAATACTGTTTTCCAGCTAAAACATTGCCAGCGTGAAATGGAAAACAATGGTTACTTCGGCACCTTGTACACACACAAGTGAACATGGCAGGCACTCACCTCACAGTGTTTTCCTTCTAGTTTCCTGTTCTTTTGTGACAGGACGCTATCACAGCACATGTAAGTGGCATAAAGACAATTCTGTTGGGAATATATTTTGCAACTATTCCAAGGTCAAAAGTCTCGTACATTTGGGTTTTTTTTCATTTTCCAGATGTATTCCTTAGTCATTTCTCTCAAGCTGTTTTTCCCCAGGTAACATTCTAATGAGCCGAAAAAAAGCTTTGAGCCCTTTTTGGTCAACAAAGGAAAACAAATGTAATGTTGGTAGTCATTCTATTACCTAATATGAACTCTTTTTCCGTGAAAACTAAAGAAAGGACTAACTGTACAGAACTTTCTGGAGTACAGCCAGGTTACTTCTGAAGGGCTGAAATTCAGCTGCGCTTTCTGTTTGTACGGATCTTGCTTTTGGTATGTGGAAAGTTCAAGACCAACAGTTGGAAGTAGGTGTTGCAATACTTTGGAATGTTATCACATTTCAAGGGGTGAAGAAGTTTTTATTCTAAATCACTGCCATTTAATTCAGCCTGGTTGAAGGAGTCTACAGTTTCTTCAACTGATGCATCATTTAGTTCTGTGGAAGAGGAAAGATCAACCTTAAAGGCCAGCGAAGACGTCTGAGGCTATAGATCTGTGTAACTCTTACTCGGGATGTATTCTTGGCAAAGAGAAGTAAAGGCAGGAAATAACAAACTACTGATCACAAATTTCTGTCATATCAACACAAGAGCTGGAAATAGTACATCTGAGCTTCTTGTCTACCATTTTTGTTGTGTTGGGATTAAGCAAAATGCAATGCTGCAACTACCAGCAGCCTTTCTTTAACATATGCTGAATTTAACTGTACAATTAATGTATTCTTGCAGCTACACTAACTTGAATGTAACACAAATAACTCATTAAATATGTTCTTCTCAGACCTTATCAGGTAGTTTAATTTATGGTGCACTTACCTTCAAAATCCAGGAGTTTTGTTTAACTCGGTCAACATACCAGCTGTCAAGTCAACCATGCACTCCGTAAAGGGAATGTAGTACCAGGCAAAGCAAGCAAGGTATTTTACTTCCTTTGATAGAGAACAAAATCAAAACTATGCTAAGGCTTTTTGAGCTCTAGTATAGTATTTTGCAAAGAGGGCAGGAAAAGAATGAAAGGCAATATAGTGCAAGATAAGATTTCTTTGTGCATAAAACACCACAGCAGTCTTAGAGACAATATATATTGCTGTAGGAGAGCATAGTTAATAGCTGTATAGCACCACAATCAATAACAGTAAAGAAACCTAAGTTCTCTATGCTTGCCTTGATGATGGTTGGGTCCTTCCCTAACATACCATTCCCACAAGTATTTATATATTCACTTAACTTTCCTTACAAATCTTCACATGAATAGCTTAAGTAAACCTGTGCAAGAATGAAAACGTTTAAAAGGTTATGTGGAATTCAGACTTGAAACAATAAGACACAAATTGTTGAGGTTTAGTATGTTTTGATTAGTGCTTTAGTTTGTCCACACTTTAGATTACCTAACTTGGTGTAAAATTAGCAGTTGTGTACATCAGCTGCTGTGCTGGTTGTGGCTGGGATGGAGTAAATTTTCTTCACCGTAGCTAGTGTGGGGCCATGTTTGGGATTTGTGCTGGAAACAGCGCTGATAACGCAGGGATGTTTTTGTTATTCCTGAGCAGTGCTGACACAGAGTCAGGGCCTTTTCTGCTCCTCACCCCACCCACGAGCAGGCTGGGGGTGCATAAGAAGCTGGGAGGGGACACAGCGGGGACAGCTGACCCCAGCTGCCCAAAGGGATATCCCATACCGTATGGCGTCATGCACGGCATATAAGCTGGGGGAAGCAGAAGGAAGGGCGGGACATTCAGAGTGATGGCATTTGTCTTCCCAAGTAACCGTTCCGTGTGATGGAGCCCTGCTCTCCTGGAGATGGCTGAACACCCGCCTGCCGCTGGGGAGTGGTGAATGAATCCCTCGCTTTGCTTGCACACACAGCTTTTGCTTTACCTATGAACCTGTCTTTATCTCAACCCACGAGTTTTCTCACTTCTATTCTTCCAGTTCTCTCCCCCGTCCCACCAGGGGGGGAGTGATCAAGCAGCTGTGGGCTTACTTGCCAGCTCAGGTTAAACCACGACAGCAGTCCATTAGTGCACTTTTTAAAATTTTGTAGACTAGTATTTTATGAATCTGCACTTGTTGCCTTCCTCTATTGTTCTCTGGAACTCTATTTTTGACAGGCACTGGTAACAACTATTGAGTGGTATTTATAGCTTCATTTGTTTTGCACTCTACTGGAAAGAGCAATCTCTTAGACATTTCATTCCAGTACCTCAGATTAATTTTCCACAAAGTAACCTCAAACAAATTCTAGTGCAGACATTCTTGCATTGCAGGAAGTATCCAAGCTAAGATAAAGGTGTTGTATAGATAGGAAAAAGGGCAAGGGACAGTCATCCATTTACACGTCAGCAAAAGATAGCTGCAGCCAGCATCAAGAAGAAAAATATACTACAATCAAAGCAAAAAACCCCTATCTGCCTAGTCCACTTACTGATCCTTTAATAAATCCAACTAGCTTTATAGAATTTGAATATGACTTACATTTTTAACACCTATTATAGTTTTGTCTTTTCTGAGTAACTGTAAGAGTTTTACTAATCACTTTGGTCAGTCCTGAAGTGTCTTTTTATTATTACCTTTGCTGTTTTCTAGAGTTACCCATGCTTTATATTTCCTTCCTGGGACTCTAGACATTCTTTACATACAAGCCTCGTTTCTTCCCATAGATACTAAAGAACAGTTTGATTCTTCTATCTTTACTCTTGCTTGTTGTCATTTATTCTATATTGTATTGTGATGTCAAGAGAACTGCAGAACAGAGGCAAGGACAATAAAAATCTTAGCTAACGAACTATCTTGGATGCAAGCAGAATACCGTAAGCTTTAAGCAGTTTGATATTTCACATCAGTGATCAACATATTACATTAATGTGTCTTTGTTACATAGCCAACACATTATAGGCCTTATAAAAGTATGTATTTTTGGTGAGACAAAATGAAATTATGCTAGTTTCAGGTCACTGTATTCTAATTTTGTGTCAAAACCTTTTATATCAGCAGCAGTTTCATTTCAATAAATTAGTAGCATCCCTTCAAAATACCACTCAAAGATTCTCAACAGCTGCAACTGTCAAACCAACCCCAAAATCTAAATGTTTGTATTACTCAAGGGAGAGTTATGAGGAAGTCTACACATGTGGCTACATCAGCTTAAGTACGTTTATAGCAAGGCTTTGGCAGTAGCATAGCTAGTTATTACAATGCTTTTAGCGAAAGTATCAATGCAAAGAAAATCTCAAACTCAGGCATTGACTTCAGTTGAGCAAGGTGGCAAAGATCTGATCACAGATAGACTTAAGTAACATATCTAAAGAATTCTATTCAGGCTGTTTTGAACATGAAGTAACAAATTTGCCTCTTTTGTAGTTAGTTACAAACTGTCATCTTGGATAATCTTTTAAAAATTTGAGTAAGCATGATAGTAGTAGATTTAGCTCTAAGGTCACATCCTATTACAAATACTTAAATTGGAAAGCTAAGTACAAGGATAACAAAAATCCATCTGTTATAAATTTACCTGTCCAATTGAGTGACAGAGGCTAGTCAATTAGAAATTTTTGATTTATTAACGCAAGCGACCAGTAAGCAAAACAGCGCTGGGCGACCGGGGAGTCTCCTGCTCCACCAACGGCCAGCAACTTAACAGGTCTTTCAGTCCTCTCTTTATACCTTTTTTCACTCGCGCCTTCTTTCGAATCTTCCAATTGCAATCTACTCCGCTCCCCCCTCCCCTTCTACCTCAGGGCATGTTTTGTCTTGTCTGGACTTGTTTTGTCTTGTTGCCGGGCTTGTTTTGTCTCGCTGCAGGGCTTGTTCTGTCTTGTAGCCAGGGATATTCAAGGTGTTAAGCAACGATTTCTTATCATGCTGTTCCATCTTACTATACAGTTCTTTCATTCTTAGCATTACCATCTAAACTTTAATGCTTTAAGAAAACTTTAGCAAACATGGTTCTAACACATATCACAGGACTTAATTGTATAACACCTATACACAAAGTTTGATGAACAAAACAGTTTACAGTTTATGACGCATCTGGAAAAACAGAAAACTTGTGCTCCCACTGGTTTTATGCCGGTTCTGCAATTAACAGTTAAGACTGGCTTTAGGTCTGGCATCAAATGTTATTCCCAAGTAAGCAGCTGTTTCAAGAAGAGAGCCAAAACTGTTTGTCAAAAACATAATGACAAAAATCAGCATAGCCTGCCAGTTGGCACAGAGGTATAGTGTCCAGCAGAACAACTGAATGGGGTAATTTTTGAAAGCTGATAATTAAGTTTCAACAATATTGCCAGTTTCCCTCTTAAAAGTCTGTAAATAGTTCCCACAGGTGAATGATTATCTGTTTTACTCTGATTATTTTATGCCTTCTAAACAGGCAAAACACCATGACAGCAGTTCTTTTCCTCACAAGCAAGACATCCTTTTTTAGTAGAGACTGATCTAGTCTGTTGAAAGTTACCATTTAAAGCGGAGATTGAAAAAAAAAAATTAGCAGTGAAATAGATGTTTATCTCCTTTAATAGGCAAAACTATTTTCAACATATTCTGATAGACATTGCTTTTAATTGTAACAATATATTATCTCAAGGTAGTCTTAAAGCTTAATGAATTTACATTAAAAAATGTTTATGGTTCCAGCAGCATTATAGTATGTGATGTGACAAATTTCTTATATCTTAGGTGAGCCTAGAAAACACATCATCCTTGTATTTAAAATTGCAACCTGCCAAACTACTGAATTCAATAAACAGTTTGAAACTGCAGAGAGAACAAATGTAACATAGGGAAACAGAGTAACATGGTTTTGCATTTGAAATACTTGTAGATTGTATAACAAGTTCTCATGTCAATCCAGTGCTGTGAAGCTTGAAGCAATTCCATTGTGCCTTAAAAAACCCAGCATCTTTTATAACCTCATTTTCATTATAATTAAAATAATCTTACTACTTCCCTTCACAGTTCAGCAGAAGCACTGTTTCAAATGATCACCTTGGTACCTTTTCCTCCTAATTTTACATTTGAACTGCAGACATACTTAGAGAACAACACGGATGTAAGGTATTAACTTTTTTCCATTCAGTAAATACTTTAAGCCCCACCTCTCCAAAGTGCTGCTTTCAGTGCCCCATTTTTAGAGTGTATCACCATTTGTGAATGAAAATAAAATAATTTTTATGCATAATATAAAATTTCCATGTCTTAAGGCCCTGTTAAAGAAATATTTCTTGATTTTCTTAACCTTTCATTCTAAGGGCTGGCTCAGATATGAGTTCAGTGAAAGGCAGTAATCTTTTTCTCCTCATGCAGTACCCTGTTTGCTATTCTTATTTGTAAGGATTTAGTAACAGCTGTTCTTCCATAGTGTCATGATCCATTTTCCTCCCATCTAAAAAAAAAAAAAAAGGAAAAATCAAGGAAATAAGATGTCATCTGACTTGAATTATATTTGTTGTGGCACTCATTGCACTCCTCTCATCTCTAAGGTCCAAATTAGTATTTGTTATACCAGTGTTCGTAATTTCTACAGGCAGTGGTTGACTTGACCTTTTAATCCAGCTAACTTTTTCCACTAGAGGACTAAAATCATGGGCAGTAGGAATGATTGACTTCAGTCAGCGGGTTATGAGGAATTGATGTGAATCATTGCCATTCCAAATTACCAGTGCTCTGATCCATGGATAAGTCACAACAAGAGCCTCTTTACCTTAGAAGGACTGTCTGGGCAATGGCTGCCTCGTCCCAGAGGACTACATTTGGTCACTGAAAGTGCAGTCACTACAACCTGTGCTGCGCTCTCTCCAAGGCAAAGGCAAGTGTCCAGCAATGCCCGAGCACGGCCAGTCACTGTGGGGTAAGAGGTAATTGTTTCGTAATCCATTCGTGACAATGTTTGCTGTGAGCGAAGGATATCAAGGATGTGGTTGAGGCGTCCTTCTGTCATGCAGCTCAGTATGGTCTGTCTCTGGCAGGCTAGTATTTGACAGCAGTTTCTTTTGCAGCAAGGATCTCAAGTGAAAAGGAAACAAAATCAGATAAACTAAGTGCTCTTTTCTTCCAGGAGTTGTTAGCAAGTGATAACATCAACACCAGAAATATAAACTCAGTTGAGGAAAGGAACAGGAAGAGTTAGTATATCTGCATGCTCTGTTTAAAACTAGTCCAATTTACTTTCATCTTTTGTTCAAAACTCATGAAGATCAGATTACAGAAACTAAGTGTTTCTAAAGATAATATTAAGTGCTCAGATTGTGTAAGGGGAGGTTTGCAGGTCTCGTGCTGTTCATCTAGCATCTGCATCAAGCTTTATGCAAAGCAGCTTGGCTCGACATAGATGAGAAAACTTTGTCCTGTAGAAAGCGGAAGAACAGATAATAGGTAGTTGAGGGTAGTAGGACTGTTTGTATTGTGAAACTGAGAACTTGAATATGTGTCAAAGCCAAGCTAGTAACGAAAGTAGTAACTCTCGGCAAAATGATCAAGAACTTTGGATTCTGTCTCTCTTCACAAACTGTTTAGAATACTTAGTAATGACATTAGAGTTTTTAATGTACAGTAAATACCATAGACCAAGAGAAAAATTAGTAACCAAAAGCCATTGTTGCTTTGGAGACCATGCCTCTGTCATTCTGATTGTTCCCAGCAGAGTTCTGTGGTGAACTTTTCCTGCATGAACTAGTCTGTTGATTTATCCAGAAGTTATGTCATCACTCAGAAGTAAATTGGAGAAGGATGGCCACACTAGATACGAGGACTGTCGTAGGCCAGCTTGCAAAAAGTTAGCAAGAAGCTTTATGAACTTTTCACCTACAAGCAGAGGTAGGCTTCACAAATCAGAAGCCGGCCTTTTCTGCCTCTGTTCAGTAGGAAAAAGTAAGATGGTCCCTCATCCTGCTGGTCACCCATTTCTGTAGTCAATAGCTACTTTTGTAGAGGTATAGAATACACAGCTTAAAATTACAAAAATCCCAGACTTAAACAACTAATGTCTTTCACATTCAATGTATGCTATGAGTTTTTTGTATTTTTATTATGGTCTTTTCCAAACTGTTTTCAGCCTGAATATGACCCTGGGAAAAAAAAGCCAATGTTCTCAGTGGCCAATGCCTGAACTTCTGAGAACGTAGGAGTTATACACAAACTCATGAGACATTTGTATCATGTTTGGAGGAGTTATTACACTAAATACCTGAAAATGTGCACAGAATTTAGAAAGAACTGTGTCCTCCAAACTTTAAACAATTTAATCACTAAGATCTGGCCAAGGAAAATATTGCCATCTCAAACTGGAAATGGGGTCTTACCTGTCACTGCTTGTTCAAGATGTGTAGGTTGTGGTCTGTGCTTAAGAGCCAGCGGTGGGTCCTTATGCTGACTGCTTTCTTTGCCTGCAGTTGAACCGTATAAAGGAACTGTGCAAAAGGAATTTGATTTTCTACTGTCAGAACCTGGGTGATCTAGAAGAAGTTTAAGATGAATCAGATGAGAGCCTTGAATGGAACACCAGCAGATCATTATACACGTGTCAGCCACTGCAGAGGACTGGAACTGAAGTGAAAACTAACTTGAGAGCCCTTAGTTATTACTAGCTGTTCTTTGGGCCCTTGTTAGTATATCATTATTCCTCAGAAGATTGTGGCATATATTACTACACAAATCTGACTTTTTCAAACTGTCGGTAGGAATTTGTTTCTGAAGTTATGGAACATTCTATTCTGTCCATAAGTCTGACAGCTATTGATCAGAACTAGAATGCTCGGAAATGCAGATGTTGCTCTAAGCAAATTGACTTCCTATGGCTCAACTTCTGTATCCAAAGGCATGAGGAGTACAGAAAAAGCTTTTAAGGAAATATATCACTTTGCACACATTTGAACACTTTGACAGGACAAATCCACGTCGCAAAGACAAAGGAAGTTATTTGTATAGGAATGGCAATTACCAGGAATCATTCACATGTTCCTGGCAACACAGTCTTTTTATAACATATCTCCTGTTCTTATTAGTAAATTACAAAAAAGCAGTTATTCCTGGTGGCATAAGACAGCATGGGTCCCAGGAGAGACTTGTCCTGTCAAAACCAACAGGCAATATTTGATGTGTGAGGGAAAGGCAGCTGTATGTGACAGGTCAGGGTTCTAAAAAAATTTACCAAAAGAGGCTTTTTGATCTATACACTTAATCAAAAGGTATTGTGGCACCTCTGGTTTTCGGCAGTGAACTCATGCTTCAAGTGATACCAGTAGAGGGCACAGCTGTACACTGAAGAAGGGACAATTTTACATGGAAAATAGCATGTATATGGAACAACTGGTAATATTTATCCTTTTCTTAGAATAGTTGGAGCTGAATATGTTTCAAGATAGAGACCTTTCTTTGTTCTTGTGTTCTGTGGGATAGTATTTGACAGACCCATCTCAAGAATATTTTCTCTTCCTGTACTGTTTGCACTGCTATCAAATAGAATAGTTGACAAGCTTGGCACTACAAAAGGAATTTTCTTGCTGATGATGTGATTGGGTTTTGGTGAACAGATGACCTGAAAAAGATCAAAAGAGAGAAGAATTATATTCTTGGAACTTCTGTTCCAAAACCTTTTCTAAGCAGCTTTCTCTTGGAATATCAAGCAGTAATATTACAGTGCAGGGCAGGGTGGGTATATGCAGCTGTTGGGCCTACAGACATACTTAATTCAACTTCAGCTGGTTACCTTGGCTCACCGTGGCAGCACGGAGCCATAGCTAACTGTCCTAGATTGCTTCTGCAGCCTGTGCTGCGAGCAGCCACGGTGTCACCAGAACTTGAACTGTTTAAAGCTAGCTCTGATCCAGGCATGTGAGCTTCAGTTCTCTCTCTGTATCTTTCAGTATTGGCAGGCCTGCCACAAGCGCCAAAAATCACTTTGAAAATGGGAGTGAACTGTATTTTGGAGTGATCACAAAGCAGTTAGCCTTGATCCAAGAGAATTGGTTGAAAATGCTAAAATTCAGCCCAAGACTTTTTCCAGCCATCATTTCGAACACACTACAAGAAAGGTTAGATATCTGCCATTTCGCTAGGACCTCTTCAAGAAGGAGAGGTTTCAGAGCAATTCTTAAATGGAGGAGGTTTTATTTGCAAGAGCAACATCAGAGTCAGCTGCTCGGAAAAAGGTAAAACAGTGGATTTTGTTGGTTAACTGGATGGAGTTATCCTTGTTAGGGACATTTTGCCCCACTTTGCTCCATTTTGTTTGTATTCTACATTGTCAGGGCTGGCAGGAGAAACAAGCAGCTTATGAAATACACTTGTAAAACTCTCATGCCACATACTCACCTCTGTATTGCATATGCCTGTCTGCAACACGTATGTTTCTGAACCTTTGCATGCATTAAGTGCCATCTCCTGGAAAAAATAGCACAGTAACTCCAGTAAGTATACATATGGTTAGTTCAATTCACACTTCAAGAGCAACACACTGAAAGTTTATGCTGGCAATATATATTATACACTCAGGTACACTGATATATAGTAACAGTGAATTGCACAGAGCAATTTTGCATTTTAACACACATAAGTGGACATAGAATCTGACACAACTCTACCCTGTTACTATTTCTGCTGTTTCAAATTTGTTTTAAAACCCAGTTTTGAATCATTCAGGGGAAGGTGAAAATAGCCCTGTGTTGAAAGAGAGAGATTGGGCTAGCTATAACATGTTTTCCTTTAAGTATCCAAACAGCAGGACCATCCTGTGTTTAGTATGCCAAACAGGCTGCAATAAGGATGTGTCAATACTTGTAACTTTTTACCATTTTGTACATCTGCAGCAGATTTGTTCAACTATTTTCAGTTTTTATACTTCAACGCTTATGAATCAATCCATTTTCAAGAATCTCCAGTAGCATTTTCACAGTCATTTTGGACATATCAGTTCAGTTGTTTGAACAATAAATAGTGCTCTTTGCTAACTTAGCAAATAGAAAAATAAAACCTTGCTCAAGGGAGATTGAAGCATTAGATTATAGAGTATTTGGCAGTAGAGTCCTAAATAAACTTCAACAGTAGTAAAAATGACTTGGACTATAACTATGCCACCTATTAAAACATTGGTCAAGTCTGTTCTATAATCCCAGAAGGTGATTGCAACATGTGGAAATAGTCCAGCATGCATCAACGTAAACAACTCGCATAAGCACAGTGGTGAAACCAACAACACAGTATGGGTGTAAATGGAGTCAGAATACTTGTCCAAGGGTTGAAGCATGTGTCACTAGTTTTCCCACTATGACTAAATTAACTAGATAGGCTATAACTATATTTGTGGCAGATTGGTGCCAGATTTCCCATGGCAACGTAGACATATATGGATTTAGCTGTATCCCTCAGTTGTTGGCTGTTCCCCATCCATTCTTGTGGTATCAGAGAACCCTCTCAGACCCTAGGACAAGCAGCCTCTTGTGCCTGAAGCATATCAATTTAGAAACAGCAAAGCATACAAATAAAAGTGCTGGTACTGGTATTGTTGCAGCAGCTACTGTCAGTGTCCAGGTTCTGGAATAAATCTCTTACCAGTACATTCAACAAAAATTGCCCTTGATTCTAGCCCTAACCTGATCTACTTGAGGCTTATATTTGTTCTCACTCACATGGGCTTACCAGCCTGACTACAGCTGGTGACTGGAAAGAGAAGCTCCCCTATTTTTCTAATCTCAGGTGGAAATTGGTATGGTTTCTAGAGAACCTCACAAGATCTACTTTCTGTAATTCCTGAATGAACCTGAAGTGCCAAAGGGTACTCTCCAGATCTCTGGCATGTCCAATAAAACAACGAAGACAAAACCTTTTCTGGTTTTGGACCACAAAGATTGCAATTGAAAGAATCAAGTCATGCCCTTATAGGAGAACAAAACTTAGTTTTGCACTAACCTTTGCATCCATCAGATTGTAGATTGCAGTGGAAATTGCCTCCTTATTTATACTTGTCAAAATTCCATTTAGAAGGTCTACACATTCTGAAGGGGTAATAGAGCATTTTAGCAATTTAAGTACCACATTGCATATGGAAGCGTGTCTATATTTAGGCATCAGTGTATTGCAACTAACTTCACTATTATGTTGAGTAGCTGGATGAACCTTATGAAATTAGTTTAATATAACTTCTACCTCATAACCCCTCTCAGTTTCCTTTTTGAACTGATTTTAAGGAACGGTTACAGTCACATTGAAATCGCATTTTCTTAAATGTTCATACAGATGCAGTGAACTTACTTGCAAAAGATTTACACATGACTGTATAAATCTATCACAGTAAAATTATATGCACATTGCTTCCTCAGCACTTCAGCTTTTCTTGGCTATCTTTTTAGAAAGGTATGATAAACATAACAATTCCACTAAAGTAAACAATAGTACACTTCAAAAGGGAAGTGATTATGCACTGGAATCAAGAAATGTTGAAGACAAGTTGATCTGTGTTAAACTAGTATATATAGCTGATAATATTCCTTCCTTTGTTTGCACTCATTTTTACTTTCTACTAAACACAATTTTGGAGGTAAGCAATCCATTTCTGGTAGGAAGCTTCAGTTAGAAAAGCCATCTACAGTACTCTGATGATCTAAAGACTACTTCAGTTGTTCAGTCATTGATTTAGAGTCCTAGAGCAATGTTCCCAGTAAGACTACCTCTGCCACAAATCTTGCAAAGAAAGAAAATCCTGAACCTTACCTGCAGTACATGGTCTAGAATCTGGTTCTTGATGCCAGCACAGAGCGATAAAGTGCAACAGTCTATTCCTCTCGGGCAAATTGCTTGGAATAAACTTTTCTGAAATGCCAGGCCGCAAACTGCTGCGGATTCCTGTCAAAACTTCCAGCAGGGTTGTTTGGCCTGCAATTTATAGGAAAATGTCATTCCAAAAAATAAAGACCTCAGAACTCTCTTTAAATTATATTCAGTTGTTTTGTGTATTTTAAAGCAAAGACTGCTTTTTTAAAAGCAAAAATATATTAGTATTGTTGCAAATAAATATGCTAACCTTTAACAGTAACTACTTATTGCAACAGAACATTTCAGGGTAAAGAACTCTGTCCAAACAATAAGTCACAAATGGATATGTAAACACACATTGTAAACTACACGTGCAGATGCCTCAGGAATACATTTAATTATTATGGGTATATTCTAAGCACACAGTTTGATATAAAGCATTACACCTGCATTGTAAGAATAGAACTCCTATTGTAAAAAAAAAAAAATCTACTTTGGGCAGCCACAAGATGGCAGCTATAAGCTGTATGAACATTAAGATACTATTCTATGCAGTATTTCTAAAACGTCCTTGGCCTGTAAAATACAGTTTGCCATGCAGAACCGAGCCCATAGCAAAGAAGCCTTTCCTTGATCTCCACCTCCATGAAACAGGGATCATTCCTAGACTGTGACAGTTATTATACAATGCTTTGCCAACTAAGTTCTTTAAAACTGCTTGCACTTTCATGTAAGAAGGTAAGATTCCCTGATTACTTAAGGGAATTCAGCATGAGCTGGCATTTCTTGATTGGGGTTTGAAACTCACAGCAGCTTCAAAAATGAGCATTCTGCTCATCCAGTTAGCTGCTTGTCACTAAAATGGTCCCTGATTTTAAAGTGACAATTGTCAAATATATAGTGGCATTCTTTCTCACTAAAGGTAAACGGAAAACCCAACTCAGCAACAGAGTGCTTCAGCAAGCAGAGAGATGATACCCGACGGGTAGAGAAGCTACAACTTTCCCCTGCAGAAAGATCAGCTGCTTTGGAAACACCAAGTATTTGTTGAGGGATTCTAATCTTTACATGCCATAATGTGGAGCTACGTGCTGTAACAGTAATATAAGGTAAAGGGACACCTGAAAAGACAGTGCTGTTTGTATCATAGTTTCCCTACAACAAGGAATTTGTGGAAGAGATGAGGGCAACAAAGTATGACATAAGCAAGAGGGATAAATACCTTCAAAAGGTTTCCGTCTGCTTAGGCTCTCCCAACACAGTATTCCAAAACTGGGAAAAAAAGAGCAGTGAAGGACCGTTCATTAGTTTGCAATCCAAATCTATGTTCTCATTTCCAAGAGAAAGTTTATTGGTTTAAGAGAAAGGAGTTTTTCAAGACAAAGTCTATCCAAGCCTTTCCTCATTTGATGAGATCCTTTTTCTTACGTTATTAAGTTTCAGTTTTCAACTGAACTGCTCTTAAATAATACATCAGTTTGAATTAATTTTTTAAAACTAGGGTCAATTAGAATTACATTTCAGGTTACCACCCTATCTCCTTTTGCTCTTATGAATTTCAGAACCTTCTGTTCTCCTTTCTCTATCATTTTTGGGTTTGTTTTTTTTTTTCCTCAAGTAATTTAAATAGCAACTGAATGAGCTGGACTTTTCTGCAGGTACTGTCAAGTGCATCAGTTAACCTACCAAAATTGATTCTGACCCACTGCGTATAGATTTTCTTCAGCAAATTTTGAGGGCGCTCCAACTGTCTTTTTCATTTTCTAACATCCTAGGAAGTATTCCAGTGATACCATAGATCTACATATATAACCCACAATTCAGATGGTATAAAATATAGTTTGGTAAAAAGCTCAGTCTGTAAAATCAGAGGGAGAAGCAAGGAGGCTGCTGGAAGAGAGAAAGCAGGCTATGGATGAGTCAGAAGCAAAGCAATCAAAAGGGGAAGAAGCAGTTCTGGGACAAACTTATCTGCTTACTCATATCTTGCTTGTAGTGCTGAATTACAATGTTTAAAAGAACCTTCTTTCTCTTCTGCCTTATTTCCACATAAAATCTGAAAGTGCTTATACTTAAATACCCTCTAGCGAAGTATTAATGTAATGTGGACACACGTGTAATTTACATGTACTTAAGTAATACTTCATATATGGCACATACTTCCGTTTGCTGCACCACTGTCTAAATGTGCACCTGTCTCACGCACTGAGTCACATCTGAGCATCTAAAGTTATATAAGAATGACAGGCTGGAAGATTAATTATGCCACCTGAAAGCAAGCCAGCACTCTTCCTGCACAGAAGTCTCGTGTTTATGAGTAACATCTGGTTAGTCACATCATTCATAGGTCTCTTCAAGTGTATGCACTGACTCATTTAGAGCCTGCCTCTGTGACAATAAAGCAGGAGCTTAAAATTGTTGCCTCCATAAAACCTCTGAGAGCAGAAGAGTGATCACACTTAAAAGTTACTTATAATGTTAGTTCACAGGTTCTGCATGCCGATTGTAAGGATGAGCATCCATGCAGACAATAGTTGCAATTTGAAGTTGTCTCATTTGTTCAGGCAACCATGAAGCATGTAACATGTCCAGAAGGGACACGTAGCAGTAGGTCATCTTCCTCCTTTGTATAAATCACCTTACTTAAAAAGTATGAATGCTTGAGTGGCTCAGTTATTCCAGCAGAGACTCCATAGGACTTAATGGGATGCTATTGAGAGAAAGGTCTTTTCACCTGGGCCTCATCTAGGCGTCAACAGTTCTTCCTGAAACTAAAGCCAACAATAGTTCATGCTTAGAAGCCATGTGAATTGTAGTTATTAGGTTTTGAAATGTATATGAAAAAGTTTTGGCAGCTGTGTTACACTTTTTAAAACATTTAGGTCCATTATATAAACATTTATATGGCAAACTTTGAGAACAGTTCTTAACCTTGGTATATTATTCACTAAATACAAGGAATTTCAATTTTAATTCACTGCTGTAACTGGCCTAATGTGGAACACCATCCTACTACATTATGTAGATCTGGCACTTTTACTGTGGTGTCTTTGAAAATAAGTATTTCAGCAACATCGCAGAATGTAGCAAGGACTAGGTATGACCTGCCCTTAGAAATCCCATTCACCTGTAAATATCACCTTCCTGGGAAGGAAGGCCACCTTCAAGTATTTCAGGAGGGAGATACACTAAATCCTGGCAGTTTCTCCAATTGCAGTTTTGCAGGTCTGACCTCAGTTGCTGTTTCCTCCAGTTGGTCAGACCATAATCTGATATCTACAGAGATGGCAGAAAAAGTAAATTTTAGTAACAATACCTCAAGTCTTGGTATTAAATGTTGACTATTAGGATAAGTATATGCAACAATAGGACAATCACTGGATTTTACATTAGAAGGCTAAAAGTAGAAACTCCCACCTTGGCTCTGTACTGCTCATCCAAAAGCACGTTGGAAGGTTTTAGGTTGCAGTGGCAGAAAGCAGGCTCGAGGCTGTGAAGGTAATGCAGCCCCTCAGCCACATCCAACAGGATCCTTATGAGCAAGGGAAATGGAAGTTCTGAGTACAGTTGATGCTAAGTAACACAAAAATACAAGTTTTGGTAGTATGAAAGTGTTGCTATTTACATTTTCATTTGACAATAGACAGAAGTATAATACAGAAGGTAAAGAACAGATTGACTCCAACAACTGTCCGTAATATATATGCTGAGTGTTCTCTTTTGGCTGACCTTGTAATTAATTTTGTCACATAAAAGATGACTTCTTTTATGTACCTCATGAATGAGTGAGTGGAGGGATCCATTGTTCATCCATTCAGTCACTATCCCCAGAAGTCCATGGTACTGGTAAATCCCAAGAGAAGGCAGGAGACGTTCAGACTCATAGCCTCTGACATTTGCTATCTCCTGAAGTAGCAACTTCCACTGCCTGTAAAAAAAATAGCAAGGGTTAGAGGCAGATTAGACTGAAAGGAATTTCAGCTAGAGATGAGATAGCGTAGGACATGGAAATGAGAGATAACCATATGGTTGAACACAAGCTAACATAATTCTACCAATAAACCCAATATTATATCATCTTCCAAACAATTTAAGAAAATAAAGCAATCCCTTGTGTAATGTATTTTTCTAATATAATGTGAAAGACCTCTGGATGCTTTAATATGAACGTAAAAGCACAGTTTAAAGCAGGATTGAAGTGCAAAGGCAGGAGAAAGCTGAATTGTATGAAATGCTAGATCAAGAAAAATCAAGTTTTTTCCTCTTACTGTCCCCAAGAACTTGTATTGTATCCTTTTGCTATTAGCAAGATCCACATTTGCAAGGAAATTACGATTTTCCATGCTTATCTAATGGCATCATATTATATAAGTGATATATGATATCATATAGCATGTCACAGAACGATAGAAAAATTAAGCCAAGTTCAGATTTTATGTAAGCAGTATCACTGTAGTGACTTTGCCAAATTTGATTCAAGTTCAACTGTGGTTGGATTGTAGACCTGAATTCAAACAGTTTATTTACAGAGAATAGCAAAGCTTTGCTTTGATCATAATCAGAAGAATAAAGTCTTGTTGTCTAAGGACTTCAAACAGTTACTTCTTCATGGACAGGAAACACTGAATTGTCAATTCAGTTGTGCCTTTTCATGGAAATAACTGAACTTCTGTCTTGAATTGAACTTCATTCAATTTTTGTTAATCGTATGTTTGATTTTAAAGATCTAATTATCTCTACTTTATGGTACTTGTGAGCTGAAAATTCATTGGAATTCATTCAAAGTTCAGTTGATTTCAACAGACCTGGAGCTCATTCTCATTATTCTAACCAGCCTTTACATTGATACTTCAGTTTCAGTTTCTCATATTTACTGTATTGATTCACAACCCTGTAAACTGATCACTAGAAGTAATTCACAGCCCCACCTGTTTTCACACTTATTTCCACAAATCTAGATAGTTATCATCAGCACACAGTTAAACTTTTTGCAGCCAGAGTAAAACACAGTTTATTCTCCCAGATATCCTATGCACTGTGTAATGTAAAGAGATCAGAACGGTAGAAAAAGAAAAGCAGAACAGTGGCTTTAGTTTTAGGGAGCAAGTTTGAGGGAAAAGATGCCAAATCAGGGTAGCATGTTAAATTCAAAGCAAAGTAAAATGTTGATTTCTGTAACTATTTTGTTTTGGAGTTTGTTCGATTTAAAGAAAATGTGGACAGCGACAGAGGAAACTCTTTTCTTTAAAAAAGCTACCAAACAAACAACATTGGTTCCAATTACAAAAATCGCTGGACTTGTTGTCTAAAAAACAAGCAAGCCCCCCTCCCCCCCAACCAAAAACCTTACAATTTTTAACTGTTCCCAAATTCTGGCAGCATTTGTTTTTTGAAGTATCACTGACAATTTAAACTGTCATTAAAAAAATATTTGTATGAAATACTGTTTTTTCCTCCCCACCTTTATAATGGAATAAATTAAACACTATGTATTTGAGTAGGATACTTTTGTATTTTCATTTTAACAAAAGCCACCTGAATGGCAATGTTCTCAGTTAACAAGAGTAACTAGTCTGTAGATGCACATCAGACACTCCTTTTTTGATAAACAGTCAGGTCAGTGCATTCCCTAAAATACATCGGTCTTGCTTCATCAAAGTAGCTTGTGGTTATTCTTGGAAACTTTCTGTGCTTGTCGCACACTGGAGTTTTGTGGTCAGTAAGCTGACGCCCATCGGTTACTCCTCTTGTTTTTATAATTAGGACACGTACACATCTTACTGCCCTGTAACCCTGACGATTCTCCCTTTCTCTTCCCATTTCTCTACTCTCTTACTTGTACGTGCTGGTTTAGATTAAATTCATCTGAGATCTCTTCAGGGATGTCCAGAAAGATGTAATACCATAGCATGCTGAGTATTACTGATCAGGGTTTGTAGACATTATTGTAGTAGAAATAGTTAATGACTTCAGGATTAGGCTCTACTTTTATAAATTTTTTTAAAAAAACAGAGCTTGCTTCTCGGGATTTCTAGGAATGGAGATGTGTTTAGGGATCAGATGATTCTGGACATGCCACGATTCATTTTGGTGCCATTGCCGCTGGTCTGTGCTGCCCACCTGCGTGCTTAGTTGGCCAAATAAGACACGTACCTCTCTGTAGTGTCCTGGCTGGTCAGCAGCTTCACCGATATGTGAGTGTTCCACGAAATATGAAAGGCTTTGAGTGCAAAGCCTGAGCTTGTCCTGGTCAGGGTAAAGCTATCCAAGTCTTCCTGGGCTACTATAGGTAATGATTTGGCCATTTCTCAATGGCTGGCTTGGGGGAAAAAGAGGGCAGAAAAGAAAAAAGTTTTTAAGAAATACTTTTTGTCACTACAGCCAAAGCATAGTGAAGTTGCACCACCCCTTACTTCCCAAATAACTATTATCCTAATCCAACAGGCTTCCTTTTACCACTCTGTGTCAGACTTTCCTTATAAAGACAGGAATTGCACTAATTGCAAAGGAGTGTCTGGACCATAACTTGCCATCTGAGGCTGCAAGGTGCTCATTAATTGCTCATTATTATTTCCATCTGATGACTTTGAAATGCTGGGCCATTACTTATAATATAAAATGTGATTTTAAAGTGATACTGAATTATGTAGACAACAAACTAGTATCTTACAGTTACGTGCTAGACAAATATAGTTTCCCCCTTCTCATAAAAAAGGCACTCATTCAATAACTCACATTAGTGCATTCTGCATCATTCTTGCATATCTTCTTTCATACCACATCACATGTGAATGCAAAAGCGAGGTAGAAGGCAAATTTCCTGCTGCTGTAAGCTGTCAGAACTCTGCTAAGTGGAGTCATGTCTTTATAGCAGCCACTAATTTGGCCAGTACTCTCTGTGCAGTGCCTCTCTAGGGTCACCTGAATGTCTCGGACACATTGCATGGCAGTGCATGTGGATTAGAGATAACCTCTGCAAAGCATCACTGTGTTACTACACGAGTAACATTTTTAATTACATCTGTGAAGCTACATTAGATTAGACATAACCAAAAGTCAGTGGTGAAAGAGGAAAACAAGCAAGCTAAGAAAATAGATGGGATAAAAATCGTTGGTAAAGATTACTGCAAGATCAGTGGTCGGTGAGTCAGAAGAACTCAAGCTGGAATACTCCCTTCCTTCAGGGTCCAGTAAACCAAGGCTAGAAAAAGAAACGCATGAGGGAACGGAAGTAAGAAGGCCAAAAAAATTGAAGTAACCAGTAAAAGCGTGTTGAGTGTGAATTGTGTCCTTCTAGAAGATAGGCTCTACAATAAGAGCTCCTGGGATGCAGAAGGCCTGAAGTCTGACTGAGCAGATCACTTGTTCTCCACAAGTAAAATACACAAAAACCTGAAGATAAATTAGCCTATGTTCATGGCTGAACTGCTTCTAGTTCATGACCAACTTATTTTTGGTCAATCTCAGTATCTCAGCTGTGCCATGCAGATACATTTGCAATCAGAGGGGTACAAAGCTCAATTTTGCATTGAACCACAATCAAAATGCAAATAAGAATTCAGTAGCTAATTTACCAGTATTTGATTTTGATAGGAAAGCACAGTCGAACTTTTTGCTTTGCTAGATTATTGTAGTTTGAAAGCAACAGCTGCCTTAGGTGCTTTGCTTAAAGACTAAATCGAATATGGTATGAGGCTGACAGAAGGGTTAAGAGTTTCAAAAAATTTGAAAAGATTCCTCTGAATGAAGATAAATTTCCAAATGAGTCATTTATCCTTTAAAGTTGCACAGAACACACAGATCTAAAAGGATCTAAAGGAAGTAATTGGAAGGCTGGCAGGAGCAAAATTATGTCTCATTTTTATTGTATACTACAATAAATAATCATTTAAATAGCCAAAAGAATTTATTCAACTCCAAGCATAGTACAAGGAAGATCAAAAAATGAATATAGGCTCTAAACAATTCCTGAAAGTATTTATTTTTATTTAAAATTGAATCAAGTAAAGCTAGAACAGTTTTTTAAACTCTTGCTAACTGGCTACTTAGATCAAAATAGAAACTAGCCATTAGCTCCTATTTTGGATTTGCCAAACCTAATTTAACCAAAAATTTTCTAAAAACAAGATGAAAACTACTTCAATCTTTCTGTTACAGACCATGACATGCCAGGCAGCATTGTCCCTGTGTCTGGGTTTGTACATCTGTTTCCACACCTCAACTTAGTGTGATTTTCTAATAATGTCCGGAAGAGTTTAACCCTAAAAGGAGAAATTTTTTAATCGTCCAGGGTGCCACACAGATTCCTAAAACAGTTGGAAGGACTAATACAGAATATGGGACTATCAGATAACAAAGTCTCTCTCCACCCCCCAGATTGCAAGTTTGGTATTGAAGCCATTTTTTCAATACTTCTGCTCTTCTGGATGCTTTTTCCTCTAGACCCTTTTAAAAACTCACTATGAAACCACAAAACCAATATTTCTTAGGTGACCTTTCCAATTAAGGGTTTCGTATTATTTTTACTAAGACACTAAAAGTCTCAGACAACTATGTCATCCTCCCCTAGTTGGGCAGGAGGGAGACTTCTTTAAAACCATTTATTTTAAGTTTCTAATTTTAAAGGTAATTTTTAAAAAGCAAGTCATAGCTAAGATGTTTTCATTAGTACGAGAGAAACTCTGTGTTAATATACAGATGTCTCAGTACAAGAAATTGGAAACAGAAATCAACTTACCTCTGGAAATACAGGCATAAAAACCATGGAACAAGAGTGAAACTACTGCAGATAACCAAGCGCGAGTCGGCTTTGAACTACATTCAAACACAGCTGGAGCTTTCCTGCCCATGAGTCAGCTGCGTTGTTGATGTCTCCTTTTATTGGCTGCCTGCAAAAATGTAAAATTTCCTGGTTGGATATACAAACTGTAACTCTTTAGTGACTGCAGATCAGGTTTCACAAGCTGCTTTGTTAACTGCCTGTAATTAATGAGAGCTATTACAGAAAAGGAGGTTGGATAGCTGCTTTTTCCACTATGAGGAATGCCGAGAGGAAAAGCTATATATCAGTGAAACACAACGTACTGGATACACCACCGATACGGAAGCGTGTAAGACTGCATGCAGATTGTGCAGCTGATGCTTATCTCTGCAGTAGATCAAGCCAACAGCACAAGTGCAAAGTCCCCTTAAACTTTTTAAGTCAAGTTGATCGTAAAACAGCAAAAAATGCTGGTTTTCTGATTGGAGGATAGGTAAGCATAGGGGTAGCATGAGGTTGCAAAGAAGTAAGAATCAGTTGACTGTCGAGTAGCCCTGCTGAAAAGAATGTACAGGTTACAGTGGAAGTTAAGTTCATCGTGAGCCAACGGTGTGCTCTCGTCACAAGTGGGGAAAATTGCATACTGGGCTACACCAGAAATGCAGTCGTCAAAGGGAAAGAGGTCATTATGTGTCAGCACTCAGAAATGGTGAGGCTCCATCTGAAATACTGTAGTCAATTTTAGGGCCCTCAATTCAAGGAAACTGTTAAGGAGCTAGGCAGCATGCAGTAAAAAGCTACCAAAATAGGGCCCTAGAGCATGTACTTTACATGGAGAGGTTAAGAGCCTCTCTTGTTTACTTAGGTGAAGGAGGCTAGGGCAGGGGGTCTACCAGAAGCCTAAAAAGCTACTTGAAGGCCAGTTATAAAGATAGAGCCAAATTCTTCTCCATATTAGCAGATAATAACCAGTAGCATGTCTCTACTTCAGGGGTTCAAGCCAGATAATAGAAAAAGGTTTCGTACCAGGTGCACAATGCAGTTTCGGAATGGGCCACTCAGGTTGCAGAGTCTCCATCCTTCAAAGTTTTCTAGACTCAGCTAGGCAAAGCCATAGCTGCCCTGATCCAGCACTGCTGTTAGTCCTGCTTTGAGCAGGAGGCTGGGCTAGAAAGTGCCAAAAGTCCAGGATATCTTTAATTTTCTAAAAACTCTAAGGCCTAATTGTATTCCTGTTAGGCCCCCAGCATATACATTCTCACTAAATGTTGATGGAACTGCTGGATGCAGGATGGAGACTTTAGGAGAAAGCAATCACTTCAGTTGGTCATATTTATTCAAACTTCCCCCTCCATGAAGACTGTCTATTTATAGAGTCTGACTTTAAAAACAGTGTAAGTCAATGAGATTCTGTCCTCAGACTTCTGTCAGTTTTGGATCAAATCCTAGCCCCCCCAACAAGGGGGAAACAAGCAGTAGGGCAGTTACCTAATCCTCCTATGATCACGGGAAAGTCCCTTATATCTAAAAATCATGCGGCTAGGGCTCTGCGGCCTGAGAGGAAGCACACTACAAGTAGGAAGCGTGGAGTATGCCATCATGGGCAATGCATTATTTCCTGACAGCTGTAGCTAAATAGCATCAGCTTCTGCTGCTTAGCACACCCCCCCAAAAGTGAAATGAGTATAAGGGAGCTGCAGGAGCAAAGGTAAACCAAGTGGGCTGTAACAGTCCTGGAGAAGGCTGGAAGTATCTCAAGTTGCTGTGGCCACAGGATCCTGGCTTTGATTTATCAACAATGCATTCATTTATGTCTGTAGTCTACACTTCTGTAAGAAGTACTTTAAAAATACTTCTCCCTGTTTAAGGTATTAACCTGTCAGGCTCAGACTGTATTGCAGCAGAATCACAGTTGTTCAAAATCCTTATAGCTCATTAAAGAATCTTCTTAGGGGGAGCTTTGTAGGCAGTTTTAAGGACTTAATTTTGCAGAAATTCTGTGACACTTAAAGTAGTCTTAGGTAATTCTGTATTTTTAGAATATCATGTGCTAGGGAAGCAGAGTACTGGAACGATCCTGCATTTGTTTACTCCTTTTGACTATTGTTTTCAGCTTAAAAAAACCTCAGTATCAAAATACAAAGGTTAATTTTAATCCATAGCTGGAGAAACCAGAAGCATGCAGGCCAATTTCTAATGCAAGTCTGTACTAGTTAATCATCATTATTACTGAACATGTTACAAAGAATCAGTTAATATTTTACCCACACGTAGTTTATCCAGAGATATTTAAAGCCTCTCACATATGAAAGCTTATAAAGAATGGGCAAGGAAGAAACCTCTGTAGGCTTACACAAGGGCTGTCTCATGCAGTAATTAGACAAAATTAAGAAAATTAAAGTTTAGTTTGTCTGTCAGTAAGTTGTTGGGTTTTTTCATTATGGAAAATACTTTGAATAAAACCTTCCAGCAAGGAATAATGGGTAAGACAGACACTGAATCTTTCTGATCGGCTATGCACAGAATTCATTCACTGCCATACAGATACCTAAATACATAGACACTGGAGAAGTACAGACAACTCTTGCCGGAAAAGGCAGCTGCTTGCTCCCTAGAGGCAGCGCACTATCATCAAGGGCAGGGAAAGACTGAGATCCTAACAGAAATACCAGCAAGGGCACTTCTGACCATATGCAAGGGGAAAGAACAATGAAAAAGAAGGTAATCTGAAGAGCATTTAAGATAACCGTTATGTGAGTGTCTGTAGGAATCCTTATTTAGGATAAGATAAGAATCCCAGCCATCACAGCAGGATTGAAATTACACATAACAGACAGTGTCTGACTATAACTGCAGGAAGAGACAGTATGTTACTTCTCATTTGTTCATGCTAAATGGCAGCCCAAGTCCTTCAGAAGAGTCATAGATCTCAAAAAAACCAACGACCAGTTTTTATTTCATTCAGAAGACAAACAAAACTGAGCTTGTGTCAAAGAATGACCAGTAAAAATGACCGCCATATTTAAACTTTTCAAAGTGTCCAAAGAAGGTCTTTTAAAACCTAACCATAACAATGCAAAAAACTAGAACATTTCTTTTTCAATCCAAACTTGGTTTTGTGGCTCATTCACAAGCTAAGACAGTATATAGGGAACACAAACATGTTCTTAACATCCTGAAAGTAGGAGTAATAGTGATGCCTAAAGGATAACACAGTTTAAGACATGAGTGGTTTATAGGTCTCCCCCTCATAAGTCATGCAGAATTAACCCAGTTACAATCAAATTTAAAACAAAATGGGAGCTTTACAAAGAGCATCATTAAAGGACCACAGCATAAAACAAAGCATTAGAGTGAGTATGCACAATAAAAGAATCACACAGTACTAGAAGATTGAAGCATTCAGGTGACCCAAATACCAAGGCCTCTGATGCATGTTCAGTAAATACTACACTTCAATATTTCAGAAGAGTTCCTATCATCATTTCTCAATCTGGTTATTCCAGTTGAGCATCTGTATAGGATGACTTTTGGAAAAGAAGTAGGTTCCAAGTTGCCGTTTCTTTGGCATCTTGTGTGTTTCAGGAGGTCTTGGAAGAATTGAATATTAAAATGCTTTTAGGCTTCAACTTTGTGGGATTCAAATGCTCTGTATTTAACCTTTATAAAACCTAAGCTACAGTGTATGAGTGCAGCCAATGACTTAATCATCTTGCTGTAGAACATAGGACTCCAAACAGGCACAATACTTGCCCATTGTCATGGCATATTTCAAGATACAAAATTGTGGTGTTCGTTTAATGGATTTGCAGTTGAATTAAGGCTTCCTATTTTTATTTTTTAAGAAAATTGTTTCCTCAAACACCCATACCATGCTGTTTTGGAAAATAGTTGTAACATTCATCTTGTAATTAATAAGATGACTAAACAAGTGTATCACAGCTGCTGGCCTTAAGCAATTTCTGTAAAATTAGCAGTGCCAAGCACTTCTGCTAATTAAGTTGTACCACAGAAATGTATTACTTCTTTATCCAACTGTTCTAAATAGTGGAATCTTAAACAGGTATCACACAATTCATAATACATGTAAATGTGAACAAGACAACAAAGAACTCCTAGACTGCAGACTACTTAGGGTATCATACCTCAACTTGTTAAACAGTTTGGAAGAAGTGCCCTAGTCCACATCCCAAGCATTTGCGATCTGTTTTGGAACACGATGTACTAAAGAGCATTAAGACAGGGTGGAGAAATGCTAAACCTCCAGGTCCAATTACATGTCTATAGATAAATAGTTCCAGTAAGCTAATGGTGAAATGACAGAGGCCTAGATTGTATGACCTTGCTGTGAACATGTAGCATAGGTATGCAAGAGAATACAAGCAGGCTTTCAAAGCCTTTACACATACCAAGCGAACCTCAAGCTCTTCTAGGTAAAGGAACACAGTGAGCACTCTCTCCTTGCTCCCCTAAGGATACCTATTCCAAGGAGAGAGAAAGTACAGCCATGTTCACCAAATCTTCAAAAGAAGCTCATCCTGTAGAAGACCACAGCACTAACTTTGCCAGCACCATGCCTGCCTCCTGGATTTTCCACTGCAAAGTGGGCAGGTTTTTTTAATTGGCTTGATCCCAAGCGTTGTGTTTTTCCTACCTGACAATTCTGAAATATTAAAATACGCAAGTGAGCACAAATAATCAACTAGCAATTTAAAAAATATAAATTAAATATTGTTCTTCCATTGTGGGGCTGGTTTGGATTGGTTTGTTCTTAGAATTTGTTTATTTTTTCAAAGTTGCAACAGCATATACATTAAAGGCATCTGAAAGATACAGATTGCTACTGACTTCCTTTTAAGTGTTGGTATAATCAAGTCTGCTTGTAGGCCACTTGCATTTAGTGACATGGAGAAAGAATTCTGAATTACTGCAGTAATTATCAGTGGACTTTCAGTCATCTAGGAAAACACTCTGCTTATGGTGAAACTCTGCTTTACTAAAATAGACTTCTGTTGAGTTCATATTCATTGAATTTGGTCATTAACATGCTAAACTGGAATTAATTCCAACACTGCTGGAGATGAGTACTTCCTTCTTCTCTGTGGAAAGCAGGCAACCAACACAGAGTACGTAAAAAAAGGAGAATTTACCTTGGTTTTCCAGCAGTCTTTCCAGCCACAAGTGTCATTGCCCTTTGCAGATCAAAGAAGCTTTTGTCAACCTGAGAAATTTTAGCTGGGCTAGAATCCATGAGTTGCATGAGTGATGTGAAGAGACAGCAGCTAGGAAAGAGAAAGCAGGTCTTTTTATACCAAAAAAATCTACTTATGGAACTTCAATCTCCTGTTCAAAATTTATTAATAAAATAGTTTTAACAGGTCTTCCAGTAATCAAGGGACTAAGTACTAGTTTCAGCTTTCATTTAGAGGCTGCCAGATCAAAACCCTCTGAAATTCTATGCATTACAGATCCAAGAGTTTGGCAGACAACTAAAAAGAACACAAGACAGTTTTTATTACACAGTCTCATTGGAAACATATTAGTTTGAGATGGCAACATTGCATACGAAGTCCTCAAAGGAGGCTAAGCATTGCCATCTTTGACTTTTGCTTAGCACTTTCTTCCAGTAAATTTTTAATTGCTTAGCCCATGGAGATCACTATCATTTCTCCTGTGAAAGTGATGAGCGGACACGGACACGCAGCAAGAGAGACATGCAAGGCAGCATCCAAACAGGCTAGAGGACCCAAGTGCTGTCTGTCCTCAGTACAGTGTTGCCTGCTCAGCTATCTTTCTAGCTTTCTTTGGAAGCCAGCATTTCATCTGTAGCAAAGACACTTGAGCCAGAAATATAATAATTAATAATCACATAGTTTAAGAAAATGTTGCAATAATGCAGCATAACCTTCTTTTGGGACTGATATTCTGACTTCTCAACTGCCTAATTATCCATTTTAATACAGGCAAATGAGCTTAACTGAAAAGTAAACTGTTCTTCTAGTATACAGCCTTAAGTACTTTTTTGCCTTTTGCTTTTTAAAGCTGGAAATAGCAGAGTGGCATGAGTGAAAACAGGCTGTATGGGGTGGACTTTGTTCTTTTGTGTTCTTTCCGGAAAGTAGCAACAAAGAGAATTGACCTGCTGCAAATTCCCCCTTTGTACTGGGAGAGGAAAAAAACACCAAGGCTTATCCATGTCCTGAAGTGACATACACACCCACTTCCTCTTGGCTTCAGTAATACAGGAAAGCAGGTAGCAAAACAGACAGCTTTATGGAAAAATTAAAAAGGAAACATTTAGAAATTGTGCAAGAGAAGCTGATAACCCCTAACACCAGCAGGCTTAGGGAAGAGCTGTGGTCTTTCCAGCTTACGTAGATGCCAGATGTAGGCTTGGATTCATGACTGAGAAGCAGCTGTCATTAAGTGTATTTCCACAATGGTATGCACATCTCCAGAAAATTTTTTCTCTTAAAGCAAAAATATAACAGAATACATTTGGCAGTCTGTACACCTAATTTAGTGATTCTCTGGATTAATGGGTAAGGGTTGTGCTGCCACTCAGAAGCAACTCAACGAGACAAAGGAATGAGCAAACAGGAGCCCCATGAAGTTCAAAGCAAAATGCCAAGTTCCACCCCTGGGAGGAATAACCCCAGGTACCAGAACATGCTGGGGGCCAACCAGCTGCAAAGCAACTTTGCAGAAGAGGACCTTGGGGTCCTTAGTAGACAAGCAGCTGAATGTGAGCCAGCAACATGCCTTTATGGCAAAGAAGGACAAGCAGCATCCTGGGCTGCATTAGGAAGAATGTTGCCAGTAGATCCAAGGAGATCTCGCTCAGCGCTGGTGAAACCATATCTGGAATTGCATTTTTGCACTTTCTGCAAAGTAACTGTGAAATGTAGTTCTAAAAGGGTGAGACGTTAAACATTTTCAACTGCTTAACATTGTTATTAGCTTTGAACTGTGGAAAAATTAGGAAAAATGTCCATTAAGAGAAGTGAACTGAGGGGTTTTGTTAGCTCTTTTGCTGCCACACAAAGCTGTCAAATACTTTAAGTCCTGGTGTGGAAGACACTTGCTACAAGCCAGTGCATTTTTTTTATATAAGATGAGGGACTTCTAGTGAGTCTGGTTCTCTCTGTAGACATTCAGATTAGAAAGTTGATGGAGATTAAGTTTATCTCAAGAGACATCAAGAAGAGAAGCGAGGTCCATTTGAGATTATTTTCTCTACAGTAGTTTTATCATGTGTGTAACATTCAACTCTAATAGCAAGAAAAACAGCACTGCTTAAATCGCTTGCTTTTGCCAGACTGTCTGTTTCCAGGAACCTGTCTGTCGTTACCTCCCAAGTGAAAAATGGTACCTGCTATCAACATTGTAATAAAAATAATGAAATAAATATGGGCATATTCATGGTTAAGCAACTAAGGGGGTTTTATTTTCTTTAAAAAAAGAATCTTTGCCTCCTAGTCTTGATTCTAAGATTAAGATCTCTCAAATGGGGATTTCCACAGTTGGCTCAGGTTTGTATATGCACTTGTATCACTAGATGCTGTCTTGCTTAAACAAGATTAGAAAGCAGAGCCATCAGAAGATCAAATGCAAATAACTTACTAGGTACTAAATTATATAGCCATATATATTTTAAAAATATTTTAAATTAATTTAAAAAAAAAATTACACTAGCATCCTGAGTTTTATCTAGTCTTGTACTTTTGACTTTCCAGTGATATGGTGCTGTTTAATATATTCTTTTTCTGTGCTTATTTTCTCCAGACTATGGAGTAAGATACAGGAAAGGTTCAGATAAACTTTAACTTTATCAGTTTCTAAATGTTTAAGTTTTAAATTACATGTAGTACCTGTTGTCATTAATACATAATAAATAGGTAAAATGGGCCTGTCAGCCTAATCTGAGTGTTTGAGTTCTTAATGTGGTTCCATCAGATAACCAAAATGAATGCTAAGGGGTTTTTTTTCCCCTCCCCACAATGTCATTAGGAAGTTGGGTCAGAGGCTCCTATAAACATCATGACTGCTTCTTCTTGCTTACCTGCATTTGCTTAACTTTCCTGTCCTACGTCTTTAATGGAGTCAAACATTACTGGAACTGCATTGTTAAGTCAGATCAGGTATGGCACAACTAGCAACTTCACTATGCTCCTGTAGCGGTGGTAAAGGCTCAGTGCCTGAGTGTCTCTGCAGTGCCATGTTGTGATACATGTATTATAATCAAACCATAGATGGAAATAAAAGTGAATGAAACAATTAGAAAGGCTGACAACAATGACAGATAGAAGTATTAATTAAGTCCTACCATTAGATGTCACAGTTTGTTAATAGCAATTCTAAGAATTCACAAGCAAGGGTTCATGAGCCTCTTAAAGCTTGGTCTACAAGGAACCCAATGCTAAAGCCATCTCAATCTGTATCCTTTCCACAGCCTTACAATAACTTTAAGAGTCTGAACTATGTTTTACTCAGGAAGAAGATTTTCCTAAAGATACTGACTTCCCAGAGTTGTTTGAAAATAAGGAGCTTGGTAGAAGAGAGTGAACATGCATGAAGATGAATCAGCAGTGTTACAGCAAAAGGTAAGTTCTTAGGAGACTCTAAAGGCTCTACTTGTCACTGGGTTCATGCTGCGGCTTCAGTGTACCTGAATTGAAGAAATTGTTAACCACAAGATGCAAGTCTTCAGAAAATCTTGCTATATAAGTTTCAACACCAATGCAACTACTGATAATTCAAGTAAGTTTTCAATTCTGTCCATGCCAGCTGCTCTTTGTGTCACTTAACTTCATGTGGGCTTGAGTCTACTTCTTCTGTTCAGAGAAACAAAAACAAACTATAAGAGAAAAACAAACTATACTGATTTATCCTATATTGTTGTTATTCTATATCCATTAGAATGTTTGTTTCACCAAAAGAAAGTTACTGTGTTGCTCCTTTTAGTCAATATTCATAATTATCAGCATTGGAGAGCTGTAAGAGTAGACTGCTCTGCAAGGGAAGGTGAGCAGGAGACAGGGTACAGGCAAGTATCATGTCCTTACCAGCAAATACTGCAGTACCCAAGCAAGTGGAACACAGCAGAGCAGGCCTAGTCGTCAACACACAAGTCCTGAGCAGAGGCAGGTCATGATGGCAACTTCTAACCAGCAAGGTACTAAACTGAACTCAAACACACCAACAAAGTATCTCATAGCAGAAACACCAGCAAGGGCCTGAGATTAAATGCAGTACCTGGGCCAACAAGAAACATGGGTGGAAGCCCCAGATGATGCTGATGAGGACAATTAGGGACTGTTGGTGCTCCCAGGGACCTGACAGAAGTTAAATTCTAGTAGTCATAGTCTGTCTTCCATTATAGTTAGGTCCTTTGAAAGTACTAAGTTTGTATAAAAGGGTTTAATGTGGATTTATTAGGCTCTAATGAATTTTTAATCTGTAATTGCCAGTGCGCTTTAGTAGGATCTGTTTCTGAATGTCTAATGCTAATCTTAAAAAGAATAATTCCAATAGTATTGTACGCTGTCATCCTACTATCATGCAGTTCTGATTAGCTCTTGGTCAAAGCTACAGAATTTAATATTGTTATCTCTTGAAAAATTCTTTAAGTGTCTTCTCTTTTTGGTGATGCTCCCCACAAAAGCATGTTTTGACAGTATGGTGAGTAAGTTTCATTTCTTTTAGCACAGGGATTGTTTCACAGACACTGCAAGTTTCATGTTTGTGGTATCCTTATAGAGGAAATAGTCACAATTTATTTAGAGGAACTTCATCAGCAGGTGGAAAGTCATGAGGGAAGTATCGGAAGAAAACAAGTTTATCTAAATAGTTTCTAATAGGCTTAATATGAGCTAGTTTCCTCCTAAGCTAGGAGTTAATGTTGCAGTCTCCCAGAGACTTTAGAAGATGAAGGCTTTGTTCTTGTGCATGATAGAAGGTCTGGTCGCTATGTAAAATCACAGAAGTCATGACTAGAATCAGGCTTGACATTGAGAATGGCGTTCAGAAAACCATGTGACTTTCTACAAAAGCTGTCTTCAGGCCCCAATGCTGTTTGGCAGATGGAGAAGGATTACCCTATTCATGGAGCTTTCTATGCAGTCATACAGTGACCACTCACAAGTGCACTGACTGCTGCTTACTTGTGGTGGTAGAAGCTAAGTACTCCATGTACAGGATGAGTATAATGAAATGAGAAGAAATACTTAAAGGTGAATAAAGGTGTTAAAAATTGAATTATCCTTGTCATGTGAAGAAACTATATTGATGTTGTGACACATTACATACTATTAGAAAGGTTTCTGCTCTTTTTTTTCTTTCAGGAAAATACTATGCATACTTTGAAAAAATCGGTATATATGCTGAATCACAAAGGCAATGATGCTTGCTTTCATTAGGTCACATGTGCTAGTTTGCACATTCAGATCTGAGAATTCAAAAAATTAGCTTATTTTTTAAAGAAACTGAATTCACAACGCTGTATCCACAAGAATTAAAAGGTACTAGAGAAAATGTATTTTTATTTTATCTTCTTGAACCTTGACATAATTTAATTTTGTCCAGCTACCACATTACTACCACTTCTCTCTCTTATCCTTTCAGTATTGGGGAAAATGTGGTTGAGGTTTTTTCCTGCTATTTCATCAGTGGGGTTTTCTGGTAAATTTTTGTAGCCTTACTTGCAAAACATCCACTTTCATTCTGAGACTCTGGGACCTATTTTTAGATTCACTTTAGAGGGAGAACTGTCCCTTTCAGCGTAGTATAACATAACTTTTCTTTTTTATAGGTTCTGCTTGCAAGTTTAATCTCAAGTTTCTTAGCAGTGTTGCATATGTAAGGCAGAAAATAATATTACAGTTTAAAAAAATGGGGTGGAAAACTGTTGGTTTGTTCCTGGCCCTGAAACAAACAGTTCACGTGTTGAGAATATTGTCTCCCTTGCTGGGCTGTATTATGTAGCTGCTATTTTCTTTTGCTGCCTTTTCCACAAGTTTGCTTTCTCTCCCCTTGTTTTACCTCATTGCTTGGGAGGACTGTAAGCTGTGGCTGAAGCAAGGCTGATGTGCATTTATAGTGCTTGGCACAAAAAAGTTGCGATCATAGATCCTCTGATCTATGTCCCTGTAGAAGTGCTGAACAAATAGGTATAACGTGAAACAACAGAGAGAGATACAAATGTTTGAGGTGGAAAGCACTACCAAAAATAGTGGTAACAACAGTGGGATTTGTAGGGGAAGAGGAGTTACGTGGTAAAAAAGGTGATGGCATTTTCTGATATTATCTATGGAGAGATTTAAGCAGGGAGGTGCATGTGAACAGGATTTTGAGCTTACAGCAGAGTTGGTAGGTGAAAAGGGAGCAGAAGCCAAATTCTAAGGTCAGAAGAGGTAATTTTTTAAGGTCATAGGAGGGAGAAAGGTTAGAGGAGATGTCTGGAAGGGTGGTGGCTGGGGACAAAGGGCTGCACAAACAGTAGTAGCCTTAGGGAACTGCAAAACTGTGGGACCAATGTAGTTTATGGAGGATTATGAGGAGAATGTTTCTCTCCCTTTTCTGAATATTACAAGAGGCTTTTAATGCTCTCTCCAGCTTTTTGTTAGACATGCTTTGAACTGAAAAGACTACATTCAGGTTGGTTAAAATAAACCCCATGTGCCAGAGGGTTGGATGGGACGGCTGGAGAGGGCAGCTTGAACCTGAATGGCTGCAATGGAAACTGAGGATGAAGGTGGGGTATGTTAGGAGAAAAAAGAGCAAGCCTGTCTCATTTTAGCAATGGCAACGGCTTATTCTTAGATGGTGGTGGTAAAATTATTTGTAATTCAGAAATCAGTACTAAAAACTCTGTATAAATAATTATTGCATATTGATGACAAAAGCAAGAATCTGGTTGTTTGTATAAGCTGAGGATTAAAAACCACTTTAATCCTAAAGTAACCATAGCGACTATTAAACAACATCAGCTGCGAGAAATATCTTTCATTTGACTATGAATCATTTGCAACCAAAAGTTCCCAAAAAAGCTGCTGAAGAGATCTCTTGTCTCCAGATACTTGGTCTTGCCAAATCTTAGAGTACTGGTGATAATCCATTTGTTGTCTCCAGAAAGATTTTGTGTTTTTGGTTTTTTGTTACAAAAAGTCACGCAGATGAAACTTACTGAGTTCATTGATGAAAGATATAAGCTGAAAAGCCACCAATTTCTGTGTTACTCCTGGAGAAGGGATGGTATCACAATTGCTGCTATGAACGCTACCCTGACACCAGCCATGATAGGAGATCATTCCATGAATCTAGCAAGCTTTGCAGGCACATTTGAATCACATTTAGAGGACAACATTCAGGAATACTAAGTGTGAATAGATGTACTTACTGGCGCAGAGTATGTATTTGCTTGGTATCATTAAGATAATCTATTTATCCCAGCTCTCTGGGATATTTTTACACTTAGCTCCAAGGAATGTTACAAATGTAGTGCCAATATGGCAGAAGTACAAAGCATTCTAAACTTATGAATCCAGATTATTACTTGGCTCAGATGGGAAATATGTTGCAGGCATTAAATGTTTTGTAAAACTTGCAGAATTTTCTGAAACCAGAATGAACATTCGTGCCAGGATTCAAAGAGGAGATGAAGAAGTAACTGCACGTAAGTTTTCCCCATATAAGTTTTGAGCAAAATAATAGGAAAGCATGGAAAAGAGTCAGCTGAGAAGTAATCAGAATATAATGTCACCTAACATATTTTGATAGGAAATATTTATTCCTGAGAAATAAGTAACTTTATTCTTTGAGATTGCAAGTGCAGAGGATAGCTGCATGGATATAACAGTTTTGTTAAAAGCTTTAGTATGCCATGACGTTTCAAATAAAAAGTTTTACAAAAGTAAACAGGCATTTTACAAATGTTAAGCAGATGTGAAGCTGATGATGAGCTAGTTTACTGGAAAATCTAATGAAACAGCTGTGGGAGGGAACGGCCATTTATTAGATTTATCACTAGTAGGGCTTCACAGTGGTTTGTAGAGGGCCTAATACCCTTCTCTAATGTGAGAATAAATGTGAAATATGATAAACTTTTGTGATTGATGCAAAAAATGGTAGCATATTAAAAAGCAATACAGAAGAGAACTAGATTGTTTGCTTGCTGGGCTCATTCCAGCAAAATGCGTTTTTCATTAAGGTAGGGCTGAAGCTAATGCATTATGGAGCAAAAAAAAAAGTGAGCTAGCCTAGACAGTAAGACTTATCGTAGAAAGCAGAACCTCCAAAACTGAAATAGGGGCAAGGGAGATAGAAACAGGGTGGTGATGTTGGTATAGAAGAACTGGAAAGAGCAAAGAATGATTTGTCAGAAAATCTGAGGGTCGGCAAAAACACCTCACAGCAAGACACTAGAGAATATTATATGTTTCATTTACTAAAAAGAGACTGAGAAATAACTTGTTTACATGTTTTAAGTTCTTCCATGAGGAAGGAAGATGGGACAGATAAGCTTTTACAGAAAAAGCAAGGGCATAGTAATGAACAAATGCCTGGAGACAGAAAGAGGCAGTGCGAAATGGAGGCACACCTTTTTAACACTGGATGTGATTGACCATGGGAATAAAACCAAACAGGCACAGGAGTATAGTATCTGCCATTTGATTTATTCAGGCAATAACTAGGTAACTTTTACAAGAGGTATGTTAGTCAGGTAAAGACTTCGCCTGCAATACAGGAGCTAGGGGATTAGGCTGAATGACACAGAGGTCTTACAATCTGAAACAGTTATGGGCGTGCGTGTGCATAGCGCTAACAAAAATATTGCCAGATTATCCAAAAATAAGATACTGGCATAGATCAGGGTTCATCTGCTTCTTTTTTAAATTGTCATCACTGTGGCTGTTGCCTGTAGTCAAGCGCATATGATTAGACACATCTACATACCTTTTGCCCCTAGGCAGGAAGACTGGGCTCTTTTAGCATGTCACTCAGTATATTCTGTTAAGGTCTGTGGTTTTTCTTTCTTTCTTTCAGCAAAGCCTGACTTGAGGGCAGAACAGTTTGTCATGTTCTTCTCAGCAGAACTTTGGAAATTTGTGTTAAATATTTTGAGAACAGCTGCATTTGGTGAGCACTACAGTATATTGCACTAGCTTTCATTTTATATTGTTTTAAAAACTTGTATTTTTTCCATAATGTCCTGATACTGATGTATAAATAGGGATCTTTATAGCAGTCCTGATGCTCAGTAGTGTAAGTTGAGAAGTCGAAGCCCTCATACTTCATAAATTCTACCCTCCAATGGTCTCCTGAGGAAATCCATAGGTGCAATCTTAATCCACAGCTGGCAGCATCAGTGTTTCACTGATACCACCAGCAAGCCAGCCTGCCACGCTTGCTCACTGTATTTCGCCTTTGCATGTCTGAGATTCATTTTTTGAAAACTCTTTTTACTCCTGTTATCAGCTGAATTGGATGTCACTGGCAGTAGTAAGTGAACAAGGACTTCACAATGTTGCCAGGAACCTTTCTGCTTATGGCTGGCGGGTTTGAGTGAAAGTTTGCTGCTTGCTCCAGCCTTGTTTCACCGCTCAGATGCAGCGTGGGCTCACACAGCTTTGCTCCGTGCCAGCTTTAACTTTTTTGGACTGGGCAGTGTGCAGTAACGCTGGACTGTGCTGGGGTGAGGCACAAACTCCTCACGTATGCAATATAGGGACAGGTCCTGGTCCCCTGGAGGATTGAGTGGGGAGAGAGTATTTAGTGGTGGGAGGGAAGGGGAAGGACAGTGTTTTACATGTTGCTCCTGCTGACTCAGCAGAAATTAGGGTTGCTCAGTACTTCATTAAGATCAAATCAAGAGGCTTATGACTGCTTTATGGCATTTGTGCTCTCATATGATCAAGTGGAGTCAAGAGCTGAAAACAGGCATCCTGGCTTTTTTCCAGTTTGTGTTGCTTTTCCACGTCACAGGGGTGGTGTGGAGCATAATGTACAGGCATGATGTATGCCGTTTACAGTTGGTTGGTATTCTGCTGATCCAGCACAGGAAAGGGAAGGATGATCTCGTGATTAAAGAATAGGGCTTGAAATCATTATTTCCCCTGAACTTGATGCCTCTGCCATGGATTCTGGATATGACTATGGGCGTGTCACCCAGTGGCTTGTGCCTCAGGTTCCTTTGCAGTAAAATTAACAGGAATATTTTTACGAGGGTAGATCAAGGTTCATTTAATGCTGATACTATTCTTGATAACCAGTGAAAACATTAAAAATAAGGTGTGGTATCTTCATGGCAGTAAATTGAAAAATAATATTCTGTACTTTGAAGCCCTCCTCTTTATTAGTAAAAAGAGGAATGCTCTTACCTTGAGGCAAGTATACTTGCTTTTGAAAAAATTGTTGTTTTAACTTATCTGAAAGAGTATTAACAGCAGGCTTGATTTAGCAGAACAAGTATGAAATGGCATCAGCCGTGCAGCAGAGGTCACTGCTGCATTATTTGGATAAATGTTGCCATGTGGCTGACAGGCCTGACCAAAAGGATTTCTAATTCACAATAAATATTGGGATTTCAATGAAATAAACATTTCCCTGAAATTTGTTTCCTAGAAACACGGGAGAAGCACTAGATGAACTATACGTACAGAACTTGTACTTCCGGGAGCTATTAAAAAAACTGGTCTTGATAGTTTCACAGGCTGATAGGAAACTTTCATAGACAGATATAGCACAGGCAGCTATTTTCACATCATGTCTTTCCCTCTTAACACCCACAGAATTGACAAGAATCAGTTTTACAGAGAAGTCAGCCCAGGTTTGTGTTTCACTGGAAACAGGGCACCCAAAAGGCTCGTGCTCCCAGTACCATGGAGGAGATCCTCAAGCACATGACCTGTGGGGCTGGTGCTGTGCCCATAGATGGTCTGCCCATGCTGCACAGGGCAAAGGCTTGGGGCTGCTTGGCCTGCTAAGGAACCAGGGGAGTCCTGCATGTACCTGGTGCCTGATCCTGGAGCAGTTCAGGTCACAATGTTGGGGTGAGTCCACTTGGCAGGTCTGTTTTGGAGATGCTGATCTGGAGCACTTCTAGATGCCTACCACAGATGTGAACAGTTCAGAGGGGAAAGGACAGGAAAGAGACCCAGGACTGCAGAGTTTCTGCAGAGAAAATATTAGGCCTAAAGTAGTTGCGCAAAATAGCGAATGTACCCTTGAAGAGCTTCAGTGTTTCAAGCAAGTGTCACGAGTGGGTCCTTTCCACATACAAATTATTTGCTCTACTGTATTTATAAATGCACAACAGCAGTAAATGGGACAAATAAAGCAGTTTGGGACAAATAAAGCAGTTCAGGACAAACTGGTGATATACTTTTGAGCAATGTAAAAAAATATTAGAGAAAAACTATCCACACAATATTTTACCTTTCAAATTAAACAGTTCTGATTGTGAAAACTACTTAAGTAATGCAAAAGGACCTCTTTTCAATGTACACATTAGGTGTCAAATATTATTTGTTCATAAAGAACACCTCATGTGCCATAACACAATGAAATGTTACTGATGATAACATTTCATCTGCAAACATTTCAGCACGATTCTGAAGTGAGGTGGGATAGAAGGTCTAAGATGTGGTGTCATACCTGGTGATGTTGACTCAATAGCATGAGGCATCTGAAAGTTTTTTCGGGATGCTTGTCAAGATGAGAAGTAACTCCACCCAGTGTTATACCCTGTGCAGACTACTGAACCTGGAAGAAAGATGAAGAAATGTGGTAGTCTGCCAGGACTTTGTTTTTCCTTATTTAAGCAGAAAGATTCATTAGTAACTTTAAATTCAAACCTGTAAATCAGCATTTTTATGCAATCCTAAAAAAAGGTGAGCCCATTGCACTTCAATAATTTTTGGCGCGTTATCAGGGTTATTTATCAATTTAATCATGGTTTTAGAGACTGTTTGGAAATGTGGTGGACTTCCACAATAGAAAAGCGTAATGAATGGCCTTTTTCCATTAAAAGGAACAATAATTAAGCACAGCACCAGATCTCTCTGTTCCCAGGCATAATCCTGTAAGAACAGTGATCAAGGGATAAGCAAAGAAAAAGAACAGGGACCCAGCGATTATGATTTTCAAAATGTTAACAACTGCATTGAGGTCAGTCAGGATGCACAGACCTACGGGACACAGAGAGGAGGGGGGAGTGCAAGACCCCACTGTTCTGAAGAAGCCTGCCAAAACCAGCCCAGGCGCAAGGAAGAAGAGTTTTGTTACTCTCCTTTGTTCCCAGAGAGCAATGCAAAAAGAATTTAAAACCAGAATTTGGGTTATGGGAGACATAAGTGGCAACGCCTTACTGAGATGAAAGGAGTTGTCTAGAAAAAAAGGCTTCACCTCTGCCAAGCGGCTAGCAGGGTCAGTGTCCAAACCATTTCTGAACAGTATTTACAAAGAGATTATTTCCAATCACAACTGAGCCAGGTTAATGTTAAAGTAAATTTCTGGGCTTGATTACATGGTGCTGTACATTCTGCTCCAATCTAGTAGGTTGTTTAAGTGTGTCACTAATCTGCCTAAGGAGGGCTGTAGAATTCAGGAGGTGTGTTGAGATTAAGACCTGAGCTCCCAAGACTAGGCAAGACCAAAACTACTCTGGGCCTTTCTCCACCCCGTGCTCAGTTCACCAAGCAAGACTTTCTTCGTGTGACTGATTATATTAACCACTGCTTCACATCTTTAAGCCATATTTTTCAACAGGGACTTCTGGATTATTGGATCCTTACCTTTTCTTTTCAAGAGAAGTCACAAGCTCTCTCTTCTCTTGGTAGCTAACAGTTTGCAGCTCTGTTTGGTATTGTGAGTCCTCAGGCTCTCTGAAAAGCCAGTCCAAGCTATTTATCAAATGAGCTACCTCACAAATGAAGAAAAGTATAAACATAAACCTCTAACAAACATGTGGATCTGCCCCTACCAATTGCAGTTCTGCAGTGGATACAGAGGGTAAACCTCTAGTCATTATGGATCCCGCTGAATTCGGTGCTAGCTGAACATTTTTAAAGCAGGACTGAATATGGATTCCATCATCAGTTTATACATGGAGCTTGTACAACTCTTTCTTGGAACTTCACCAGCTTTTAGAAAGTAGATTTTTACATACTATGATCACACATCAGTGTTGGCATGAGGAAAAAATTCCTACAGTTAATAAATAAAACCAAACTGTCCCAGGAAATCTTAACATGAGCACTTCTTCCAGATTGATTTTGGCACTTGTCCCTGGCATTAAAGGTCTTTTATATTGTTCCATTATAGGCTGTTCTGTTCCTAATTATATAGAAACTAAGCACCTTGGATAAATTCCCACCTGATACTATCAGGCAAGAGCTATGGAGACCTTTATATAACTGTCCTTCACTATGAAGGACAACCAACCATTAGCAGCACAGGCTGGAGAGCAGCAGTAAGAGTAAGATTTAGTCAAGAATGGGAATAAGTGCAAAAACCTGTTGGTGTTTTCAAGCAAGTTGCACCAGAGATGTGCTGCAATCATGCTTTCAGTTAGCCAGGAATGTCTGGACCAGATTAAGTGTTCAGCTGTCTGCAGTACCGACAGTGCAAAGCAATGGAGATGAGCTTTTTTAGAAGCATCCAAGGGACGTATGTGCTTTCAGAAACTTTACCCAGCAACTTCTTTGTGTCAGAATAACTCAAGCTATAAAAGATGATTAGTGACTTAAAAAAGCAAAACACAACAAAGCATTGCTTTAATATTTTAGTTAGCACTTAAGTAAAGCAAAAAATGTGAGCTATTTCCTGAGTTGATAGTTGTTCTTGCCAAAGTCTACAATGAACACTCAGTCAGGAGTGGTACTTCATCTCATGATCCCTGACCATGCTGAAACACAGTTTTGAAACCTCCTGCTCCCTTGACTCCAGTGATTTCCTGGTTGACCGCCCTCTCTCTGATCATTCCCCTCGGTGTATCTTTGGAAGTTCTTCCAAATCCTCTCTCCAGTTTTCTGTATATGGGAAGCCCAAATGCCTCTTTTCTGCCACATTTTTTTGCTATGTTTCATATACAAAATTATCCACCACCACTTGATGACTAAGAAATCTACCTTTTTATTTCTGTCTTCTATCCAGAAGAGAGCCTTGGCTAAAATTTATACTTGTGGATAATTTAACATTGTGTTAAATTCAGTGTGGCTGAACAGAATAGTTGAGGTTGAAAGGGACCTCTGAACACCATCTAGTCCAATGCCCCTGCTTAACACAGGGTCAGCCAGAGCAGGTTGCCAAGGGCCATGTCCAGTTAGGTTTTGAATATATCCAAGAACAGAGGCTCCACAACTTCCCTGCAAAACCTATTCCAGTGTTCAGCCACCTTTACAGTAAAAGCAGGGCTCAACTTTCTCCCTCTTTCTGCAAGTGATTTTATCTAAGTCCCTGTGGAGATCATTGTCATACTTGTTGAAGAGCTTGCTTGGAGCTTAGACTTATGTCTAGGTTTTTGCTTATTCTTGCTGTAGGACAAATACAATATCTAAGCTTTCACCAAGACTCATCCTGCAATTGAATTCACAGCCTGAGATATTTTCTTCCTTTTCCCTGATAAAAATAGTTGGCAATACAGATATTTATGGAAGGGTGTTTCTTTTCAAGTCTTCCCAGCCTGCTATGTTGGCTTGTCCCTTTTTATGGTTCTCTCTCCTAACTCCTAATTCTTTTCTGCTTGTTCCCAATCAACATCTACTTCACTAAAAGTGGAAAGAGCAGGATGTAGAACCAAACCAAGAATCTCTAGTAAATATGTACTGTCTATGCTGTTTCTTCCACTATAGTGGAATACTATATTGGAATATGGAACTATATGCTGTTTCTTCCACTACATTGTCTTGGACAGATGTAGAGGTGGGCCCAACAAGGCACCTTCCCAATTTTCTTAAGCCAGCTCTGCCTGTAAGAATGTCAGAACTGCTTGCCTGCATTTCCAGACACGTCTCTGCATGACCTCTCATTGGTTATAGTCTACTCTTGAAAGCTGTTAAATACTCTTATTTCTCTCTCAAGCTGCACTCCACACTTGTGAATAATTACTTCTATAACATTGTATGTGTACGGGGAATGTGCCTTCTGTTGACAAAAAATACCAACACCAAAAAGCATACAAAAAAAGGTGACTTCTTTCTAGTAATGTTTAAAATTGATAGCCCAATATTCAGCAAATGCAACTGATGTTGAAAGTGATGGTAAGGGATTTTTTTGTGTTCTACAACTAAGAACAATGCAAAGAACTGGAAGTTTACTGAAGTCTCTGTGAGACTTCTGTACCTATCTGCGATTTTGAAAGTTGCTGTCACTTGATTACCAAGATACTATTATTAGTCAACACAACACATGATGGTGGCTTCTTTTCTTACCAGGATACTGATGCCAGTGTCACCAGTGTAAAGGACAATACCTGGACAGCAAGTCTGAGACATTTAGAGAAGCACGTCTGCTATTAAAGTAGCAATATAGTCAAAGAGCAAAATCAGAAGATACCTGTTCCTCATTATTTGATCTGGCATCTCATCTTCCCCCGCACCCCCACCCCAAAGTTTAGAGCTGCAATCTGAAAGTTGATCCATCCATATAAGTCAAGAGAAATCAGTAGATCTGTCTTCCACTGAAGATGTTTATACAACCTGTTTTCAAAAATCCTCTGTGATAGGGACTCCAAGGGCTCCTCAGGCCTTGTTCAAGGCCATCTATTACATGGCTCCATCTGCTTTCTGAAGAAGTTTTCTCAAATGCCCCACTTAGATCTTTTTTGCTGTAATTTAATAGCACTGCATCCTGCCCTGTCTGGTCTGCACAGAGCTCTGCAGCAGCCTTTTATGTTTTTAAATTCATTATCATGCCTCAGCCCCTTCCTCTCTGGAATGAGTGATCCTAATTCTTTCAGTCATTGTGGGTGTTACAGTGTTCCCAGTTTCTCTTTTGTATGGACTATACTTCATTTTCTGTATATTCATTACCTAGAAACAGTATGTGGGTTGGGAATGAATCATTGATTCCTTTTCTGGTTTCTGGGTAGACTCTGGACAGGATCTGAAGGCAACTTTCAGAAACCATAAGAAATTATGGTATGGAAGTTCTTGGGGTGAAGTTTGGTACATAAACACATTATTTTTTCAATGTGCAGTAAGCATACTGGGACTATTCTAGGTTATCACTGACGTTATCTAGAGCAGAACTGACCTTTTCATTCCTGTTGGGAGTTCACGGTGTTTTACTTTGAAACCAGCATATACTTAAGTCTTTGTGGTATCCTGTGCATATCATATTGGATGGAAGAGCCTGCACTGGCATGTGAGTGAGATCACTTGTGTATTTAACATGCTATGGCACGAGCTATAAGCACTAGTTACAAACTGCATCTATGGGCAGGCTTATTTAAGCTTCTTCAGGCAGGTTTGATTTTAGTTTGCCTTTTGTCTGCAAGATGCTACATACTTAAAATATAAGCTAGAAGGATTTTTTTAAGCCCAGGTAATGAGCCTACGGCATCTAGAATACATATCCCTAATCTGTTTCTGGACCAAAGATCAGAGTGTAGGAATTATTGGGATTACAGAACACTATCCCTTTAAATCCTTTAGGTTCTGACTCACAAAAAGCAATTGAATTCTGGTAAAATTGTATGCGCTGGAAGGTGATTTTTTGAGAATTCACAAGGGTGAGAGTTAAAGAATAATACATGCAATGAAAGATCACATCTTTCTTGTTTGCAAGTGACATTTTAGACATGGTTTTCGACACAGATGGTTAGTTCCCTACGTATTACAAATAGGTAAATACAGTAACACTTAAAAGCTTACATTGTGTATGAATGGAAGAGGGCCAAACTGAGCAACATAGACCTGCAGTAAAATAAAGGTTTCCCAAAGGATCTAGAAACTCCATATACTGTTTAGATTCAGCTTGTTTATTAAGCAACTGCTTCCTGTCGCAAGCCATCAGCAGGCATGCACCCTGTGTAGCTGAAAATGTCATTACATAAAACAGAGCACACTGAAAGATTCCAGCTGTGGCTTTAGCTCTAGCAACGAGCAATTTGGAGACCCTGACTAGGGTCTTCCTTCTCTGACTGCTCAGGTTACCTGGAGAGATTTGCGATTACATCTTTCCTCAGTCCGCTTTCCTTTGGGAGAGTTTCATTGTTTTTCAACTTGGTCCCTTTACAACTCACTTTTCTTATACATTACTCACCAAGCACGCTGTCAGGGAGAAGCAAGAAAGGGCTGCTCTGCAAGGGAAGGAGAGCAGGCACGGGCAGTGTCCTTCCCAGAAGAGGCTGCAGTTCTCCAGTACCCGAACAAGAGAGCAGAGCAAGTCTGGTGGTCATTGCACAAGTCCCAAGCAGTAAGGTATGTCTGAGAGCAGTAAGGCAGTAGGCAACGCACAGCTCAGACGAGGACTAAGAGCAAGGCCTGGAGTTTAAATGCAGTTCCTGGGCTAGTGGGACAACGGTGTGTAAGTGTAGGCCTCCAATGATGTTGATGAGGGCAATTGGGACCTGTTGGTACCTTCAGGGCCCTGACACATTCCAGCAGGTAGAAAAAACTTGTGCAAACAAGATTTTGCTTTTGTAAATGGAAGTCATATGTTTAGCAATGTGAGGGTCTAAAAGTATGTGAGTGCAGCATTAGCTGAGAGAGCAGGAGCAGATCTGGACCAGAGTGCCAGAAAAGCTTTGTACAAAGGGGGTTTGTTATTCAGACTGTTCCAAGGATGCATGGTTTTGGAATGTCTTGGAACAAGAAAACCAAGTTATTTTTCTGGGTGGTGTGTTGGGTTTTTTTCCTTGCCTCCAGTTAACTAACCCTGTATTTGGTAGGTGGACTTAAGTTACCTTTTTCACTATCTAAATTTCTACAGGAAGTTTTTTTTTCTCTACATTTCCTTCTTCCACATGACTACATTGTTATAAGTATGTCTTCAACTTAACTCTGTAGTACTTTAATTTGGACACTGGTCTTTGAAAACAACGAGGACATTGACTGTTATTTAGCACGGCACACTAATCTGGGTGTATTTCAGCTTCCAGCACAGTAAATATTTATTGGACAGTAAATGAAATTCGTAAATAAATTAATCCCTGCAAGGAGGAGGATGGAGAAGGATAGAGGACCCAATATGAACTGAGGCAAGAATGTCAGTTAAAGTTATTTAAATGTTTGCCTGTTGTGGGAAAACAGCTCCTTCATCCAATGGATTTTAGTTCTCAAAACATCTTTGCGTGCTCCTATCTCATTTAGTATTCATATAAAAATTTTCTACCTAAAAAATCCATTATTTCACTAGTTACTGGAAGGTACAAATACACCTCCATATAGTACTGTGCTCAAATTAAAGAAGTTAAAGTATCTGGTTACTGATTTCCTCAAAACAAAAGGCAAAGATCATTTAAAAACAACTCTGTGAAGAAAAGTCACTTAAATTAATTTGAACCCAGAATAGACATGGCCATTCTCAGGCTAACTTGTTTTTCCATTTCTATTAAAACATGTGCCTGGCAGCACTACTGTCCTATGAATCATGGTTAAAAAATCCAGTGGAAAGAAGTTATCTACTTGAAGCCCTTTCTGCCTGTAACACGGGCATTGGGATATAAATGATAGAGTGAAACTTTTTTTTTCTCTCTAATGAGATAAAATGAATGTATAAATCTTGACTAACAAACCTTTCTATCCATTAATAAAGTCTTTGGACTCTCTAGGATTATGGACTTTCATATTGTCTTCCATTTCCTTTTTGAAGGTAGGCAGAGATCTTAGACATCCTCTCTGAGGATGTTCTGGTGGACCTGGAGGAGTATTCTCCTTGTGGGTACATTATGCAGCTGAGAGCAGAGAATTTATGAACCGGTATTACACTGTATGTCTTCACAAACAGTAAAACTTTTCACTCTGGCAGCTGACAGGTGCAGGATATAAACCCATTACTGAAGCAGAAGCTAGGTAAGGTTGAGTAAGGTTCATATATGTTAAAAGGTCTTTCAGTCAGGAAAGTTTTGCTTTATTTTTTCAAGTTAATTAAATTAAAGGCAAATAATACAGCAAGTAGTCACATATACCTTGCTGTTAGGCATGGAAGCAAATGATGAGGTCGGAAGGAGACTCCTTCACACCGAATTGAAGTAGGAAGCATTTCTTAACAATGGATTTATAGCCTATGTAAGGCTTCAGAAGAGCAAAAGGTAATTTAAATGTGCAGAAAATTCCAAGAAGGAACAGAAGTTCATCTGGGGCATTTTGAAACCTTTGGGTTTGAGACGTGCCTGGCACCCCAGGTCGTGCAAGCTGCTGTCCACAGTTTGCTTCCCATGGCACCTGGACAGTATGCACTGCGGCTGCCACCCCTCATTTTTTCACTCTGTGTATTGCAACTAGAAGAAAGGGGATTATCAGAGGTGCCAGTGGGATGAAAGAGCCTTAGGAATTGATGGTGCCAGAAGAGGTATAGAGGGTTAGACAAGGTGATAGGGAACAGCTCATCCTCACATGAGGCTTGAAGCATTTTCTCTCTCTTGAGAATAATTGAGATCTTCTCAGTGTTTGGGAGCCTTGTCATGTGCCCTCTGCAACTGCTTTGCCTTGAGGACATACCAGTGAGAAACTCGTGGGAATTTAATTTTGTGTGTTTTATTACAGGAAGCTACACAGCTAAATTCAGTCTCCTCTTGCCCAGAGAATGCTAAAATGTTCTGCCATGCCAAACAGGCTAGTTTTCTGCTTTTCTATTAGGAGAGTCATGTGATGTGATGAGGTAGTGAGTGGTAACCTGCTCCTGTTATTCAGGTAACTGTCTTACCTGTCCCCAGAATCCGGATTTCAGAACTGCCATTGTCAAGTTTATGTTTTAAGTTTTTTAAACTCAAAATAACAGAGATTACATTGATCAGAGCACTGGCAGGAGAGCAGAAAAGACCAAATAGAAATCCTATTTCATGCAGAAGAAAATGGGCTTTATGTTTGAGTGACATGGGATGAACATGGGATAAACTGAGCTTTATGCATACTGTTGTAGACAAATTTTTCCATTAGATCCAGAGCTGTTTTGGAGACAGTTCAACCTGGTTGAGCTGAATAAAATGTTAAAAATCAGAAGTTGTTCCCAAACCCACCTCCAGCATGCTCTAGTCTCTGAGTTATTCCTTTAATAACTCCTGTTACTCCTGGGAACCATGTTGTCTGCACTGCTTTCAAGGAACAACAATCAATACTCGATTCCACACTGTTAAAACCCAATTTTTTTTATTTATCTCATGCTAGGAAATTTTCAAGGACAGTTCCACAAGAAGATCTTACACAAGATATCTTCCATTTCTTCCCTTCTTTATTTTAGCTTCTTTTAGTATATTGAGGCATGATTCAAACTACTGAAGCGAATGAAAAGACTTGCTGATTTCACTGGCCCTTCAGTTAGAGCCTGAGAGCCCAAATTAGGTGCCAGTCATTTCATATGCATATACATACATGTGCGTATGTAATAACTACCAAAAGCTTAGCGAGAACAGTGGTGCTTCTGAGACATTCAGATTAATAACCGTCAAGATGGAAATTACCTATTTATCCATACAGCAAGCAGCAAGAGGAGGAAAAGTTAGCTATGTTCTCCTAAATGTGCTTATTTTTGGTGCAGAAAGATGAGTGTCAGAGTATTAGGGTGGTCTTATGGACATGATTTGTATCTTTGCTTTCCTGGACAGACTGCTGGGAGTCATGACAAGGCTTATTTTTATAATTGTGAGAACCTGAGGGCAGGCTTTAATGGCCCTGGGCAGCCTCACCTGGGATCTCCATCCCACCCCCTACCCCTTCCATGGGCCCAGGAGCCCATTTAAGCTTACTCCTGGGTCTCTAGTCTCTGTTTGAGCTGTGGATGTGCTAGTTTTTATGCCTAGCACTGGTTCTCGCCGCTCCTGACCTGGGGACTGACTTCTCACCCCTGACCTTGTGGCTGTGGGCCTGTTTAGCAATCACTGGCCTGTATCTGACCTTGGTTATCCTCACTGGACCTAACTTGGATATTGAATTCCTGGCTTGACCTTGGACCTGCCTTGTTACCATGAGCCTTTCTCATGGTGTGGGCTCTGAGCTGGCCCTGGCTGCCCTCCCCGGACCTGGTCATGGGAGCCTTCAGATGAAGTTTCAAGGCTATTTTTCCAGGTAGCTACTGATTTTCATGAGCTACCTTGATCTTTCTCTATTCTTAATCAGTTTGGAAGCAATATCTTGGAAATATTAATCATGGAAAGCAAAGCAAGGACCTAGCTTGTGCTGTGACGACTAATATAGTGGTTGGAGCCACAAGGCGAAGTGGATTGGTGCTTACTGGCTTAGAGAATATGCAAGCGAGTTTTTCTTTTTAAATTGGAACTTGCTCCTGATTCTGATTGACTGTCACAACAAACAGTGTGGTGATACAGCTGAGGGCAGAGAGTGGGTAGGATGAGAAACCACTGACAGGAAATGTGGACAAATAGGATGACTTAGCTGTTTCTGTTGCTGATGGTTTGTATCATCAAACCATGTCCTGAGAGTCCTTTTCTTAATTACAGCATGGCTTTGGGGGTTACAGTGGAACACCGTTTATAGAAAAGATTTTTGTGTTGAGATTTTAAGGTTGTTCAAAGTGGGTGTGAATCTGTGCGACGAGGTTAAATTCACTGAACAAGCACAAGGAGTTTGTTAAGATTGCTTCCCCTCTATGCCAAGGCTTCTTCACTTTAACTGCAATGCTGGCTCAATTTTTAAATATAAGTATTAATTAAAAGCAAATTACTTGAATACTTCTTTAATTTGTTTTTGATAGCATTCTAGTACAATATCAAATATGGGTTAAATAGTTCTTGAAACTCATTTGGAGTTGCATAGTAGTGATATCATCTGCGGCAGCTTAATTGGATCTTAATCTGCTGCTAGTGTTCCTCTCTAGAAATATGTTTTTATTTCAGATCTCTGGCTAGCGGTGGGCATCTTGCATATGTAACTGTTTTCTGTGGAGCTGCCAGGTTGGAAACTCGCAGGAGCTGAAATCAAGCCTTAGATAACCATGTTTGTGTTGCAATAACATCTAGTTGTCAGCTGCACTACACGTAGTGTTAATAATGTAGCATGAGACAAACCCTTCCTTTCTGTGTTAACACTTCAGCTAATCTTTAAAGCAGTGTTAGGGAGCCATTGTGAACAAGGTTTTGATTTTCTTGGTGTTATCTTTCTGATAGAAAACCTGGAAGTGTGAAGTGTTACCAACTTGAAACTCTTGCCCATATTTTTGACTGAGAATGCCTAATGACAGGCACTTAAGTGTGCTTTTAGGCAATTTTTAAAACTATTTTTTCAGTGGTTCTCAAAGTACAGATTCTACTGAAATCCATAATATCTGCCAGGGTCTAATCTCTGAAACTAGAGCTTTGTGATTTTTTTTAAGTCATCTAGTTGGGAAAATACTGGGTTTTAATTGTCTTTATGCACTTACTAATGAGACAAAGCAAAGCATTTCTGTTTGCTGAGAAGTGAAAGGTGAAGCCAGTACAAAGATGCTATAATGTAAAAACCACTGATCTTTCTATTATTATCTTAGTAGCTGTAGTAAACTGGTTAGTTATCTTTGAAGTGGTTGGAATAGTGTGTATGTACATATGTGTGTATATATATTTGGGAATCAGAACAGTATGCCTTACTACTGTGCATAAACAATATTGATATTGCCTGAAAATGAACACTTCTGGTATTGGACTGGAATGTCATAAAGTTTCTGTAATCTCAGTCTTGCAGTAGAGAAAGGTAGATTTGGGAAACAAAATGGAAATTATTTTTTCTGGAACATTATTGTCTTCTTTTTATAGCTTTTAAATTGTAAATTTAACTGTTAATATCTTCTTGAGATGTGAGTAGTTAAGAGTTTTCTCCTCCTCATCTTAAAGTACATCTTATTAAATGTATTAAAGTCTAAGCTTAGATAATGTTGCAGCTGTGCAATGCCTGCTAGAATTTATTTTCTGTGTAATAATTTGTGTAGTGTACCTTCCCCTCTACCTTCTGCAGGAGCAGCTGTGTTGGTTTGATGTAGCCAGTGATTAGAAACACAGTGTGCTATTTCAAAGAATTTGTTGATGTTTTCTTGCTTCCTTTTGTTGAAAAGAAAATACTTAGTCTTAAAATACACATTTGCTCTACTTGGAGTCTCATGAGGCAGACTTCATCCTAGCTTTTCCTGGCTTACACTTACTTACGTATGAATGATGTATGAAGTGGAGTTGGGTGCATTTATTCACCTTGTAGTTATGGAGCCAGAACCCACATTGTTACTTTCTTGGGAATGTGGTGGTGTGGTGTCAGCACAGGATTTGTGCTGTCTGCTGCAACTGACAACTATATTATTTCAACAGTAAAGTCTCCTACATAGTGCCTTTCACCCAGAAAGGACTTCTACCAGTCTAGAACCCTCTTTCCACACCATCTATTGGTTTTTAGCTCTTTTGGCTGCAGTGAGATGGCTTCTGACTGAGCTGGGCTAAGTAAACTACCATCACAATATTTATGTATTTATAATGCAAATAATACTGGACTGAGAGCCAGCAGCTTGTTGAATGTTACTGTATTTTGCTAATTCCTTAGGCTGTAATGATAAAATCTGAATTTGACCATGATACTATATCTGAATTTCTCTTCTAACTGGACTTCAAATGTCTTCAGTGGTTTCTTGGCTGCTAATGTTGCTCAGTAGCTCAGACTGACCTTCCACAAGATGGCACTTCAAGTATCCTGATGGAATCTGTTCAGTACTAACATACAGGAAACCATACTGCATTATGTATCTCAATTTGTGATGCGCTGCCTTTGATTTTTAAGTGTCTTAGGACTGGAATCAGAATGGACACCTGTATGCCCAGGTACAGACCCTTTGAATGCAGTCACACCATGAAATCTCATTCAGACTATCCCACTCAGCTTTTATGCTCATTAAGCTGTTTTCCTTGGAAATCTCCATCTAAATATGGCTTGGCCAGTCCTGTTGTGAAGCTGTATGAGATGAAAAGTTTAGGAGGTATGGCTGCAGGCCACTTAATAGATACATGTGGCCAGAAGTCTTCTGAGTGTGTCAGCTGGAGTTCACAAGGACCATGCTGGGTTTAGAGACATGACAATGAAATACCACAGGAAGAGAGGCGGTATTTTTATGGAGAGTAATTCATCTTATTGATTCAATACAAATGTAACTGTATATAACTTTAAAAGCCCTCGAGAACCCATGAATATGTAGTTCTGGAATATGTTCTGTTTCTATTGTGGTGTTAATATACCAAGTGCTGGGACTTTCAGATTACTCATCCAGAGGCATGAAAAGTATACTTACATATTTGGAAAAGGCCTGTAATTATGTGGTTAAAAAAATCAGATGTTCATCATTATATGCCTGTAGAAGTGATCTGTTTAAACTGTTTGTATTAGCTTTTGAAGCTGTAAAAGGGATTGCGATCTCATTTTTCTCAATGCTGTATAAACATGCTTTGAAAAATATTCCCTGCCCATGCAATATAACTACAGTCAGAGGACAGGAAGTTCAGAGAGCTCAAGCAACTTATCAGATGTCACTCAAGTCTAGAGATAACCGTAATATCTGGGTTGTTTTTTATCTATCAGGTAATGCTTTTGTTAACTAACGAGGTAAACTCTTCCTTTTGCATAGATGTCTTCTGTTATTCCTCTGCATCTTTCCTATTTGCCATAGAAAGAGATCAGGAAATAACTCTTACGCTAGAATTACTGGGTCAAGACACAGGACTTCTAAATGTTTCTAGTCATTGCTTTTAAAATCCTATTGTGAGTTTAAATTAACACTTAATATCTAGGCATAGCTGAAAAGTGCTCTGAAGCACAGGACAGACAGAAGTAAAGCCCCTTCTGCTACTGTAAGGTGACTGTGGTACTGTCACATCTTCCAACAATCTGAGTGTTGGACAGTGAATGGAGAACATCCAGGGAGCTATAACAAGCTGTGTAACTGAGTTAATTCTTGACAAGGATGAAAACCTTTTTATCCCTCTCATAGGACTCATTTGAGGATGCAGAGGTCAATAAAAAATCATGTCCCTGGACAGACCAGCTGCCAATGCTTTCTGCTCTAATGTAGTTCACTAGCTTAAGAAGCGGAATGCCTTTGCAAGGTAAGAGGCTTCTAGTTTCTCTGGGTGTGAGTCTCTATCTTTCACAGCATCTCAGACTTGTTCAACAAAACATTGGAACCCTTTCCACTTTTGAATTCTCAAATCTGAGTCTTTTATTCTTTGATTATATAGTAAAACTGAACTTGGAAACTTGCAAAACTGTGGGTACTGTTGTGATCGAGTTCAGTACTACTTGCAGCTGAGTTTCATATGCGAGTTGTCTTCAGCGAGTTGTTGCTGCCAGCAGAATTGTAGGAAATAGCTGGTTGTTAATCACCGACGATGAGGAGCTTTCTATTTGCCCATTCCTTGTTTGATCAGTGTGTGTGTGAGGGAGGTAAAATCCAGCTTATAATACACACAGATCTTTTCAGGACACAACTTGGGGTTGTTTGGGTTGGTTTTTTTTTTTTGGAGATCTAATAAAACATGCTGAATGGGGCAGTTAGAATAAGGGTAAAGTGAATGTCCTGGCAGACATTTAATAAGATGAGTCAGGGAAGAGGAAGCAAGAGGCAAGTGACCAGTATGGTCTCCTCAGTTTGGGTGAGGGCAGTATCCCAGTTTTGTCAGCATGAATAAAATCCTGGAGCTGAGAGGTTAAAAATGTACCTGTTGGTCTCAAACTGGCACTTCACGAGTTGCCTGCCCAGCTTTTGTAAGGGGCTAAAAATGTGCAGATGTTAGATTGGGGAAACTGGAGCCCATCTGTGCTGTTCTCAGCAACAGTTCGGGAATTGAACGAGCAGCTGAAGATGTTTCGAAAGCAAGAAAGGGATCTCTGACCTCCTGTTTTCACACAAATGGAAGCAGCATGTGGTAGACTGCAACAGGCTGTTCAGATCAACTCTGAATTCTTTGTACAGGCTGCTGCTGTGAGCCAGGGAAGAAAAGACTTGCGGATATAACTTAAAGAAGCTGCTACCATAAATACAATTGCAAGCAGGTCAAGGTTTCTATAATCTTGTTTGGTTTTATTTATTAACTTGATGTTTTGCACAAACACTTAATACTCTTGCATCATGTAGGGCTGTGTATTTACTGTGTGAGTAGTCATGCAGCTTCTTTCAGTCCTGTTGTCTCTGAGGAGTCTGAATAAATGTCTTTGGTAGAGGTTGTTCCAGAGATCAGTTAGGAGCACATCCCTAAGAAATGGAGAGGAACTGGCAGCCCATAGAGCCATAGGCCATACTTTTTAAACTGGTTAGTGTTACTGCATTTTACCTATGTACGTGGACTGGAAAACATTTTTATGGGCTTTCCTTTGATATATGTAGGATGGAGGGAGAGTGGTCCAACTCAAAGCTCTAGAAAAGACTTATGGTCATTTTTAATAGTAATTTGTCTTTTTCCATGCTTAGAAACGCCAGTGTGTTTTTTAGGAAAAAGCAAAGCCCTGCTGGAAGAGGAGCATTCTGATCCTTGTTTGATTAATCTTCTCTTTACCAGGTTTCTTCCTAAGACTCAGATTACTGCCTTGGTGTGTGGAAAAACATTGTATCTTTTCCTATATTACAAAAACATCATAATACAGTAATTATACAGGAAGGCTAATCCAAATGCCCTTGAAACTAATTGGAATGCTTACTTTTGCATCAACAGGCCTTTCTATTTAATGTGGTGTGATTTGGCTCAGACCCCTCTTAAAAACAAAACACACAAGAAGTTCCAAAAGTAAGTTTTCAGGAATGTTCACAGGCACATTCCCCCACAAACAGCTTCATTCTTGTTAGTGTTTCAGATGAGGAGATTGAAGTGGGTAATTAACATGTATGAGCTGCATTTACAAGCTGAAAAAATGTTTATTGTTTTATCCCTTAAAGACTGCCTGCCTTGCTCAACACTAAACTGAGTAAAATCAGGAGGAAATATGATCCTAGCTTTTTTGAAAAATGTACTCCTGAAAGTAAGGAACTGTCTGGCTAAGTTTGTATGCAGTTCTGGCAGCTAACTTATGGTATCTCAGCTAACAAATTCCCTTTCATCTATCACTGATACTCAGACAGAAAGAACTCCTCTGTGATACCTGATACTAGGCTGTTATAATGAAACTCTATAAACTTGAAATTCAGGCTTGTTTTAATGTGTTGCTCAGACACTTTTTGTGTCTGGAGTCTTGGACTTCTTTCAAAACAGCCTTATGTTTTGGAGTTTAAATAAACAAACCAGCAAGGTTTTGTTTGAGTTAGAGGAATGTGGGGTACCTGCTGTCTTCCCAGCAAGTGGCTTCCTCAGTAGCCAAGGCATCTCTGGAGATGTGGGCTAGCGTCTATGATCTGTGTTTTGCAGTTTTTAGAGCAATTCTGTGGTGAGCAATGCCCTGTGGGATAGGCTGTGTTGTGTGACACCTCTCTCCACTGGTGGAAGCCGGTTGCTGCTGAAACTAGCAAGTTTCCTCCAAGGAGTTGTTGCACCTAATCAGGTAGAGATGGGTTTATTTCCCTTAAGGCTCTTTTTCAACTTCTGCCAGCTGTAACTAGTGAACCTGCCCTCTTGTGCTAGGCACATTCTTTTGATGCACCAAACACTCCTTCAGCAAACTGCTGAAATATCTGCTCTGCTCCAGTGAATATGCCAGTATTACTCCCAAAGCAGTATTGGGCAACTGATTTCCAAAGACTTTGGCAGAATCTTTAAAGGACTGCAGCTGATATGAGGCAGAAGAGTTTTGGTGTGGAGCTCTGCCTGACTCAATTGTTCTGTTTCCCAAGAGTCCCAAATGCAAGCTCTCTGTTTTGTGGCATGTTGCTTTTGATGAGCTTGTACCTGTACCAGGGTGTGAAGCCATCTTTTGCAAGTTTTAGAAGTGTGTTGCTGCTTGGCTGAAGAAATAAGGAACGGGGGGGCGGGAATCATTTGGTAAGTTTCAGTAAGGAATTTTTGTAGGGCAAAACCCTTGGAGGCAGCATAGTTGCAATATATGAGTCACCTGAAATACATAACATGAATTGGGTAGTAAAGCCACCATCCCCTTCTCAGAAAATTAAGTTAATTATTATGTCTAGAAGATTAGGAAGAGTGGGGGAGAGTGGATAGATGTTTAACAAGCTGACCTTCCAAAGTTCATGGAAGTAATTTCTCAGTATAGGCTAAAGATAAGATCAGAACCTGTAGGGCAAACATGCCTCCAGAATAAATGCAGCATACAAATAGTTTTAACACAAAGTTCAACAAGCTTGCTGTAATAGACTGCTTGTTTTAGTTCTTCACATATATATTAGGAAATAAATGCTTGTATATTGGAAAATATGCAAAGTTTCTGTAGAAACTGCAATTCTGTAGAAAATTGCAACATCTTGGAGAGATGTCAAACTGAAAAATAATGTAGCTATAAAGATGCAGAAATATCTGTCATACTGTTCCTGGAGTGGCCTGTTACACAAAGGTTATTGGCAGTTTTCAGCAAGAATGACTGATGTGAAATATACTCTATCCTGGTGATGCTGAAGGGTTTAGTAGCTGTAGCAGAAGAGATGCCTGTTTACAGCACAACATGCCTGAACGAGGCCGGAGTATGTTACAGGATGCTGCGTGGTTGAGGAGACTGCACAGGCATCTCAGATCAAACAAAACCCACTCACAGCACACAAATGTGAACTTGCATGGGGATCATATTTTATAACTAAAAATGAACTGGCACTGTAAATAACTATTACAAATCAGTTGGTCTATTGAATTAGAAAGTTTTAGCACTTTTTAATGAGATGCTCAGTATTTGTCATCAGGCACAGAAAGGTGTGACACGGGTTCTCTCGCAGCACAGCCAGAAATCTGGATAATTTTTGTGCTAAGGTAGCCCCGTGGCTGAAGCACAGGCCAGGAGATCTGGGTTCACTCCTTGTCTCTGTATGGCAATTACTAAGCAGACACTTAATCCCTATGAACTGTTTCTGTGTCCTTAAACGATTGGAGGCATTTATTTGACACCCAGACACCTAAGCGATACTCATGTGACAGACTGGCACCCTGTTAAGATTAGAGGTTTTCCTTATATTACAAAAATCTCTAATTGTTTTGTAAGAGTATTTCTGCTATTGTATGTTCATTTGTGTGCCCCTGAGTTATTTGATTGGACTTTTTTCTTTTCTACTACACTTTTGTGTATTTGTGATGAGCTGTGCAATCTTTGAGTGCAGTCTCAGGACAAAACTTAATGAGGATACTCTGACTTGTAATGTTGTACCAAGACTAACAGCAGTACTGTGACAAGAGGACGAGTTTGCTTACCCTTTCCCAAATGATAGAACAGGGAGAAAACCATCAAGATTTCATAATGAATGCACTTCACTTTCAAGACATTAAAGCATTCCAAAGCTAATTGGTACTTGAAATCCTGTAGCAAGGTTTTATGGGAAACTTAACCAAAAAAAGTGCATATTTTTCTAAAATTATGTTCCATTGTAATGGTTTGTATTAATAATACAGGTGAAAAACTTTGTAAAAATCAGAGTGATATATGGCAAGCTTGCATAACTAAAATTATTTTGCTAAAGCTACTTTTTGTCTCATTCTATCTCAAGATCAATGACTGCAATAACATTTGACCTGAAGTGGAAAGCTTTGATTCAGCAAAGAACTTGAGGATACTAAGCATTTAGTTATTAAATTCTTTCCTCAGCAAAAGTACTTGATCACATGTCTACCATTAAGTGTGAGTGCAGCTGCTCTTTTGTAATCACATGTATGCTTAGATTCAAATTGAAATCTGTGAAACAGAAAAGGAAAGTAATTCAAGACAATTATTTGGCAGTGATAGGTTTTCTTACTTTGCAAAGCTTACACGAAGTACACTTTATTTCCCAATTATTCCCAATTGTGCTTATAGTTGATACTTTTATTCACAGGCTGAATTGAAGAGTTGAATAAAGTGTCAGTTGTACTCATGTACACTGACGGTAGTCGTTTTGGTAAGTGATGTGAGAAAATGAAAATTCCTATTAGAATGGAGTGAAGCATGTTACTTATTTTTTTATCTTAAGTTTAAATTTTTAGAATTTTTCTTAAAAATCACCTAAGTGAAGAAATAAAATGTGCTTTCTTGGTGTTAAAATATCATAATATTTAAATGCAACTGAAATTATTACATGTTTTTGACTGAACTTACAAATTCTCTCAACAATACTTTCAGTGGAAAACATTTGTCCAGAACCTCAGTTGTCTACTCTGGAGTCTTGATCCTTTGCGGTACATTTTGCAGTGCCAGTCAGCATGCTGGAGTGATTCTGGGCCAGGACCTTAATTCCTAAGTGCCATGAAACATGCCCATGGCAGGGTGTGTGACTTGTTTTTTTTCAGAGGCACTGACTTCACAATGCACTGAATGCTGACTGCCAGAAATCTGGGAATGTTTCCGTTACAGCTTCCCATAGTGGGGACATCAAACATGAGCAAATTGAGAACTGACACATGGCTTATTGTTGCTGCTGAGACATTTATGAATGCCTGACTGGCTTTCTTCGTGGTTACTAATAGAAAGGCTTTTAACATAACTCAGTTGGCTCAGGGATGAGAAGAGGCTAAGGACAGGCTGCAGGAAGAGAAGAATGAAGGTTATAAGGTAGGCCACAGTGGAAGATGGAGTAAGAGACAATAGATGGAGAATACAACAGTGACTTAGTTGTATGTTGAGATTGTTTCCCTGAAGTGGAGAAGCAGAACTCAAAGGCCAACAGAATGGGCTGCTTTTCTAGCAAGTCAGCATGCAAAAGGGGGTTTAACATTACAGGGTGGGTAGCAGACAGACAGGAGATTTGGCGCTCTCAGGCCCAATAGCCTCATCTGTGTTTCCCAGTTGCAATAAGAGTAGGGAGTACTTTAGAAGTCCTGCGCGTTACTTTGGTGCTGCTTATATCCATTGAGTCTATTCCAGGTTAGCTAAGGGTTCAGTATGTTCACTGTCTGTGCATGTACTTTATCTCTTTCAAATATGCATGAGTAACAGCCACTCCTGAAGCAAACCTAGGAGTGACTTTGCATAAGGTCTTCATATGCCTTTTTCCAAGTGAGAGAACAAGAGCAGATCAAGAACAGGCCAGGGGATGAAGTACAATATGAGCTCTTCGTGCTTCTCTACTGTGTTTACCTAAGGCCACCTTCCTCCTCAGGTACAAGGTGAGAACATGCTTCATCCCACATGCTTCGCCTTCATTCATTTCGTTGAGGTTTCTTGGTGAACAAGAAACATCCAGAAAGTCTCCAAAGCTTTCCATTGTGCTTTTTATCAGGTATGTGGGTGACTGCATTGCTTTGAAGAACAAGCTGTGCAATGCTTCTGTACTGTCATATTGCTTCACATTTTTGCACAGTTCTTACGAGTTGTCTCACTCTGGCACAGGTCGAGGCAAGGAAGCTCAGTCAGAGTAGGGACTAGCTTGCACTTGAATCTAAGGTCATGAAAAATAGTCCTGTGGAAATGTCAGCTCTGGTAGTGGTACAAATCAAGTGCTAGGAAAGGATGGAGGCCAAACCAGAAGGCTGCTGCTTAAATCTATGGTTCATCTGTGCTTAGGTTTTTGGATGATGTGCTGGTTTTCCTCATCTCAGCATGTGAGAGTATCTGAAGAATGTCTAGAGGAGGCAAATCAGTTTGATGTAAGGTATAGAACTGTTTCTGTATCGGGAGTAAGTCAGAAGACTGAGAGCAATATAATAGAGGTCTGCAGATGTGAGTGGTGTGGAAAGGGATTGGTTGTGTACTCTTCCTTCCAATACAAGGCCTAGAGGCCACATGTGAAATTACTAGGAACTAGATGAAAATAAGTGGAAAGAAGGTGCTAGCAAATGAAAAGCATCATCAGATTTCAGCCAGTTCCCTCTGCTGTGAATAGCTGGAGGAAGACACAAGATGAGCAGCACATGCTTGTCCTGTTCAGTCAGTGTCTGCTAGTGCCCACTGCTGAGGGTGGGATACCAGGCGGACGGACCCCCTGAGTCAGTCGGGCCTGTCTTGTGTGTGTGCCCCTACAGGCAGTGCAGATACAGTGAGCCCTAGTCACCTAGTGTGACAACTCAGACACGTGTGCTGGCACAGCGAGCTGCAACAGCAGAGACAAGGACGTAAGCTCCCCATGACATGGCAGGATAGCTCCAATCTGCAGTTACTGCGGGTAGCCTTGAACGGCTTCAGGGTGTCAGGAGTGCAGCAGAAGGCTTTAGCTAACACCCTGGCCAGAGCTCCCAGGAAACTGATATCAAAAATAGCCTGCACTTCTGGTCACCTTGGTGCCACACCATTCTGCCCTGCTGGGCACTTATCAGTCTGGACTGATAAACAAAGCAAGTCAGGTACTTCATTGTCACAGCTCTGCTGCGTGGCTTTAGCCTCGCGGTAAAGGGTCACTTAATATTACAGTCCTCAGGCTCTTTGGTAGAGTTTTGCTTGATGATTCAAATTTAGCATTTTCACAATCAAGATAAATATTGACCAGGGAACCAGAAACACCTCCCCTTTTTCATCCCTGCTTGGGACATTTTCTCTGTGGAAAAACAGAAAAATTGGAGTGTGGTGCAGCTGGTCTGACAGCTGCCAAAAATGTGAGTGGATTATAAATAAGTTATTTCTCTCTATAGAATAATTATTGGCAAGGACATAGGACTAATCTAGAGTCTCTCATCTCTAGTCTAGAAATAGCTGCTTGATTGACAAAAAAATAAAGCACACTTAAAAAAAACAAACCCCAAAGACCAAAAAAGCACAAACGAAAGTAATTCAAGCAAAAAATACACCTGAAGCAGGAATAGTAAGCTTTTGGTAAAATAGCTGAGGGGGAGAAGCAAGGAAGACATCTTTAGTGAAATTGCTCTGAAAAAAGCAACTTGAACAAGATCCGAATATGTATATTGAAAGATAATTCCTGCTACAGCAGCATTGCATACTTATTTCATTGACCTATGCTCAGCTTTAAGCTTAGACGTGAAAAAATGGATGACTGTCAGCTAAATGTGGAATTACACAAATTGCTCGGTATTTCTAAAACAAATGCATTGGGGAATTAGTTACTGAATGGCTTTATTCTTGTGCAGAAATCCTGCCTCCTTCTTTCCTGTGAATTTACTGTGCCAAATCTTTTCAAAGTTCATAGTGAATATTTTGTATGTTCCTAAACCACAGAAATGACCCCAGAATATATGCATGTATTTCAAAATAGCACATGCTGTTTTATAGCCAGTGTCAGCTTCTTTCATGTTCCAGCCTCCTTAAACAAGTCTAGAAACAGAGCTGTCAATTACAGGTGAGAAACCTTGACCTATGAAATAATTTTGTTACGGTTTAATGCATTACTCTTATACTGTGACTAAGTGATAAGATTGTCTTTGAAAAAGGTACTGGCTTATCCAGTTTTATGCAGAACCGTTCCAAGGGACTTTAAATTTCACTCCTGGCCATCAGTGTTGCAACATGTGGTACTACTGTGAGAGGAAATTGGGGTCTAAGGAAAACACATTTGAATATATAACTTCAGCTGATCTTTCAGTGTGCATGAAAGTCCTGTTAAAAGAAAGGAACTTGCATGCTAAAACCTCTTGGGATGTCACAGAGACTTGTAAAGTTACAGCAAAAAGAAGACGTTTCAAGTCAGGAACATGAGAATTGGTGACCTGGATCTAAACAGCATCTACCTCTGATAGTCAGTATCAGCTGCTTCAGAGGAAGGTGAAAATAAATCCAGAGGGTGGGAAGCTGTGGGTCTAGCACAGTCCTTTTCTAAACACGTGCCACTAAATATTAGTGTGCTGTGTTGCAGAAATACTTACTTTTTCTTTGAGGAAATTGATTTCGTTGGCTGTATTAGCTCTGGATGCCCTTAGCCGTACCTGTTTCTAAGCCCATCAGGAATGCTACCAAGTTCTTTATCTTAAGTGATTCTTGATCTTGATAAAGTGAAGGAAAGAAAACTTTAAAGTTAGGCTAAACTGCTGCAGAACGGCTTAAGCTGTGGCAAGGCAATGAATCCTGAAATCTCCAAAGGCTTTCTGCAGCCCTCTTTATGAAATTTTGTGCTACTGAATTAAGCACATTGCATTACATGCTCCTTTCATGGTTTTGATTGATCCACTTTGAAAAATCACTGTTTTGCCTTGAGGGAAAATATGTACAGAAAAGATGCCCAGTGCTCATGGTTAGGCTGTACTTCCTACTTCAAGGTTTCTTCTATATTGGTTATTCCAGTCAAGAAACCATGAGTATTTGCTTTTGTGGGATATTTTCTGCTTTTGGGCATATGCTTGCTAAGTCTGGCACATTGTCATACGATATAGCAGTTATTAAATTAAGCTATCAGTTGCCAAATGCCAGTATAGATTAAAAGAACATAACCGAACACTGACTGTAAGATTGTAGAGACTAAAGGCTGTGTCTTCAAATGATCCTGCTATCCTGAACTCATGTAAATATTTATGAATATATTGACATTAAGATAAGAAGAGGAAAATTCCCTACCAGCTTCATGTGCAGTTTAATTTTTGACTAGGTCATAGATGCTGTTTGTTTGAAATGAAAGTGCACGTGTTTACTTTTTCCCCAAACCACATCAATGTTGAGATCATGATGGAGGTCTGAGCGTGGTGCATGTGAGCTGAGCTTTCCTCTGCATGTTGCACTTGGAGGACAAGGAATCTGCAAAGGCCCAGTCTTCTGGGAAACAAGGATGGCTGTCGTCCCTTGAGCCTAAGGACTGTAATTCTTTGCATCCTACTAGTTTTTTAAAAGAAGTATCTGTGCTGCCAAGTAGAAAGCACACTATTTGGCTATCATCTCCATACACTGTCATCCGAGGAGAGAACAATGATCCTGGCCCGTTTTCTAAGAGGCACCAGGGGAAATGCATGTGCAGCCACCCAGCACTCTGCACTACTTCTCTACGTGGACACTTCACATGTGAACTCAGAGTGACTGTATTTTTGCAAGATATTCCCTGCTATCTTGCAGTATAGCAGCCTCTTTGTACTTGCTAGGAACATATTTTTCAGGGTGTGTTTATGTGAACTACCTAGATCTCTGCTAATGCTCTCCATTAGTGTTCCTGGATAGAGAAGGTAGGTGAGATCTCCCAATAAGGCATTCTTGGTATGCACCATAGAGTCCACACAAGCCTTTACTGCAGAGTAGCCAAAGATAGGACCACATGAATGCAGACAGTAGAGCTTCATAGCCCTCCTGGGTAGTATGATTGATTCTCACCTCCCCAAGTTTATTTCTTGACAGATGTTTTTGAGACACAGTGATGGAAGTGGCTGATGCCTCTGGACATCAGGTTGGTGAAAATCTTTGGTTTGGTCTCATTGATTTAGGAAAACAACGCTCTTAGAACAGACAGAGAATGATTTCAAGGTAATGAGTTGAGACCAGGGAAAAGCAAAATTCACTGTTTTAAAATAGTTCCAGCAAAATGTAAGGTTTTGCTTTTTATTTTCCTCAAACAATTTTCCAGGTTACTAGGACAAAACCATTGCAATCATTTATCTGACTGGGAGGGTCAATGTTCCTTTGAATAACAGATGGGTGCGGTGAACCTTTACTTCTCTCCCCTTGGACCCAGCTGCCTAAACATTTCAAAAAGAAGTATGAACACAGGACAGATATGGCCTTGGCAGGGACACGGGCAAGTAGGACACGTGCCCTGGGCCAAATCTTTCTTTAGAGGAAACCATGTGAAAGCACAAACACATGTAGGAAGTCACAAGTATAACTGAGAGCAGAACTGGGTTTCATACTTGCAAAGTTGCCTAAGCTGCTTTCTTTGTCAAGCCTAGCAATTTTCTGGGCTTCCCCGTGGCTTTTTTACTTCTGCTGTTTAGCAGAGCACATTCAGAGATCCAGCTGCTGTCAGAGGTGACATGGCCACAGCTTCAGTCTTCTGATTTGGAGGGTGCCAGGACATCTACAGGGAGCATCTTGTTGATGCAGGTCCAGGTTATGGTGTTGGTGACAAATGTGGGGTTTTTTTTAGTTGAACCAAAAAAGAAACCAGGTAAAACGTTTCAGTACTCATGTCAAACCATTTATTATCATTCAATATGTGGGCTCTAGTTTTGGTGGATAAGCTAACACACAGTTTTGTAAGTGGAAGTTTTCCTGTGTGGAAAAAGTGGAGATGCTTTTGGCAGTAGCAGAGTGAAGCTGGATTTCGGGTATTGCATGGAGATCATATAGAACCAAAGTACCTGGTCAGGTCTTCTAATGCTTGAATTTGAGATTCTGCCTTAGATTAACTGTTCTGCACTGGAGGGGTGGGTGAAGCACTTAATGTTCCCTTAGACAGAAAACATGCAGAACTTCATACTTGTGTTTTACCACAATTGAAAGAAACACCAAAGCATCGAAGCACTACTGCGGCCCATGGAGGATCACGCTGGGAGTGTTCCTCTGACTATGAAAAACCAGTGGAACAGGAAGTTCTAATGTGTGAAACAATGCAGTATGTCATGATAATTTGGCACGGAGTGATGGTATGCCTTAAGTCTGGCTAAAGGGGAGGGTGGATGCTTGAGAGGTACTGTAAGAAGTATTCTGCCATGGGTTGTCAGCAGCATATGTAGCAGCAGTGAATTCTGACACCATAGAGGTGTTATTCCTTAAGCTCCCCCAAATCAGGAGACAGCAGAATCAGGGCTATCTGACAGGTTGCATGAGTAGGACATGGATGGGTAGAACTTAATGACCTGAGGTGAAAAGTCAATTGTTAACAAGAGAATTTCTTGTGATAGGGAATGGCTCAGGGGCAAGATGTTCCCTCAGAACAGTGCTATGGCTCTGTCCTCTGTCTGTGCTTCCTGGCATATTCTTCAAATTTTTACCTTGGTAAAACATAACATCAACTTGCTGGAGTTCTGAGAACTATATTGTGGCTGACCTAGAGGGAAACAAACAGACCTTGGCAACAAATGCACCCAGGGTTGCTGATACTGTGAACTGCAGAGTATAATTTGAAGGTGGAATGAATGACTACCAGTGAAGTCTGCCCCTCTCTTCTGCAGGCCAGATCCCCCTCAGGTGGGGACTGATGAGTGGTGCAGTATTCTGAATTCCTCCCTACACACTGATAGGGGATGATTTGCCTAGCTATTGTTATATTATGGGCAAGGCTCATTCATATAAAAGCAAAAGTAGTGCTCTACCCATGTGTCCTGTGTTTTTGCAAGTACAGACAAAGACAGAATTGATCTTTTACATTATCTGAAGGCAGCCCTTAATGTCATGGGTTCCATTTAAACAAAGAAAGAAGCTTTTCACAAGCTGCTGCGTAAGTATTATTTTGCTTTTTGGTGGTGCCTTGCTAATCTAGCTTAGTATCTGTTTTCTGGATAATTAAAGGCTAAGCTTTACTATTTTATTTTTAAAAGGAAAAACTGGAAAGAACAGAGGAGAAGCCCTTGCAAATAATGCATTTTACTGACAGTTTCCACTTAAGCCTGACAAATCCATTTGTATGCTGTGTGATGGAGATGTGGATTCCTCAGATCTTAGCTGGAGTATGATGCAATACACCTCAATGAATGAGCCTAGAGGCTAGCGGTTTAGAGGTTTTTTTCTGTAAAATTCTGAAGCTGTCTAAAGACCCTGAAATCTGTGCACCAATGAAATGTTGTTGTCAGTTTGTGCAAAGCAAGAAGTTAGTATTGTAAGTCGCCTGCATACTCTGGCAGCTATGAATAGAGATAGTGCAAAGTCATGCTGTAAATCTCTATATAAATCTGACTTGACTAATCTGAATGATACTGCTTGCACTAAATCAGGAAGAAAATATAAGGGAATCACATAAATTTGTAGGTCAAAGGCTGGCTACCAGGCCAAGTGCAGATTGCACAATGACTTCCTCTTCTGGAAAGTTTGTGCAGAGTGTTGAGCTGAATTGTTTGTTTCCAGATAAGGTGCACAAGGAGAAACAGTAACATTGATACGTATTCCGTGTGATGTGTGTGTTGGGATATCTATGAAAAAAGCAGCCCCCAAAATGCTGTATTGAATATTCTTACTGTACAAGCAGATACAGGACAGTGGGTTATTGTTGTACATGAACACTTTCCTGTAAAGAATTGTACTGTGTGCAAAATTATGCTAGACCTTGTGGTTTTTGAAAGACATCCTGGCTTTATTTGCAAAGGTAATAGAGATTCTAGTTTTCCAAATTCTAGTGGGAAATGGAGAGGATCTTCTCCTTTTGTACATAGAGGACAACTTTATTTCTGCAGGTTTGCACACATAGGAAGTATTCCTGATTTTACTGCTTATAAAGCCTGCCAAACCATCACATGGTTTCGTCTTGTATCTATGCTATGAGCAAGTATGGACTTTAACATCTTTGTTTTAAAATGTTTGATGTGCACCACTCACAATATATTGAAGATAGTTTTGAAAAACCCAGCAACAGGACAGTCTTAAATCACCTAACCCAACAAATGCCTTAGCTTCTCTGGAAGCTTTCTTTTTCCTTGATTGATATGGATACATTTGCTACCTGCCAATAAATACGTGGATAATGCATATAAAAGCCTTTGCTCCCGTCACCAAAAATCAGTATGAGTTAAGAGCTCTGTGCAAATGTTTGGGCCTTTATCCTAAGTAGCAACTTGAAAGAGACCTTAAAAAAACCCACCCCTCAGTCTGACAAGTATTTACCAAATCAGATTTTCAGAGGGATCACTGTTAGTTAAATTTTAAGTGAAACAATGGCTTCATATTTATTACAACAACTTATTCTGGTGAAATTAAAATAGATTATGAAGTATCCCACTTTGATGTGGGTTTTGAGTATAGAATTCCTTCTGGTTTTATCTTTTATATCACGTGGTCGAAAGTATGCATCTTAACTGGGTATCAGCAGTCCTCCTGATTCTCTGGAGACTGTAGTTTCAAAACAGATGGCCTCAGAGATAAAAATGTGCAGCACTTACTACTTGAACTGAACACTTTGGCACAAGTTTATTTCATTGGTTAAGGGCGCCTTAAATTTAGTAAGCTTGATCAATTATTCCACTGAGTTGGGTAAGATACCTTGGATGAAAATCCTGGTATGTTGTAAGTTTTACAGGAAGTAGTCTGACTCATTTTACTGCTGGTGTGCAACAGGTTTATAAGCCTTTATCTCACTGAAGAAAAAAACATAAACTGGAGTCTGTATTTTTCAGACCCTCTATATCTATGATACAATAATAAGGTGAAACTAAAACCACAAACTGTCCAAAGTAGGAAGGAAGTCATCACATTTTTGTGTCCTTTTGTGGCCAAAGAGATCACTAGCTTTAAAACAAGCATTCAGTGTTTTCCTATGACTTTTATTCCCACCTGTAATTATAACTAGCAGTGCTTCTTTTAAATGCAGAGGAAAACCCCAGTTCTGCCATGGGAAGCATTGCATTTTATGAGGTCTCAGGTTTTCATTTGCCCTGAGGGTTAAAAAGGAAGATACTTGTTCAGTGGAGGACTTCTGCCATGCATGGCTCCTGTAAACCTGCTTTTGCTGTAGTCATGTAGTCAGCTGAATATTACTAAGGAAGGTCACTACATCATTCATTCACAAGCTGGGAAGGGAAATATTCCTGCTGACTCATGCTTATAAGTTATTTCCCTTGCTCCGCCTCCATTCATTTCAGCTCCTCCTCTCGGTGCTGGTAGCCTACTATATTTAAACAGCTGTCTTAGAGCAGAGGCAGGATTCAAGGCTTGTAGTTTGGTTGGCTTTTCCTGACTGTACAGGCATTTTCATAAAGATCTCACTTCTCATCAGACCTGCTGCTAAAGGTAAGGAGGCTGTAAGTAAATGCAGAGAGCTCTGTCTGGCATACTGTAACATTGCTTTCTGAATATCGCAGGGGTGTTTTTAGAAAGGTGGTATCTTTATGTACCATAAAGGTGGATTTTTTCCACATGCTTTTAATTGTGTTTGTGGGGTAAATGGCCTGGTATGTAAGAGTGATAATGTGAGTGGAGGGGCAAAAACAAACTTCTGAAACTTGTAGGCAAGTATAAAACGTAAAAGCTATTGATATTTCTGTTTTTTAAAAGCATGAATGAATTAAATTTTAAAAACTGCTGGTGAAAGGAATGGGTTGATGAAGAAAACTGTTGCATTTGTGTTAGCATTGTTCTTGTTTAAACCTGAGTGTCATGGTAGCTCTTTCAGTCTCTTCCATTATTTATATACACTGACTGCACTGCTCTCTTGAACTCTTCTCATGTGCTGTACAGGCCACACTTGGTCATCCTTACTTGAGCAAGTGTCTCATTGATGTTACAGAGAGCATGACTTGCATATTGCTGATATAACTTGGCTTTTTATTTCTACTGAAGCTCATTTAGTGTCATTGTTTTGCTAAATGCATCTTTGATTTTTCTTGTACTCACTTAAAACCCGTTTCAGTTGTGCAGCCTGGAACTACTAGGGGCCACATTGACCGACTTTATGTGAGTTATAGTCCCTCTAGGCTTAAGGCTGTGTCAGGAAGGTATGCAGAGTTTGGCCCAGAATGAGCTGGGTGGTTTTCCAAGCCAGAAAAATTACGTAACATCACATAGACACTGAAATGCTTTGGAACCAGCAAGGAGATAAATTGTGGAGCTTGCAGCATGCTCCCAAATGAAGAGGAGCCAAAACCGGGATCAGTGTCACTAAGTTGACTAAGTGTATGTGCCCAGCAGCCCTCTCTACATAAAAGGAGGGTGAGAAAGGCAGTCTTGGGTTTCTTACTAGCTCAGGCTTTCTCTTACTGCTAAGTAGTTCTGTATAGACTTGAAATGAACTTCAGTGTCCTGTATGCTTTCCAATAGCCTCTGCAAGAACAGGCTTTCATCATCTGCTACACGGTGTTAGCTGTACAGGTTATTGAGGCATATGTGGTCCCTTGATTCTATAGGCTGGAAAAAAAAAAATTAATCCACCTTTACTTCTAATGGCAGGAGAAGTAAACGTTTGGCATGAAACTGAAATGCCTGAGGTGCTCTGAGCGCAGTTTTGCCCCCAGAAGTTAAACATTTAGCCTACAAGATGGGAATAGCTATAAACAGGTTCAGCATCTGCTTCACTTTTTACTTAAGACGAAGAATTATTAACTATGAGTGTTAGAGATGGCAGCTATAGGATGTGCAAGGGACTTCAGCCATTTGTAGAGGCGTGCTAGGATAAACAGAAGCATCTCTGATGGCTAATCTTGTGTTGATAGAATTGTCCAGTGTCAAAACTTCAGGAAACAAAGCACATAGCACTAAAATGGTCATTACAGGGTTTTGTGAACCCAGATCCTGAATAAAACCATGGCTAAAAATGGTCATGTATGCGCATGGATCTTGTAATTTCATCAGAATAACAATTTTACTCCTCTAGCCATTAAGGTTTGGTTTAATTCCAGCAAATGCTCCTTTTTCATGTGTCAGAAGGTACAGAATGGAGGAGAGTGTTATCACTGAGCCCGCGGCTGCTGGCTTTGCTGTCTATCAGGGTGGGGTAGGGTGGCATACTGCAATGGCCAGGAGCCAAGGCAACCTTCTTCTGAAGCAAATAAGACTGCCAGGCTGACTTCTACAGTCTTGTGCCTTTTTTGTCCCCTTCAGGCTCCCCCAGAAAAATGCTGGCACGCAACAGCATGACTTTGCGCCCAAGTCTTACAAACGGGCTTGCAGGCTCATTATTTATATGCTGGCTTTGCTGCTTTCCTGGAACTGTTGCCATGTGCTGCATTGGGTTGGTTCAGCAGTCCTTGCTTCCAGCAAAAATCCCATGGATGTTGCTGGGTTACCACTGTCTACAGAGTGCATACAGTCTTTCTGTGCATGCTGCTGCAGAGTGCTATGGAGCAGAAACCTCAAGATTGCTTCCAGAGAACTTGCTTCCTTCTTCCATACTCCCAATAGTTTCACAGAAATAAGGTGTGCACTCTGTGTTAAGAAAAGTTAATAAGAACTTGTCTGCTTGTGTAGTGCAGCTGTGGAGAGGGATTGATTTGTTACCACGGAGAAAACCTTTAGGTGCTATGGTTTAGCTGGTTTGGGGGGAACACCTTACTGGTCACACCAGTGTCCTGTTCCTTTGGTGTCTCTGGCCAGCCCAGGTGCTAGTGCTGAATTCTACCAGTTGCAACTCTGGACATTTGTGGTAGGGAATTTTTTGGGTGTAAATTTACACAACAATCTGCTGAAGGTGGTGCAGGTTTTGGTTCATGTGGTAGAACCTACCCAAAAGGCTGGGCAGTTAGGCTGTGCTCCTGCAGCTAGAAGGGTTGGCTTAAATATGCCTTAAGGGCTTGATGTATGCCTTGGTATGGACACAACACAGGGAAGTGTTCATCTTCTGTACCTTTGAGTCCCAATTAAATCGGGAACCTAAGTTTCCTTGAAATCCAACTTTCTTCAAAGCTAGATGCTTGAAATGACTTAAATGATAAAGCATGACTATTACGTCTTTTAAGTGGTTCTTGCACTGTCAGGCAAAATGTATCAGAGTCATAGACTAATGCTTTAAGTGGTAATAGGCAACCAATGTTAAACTGATCCAAAAAATTGAACAAAGCTGCTAGTTTTGAATTCAGCTTGTAAGCCTTATTATGTGCCTCTTTGCTTGGATGAACCCAGTCCCCTCAGAATAGCTCTGTCTAGCCCAGTGATGGCTGTATACTGCTGTAAGAATTGTCACATCCTTGCAGGCAAATGCGCTTACAAGACTCCTCCTGGAAATCCTAATTTCACCTGTGGTTTTCTGACTGCTCACTCAATCACCAGGGTCTTAACGGTGTTACTGTAACTGCTGGGGATGTAAATGTCAGGCTTAAAGTGGTGCATTACACTGTCGGATGATATTTGCTGCAATACCTGTGTCAAAGGCAGTGATGTGCCAGACCTTATGGAAGTGTGCAGTGCACTTGCCAAAGATCTTTCTGCGCTTGAAAAGGGTGTGGAGAGCATGCCCTACTGACCAAGTTGTGCCATTCAGTGGGTTTTTACCTAGCTTTCCAAAATGAGAAATGATCTTTTTCTGAAAGACTGTATTCTCTGTAGAATAACTGAAAAGCTTATGCTGAATTTCAAAAAGCTCATGTTTATTGTGGTAAAAATAGCTTTTAACTTCTCTGGATTAGTGACAGTATAGTTGAAATCCTTGGAAAACTAAAGTCGTCATTATTTGACTTGGTGGGATTCCTGCAGGAATGGCAAAAAACTTTGGCTCGCTGGTCATTAAATATCTACATAACGATGTAGATTAGTTTTGTGGATTCCCCTCTAATGACACCTTAGTCTCCAAGATAATTATGATGTGCATTTTGTTGTTGTTATTTACTTGTTCAGACTGGGAACTCTCTATTTTCTGGAAAATAAAGAAAGAAGGTTCAGGAGCTAAACTAGCACTTATCAAAAAAACCCTGTATTGATGGAATGGTACATATTTGAAAATGCAGCTAGGAGATTTCCAGCCTTTGGGCAGAAGTCTTGAGTGAGGTTTGCTCTACTTATCAGTAAATTCCCAAGTTGATTTCAAAAGTACGAAGTGTTCATGATAATTATGACAATTCTCTACGCAGTATGGGCAGAAATGAACTTTTCGTTAACAAGCTGCAACACTTCAGTTACTGTAGTCAGAGGGTTACCAAAGTTGCCAGCTGTTTTGGAGGAACATGTGTGGAAGAGAAAGATAAGGGTTTTCTCCCCTTTTTTTGTGGTGTATAATCAGGGAATCATCCTTTGGTTTTGGGGGCAGGAGGAGAAAAAGATAAGTAGGCCTGTCCTGAGTATGGAAGTGTAATGTGGTGGTCTGCAATGCAAGGATAGTGCTTTAGATGAACCTGGGTTTGTGGGCTGTAGAAAGTCATGGGGGTTTTTGTCAAAACAACAAAAAAAAGGCAAGTAATTTGAAACTTAATTGTTTTAACAGGTAGACTCCAGGACCTAAATGCTTCCGGACAGGAAGATGTATGCGTTATTAACCAGACCCCAAAATAAGAGTGGGTTTAAGCCACTGCCTGTCGTGATCATAGGTAAGCTTTCCCCTGCCAGCATTACTGTGTTCTCTCGTGCTGTTGTTGCTTTGGACTTGCTGTCTTCAGCTTTTGTTCCACCTGTTCTTACTCAAACCAGAAATGTCTGACCACTGTTTCTGCATCCTTTCACTGACAGCCAAACTTTCTCTAGTACTAAGAGAAAGACCACTAAGAGTTGTGGGAAGTAGGGAACCAGGTATTTGACAAACTAAAACACATAACTCTTAACAGTAAACTTGGTAACCTTTGGGGCATCAGTTCAGCTGGGCCTAGTTTTTCTCTGTTGGATATTTAGAAGGGTTTGAAACCTCTTCATGACAGATAATCAACTTGCTGTGAAGTGATTATCTATAATGCTTGAATTGGAGGTGGGTTTGTGTGATCTTTTTTCCCCATCGTGTGTGTTTAGAAAGTGCTCCAGATGCTGTTAAAGTTTCTTGAGAATTTTCACAAGTGCAAGTCAGCTACACTGATTTCGTACAGACTTAATAGAATGGTAAAAAGATATGGGTTTTCTACCAGTTTAGAAAACAGGTTATATAGTAACTGTCTTGTCTCCCTTGCAAGAGGGGAGCTTTGCAATGTGAGGTGATTCTTGGAGCAAAGCACAGGTAGTGATGTCAGTGCCTTCCCCTCTGTGACTGATCACGAGCTGTGCTCAAGCACAGGTGTTGGACGCCGTTCATCTGAGCATGTGTTTAAATGTCTTTGTAGAGCTGGGTTCCTTCCTTATCTGTCATCTAATTTATAGCACTCGAGAGAGCTAGTCCAAAGTTAGTGCACCACATAAATCACGCTTGATCCTTGCTAACTGAGTTTGACAAGGACGCTGCTGGCAGCAGGTTCTAGTCTGAGAGTGCCTTTGAACTGCCCAGTTCTACAAGTCTTTAGGTGGGAGGGATGATATTTTGGCACATCCCTAGTGCACCTATACAGGGATCCAGTGTGGAGATGTCACTAAAGCCTCAGAAGTGTGAAGATGCACACTCTGAGGAGGCTGTTGGACTGAAGCAGCTCAGCTGTTTCACTGCAGCTGGACATTGCACACAGGTTCCAGCTACTTCCCCAGGCCCTGCTCCAGGAAGGCTGTGGGCTCCCTCCGCTGTGCTGGCAGCCTGATGAAAGCAGTTGCTTTCTAGAATAGTTTGAGCCCTAGAGGCATCTGTACTTGTGACCATCCGTATCAAACTTGGACGTGGTTCAGAGTAAATCCTCTGCATGCGTTGCTGAGTGGTATGCCCTCAGGTGATGAGGTTTGACTTAGGTGCCTCCTTGTACTTTCTAAGCAAAGAAGTAATCTGAAAAGTGTTATATTTTACTATAGTTGTAGTTTAGTTTGCTTTTAATTTTTGCTGCTGTTGGTTTTGGGTAACTTTCCTGCAAGTGGAATATTCCAAACACTGACCTTCAGATGCTGGTCCTTGCTCAGCACAGCAGACTTTGGCCCCAGTTGTCGCACATACTGCCCTTCACATGGTGCAGCTCACTGTTAGCTTTACAGCCTGAGCCTCCCTCCCTCTCAAATCCCCAAGAAGCAGCCTTTGCTCCAGTTGCTTGCACATGCAGCACGGGCACTGTGTCAACACAGGCTGCTGTGTCACTTCAGCTCTCCTCCCCTACATCGTCACTGCATTATGTAATGGTGGTTAGTCACATACTAGTGAGCAGCAAAGCCTGAGCAGCCAGAGAGGCTGACACCTGGTTATGCAGACACTGTAACACATTAAACATGCTGGAGAACAGCCATGTGAAAACTTTCCACCGGCTACTCTCACCAGCCTTTGGAGTCACATATATCAAGTTTTTCCACTGGCTGTTGGGGTGGTCAGCAGGAGTTCAGTCATCCAGCAATTCCGTTAGAAGTGCTGTATTCTGAGGGGGTTGTCTTGGCATGGCAGAGAGACTTTTTTCCTTAACACACTGCCTGCAGTACCATGGTAGGGCTGGTTCCCATCTGAAAGTATCCTCAAGACCTGTTAGTCAAAACTGCTGTTGCCAGATATCCCTTATTAGATGGGATGTCTTCCTGAGCAGAGCTGTTTCCCCTTCACTTCAATAGTCAGTCTCTTTTCTGGATTTACTCTGTATCCTGTGCACAATGAACTACTCTGCAGTCGTGTGAAATGTGCATCCAGGAGAGCTGAGGCACCCAGTCAGTATGTGACCAGTTTCTAAACCTTTGAAGAAGTTAATGAGCAATAACTCAATTCATCAGCATGCTAGAGATTTTGAGCTTCAGGTGAGGTTAACCTCTGGCTTGTTTAACCCAGTGTCTTTTCAGTAAGTTCTGAGGACGTTGCAATGCAAATAGATGCAGCTGAGGAAGGGAAGGGGACATATGAGTGTAAAATGACTTCCCCAACTCCATCCAATAGGTCAGTGGCCAACCTGGAATAGAAAGTCTGCTGTATCTACAACAGTGTCATATCCTTTGAATCAGTCTGGATATTAGAAACACTTCTCAAAGGGCTGCTCTACCTGCAGCAGTATAAATACTTCTCCATTGTGTCTTTTTAGGGAATGGACCTTCAGGAATCTGTCTCTCCTATTTGCTCTCAGGCTACATCCCTTACTTCAAAAGAGACTCTCTTCATCCTCATCCCATTCTTCAGAGGAAACTGGAAGAGGCGCCAGATATCTCCATTTTGGACCAGGTTTGTGTAAAGAGAAGCAGTATAACATCACAGTAAAGCATCCTAAGCAGTATATTATAAGTGATAACCTCATTTGAATTTTCAAAGTACACCGACAGAATGAGCCTTAAGCAAAGAACTTCTAGTTGTCTAGATCTCCCTTGCATTGCTACCAAGTTCCTTGACGTAGTCCTTGGGTAATAACAGAGTCTGTATGCTGGTAAATGAGCTTCCCAGAACACCAAAACCACTGGTTTGGAAATACTGGAGTAACAAACAGTAGTCTGCCTGGCAGGACATGCATTTTAAGCATCTGATCTGCCTCTCCTTTAGGATTTGGAGTATCTGTCTGAAGGCTTGGAGGGACGATCTCACAGCCCTGTGGCTCTTCTATTTGATACTCTTCAGCGTCCAGACACAGACTTTGGTGGAACAGCAGAATCTGTCCTCACTTGGTGGCATGAGACCGACAGAGCCATCCCCCACCTGGTCCTTGGCAGAAACGCTCCTGGAGGTGCCTGGCATGTACGTGAATTGAAGCCTAACTGCTTGGGTCTGCATGTTGTAAGATAGCCAAGTATGTTGACCGGAGAGGCAAAAGCTGCTTTAATATGCCAGTCAGCCATGTCTGATTTTTATGTCTATAAGACAAGCGAAAGTTTAAAAGGGAGAAAAGCATGAGAGGCATTTATATTTCCAGTCTACTGTTCTTTTTGGAGAACGTGGATGGTTTCATCGTGACAGCAGATCAGAGGAAATTGCTTGTTTCATGATCTGTGCCATATTGAAACATGACAAAATTGCATTTCACTTCTTACATTAAATAACTGAAAGTCATTTTACTGTGTTTCTTGTTCCAGTCCATCGAGGGCTCTATGGTTACCCTGAGCAGAGGGGAATGGATGGGACTCCCGGATCTCCCATTCAAGGACTGGCTAAAGCAAAAGAGAAGGTAAGATATTTATGGTGTGATTATTTGCAAACATCTGGAGGTTGTTTGGGAACCTGGAGTGGACTTCTTGAATATAGCTACCTATCTGTTATAGATGATTCTAGTGAGAGAAAGGATATTCTCCCACCTGTCCCCCCAGTAAAAGTCCATTTTGCATTCAGTGATTCAGGTAAAGTTGCAGTGCTGCTTGGAATGTGTCCTCAACACCCACTGGGGAGATGGATCACAGTGACCATGAGTTCTGAATAAAGCTTGGAAAAGGCATGGTCATCTGACTTGTGTCTACTGCTGTTGTCCCCAAGGACAAGTATAATAAGCTCCACTACTATGCAGTCTCTGAGGTGCTCTGGAGATGTGTATCAATTAATCTTAAAAGGTCCGGGAGTTAAAAATGGAATGGAAGCAAGATGTGGGAGGAAGGCATAAATGAACAACCATGTTCTTAGGGATGGGATTCATGCTAGAGAAAGCTGCCTCTGTCCAACAGCATGTGGACCCGAGTGTTAGCTCTGTATACCAGGAATAACTTTGCTGAAGTCGGGGAAACTAGATAAGTCTTCTCTGGTAGTGCTGGGATGGATGGCTCTAGGATACGTTCAGTGGAAGAGGGGAAAAATTCCAGTCTCTTACTTAACTCCTGCTTGACCTTTGTACAGAGGCCTCAGAAACAATAGAGCCACAGCAGAAGACATTGCTCAATATTACCAACACTATGTGATGAAGAAAGGACTGCAGAAGAATTTCAGATGTGGTACTGTTGTGACCTCTGTGAGGAAAGTGAGTGCAGAGAACATCTCCAACCACTCACAGAAAGATCTGCACGAGAATAGTGACTCACTCTGGAACTTCAACGAGAAAAGTACGGAGGTCTTTCAGGTGGATGGATTTTTCAAAACTGTGAAAGGTGATAAAGAGCCCTTCTCCGTCTATGCAGAGAATGTGGTCTTAGCTACAGGAACATACGATAGTCCTACTTGGCTTGGGGTCAAGGGAGAGAACCTTTCTTATGTCCATCATCAGCTGTCTGCCCTAGAGGAAGCAGTGAAGAACAGCAGCATTGGCATCATGTCTGATCCAGTCTTGATTGTAGGTGCTGGTCTGACAGCTGCTGATGCAATTCTCTTTGCTCACCACTGCAATATTCCAGTAATCCATGTTTTTCGGAGACGAGTCAGTGATCCAGGTCTTATTTTTAACCAGCTCCCCAAAATGATGTACCCTGAATACCACAAAGTCCATCAGATGATGAAAGAACAGTCAGCTGCTTGTGCTGGGCCCTATGACTGTTACGTTAGCCTTCCTGAACATCATGTGCTATCCTTTGGCAAGGACAAGAAATGTATCTTTCAAGACAAGAATGGCTACCAGAAAGTTTATAAAATTTCCATGGCTCTTGTTCTAACTGGCTCAAATCCCAACCTCTCCTTTCTGCGAAATAATGGCATTGACTTGGCAATGGACAGTGACCAACCAGTCAATCCAAAGAGGAATCCCATAGATGTTGACCCATTCACCTATGAATGCACTCAGGAGAAAGGGCTTTATGCTCTAGGACCTCTAGCTGGAGATAACTTTGTACGCTTTGTACAGGGAGGGGCTCTGGCTGTTGCCAGCTCTCTGTTAAAGAAAGCAAACAAAAATCCCCCCTAACAAAAAAAAAAATCCCTCTGCTGACTGTGTTCGAATGGGTTACTGCTGTTTTCTTAGAGAAGCAAGTCATCTGATTTGTACATCCTCAAATGTGAAGCCCACTCCAGGTATTCTCCAAGGTTCTGCAGAGAGTTACTAAGTTCTTGCTGAGTTATTTGAGAAGATTGTCACCAAATACAGAGTGGGTTTTACACATGGCAGTACCTTCAATCCCTGGGGATTCAGCTCCTTTCCTGCATAGCTGTGCGTGAAGGCCACAGGGGCTTTGAATCTTGTGCCTGGAAAAATAGAGGGCAAGAGAGTGATTGCTCTATGTAACACCTTCCAGGCTGCTGAAAATTGAATTGGGGAACAATCAATCTTAATTATTTTCAGACAGCAGGCTGACAGCCCTGTGTCTGTCAGTGTCTTACAGTGTTTTCCCATGAAACAAAGTAAGATGACATGGTTTTACTTGCCCCTGTGGCTCAGCTCTATGTTCTTATTGGACAAGAAATCACTGAAAGATGCCGCAGGTACCTCTCTGGCACATGAAGTGGTACTCTGCAAATAAAAACTGACACAAGGACAGTTAAAACTGTACTGTCTCACTGACACCAGGAAGAAGTAATATGTAATACCTTTTAAACAAGAGATTTCTGTGATGGTTTTTTTCTCCTTCTTGAGAGGGAATGGTACTGATTTACAAACACTTGGTTTGCCATCTTGCAGCTTTCTATTTCCTAAATCCTAAAACTGCGATGGCCAGATTCTTGGCAGCTGCTGTGGAGACAGCAGAACTAAAGGGGAGCTACTGGTCTGTCTTGTAACTGCCCAAGTACTGTATGGGGCTTCTGCTGCACAGAGTATTTCAGAAAGACACGATATGTTATATATTGTGTAAATTTCTAATGTGATTTTTTTTTTTTAAAGAATACTATTTGTCTAAAGGGGAGATGGCACAGTCACTTTTTGATAGTTTTATGCTATATATAATAATTTTTAATACTAGTTTTCTACAAGATTTTTATTGGCAAAATATTTTGTTACAGGCTTTCAGTCAGTGCTTTGAATGAGCTGGGGTGGGTGGGAATAATGCCTTATGTTGCAAACAGCATTCTCAGCAGGCCTACAGGGCCTTTCATATCTCTTGCAGGAGAAAAAAAATCAGAGTCATAGCTAATCTTATTTGATATAAAGACAGACTCTGCTCCCCGTGCTGCACTGAAACTCACTGACATGACAGGATGCTGCACGTGTCTCTGGAAAGCTGAGTATGTGGAGACAGTGGCTGTTTGTAAGTGAATCAGCCTCAAGCTGAGATGTAGAAGGAGCTTGTCTGTGGTGTTGCTGTATCGCACTTGAATATTTTTGCCATGTTCTTGTATGAAATTTTTCAATAAAGTGATTTCGGGTTTAGTCTGTGTTTTGCTTTTGAACTCTGACTTTGAATCTCTGACCTAGAGAAAAATCTAATGAACTGTTCATCAGCTTCCTGGCAAGCACCAGGGTGTGGTTTGTGCCTGCTGAATCCTGCATCTTTCCTATCCCTAGGAGCACAACACTATGGATTTGCTTTCTGTGTACCTTCCTCTATCCAGTAGGCTGGAGAACCCTTGGCGACTGCTTTGGCAGTGTGTGTCTCTTTTGAGCCTAAAACACAACAGCAAACCAAGCTATTTGCCAGGCATGTTCTTGCCTGGGGGATCTCGGGTCTGTTTCCTGTTACCTACTGTCTTCTCCTGTCTGGAAAAATCCCAAATCGGGGCCTAGTCCAGTAAGTCAATAAGACAGTTTAGATCAGAAGGGACAGTTGAAGGTTTCTGGTCCAACCCCACTAAAACAGGGCAAGCTTTGAAGTTACACCTGGTTTCTCAGTGCCTTGATGGGGAAAGCTTTGAGTATCTCCCAGGATGGAGATTGCACTATCAAAATGTAATGGCCCCATTCAACATCTGACCACCTTTGAGAATTGTGGAGTATTTTCTTCACTGGTTGAAGTGTCCCTATTGCAGCTTATCTACTGCGTTTTGGGTGGCGGGGGGTGGCAATTGTTTTGCTGTTTTGTTTTGGGGTTTTTTTACCCACTGCAGAGCTCTGAGCTCAATGTGTTTAAAACACCAGTCCTCACTCTTTGAAGGCTAAGACTGGAAGGCCCTCAGGATTTTGGAGGCACAGAGGGGTGGTGTGGGTGAGTTTCCTGCTCTCTGGAATTGCTTGCTGGTCAGAGGGGTTGGCAATGCCCCCAGGGTTCTCTTTGTTAGCATTGCTTTAAGTGAGGTGACAGTTGTTCCCCTGAATCGGTTATCCTGGCAATACAGGGATTCCTGAGTAAGGATAATGTGATCCTGTACCATCATATATGTGTTTGGTACTCCCCAGGAGACATGGGCTGGTACTCCTTTAATCTTGCCTTATGCTCTTTGAGAGGAGGTCCCAAGCAGTGCAGGATTATGCTGTCCCTCTCCTGCAACTGACCTTTACTAGGAAAAAAAAAAAAAATCAGTGATCAATGTTCACCTTTCTAAAAATACCGTTTTTGGCTAGGTCTCAAATTCCTGCATCAAAAGCAAACGCAGTAGAGAACAAAAGCCAAAGGGCATCTTAAAAAAACAAGGGGCATCAGAGTGTGCTGGGAATAAGGGCATAAGACTGGTGTCAAGTGAAATGCTGTTCTTCCCATCACTGAGGTCAAAGTCATAGTGTTCGTACTGATCATTCCTGTATCCCATATTGCGTTACAGTGATCTAATTTGCCGTGGACTGGGGAGCTCCGAACTAGGGCGGCAGCCTGTGCCTCTGTCAGGGCAACTTGGGTGACCGTGTTTTAAATAGCCGGCTTTCTTGCCCAAGAGGGCCGAGCTGATTGCCTGCCCTGTGGAGGATCAGAAAGGGAAGTGGTTTTTCACAACTGACACTTAGAAAATATCCTACTTTCTGCCCTGGAGGGATGTCAAAGCAGAGGATCTGAATAGCAGAAGTGGTGGTTTACTCATCAACAAGTCCTCGGGGCAAGGCTGCGCGGTGCTAATCCAAGTTGTTATTTAATTCTCCGTATCCAGGGAGGCAAATATGAATTATTGTTCCAAAACAATCGGCTGTGAGAGTCAACAGATACCAGCTTTGTTATGTGTGGAATTCACCCGCGCATTATAACCTTGACCTACAGCATGTGATGGGACCAGGAAAAAAAATTGTCTTTCCTTGGGCCTTCTGCACATCGAGCTCCACCTGTGGTAGTGATGCAGCTTTGTTGGGTGAGATGCTAAGCGCTTTCACCACTGCTTCCATTGCTGTTTCCACTGCTGCAATTTCCATTGCCATGAGGCCCAGCTGGGAGGTTGCCTCGGTGAGTTAGCTGGCTATTTAAAATTGGAGACAACTCAGCTTCATTTCTCTATCCCCCGCAAGTCCTTTGGTGTCTCTCCACGCTGCCCAGTGGGAACCTTCTGCAGACACGGTGACCAGAGCAGGTCAGTCAGGGAAGCCTCAAGCATCTCTTTGCTCTGCTCAATTCAGATAGAGCAGTTTGGGTTTTTTTTTATTCAGACCTCTGGCTGCTGCTGAGAGGTGATGTTTGTCACTCCACGTCAGGCACCCATTTTCTGTCCATCAGGGCTCCTCAGCCTTTTGGTTTCCTCCCTGAACTGATCAGTCCCCAGTTTGTGTCTTTGCAGAACAAGCTCCTCTGCTGGCACTTGCCGCAAACAGTGGAAAATCATGCACCCAGAACAGAAACGAGGATTTGAAGCTTACCAACAAGACAAAAAAATAGAATTGTGGGGGTTTTTTATTTTATTGTGCTAGGGAGTCCTTGTAGTCAAGGCTGATGTGTTTCAAATAAACATGCTTGTGGGTGCGGCAGAGCTGACTGTGCAAGTCTAAACTCGGGTAACTTCTATTACGCAATTAACGTACAAACTTACTCCTTCTACTTTTTGCTTTGGTGAAGGACTTACAAGGTGTCAGAGCATGTGCGATGTCAGCTTTCGCTTCTTAAATGAAGGGAAGGGTACCCTCTCTTTAAACAGAGCCATCTTCCACATATCAGCTGGATTGAAATTAATTCAGTAAAATAGCCTTGGGAACCCCTTTGGTGGTTCAGCATTCACTTTTTTGGGCCACACTTCTGTCTTTGAGTACAGAACTAAATCCAGCCACGTCTTGGCCAGACCACTCTATTTAAAAGGTCTACCGAGCATTACAATACATTGCAAGTCCGATGATTGCCTAAGTCTCCGCTTTATAAGGACCCTTAGGGAGCTGTCAGACTGTTGCAGGCTGCGGTGGCTTAAATTAACCTGCTCTCTTTGCAAAATACAGGTATTTGTGGGCAGGTCAGCAGCCCGCGCATCGCTGCTAACCGACAGCTCCTGTGGTTGTGCTAAGCTGCTTGGAATTGGGGGGCACCTGGGGGGTGGACGGTGGAGGGGGCATCTTCTAGCAGAAGGGGTTTCAAGCTGGAACCAAGCCTGGAGGCTCCAGGTAAAAACATCTGACTTCCAGGGCTCTGAAGCAAGCCACGAGGGTCAAAGCAAGCTCCCGGCTAGAGGGTGGCTAAGTGGCGAGTAAGAAAAGGGAGGGCAAATTTTTTTTGCTGGTGTTGGCTGGATCCTGCCTTCTGCCAGAGCCTGGAAAGCTGCACAGATCTGCTGTCCAGAAGGAGTTTCCTTTGCCATCCCTGTGGACCAAGCCCCGAGGGCCAGGAAAAAACCTGGATCCTCTGCTGTGCAGCTCAGAGACGGAGAGAGATTCTGCTCCGGCGTGGGAAGGAAAACGTCTTGATGGCATTTCTGCCTTTGGCGGTATGAATGTGCCCTTCTGCTCCCTGTGGGCACCCATATCGCAAAGCTCGGCTCAGAGAAGCAGCACCGAATAATATATCGATTTACAGGAGCCTGTCTGAGGAGGGGCAGAGCAGGCAGCTCTCATGAACTTTCTGCAAAGGAAGCAGAAGGGGTTTTGTTTTCCAGCCCAATTTTTGGTGGTTGCATTCATTTCTTGGAAGCACTGTTGACAGTTCCGCTTGATTTTATAGCTAAGCCACAGCAAGCTGGAAACGAGGGAAAGGAGAGGAATCCCGAGCCAGGCGGCACGCAGGCACGGGCAGCGCAGCCCTGCTCCGTAACGGGCATCACCGCCCGCCGGGAAACCCGATTTGGAAGGTGAAAGCACTATTTTTTTAAGTTATTTACCCCACAGGTGAATTTCCACATCTCGGGCTCACTGGAAGCGAAGGGGCTGGTGAAATAACTGCGGGAACCGGCTTTACAGACTGGGACACAGCTGCAAAGTGCTGCGGCCCCGCCGGCGGCCGGCTGAGCCGAGGTGTTTGACGGCAGCCCCGCTCTCTCCGGGGTGAAGGGCGTGTAAAGTTACTGCTGATGACGGAGTGCGGATTTTGGGGTATTATATTGGGGTATTATTTTGGGGTAAGTCTCCAAATTTGAGTTGCGCTTTTATAGGCCACTGAACCTTTTGCTGGGGAGGCAAACTTTAACCAGAGGACAACCAAAGGGCAGGATGAAGTCATTCCTTTAACGGCAAAGAAATAGAAAACCGGGAGAGCTGTGCTTTTTTATGAGACCACAGACACAGTTTCAGGCCTCCAACGTTCATTCCTTTTGAGAGCCGGCCCAGTGGAGCAAACCTCATTTGCAACTTGGCATTAATACCCAAGTTATCCGGTATTACCGTAACTCCGAGTCAGCAGAGGTCTCAGAGGCACAGATAGCTTTCAAAGCTAATAATCCGCCCGATAGATCTTTCAGCCAAAAAAGCCAGGGAATTTCTATGTCAGAAAAAAACTCCTTGGTGGTTTCCTGGGGTGACAAATGGACTTCACAGTTTAAACATTAAAGTCTAGTAAAAGCAAGCGAATCGCAAAGCGGTGGGCTGCTGAATGCGGATGCCCCAGTGGCTGCAGTGCCGGGAGCACCGCGGGCTGTGCCGGCTTCAGCCCGTCCCTCGCAGGGCATCCTGCTCGGGGACCAGAGGGGACACCGGGGCTGTACGGCCTCGTCCAGCCGGGAGCAAAGGGAGAGGTGTGCTGGGCATCATGACGTGGAGAGGGGTGAGAGGTTTGTCTTCCCAAGCGGCAACCATTTGCTGCCTTACAGAGGCTGCGAAAAAGATGAACAAGGAGTCTAGTTGCACAAAATTAACTTAACAGTGTTTTTTCTAAATAAATTTGAACTGGTGGAAAGTTTATGCCATGTGAATTCCTTGTGCTGCACTGCTGAGTTTTCTTTTTCTTCTTTTTTTTTTTTTTTAATCTGATTGCTGGGATGCCAGTGCTGGATTTACTGTTTTATCGAACCGCAGCCTGGGAGAAGAAGCAGCGGCAGCAGACGCTGACATGTCGTGGCTCGGGGCTAGAGGGATTTCACAGCCGGTGCTTCCCGCTTTGCAGGCGGGATGTGCTGTGGGCTCGCTCCCACGAGGGTGGTGGGTGGCAGCCCTGCCCGGAGCTGGCAGCCCTCCCCAGGGCACGTGTGGGTGTCTGCGTGGGTCTGGGGGCTGTGCAGACAGGAGAAGTTCGGCAGGGTCTGACCCTGCGCAGGGAAACCCGGAGATTCGGGGTATCCGCTCCCCAGCAGTTTTCTGGCAGCCGGCTGGGAAGGACGGCGTCGGCACAGACGGAAAGGCAAGAGCCCGTCATGGGCACTGCGGCGGGAGCACCGATCCCTCAGGTGTGGCAATCGAAGCTTTCCCTGAGCCCTTTCCAGCACCTGTTTGCCCAACTCCCTTTCACAGGGGTTGCTGGAGCAGCTTTGCTGTAAATGCTGCTCTTGTCACGGCATCCCTGGCAGCTGCCCAGGAAATTAAGGTGATTAATGAGCAATGAGACACATGAGCAGTGAGAGGGAAGGGAATTTCGTATGAATGAATTACACGTGATAGGCACTGCCTGAAGTAACCTATTTGCAAAAACATACCTCATCCCCCGTGTTGCACTTTCACGAAGTTTAAGCAGAAGAGATTTCTCGGGAGCATGAATAACTGGCCGTGTTTCTGCTGGCTGGAGTAGAACTAAGATGGCTTAAGGCAGCATATGAAAGCAGACAGTACACAACCTCTGCGATATATTGACCTGACCCAGTGTGTAACAGTAAGAACATTTTCTGCCCTGAAAATGAAAGCTTTAAAATCCTCCCTCTGTTTTACACCAAGGTGGAAGTAAGACCTTTGGAAATTCTTCGTTAGAAACAGAGGCAGAAACTGGTGTTCGATGGGGGTTTTATAGGCGAGCCTCAGCCGCAGCGCTCTGACATTGCCGTGGATGCTGTCACCTCTGGGATTTTAGGGTGGATTTCTGGTTCCCTTTTTCGCTAGCGCTGCCATCTCGAGGCCGAGAGACGTTTCCAGATTTGTGTTTCACTAGAACTGGTTTCTTCCCCTGCCTAATTCTGGTTTTGATGAACTGGTGGTTGTAAGAAGCCAAAAAAAGTTCCCAGGCAATGCTGCGGAGGTCTGCAGCGACCACTTGAACCATTTTATTGTTAAGGTGAATGGCATCCTGAGGTTGATATAAATAAGTTCCTGTTCCGGAAAATATAAATATTTATATAAATATTTCTCAGGAAGATGGAGACGCAAGTGTCTGAGAAAAAGATAAAGTTATAGAAACAAATGTTATCTGTCTGATGTAACGCTCCAAATATCTCATCCACTGAGTAATCTGGATATGACGTAACGGGGGAGCTGGACGAGAGCTGGCCAAGGGAAACGTTCTCACCCCGAAACAAAGGAAAGCAAATCAAAGGGAGGTGGAATTGCCCGTTCCCAGGCTGCCTGTCCCCTGTGACCTTCCTCACGCTCTGTTACATCCATTTCCAAGAAAAGGCGCTTTTTTTCCTCCCTTCCTTTAAACGACGTAATGGATACCCCTCCGTCCGTGCGCCGGGAAATGGCTCGCCGGAGAGGAAGCGATGCGGCTCCGCGGGAGCGGATCCCCGTTCGCCAGCGGAGCGTGTGCAGCCTTCCCAGCTCTAGGTGAAGTACAGGGCTTTGAAAGCCATCCCGCAGCTGGAACAGTAAAATCTTGCTCTTTTGTATGATCATGGAGGAACCATCTTTTCCCCCTTTCCTCATGTGAGTAGTCTTTGGATACTGGACTAAGGGAAGCGGAAAGGCAGAGGGTAGAAGTGCTTGTTCTGCTAAGGGCTGAATGACTGAACCCCAAATTCTCACTCTTTCCAGGGCTAGAAGGTCCCAGCAGCCCCTGCTGGGTGAAAGAACTAATAGAAAGAACAAAACCTAAGCATTTTCCACACAGAAACTCAATTTTTCTGTATTCCTCTGATTCCCCAATACTCGGGATCGTATGAGGATGATATTTGTGTCAGGATTTCTCGGGGTAGTATTTCATGAATCCTTTACTACTTTGAAGTTTACATGACACAGAAAAAGCTCAGCAAGAAGGATGGTGACTAGCGACGTCTCTTCAGGTAAACACAGGCAAGAGGTGAACGGGAATATCGCTGTTCTGAAGGGATTTTTCCCGCTACTGTTGGTTAAGGATATATTTCTTTTTCCTTTTCTTACCCAGTAAGGTATTGCTTGTAGCTCTAGCAGTCCCGGCTCCTTCCCGAACACGCTGCCGCTTCCAAAGGCAGGACCGCAGGGCAGCCTTGGTCCCCGCAGACCAGGGCTGGCCCGAGGCAGCGGGCGATGGACGGCTGCTGCGTGCCCTGGGAGGCAGCTCTGCCGCTTCGCCATGTCGCGTCAGGCTCTTTGCTGATGGAAACGCAACACAGTTCAGGTTTGAGATCAGAGCTGTCCATGCGTGGAGATGTGGTTTGCTCGGCATGGTTACCTCATGCCGACAGCCTTTAGTTTAATAAATTCAGAGCAAATTACCTAACCAGGTAACAGGGGACCCGGCAGCCTCGCTTTCTCCAGGCAATTCCTCAGCTCGCATCCTCTGGTTTCTCCCCACCTCCCACAGGGGATCGGGGCTCTTGTCCTCAGCTGTCGTTTACGACAGTTTTGAGTCCGTATCGAGTCCTTCCTCTCACCGTCCCCCTGCATATCTCCCTCCTCCCGAGGCATCTGCTCATGCCTTGAAACTGCCGCCTGCGTTTTCTTTTCTTTTCTGACAGCTCTCGCAGTACCAAATGGGAATTACATTCTCAAGAAACAGTCCACCCCAGGAAATCTGACTGCTGGCCAAGTTTGGCTTCGAAATCCTCAGAGTGGCCGTAGGTAGGCAGCCACCCCATCGACGAGAAGGATTTGGTGTGTCCTGGCGACGGACGGTGCCCGGGGAGCTGAAGGAAAGCCTTTCGCAGGGCAGCAAAGGTGTGAATGGCCAAAAGGCGACAAGCCTGAGAAAATGAGCTATTTGAGCGAAGCCCCTTGGGTCTGGGCTGGAGGATCCGAAGGCGGCCGCTGCGGCGGTGTGCAGGCTGCCGGTGTGCCCGGCCCTGCAGCCGCCGGCGGCTCTTCGGAGGCTGCTTCCACGTACAGCTCTGCTGGTGCCCGGGCACAGAGCAGCCGGGCACGGGCTGCGTGTTTCTCGCTCCTCTCAGATGAGAAATGCAGCACATTTGCGGAGGAGGAGTAGTGAGATTATGACAGGGAGCTGGGAAATGATGTTGCTTTTTATTAAAAGCAGACATTTTCTAGGGTTGCTTAATTGCCCTTCACCAACCCCGCGTGGCCCTTGGATGAAGCTGGTCCCCGCTGTGTTTTTAGTCTGGGAAGGGCGGATACTTCGCTGTGCTCCTCTGTCACGTAAGGGTGAGCCCTGCTCCCCGGCCAGCCTACCTGCCAGCGTGGGTGCGCACGTAAAAGCTTCCTGGTGCCGGCT